>NC_056670.1:39328236-39935736 GCF_018350195.1 Panthera tigris
CTCTCTGCTGGGGAGGGATGACCACGATCTTGCTCACTGCTTTCACTCACAGACTCCTTGACCATCGGGGCCTCCTCAGAGGTGTCTTCTCTATACACCCAAGCATGAGCTCTCCGTGAGCTCTCACTGCACCGTGAGCTCCTGGTAGGCAGGGCCCACATCTCGTTGTCTAAGCCTGCATCCCAGATCCCGGCCATAGGCTGGCACACGGCAGGCTCTGAACAAGTACTTGTTGCTGAGATGACAGAATGGCTGAATGAAGAGGTCAGGGTCACCCAAGCATAGAACATGAGAGCTGGAAGCCTCCCTGGAAGTGTCTCATTCCTCATTTTACAGATAAGGAGACAGGTCCAGGTCAGGGAGGACATTTTCATAATGTCACCAACAGACTTGTAAGGTTCAAGAACACATCTCAAGCTCATGACCCCGTCCAGTGATCTGAACCTGTAGAGGCCTCAAACAGGGAAACAGGATTGTGATTTCAGCAGAGACTTGCTACAGTGAAATAAGAGTGGCTACTGGCCATCAGACTCTTCTGTATCCGTTAGCTGTTGCTACATAACAAATCACCCCAAAACTCAGTAGTTGAAAACAAATAAGCATTTATTATTTATTCATACTTTTTTTTTTTAATGTTTGTTTATTTTTGAGAGAGAGAGCGCACGAGTGGTGAAGGGATAGAGAGAGATCGGGAGACAGAATCTGAAGCAGGCTCCAGCCTCTGAACTGTCAGCACAGAGCCCGATGCTGGGCTGGAACCCGTAAGCCATGAGATCATGACCTGAGCTGAAGTCGGATGCTTAACTGAATGAGCCACCCAGGCACCCCAATTCATAAGTTTCTGAATCAACTAGGCAGTTCTTCTGGAATGGGCCAGGCTCAGATGATCTGAGCTCAGCTTGCTTGTGTGTCCCCAGACAGCAGGCTGGTCTCCTGGGTGCTGGCTTATCCGGGATAGACTTGACCGAGACATCTCCTCTCTGCTCCATGTGGTCTCATATTCTCCAGCAGCCTGGCCAGACTGTCAGGTTTCTCTGGATGAGTTGTCTCCTGGCCTTGCTCCCCGAGTCTTCCCTCCCTTGTCAGCACTGAGCCGAGGTTTGCCCGAGGGCTCCTCTGGTCAGAATTGATCTCACCTGCCACAATTAGCATCCATCAGACCCTTACCTGCCTTTGTTGCACTTCTGCCTGCTTCCTGGGAGCTTGGCCAACCTCCCCTTGGCCTGTGTGCCCTCTTGCGGTGTGAATTGCCAACTGCTTCCTGGCCAGCTTCCATGTGTTCTCAATTCCATCCGGATGTAGAGATGACCCCAGTGTCACGATGGGCACTAGAGACCGTGGGATCTCAAGGGCTACTAGGGAGGCCCTCACAGGCAAGCTGTGGGCATGGCTCCAGCTCCAGGAAAGGCAGCTGGAGTGAAATCATGCAGACATCATGCAGGGGCGAGCGAGGCCACGTACGCCTTCATCCCCATCTTCAAGAGCCTAAAGAGCTTGTGAACTCCTAAGTATAGGCAGTCACAACATTACAGATGGGGTGAACTGTAGCATTTTTCAGGGACTGTCCCAGGTCATAAAGGTCACAGAGGCACCATCCAGTTCATGCAAGAGTATCTTCAGTGGTCTGCCTGTTTCACTCTGACCCCTCTACAATTTATCATTCACACAGCGTCCTGAGAATATTTTAAATATAAGTCAGATCCTGTCACTCCCCTGCTTAATACCCATTGCTTACTTCCCTTTATACTTGCAATGAACTTCAAACTTCATGCTGGGGCCTGCAGGTCCCCAGATGATGGGTCTTGCTTCCTGCTTCAGCCTTATACCACAATTCTCCCCTTGTCCACCTTGCTTCCACAGCTCTGGCATTTTTCTTCTTCGGACAAGCCATTTTCTACCCCAGGCCCTTTGCACTTGCTTTTAATCTATTTGGTATTGCTCGTTTCCTAGCTTTTTTTGCATGGATGATGCATTCTTATTTCTCATCTCAAATATCCCCTTTTCCCAAAAGGCCCTTTCCTGAATCCTTACCTAGAGCAGCCTTTGTCAATTTCTCTCACTTTACTACACTTATCTCTTTAAGAGTGCTCACTCGGGACTCCTGGGTGGCTTAGTCAGTTAAGCATCTGACTCTTGATTTCAGGTTAGGTCATGATCTCACTATTTGTGAGTTTGAGCCCCATGTCGGGCTCTGCTTTTTTGGCACAGATTCTCGGTCTCCCTTTCCCCCTCTCTGTCTCTCTTTCAGAAAAATAAATAAACATTAAAAAAAAAAAGAGTGCTCACCCAATTGATATTTATCTTGTTTTTTGCTTTTGTGTATTCTCCTCCCTTAACAAAAGCCTGTGAAACTAAGGACCTTATTCATTTTCCCTGGATGCCTGCCATAGTAAGTGTCCATAGAAAGAATAGAAGAAGGTGGAAATGAAGTGTCAGTTTAGATCCCAGTCTTTCTGGTCCCCATGAACAACCATTGCTTCTGTGCACTGGGCCCTGGTGGGTGTGTGGGTCCCCTCAGGGTCTGATGAGTGAGGTTAAGCTAGAGCCATCTGCTTGTAGACGCCTTCCTTCTCCAGGCCTCCACTTATCCAACAGAAGGATGGAGAGGCTCTTTATGGCCCAGAAAGAAGGGAGTCAACGTTCACAGGTGACTGAGATACACGTCCTCGAAGCCGGTCCTGGGGGATGCCCTGCCTGTCACTCCCAGTTTTGTGTCCCTGTAGCCCTAAGAGAGCTTGAATCATTGTTTTCCTTTTCATTTATCCATTGGGATCATGGAAACACAACGGTAGCGTCTCAGGCACCTGTGTAGTGCAGCTCAGGAGTTCTGTGGAGATGGGGCTTTGCAGGGGCCCTGCATGCTTGTGGCAGCCAGCAGAGAAGGCATGATACAGGGACTCCAATTGATCTCTAGCTTTATTTTCTCTCCTGATGGAAAAAACGTAATTTTTATATTGTCACAGGACAAACAGAGCCATGATTTAGGTCTCGTAATTTATGTAACTGATTTCATGTTCTTTTGACAGTTCTATCATAAAGTATGTGAGAAAGTTGCTAATACACAGACTGGAGCTATTTAGTGACAGAGTTTTTATTGATCTGTGACAGAATGAAAGAAAAAGGCTCATGTATGGAGGGTGGCCGACCGTCTTTGCTTGGAGAGGACAGAGTCATATTCTAAGATGATAGCCTTTCCTCAGTTTCAGTGTTCAAATGTTCCATCATCTTTTATGAATTGGTGGTGACAGTAAACAGTAGTTATTTTTATATAGTGCCTTTGCTCAGAAGAGTAAAAAATGTAGCAGCCCCATGCTGGTTTCCAAACTCTTGAGAGTACCTTTGCTCACACCTAAAATCCCAAAGCCTGGAACCACTGGTATGGTCCAACTTCTGCCCCAACGTAGGCATTTCCTGACAGCATCTCTGAGAGCCTCCCCCGTACCAAACCTTCCAGAGATGGAGCTGCTGACCATAATGTGCCCAGACAGCCTGCACCCATTTAATTGTTAGGGAGGCTTTGCCCCAGGTTGGCTGGGGGCTCTGCCTTCAACTGGTCTTGGCAGACATCTTAGTGGGGACGGCTCCGCTCCCTGTATCTCCCATGCTCCTCCTGGGGACCGGCAGGCTGGCCCACGCACGCTCTTCTCAGGGACCAGAGACCAAGTGGCATTCTTGGCTTGTGAATCCAGTCTTTGAAGCAGGACGCTATTGCCCTCATCTCACACCATTGGCCACGTTATGTCCCAGGGTTCAGGGGTGGAAAAATATATTCTACTTCTTTCCTGTGAGGAAGACAAGGAGGGGAAGAGAATTTGAGTCAATAATGTCATCTGTTACAATCCCAATATAAGTCTTTTCTTTTCTGGGTAAAACAGTCCTAGTTAATTTAGCTGGATTTCAGATGCAGGTTAAAAATGACCACTGTGATTTCTAGTTCCTTCCCTTCCCTCAAACACATCCGGGTGTGTTGTGGGGTATACACTCCAAAGAGCAATGTGGACAAGGAGTCTGAAGCTATGGGGCCCACTCTAGAACCTAGCAGCTCTGTGACCTTGGGCATGTCCTTTATTTATTTATTTATTTATTTATTTATTTATTTATTTATTATTTTTTAAATGTTTCTTTTTGAGAAAGAGAGACAGAGCACGAAAGGAAGAGGGGCAGAGAGAGAGGGAGACACAGAATCTGAAGCAGGATCCAGGCTCTGAGCTGTCAGCACAGAGCCCGACGCGGGGCTGGAACTCACCAACCGTGAGATCACGACCTGAGCTGAAGTCGGACGCTTAACTGACTGAGCCACCCAACAGCCCCTGGGTGTGTCCTTTAAATGTCCATC
Organism: Panthera tigris; assembly: GCF_018350195.1. Lineage (NCBI taxonomy): Eukaryota > Metazoa > Chordata > Mammalia > Carnivora > Felidae > Panthera > Panthera tigris. Next base: position 39,332,573 of record NC_056670.1, read on the forward strand.
TATGAAATTGGGATTTTCACATTGATTTCACGGGACTTAGGAAGAGAAGCCAACAAATGTGCTTTGTCTGCCATAACGAGCCCTATCAGTGTGAGTGCTGATGTCTCTCCGAGTCTGAGGTGGGCCACCAGAGACCCCACCCCCTCTGGGAAACAGAGTGTATATGGAGCTGGGGGGTTGGGAGAGGACTCAGAACAAGAAGGGGAGGGGAGGAGAACTGGCTTCCTGTTGGGACCAAGGGGTTCTCAATAGTCTCCTCTGTTAAAAAGAGAAAGTGGTAAAGTTATTCCTTGGTTCTCCTTCGTTCATTGTTATGTTCCAGGGTTGTAAGAGAGCCTTGTAGTTATACAAAAATACTCCTGAGAAAAGCTACTGCATATGAGCTTGGCTTGGAGGAGAAAAATCTATTTTTGGACTTCAACATGTATCTAAAATTATTAAGAACATCCTCTGTCTGAACATTGGCTCAGTCAGACCCCATTTCTCTTTCTATGCTTTACTTGTAGGAAAACAGTCACAACGTGAGCCACGATGTACTGTCTTGGCGGCCGCCCGCTGGCCGTCTTGCAGGTTGACCTTAGGACTTGGTGGGGAATCGGCAGTGGCTGATGTAGTCGGTTTGGTAAACTACTCCCACAAGACCCTTCTCAGGGCCTGGGGGCGGACCTTGAACACAGCCTCACCTGCATGCGGGTGGGGTGTTACTGTCATGGCTTTTCTGACCTTCACCGGGGAGGAGGTATTCCCCATCCACGTGGACAGACGGTGCAGTCTGCAGGGTGCCCAGCAGTTGGGGGTGGCTTTCCACGCAAAGCTTGAGCTACCCAGTGGAACGGGCACTGCTTCCTACTTTTCCACACTGTGACTCCCAGGGCTGCAGGGTTCTAGGATGGGCCCAAACCTTTAGACTCCTTGTTCACCTTGATCTTTTTTTTTTTTTAATGTTTATTTTTTGAGATGTTTATTTTTTGAGAGAGAGAGAGAGAGAGAGAGAGAGAGAGAGAGAGCTAGCAGTGGAGGAGGGGCAGAGAGAGAGGAAGACACAGAATCCCAAGCAGGCTCCAGGCTCGGAGCTGTCAGCGCAGAGCCCAACTCGTGGCTTGAACTCATGAGCTGTGAGATCATGACCTGAGCTGAAGTCAGACGCTTAGCCAACGGAGCCATCCAGGCGCCCCTACCTTGCTCTTGATTACAACGCTTCCAAATGTATTTGAAGGAAGGGAAGGAAATAGAAGTCATTGTCATATGTAGCGATTACCTGGGGGAATGTCGGTCTTGGAAAAGAGAACCTGTGGTGTGGGATGGATGGGGGAACAGAGCTGCCACTTCTTGATCTCAAGTTCTGTCTTGAGAGGAGGAGATTATTAAAGGGGATGCGACCGGAGCTGGGGGCTAAGCGTTTGGAAGAGATACGTTTCACTTCGGTACAAGAAAGAACTTTTTGGTGGCTACAGCTTACCACCGGGCAGTCTGGATGGCTAGTGGATTCACCGAATGGGAGAATGGGGACCTTTACGCTTTCTGTCCTTTGTGTCTGGGATACAATGTGATTCTGAGCGCATGTTTCGCTGGCATCACTCGAGGACCATGGGCTCTGCTCCTGCTGAGGCTCCAGAGCTTTCTCTGGTGGTTGGGAGCATTGGAAACTATGGCCAGGGCACGGGGCTGGCCACTAGTGGGCGCTTGGGAGTCTGCGGGCTGAGGATGAAGGGTGTTCTTCCCAAGACTGTTGGCTTCTTCACCTTCCTCATTTCTCTATTGCTGGTGGCGTTACTGGTCCAGGAGCTGAGGCACAGGCAGTGGTGACCCCTTCTGGATGGTTTTCAGGAGTCCTGCAGCTGAAAGGCGGACCCACCAGGCGTCCTGCAGGGAGGCAGCCCTCTGTGAGGTGGGAAGGATTGTGCCTGGAAGGCAGAGGCCGAGTGGGAATGGAGCGTAGACTCAGTTCCTCCAACTGCATGCGCTGGGAGGTCCCTTCTTCTCTGAGCTGCATGGAAGGACTTGGTTGGCTGACCAGCGCTGATCATCGGCGATCCCTCCAGCATGATGGTTGCATGTGGCTGTTTAGACATATGGGGGTGGGGGGGGAGGGTGGATGTGCACCGTCTCACAGGGGCTCTCAACTGCTCTTGACCCAGTCATGGTTCACTTTTTACAGGTGACCATACTGAGGCCCAGAGAGCTTGAGAAACCAACCTCTGTCACCCAGCAGGAATCACAGGAGCTGTAGGGCTTCTGGATCCTGGCCTTTCCTACTGCATTTTGGCAGTCCCTTAAATATACTGTTACCCAGGGAGGGAGATCGGGGCCTAGAAGTGTTGCCTCTGGATTTACTATCCCTTACTGTATATTCATTTGAACCTCTTTTAGATGCTGCCCGGGTTCTATTTTTAAATCTCACCTCTGCTCATTCTGTGACCTTGTGGAGTGGAGATGCCACTGGTCTCCTGGCCCAGCTGGAGGGAAATCTGGCAATGCCCTGTTTGGCCTTTGGGATCACTCTCAGAAGCTAGCTTTTCTGGGGCCGAGATGGAGAGAGTGAACCAGCTCAGGCCCCGTCCTTGCTGTCCAAGATCCGTGGGAGGACAGGGAACCGTGGTGAGGTTTGGAACCTGCAGCCAGAATGAGGGACTTGGGCAGCTGTGGACCCAGACACGAAATCCATGCTAAGCCTGGAATAGCCGAAGACACCGGCAGGTGCAGAAAGTAGTAATATCCACTTTGTAGTTGTGTTATGAGGATTAAGTTATAATATTTATAAAGTGTTTAGAACATTCCTGGCATACAAGAAATGCTTCCATTTGTTACCTGGAATAAATAAACACGGTAGCCTTTGGAGATGCATATCATGATTTGAATATGTAAATGGTGGCCTCACACCCTGAGGCGATGCTTCTGCTGTCATGGAAGTAAAGAAAAAGATGACATCAAATGACTGTGCTTAAAAGGAAGACGATATCTGTTTAGCCTTCCCACCCCCAAAAAGCGAAAGTCTGGATTTTCTTACGTTATGAACATGATCCCCCTCTTGCAATGTTTTTTGAAAGCTGTGAGGGTAACACACGGGGTCATTTGGAAGGATGGTTGGCTTGTCACAGATCCATCATGTCAAAGTTAGATTGCTAGTTCTCCTCTGCCCAGCAGAATGTGGAATGGAAATTTTCCACCAACTCGGATCCCAAATGCAAACATTTCCAAAGAGGAAAAAAGTAGGTCAGTTGACCTACTTTCCTCTTAAGTTCTTGCTTAAGCTGTTCCAACTAAGAAATAAAGGGATCTTTTTCCTTCTTTCAAAAAAAAGGTTGGGCGCTGGCTGTAAAGGCTCAAAAAAGGAAAAAAATAATTACAAAGAAGAGCAATGCTAATTTTTGCTTTGGGAAAGCGTAGATTGTAAATGGCATTTTCAAGGTCTTAACTCTTTCCTTTCGGCCGTCTGTCGTTCTGTGTTTTTGATTTCAGCCTTTTGTGTCTTGTCTACCTCACACGTTTATTTTGGCTCTTTTGCTGCCATTTAAATTTTTTTTTTTTAACGTTTATTCATTTTTTGAGACAGAGAGACACAGAGCATGAACGGGGGAGGGTCAGAGAGAGGGAGACACAGAACCCGAAACAGGCTCCAGGCTCTGAGCTGTCAGCACGGAGCCCGACGCGGGGCTCGAACTCACGGACCGCGAGATCATGACCTGAGCCAAAGTCGGCCGCTTAACCGACTGAGCCACCCAGGCGCCCCCCCATCTTTACTTTTTGATCCGCAGGTGGGGGTGACTAAAATGTGTGGGCAGGGACAGGGCTAGGGGATCTAGTTGGATTTGAGAGGACTGAATTTTTGTTTTCTTTCTGGATTTAAAAAAAGCACAGAGTAACAATAAGCCATGATTTCTGTTGATGTAATTGATTTAATATTCTTCTGACGGTCCCGTCGTATTTCTGGTGTTCCCAAAAGATCCCTCCTACCTTCCTAACTCTGGGAAGTGCCTATCATAGGTTAGACCCTTCTTCAACTCCAGCAAGCTCTTTTGGGACTTTCTTTGCTCCAGGCTCTGTAGTCTATCTAGTTTCTCACCTGTTTCCAGCCCCAAGTTCATCCCAGCCCTGGCACCCACGGCCACTGCTCAGCCCAGAGCATCAGCTGTGCATTTTCCTGAGGGCAGGCGTGGGGTTGAGAAGGAAAATTTAGAGCGAGGGGCACAGCTGCTGTCTTGAAACCACTAACGTCCCCTAACCTGTTGAAGGCCTCAAGGTCAGGATGTGAAGTACACGGTGAAAGGCACAAGGTGCTGACTTTGATTCAGTCTGGTGAACTTTGCAGCACTTAGCTGTCCGGAGACGGAATAAGCTGTCTCTGGGAGTCGCGAGCACCCAGTGCTGGGGTGTGTAAACAGAGGCCAGACAGCCCTTCGGTCAAAACAGCGAGCCTGTGGATTGTCCAGTCTGATGGGGATTAGGTCTGATCACATGACATTTCCCCCCTAACCTGCCCACTGTTAGTTATTCTGTCTCTGCTTACCTGAGAAACAAATACGGTGGCTTTGGCATTTGCTGGAGAATCAGGTCTAGTCTCAACTACAATAGTAGTTGAGAAGACTTTCTGGAAATGAAGATTCATTAATATTTATGCTTAATTATTAAAAGTTGATCGGACTCAAATTACCTTCTGTCTAGTAATTAAGTTCTTTATGGATTTACATGCCCGAGCATTTGCTTACAGGTTTCATTTCAAACCAGGATGCTGCTTTTGGGTGTTGTGATTCACACTCCGTCTCACCAGCCTCCAGGGGTGCACAGGGCAGGAGGGTGGCCCCTACCCCTGCCACAGCCTAGAAATGCTTCCTGGAGGAGAACAGCATGGCTTGCATACGCAATCAACGTATGGTTTCTCCTGTAATCGACACAAATGTGCCGCCCCTGCAGACAGTGGGGCATTGCCAACATTTGTGCAGTCGGGATGTAGGTGTCAGTGTCCAGAGAAAATGCAGTTCCCTTGCTTTTCTACATTTTCTCCCATATCCTGAACTTCTCATCACCTCCTTTTCCTTTCTGGGTAGTAGGGAAAAAATAAACTCTAGTCCATTTTTGGTTAACTTTGTCCTACTCAGTGGAGTAGTCTTTTTTAGTTAAACTGCCTTTTGGGGGAGACGAGGTCTTTGGGGTTTTCTCTCCCCACCCCCTTGCTGCTCTGCAAGAGGGCATTGGGGTGTTTGGGGCTTCTCTCCAGGGTGAGGAGGTGGTCAGGGGCAGGGCTGCAGGGCAGATGTTCAGACTTCGTCTTGCATGAGGGTATGTGGCTGAGGCGGCCAGAGAGGCAGAAACCTGGGTGTCTGCTTCCGAGCCCTGTATGCCGCGTGGGGCTGTGTCCATCTGGAGCGCACCAAAGTCCCGCTTGGATTGGTGGCACCCCCGGAAAGGAGGCACTTTTTTTTTTAAGTTTATTTATTTTGAGGGGGGTGGGCAGGGAGAGAGAGAATTCCCAAGCAGGTTCTGCACTGTTAGCACAGAGCCTGACACAGGGCTCGAACTCACGAACCGTGAGATCATGACCTGAGCCGAAACCAAGAGTCAGTGCTTAGCCGACTGAGCCCCCAGGCGCCCCTGGAGAGGGGGCACTTCACCTTGTACTGGTCCTCAGGTGTGCGTGCACTGGTTGCTATCCACAGGGGTGTGGTTGGTTAGCCTCCCCTGTGGCGTCACGCTGGCTTTTATGTTGTAACAGATCATTTATTAAGTTTTTGCTTTGTGCTGGCTATGGCAGGTAAGCATGGAACAGCTGGTGTTTCATTTAGTCCTCCCACAACTCTCTGGAAGAACTAGTAATACTGGCCGTGAGGCAGGTGCACAGTGTTTAAAGTGTGCTGGCTTCTCGCTCACATTCGTTAATTTATTTAATCCTTATAACATCGCATGTGTGCTTCCGCTAGCATTAGCCTCGTTTCGCAGACGAGGAAGCTAAGGCACAGAGAACGGAGGCCATGTGCATGAGGCCCACTGTTTGTAAGGGGGGGCAGTGGGGTTCAAATCCCAGTGGTCCATGCTCGGATCTGTGATGCAAAACAGCCTTGTTGCCATTTCACAGTTAAGTAACTGCCGTGGGGCACGCAGTACTCAGGGAGCTAGTTCCTGCCCAGTCCAGAATGTCTCCTTGAGCAGGGAGAGATGGCTCTTCCGTTAGGAGACACCAGCGTCTCTGGGTCGTGGGGTGAGCTGTTTCAGCTGCCATACCTTATTCTTGGCCGAGGCAAGTGTCTGCTGTTTCCTAGGCCTCCCTCCCACAGAATTCTTGAAGGGTGCCCTCCAAGTCTCCTACAGTCTGCAAAGTCCTCACGCAATAAATAGAGCGAAACTGGGAATTGTCAGTGTTTGGAATTACCCAATTACCTGGGCAGGGGCACGAGGAGGCAGGCTCCCTGCATAAGGCATTTGCATAATTAATTTACTGATTGTTACTATTACGCTGCTGTTGTGTGCTAGGCACCATGCTAAGTACAGAGCATGTGGTGGTGAATGAAACTGACAACTTCCCTGCCCTCACAGAACTTACATTCATTTGCAAGTAACAGAAAGAAAATCAAACTGATAGAATCAAAGAGAGGATTTATTTGCTTATATGACTGAAAAATCCAAAGGTATGTCTAGCTTCAGGCTTTGCTTGATCCAGGGAGCTTAGGTTGGCCTGGCCTTTCTCCATCTCTCAGCTCTGTTGCTCTACATGTTGTTTTCATTCCCAAGCAATGCATCAGCCTGTGGTTGCATGCCCGCTTTTGCTGAGTTTGACATCCAGGAGACACAGGGCATGGTTTTCTCTCAATACTCTGAATACTAGTCCCCATATCCTGCCTTGTTGGGTCTTCTTTGGTCACATGCTCACTCCTGACTCCAGTCCCTATGGTCAGAGGCATGAGACCTCTGATTGGCTAGGCCTGAGTCACATGACCATACCTGGCATGGGAGAGAGTCCATCCCACTGCAACTGCATAGACATGAATGAGAGGGTGTGGCTTTCTAAAAGAAGGTCCAGCATCCCTTGCCAGAAGAAGGGCAACTGGTCCTGAGTGGGCAAGACTGATGGATGTCTATCATAGAGAGGAAAAAAAACCTGTCCTCTGTCCTAGTGAAACTGTCCGTCCAGTCAGCAAGACGGGCATGAATCAAATAATAGATTTATGCTTCCAGTTGAAGTCAGTGCTACACAGGATCCTTGGGTAGCCAGGTTGGGAGGTCATTTTGCTGGGTGGTTGCAACCCTCTGTCACCAACAGTGGCATTAGTGATTTGAACCTGGCATGTCAGCTTGGAGCAGGCAGTCATAGGTGTGGGATACTGCCTCTTGTGCATGGCTGTATCTGGAACCAAGAAGCTCATCTGCTGAAACCCTTGTCTCAGCAGTTCGCTATGGTTAAATTTCATTTGGAGGTATAAAAAATGAAGGCATGCGAGCTCCTTTATCACAATCTCTGTGGCTTTAGGATGCTTTAAGAAACTGTTGAGAATGAAGAGCTTAACAATTCCAGCCTCTTTAATGATACCGTCTGGAAAGTATGGCAATAAGAAAGGAAAGTCACAAAAATGAGTGAGAAATAGCTAACCCGTCATGGAGGAGTTGCCGGCCGGTGAGGCGTAGCTATAGTGAAAGCTGTAAGAAATATGCACGTCAGATAAATTGAGACCCATAAAAAGTAAACCCGTCGTGTCTGGCCCTCCTGCATTTCTTTCTTTCCAGAGAGAAACCCTAACAGAGAAATAAAAGGAACTCATTTGGTTACCCAGGTGCAATTCAGAGCTAATGATTTCAGGGAATGGGCATGGAGGTAGAGGAGGGGCTGGGAACTGAATCCCGGGCTGGCCTTAGAATTTGCTAACATGTGGATTTTTGGGTCCCTTATAGCTGAGCGTCTTTTGAAGCTGTGCCTTCCCTTTCCTGGGGCTGCCACAGTTAGCACCGGTGGGATAAATATTTTGATAGCAACTTGAAGTTGTTGGCAGGTTTGAGAGCATCTGCATGGGATGCAGGGAGATGATTAGGTGGCGTGGGGAAGAAGGCACAGGGATGCATGGGGATTCGTGCTCTGTGCAGTAAGAAGGGAGTCGGGAGCTGCTGGCTGCACCTCGCGGGGGTGCTGGGTGCAGACGCCTGCCTACCTGCGATATTAATGGGTATTGGGACAGGGATAGCAAGCCTTGCCTTAAGCCTTGACTTCTTGCCTGGCCATCCTCCCGTCCTGCGTTTCTAGCTTCTCAACCGTCAGGGGGCAGCTGCCCTGGAAGGCTTAGGTTCCCTGACCTTGGCCCTGGCTTTTTCTGCAGAGGCCCAGCAGAGGGCGCTGTAGTTGCCTTTGACGCCCAAAGTCCAGAGGAGCCCTGGACTATTTTGCTCTAACTTTTGTTGTTATTGTCAATGAGAGATCTGTCGGGTCTATCTCCATGTGAGTGGTTCTCAACTTACCAGGGGTGATTGTGCCCCAGGGAAGAGCTGATAGTGTCTAAAGGCATATTTGGTTGTCACAACTGCAAGGTGCTGTTGGCATCTAGCGGGTAGAGGTCAGGGATGCTGTTACACATCCTACAATGCATTCTGCAGACCCTTATCTGGCTCAAAATGTCAACAGTGCCAGGTTGAGAAACCCTGGTCTACCTGTAGATTTATGTCTACCTCTCCACCAAGCTTTTTAATTGTTGCTGGAAAGACCTACAAGTGTAACTTCTTGTTTACTTTAAAAAAAAATTTTTTTTTAATGTTTATTTATTTTTGGGAGATAGAGAGGCAGAGTGCAAGCAGGGGAGGGGCGGAGAGAGGGAGAGACACAGAATCCAAAGCGGGCTCCAGGCTCTGAGCTGTCAGCAGAGAGCCGGATGCGGGGCTCAAACTCACCAACCTGCGAGATCATGACCTGAGCCGCTGTCTGACGCCCAACAGACTGAGCCACCCAGGCGCCCCTACTTCTTTTTAGAAATGATCTTACCTCGTCAGGACCTCTATTCTGCTAATGCCTGAAAAAAAACCCTTAAAATTTCCCGTTCCTCTGGTTTAAGAGTCTCTTTCAGTTTACCTCGGTTACTTTCTAGCAACTATTCAACCTTAATTTTAAACTCAAAGTTCTGCTTCTCCCTTCTCACGGGGTCTCTCCAACATCACTCCTTCCCCCCAAGTAGTGTCTGAGTGTAAGGGCAGCTTGTGGCTTGGGAGGAAGCCAAAGAAAGGCCGTGGTTGGTTGCTCATCTCTGGGCTTTGTTCTCTGCTTTTAGGGGTCCCCTTCCCCGCACTGATTATCCCCTAAACTTGACTTGCCTGTACCTTGACTCTTGCTGGGGCTTCTGAATTTTAACAACTGACATCAATTAGCTGTTAGTGAAGACCGTCCACCCCAAAGCCTAAGTTCGGGGGTCACCTTGCCTCTTTTCTGGGCTCTGCTCTTTTTTTTTTTTTTTTTTTTAAGTTGATTTATTTTGAGAGAGGGAGGAAGGGAGAGAGAGAGAGAGAGCGAGCGTGCGTGTGCAAGTGGGGGAGGGGCAGAGAGAGAGGGAGAGAGAGGCAATCCCAAGCAGACTCTGCACTGTCAGTGCACAGCCTGACTCTGGGCTGGAGCTCACCAACCCGGAGATCATGACCTGAGCTGAAGTCTGTTGCTTAATGGACTGAGCCACCCAGGCGCCCCTGGGCTACACTCTTAATGACGATTATTTTTTCAAAAAACCCTAAGTCCTAAAGGTTCATTTCACTGGCTCCCTCTTCCGTCTCTTGTCCTCACAGTTTATGATCATTATGGAAAGGAACAAGGCTGTCTCTTATTGTTTTATTTTCTTACTCTCCTTTATTTTTCACTCACATTCCCATTCCTCCTCAATAAGCAGCCTCTCTGATAATACTGTGTATCTGTTCAAACGGTTCTTGTATATATATTGTATATATATATCACCCGAGGGGGGTTACTCTGCTCTTTATTTTCTTTTTTTCTCATGGTAGCGTTGACCTTGGTGCTTTTCTGTGGCTAGTTTTTATGTGAAATTAGTTTGCCTGAACATTTCAAGTGAAACAAGAGCCTGGAGAGTTGTTTTGGACTTTCCAGAGCCTCCTGTTCTATTATTTTTGTGAAGTGCTCACAAACAGGGCAGCTTGCCTCTCCGGAGTAGCTCGGCTCTGTTCCCCTCCCCCCACGTGGGTCTGGACCTTCTCCTTCTTTCTTTTCTTTTGTCCTACCCGGCTCAATTTTTATGCCACTCCCAGTGGTCGAAGGTGGCTCTGGAGGGTGTCACCATGGGCCTCTTGCACTTCCCCGGGATTGCAGAAGGCAAATCCTTCCCAAGTTTTGACTGCTGTTCTTAAAGGTAGCCTCCTGCTTTCCAGTGAGTTCCTGTTGACTGCTCTCGGGTCCATTGGTCACTCTTGCTTCTTTCTTCTTCCTGTGGAAACACCTGGTATCATGAAGGTCTTGTGTTGATTATTTGTTCCCACCACTGTTTGTATGTGGGGTTCATGGGACCACCTTGCTACCTAGTTCTGTTGTAACCATAGCCCATGGCCTTTTGGTTTCGTCTTTACTTGTCCTGCTTCTTCTTATTTGGGGATTTGGACAGATTGGAAAATGATGTTGCTGCCATCACAGATTCTACCTTGTCCTACCCTGTGCTTAAGTACATTTACCTGAAAGCTGAGGTAAATCATTCTTGTTCCTCACTCTGTCTCACTGAGCATCTGTTATGAGAGCCATGCTGTTCCTGTCTCTGGCCTATTATTTCTAATTGCTGCACAGTATTCCTCAGGGTGAATCTACCTGGTTTTGCTCATCCACTCTGAGTCACAGACACCCTGATTGCCCCAACTTACCAGCACCACAGATCAGTCTAAGAACCAATTACATCTCTTGCGCCAGATGCTTATGGACCCGTGTGACGATTTCTTTAGAATATATCTCAGTAATGGAATTGTTGGGCCAGAGGGTATACATGCAGTTAATTTGACTAGGGGTACCAGTGGCTCTCCAGAAGGCTGATCCGGCCCCTATTGCCAGCAGCCAAATGTGAGAGTTGCTCTAGCCCCATGTTCCAGATCCTACACCAGAACGCGGTAGAGGTCCTTGGTCCCCTCCACGATTCACAGGAACTTGGGGAGGCTGGCAGACATCATCATCAGGCTCTTCTGTCTCCAAATACATCATTCTGCCCTAATTGTGGCTCTATTGTGTGGGCAAAATTGGGGTACGGGGGGGATATTCTACTTTCTCAATATCTGTGGGGTTCAGGAACATGAGTGGGGCCCCTCCCTTTAGTCCTTCATCCCCTCTGTCCCACCCCAGCCCAGGAAAAGCTCTTTCTCATCTGGCAGAGACTTCTCATAGGACCTATCCCATGTCCTCTCTAGAGTAGGTCAGTTAAATTGTGTTCAGACCTCCAAGTATTACTTTAAATACAGAGGAAGTTTCTAGAATGTAAAAATCACTTTTTACCTTTTTGCCAATCCTGGCTTGCAAGACTGTTTACACTCTAGCTCGGCGAGTCTCAAACCTGGCTGCCAGTTGGAATTACCTGAGAGGATTGTAAACATGACTGATGCTTGTTGTTCCCAAAGTGACTGACACAAGACTCAGTCAGAGTGGGCCAGGGTTGAGAACCATGCTCTAGAGACTCAAAACAGCCAACACTGACATTTAAAGCTCATTAGCGATCCTTTTTTTCCTAGGTGATAACCTCCCCATCCCTCAAAGGACATTGACCGACTTTGAATGAATGTCATAGCATAATGTGTGGGGAGGTACAGAGCAATGATATTTAAATACTTAAAATATTCAATGTTGAATATACGTGGTGTGTGCACGTACAGATGTGAAGGGCATGAAGGGAGCTTCAGCAGCGGGGACACGACCAATCCTGGAAGCACCTGTGTGCTCGTCCCCAGGGCAGCCCCTGCTCCTTCCACCAGATGTGATCTGTCGCCTGAATATTTTCTCCATCAGCTCTTTGCTTCATTTCTTATTTCTATGTTAATCTCCAAACACTGTAGTGTTTAGCTTTGTGAGCTTTTCCATTTAATATAAGCGGAACTATAGTGGTGTTATTTTTTAGTTATTAGCTTGTTTCACGCTTCATTGAAAAAAACTTTTCTCTCATTGCATTTTTCCATCTCCGTTGTTTGGAGGTTATACCGCTCTCAGTGCTCGTCTTTCAGTGGTTGGTTTAGAAGATTTAACATTCATATTTCACGTATCCTAAAGTTGATGTATATCGTTACCCTCTTCCTAAACACACAGAATTTTTATTTATTTTTAATGTTTATTTATCCATTTTGAGAGAGAGTGGGCACACGAGAGAGGGCGTGAGTGGGGGAGGGGCAGAGAGAGAGAGGGAGAGACAGAGAATCCCAAGCCGGCTCCGTGCCGTCAGCGCAGAGCCCAACTCGGGGCTCGATCACGAACCGTGCGATCATGACCTGAGCCGAAATCAAGAGTTGGAAGCTTAACTGACTGAGCCACCCAGCTGCCCCTATTTTTGTTTTTTATTATTTTTTGAAGTTTTATTAATTTAGGTAATCTGTATACTCAACATGGAGTTTGAACTCACGACCCCAAGATCAGGAGTCGCGTGCTCTTCCGACTGGGCCAGCCAGGTACCCCCTAAACACATAGATTTTTTGAAGTCCAGCATTTCTACTCTCAACTGATCAGATGTTGTCAACATTACAAGTTCTATCTTTTTTAAACCCTCCACTATCCATTATTAGTATTATTTTGTGAGTCCACATATACTTTTAACTTAACCTGCGATATCTGTGCTCATCCTGCCTTCTAGCCTCTCAGATGGTCTATCCAGGATCCAATTTCTTCTACCTGAAGTACGTCCTTTAGAATATCCCTAATTGTCAATTTTCTCAACTTTTTTTTTTTTCTGAAGATGCCTTTATTTCGTCCTCCTTGAAAGATAGTTTCATTAAACACTGTTATTTTTTTTCTCAGCGCACTGAAAATATTATCCCATTGTCCTCTGGCTTCTACTGTTGCAACTGAGGAGTTAACCAGCAGTCTAATTGTTCATTCTTTGTAGACAATCAGCCTTTTTCTCTGGTTGACAAAAATGAGACGTTAAGTGGCTTTGTGCAGTTTCCCTGTGATGTGTCTGTGATGAATCACTCTTAAATATTGCCTCCTCTCCATTCTCCTCACCGGTCTTCTCTGGGATCCAGATCATACACGTGCTAGATCTTTCCGTCCATGTGCTGTGTCTCTTCCTGTCCTGAGGCTTAAATTAGGCTTCTCTTAGGTTGCATTTTTATAAATGTGCCATGGACTCGTTCTTCTTAGTCTTCGCTGTGACTCTTCACTCATTTTATCCCTCCTTCTCCCCTTTTACCTCACCACCTCGGCTTACGGCCACGGAATCTACGCAGCCCCCAAGGCCTGCTTCTCATCCCCCTTCGTTGCCTCTTTGAGGCCTGCCCTGACTTTTCTACAGGCCACATTAGTCTCTTCCTTCTTGCGCCTTTCACAGCCCTTACTGTCCTCTGCATGAGATAACATGGTGTAGAGCAAAGAGTACTAGACTTGGAGTCTGAGGACCTGAGTTCAAATTCTGACTCCACCATTTAATAGCTCTGTGACCTTGGGGAAGTCCCTTTTCTTGCTGACCCTCAGTGTCCTCAGTTATGAAGTGATGATAATTGGGATGGTAGGAAGACTGAAGGAGATGAGGCCCACTGACGCCCCAGATGGTGCCCCATGCTGGCTGTGACATGAGGCTTTTCATGTAACCCCCAATGTGTCCTTTTGCCCCCCTGCTTCAATATAGAAGCCATTTCTGGCAGACTAGTGGTCTGGGAGCTGGATTCCAGTGCTGTAGCTATGGAAATGTAGCTATGAAGCAATGCTTAGATGAAGGAGCCCTCATTGCATTGAGATCGCTGGCTTGTGTGCCTATAATTCATACCTCCTGAGGCCATTTTTTTATCCTTGAACATTCTCATATTCTTCTTCTGCTTAGGGAACACCAGTCGTTTCTCATTGCCCTCAGAATTAGGTCCAGAATCCTTCTAATGGTCTGGGGAGCGCATGGGAGCTTGGCCCCTGCCGACCTCTGTGTATGTTGTCACCACCCATCTCCTACGTTGGCCTCCCCTCCTGCCACTTTGGCCTCCCCTCCTGCCATGAAGACTCATGTGCTAATCCCTTTTGCAAAATAGATACTTGCCTCACCCCTCTGTTTTAACCCTTCTGGTCTTAGTCTAAGTGTCACTTCTGCCCCTGGCACCAGAGCTGGGTGGGGTGCTTCCCCTGGATGCTCCCATAGCACCCGTGGCCTTGATCACCACTGGTTATGGTGAGCCTTTTCTTTAAAAAAAATAAAAAATAAAAAATAAAATAAAATAAAATAGAAAAATTCTGCCAATCTCTACTTCTGTCCAGAGTCAAAACTTCTGGGAGGCAGGAACTGTTTCTCATTCAGTGCTGACTCCCAGGTGCTGAGCATGGGGCTTGGCTCCTAGAGAGTGCTTAATACATACTTATTAAAGGGAGGAAGGAGAGAAATTACAGGAAATGCTACATTTCCCATCGTTGGTGGGTGAGAATTGGCTCAGAAGGGATCTACAGTTGCAGTCTCCAGTGACCATTCCAGAACAGGTGCTGTGGGGCCTCGGCCATGTCCCTCAGCCAGCCCTGGTCATTGCTGAGGCAGAAAGTTCCCATGATCCCTGGGGAGCAGTGTGCTCGCTCCCCAGTCAGAAGGAGTGACTTGAAGCTCTCCCTTCTTCCTCAGACAAGAGGTTGTGGAGTGTTTAGAAGGGGCAGAGGTGGGATGGGTTGGGGTATGGTTAGTGCTTAGGCTCAGTACACTTGGCTTAGAGGCCATCCAGGGAGAGAGAGAGGGAGATGGGGAGGGCAGGGTGAACGGGGCAGGAAAATGTGACAGCTTCTCCTTGTAAGTGTCCCTCGGGGCTCCCAGCCACTAATTCTCTTGGGGGTCAGGTTTGCTGTGAAATGGCCGGTGCTGTCCTAAACGATGAAGCTGTACTCCTTTTGGTCTTGGGCCCAGTTACAATTTTGATTTCTAGGTTAAGTATCCAAGAGCGGGGCAGATCTCACACATGTTTACTATTCCAGACACCCGGAGGAGTCTGCGGGGGGAGGGGGGGAGGTGGTGATGGCAGTGCAGGCTGGGGCCCAGGGGCCCGAGCAGTCCCCACCAGAAGAAGTCCTCCTCAGCAGCTTCTGTCTGGGGGGATTGGGTGCTTGGGCAGCACAGCCTGGCAGCACGATGACCAAGGCTGCTACCAGAACAAGGTGACATCCAGTCTTGGCACACGAGCAGCACCCTTGGTGTGGCCAGGACAAACTAGTTACGTGTATTAGACGGCCATTGCGGAGGTGCCTGGTGGCTCAGGCGGTTAAGTGGTTGAGTGTCTGACTCTTCATTTCGGCTCAGCCCGTTCGGTGTGAGATCGAGCCCTGCGTTGTGCTCTACAAGGAGCATGGAGCCTGCTTGGGATTTTCTCTGCCTCTCCCTCTGCCCCTCCCCTGCTTGCATGCATTCTTTTTTTATAAAAAAAAAAAAATTAGATGGCCATTGTGTTCTCAGGCACTGTGGTAAGCACGTTCACACATTAATTTAATGTAGGCTCGAGCAACCTTATGACGTAGATAGTATTAGTGTGACTGCTTAATAGATGAGGACGCCGCCCTGGGTTTCAGAAGCTTAAGTAACCTGCCCAAGGCCACCTGTTGAACAAGTCCCTGAGCTGTGGTTTTAGTCCACGCTCTGGATTACTGCTTCGGACAAGCCCCCCAGCATTCCAGGTCCTTGGGGCACAGACATCAGCTTCTGTGTCAGTGTGGGGCTTCTGGGAAGCAGAAGTGCAAGGGATTTACTGGAAGAAATGCCCATGAAGGATAAAGGGGAGAGGGAGCAGGAGAAGGTGGGGAGTCTTCAGACAGTGGTGCAGGGAGAGGGGGAGGGAGCGAGGGAAGGAGGGGCGGTTGGGGGAGGAGCCTGCTACTGGAGCGCAGCTCAGGGCAAGTCTTGCTCGGGCTGATGGGAAACCCCAGAGCAAGGACTGCTCACTCAGAAGTCCTGCACTGGGTGGGCACGGTGGCTCTAGTACCCTTGTGCTCAGTCATAGAAACCTCTGTGCTCTGAGGCAAGGGCGCCCAGTCTTTTTTTTTTTTTTTGATGTTTATTTTACTTTTGAGAGAGAGAGAGAGAGAGCAGGGGAGGGGCAGAGAGAGAGAGGGACAGAGGACCTGAAGCGGGCTCTGCGCTGACTTCAGAGAGCCCAGTGCAGGGCTCGAACTCACGAACTGTGGGATCATGACCTGGGCTGAAACTAGGACGCTTAACTGACTGAGCCACCCAGATGCCCCAAGGGCACTCGGTCTTGTACCCTCTGTGCCAGAAGCAGCCTGGGGAGAATATGCTTCAGCGGTGCGTCCTGAGCAGCAGCTGGAGGCTGTCAGTCCAGACACCGTTTGCAGCGGAGTCCGTCCGTCCTGAGGGTCCCACAGTTGCCACAGACTCTATCCTTGAGCCGTTCACCGCCTGTTTCCTAGTGTACTGTAGCCTCTGGGCAGGGCGTTATGAAAGCTCGAAGGTGGGTATCCCGTGCAGCCTCCTGGTGTAGAAATGATTTCCTGACAGGGTTGAGCAGATTGCGCACTGAGTAAAGCGAACTTGCCAAGAGGGCTAGTTGTGGGCAGGAGGGACTGAAATGCAGAAACGAGAGCTTGGCCATTTGGGTCCAGACGGGTACCCTTTTCAAATTCTACCACTCAGAAGGACATCTTTTTCTAACTTGCACAAAGGCGGAGTGTAAGTGATCAGCAGCCTGTGCTTCCCAGAAGAGAAGAGACATCCTTCATTGAGGATTTGGGGTCAGCTGGGACAAAGGGGGCTGGGCTGGGGCTGAGGCTTCTGCACAAGGGGGGCTTGAGGTCAGCAGCCAGTGATGGCTCATGACGGAGTGAGTGAATGAGCCTAGAGAGGTGGGTGAGATGGGGTCCTGGAGCCCAGTGCCTGTCATTGCTGAGCCTGGACTCTGCTGGATTTCAGGGGGGCTATTCAAAGGTTTTAGATGGCAGAGAGACATGACATTGTCCTTTTGGTCTTACTGGTCACTTTTGGGCGGTAAAAAGTTGAGTTCTATTCAAGTTTGATTGTTCAGTCTCCTACCCCATGTAACACTTCTCTCCTCTCCCAATTTCCAGTCTGGGCTGGACTTTAGCTTGAGGTGTGGGGAATGGGGTTGGGGGTGACATTTGCTGGTCCCTCTTCCTCCTGAGCTGGCTCTACACTGTCTCACTTTCTTCCCCACCCCAGCTACCTTTAGGGTCTAGGTCCTCTGATATTGGGGCAGGGAGGTGGGTGAGGGACTGTGCCGAGTCTTGTGACAGATTCCAGGTGGGCCATTTTGGCCCTCTTTTGGCTGTCACTGCTTCCCTGGCCGAAGGCACTAATGCTCTCCCTGGGGGTAGGGGACAGCCCCAGGGTGCACCCTCCTGCCTATGAGGGGTTTGTGTGTGATTCTTCAGGTGTCCTGTGGCAGAAGGGCTCCCTACTTCCTTCCCTTCCTCTCTCTCTTCCTAATTTCCTACTTCTATAGCCTGGTTGGGGAGAGGGTGGCTCACTTGATTGCCTCTTGATAAGTCCTGGGCAAGGAGGAAAGAGGTGGCCCCCATTTGTGTTGGCTGTTTTTAAAAGGGGGACAGGTGACAGTGTGATTGCCTCTATGTCCTCTGCTTTGGGCGCAAGGAAAGTCTGGCCAGATGACCTATAAGTAGGAGAGTGATGGTGGTGTGTGTGTGTGGGGGGGAGGGGAACACTACAGGAAAGTGCAATATTGAAAGCAGTACCAGGGTGCAGCGTGGGACAAGTCACAAGTCCCTGGGTCACAGGGATGAACAGCCCAGCTACCTTCTACCCCTTGGCTATGTCACTGCCGTAAATGATCCCACTGAATGTATGCAGTGGGTGAACAGGTGGGTGTGTGAACAAGACAGTGTGCTCCTCCTCTCCCCCGAAATAACAGAGGACAACAGCAGCCAACATGTCCCCAGGGACATGTTCTCGATTTATGAAAGGCTTTCACGAACTTTATCTGACTTGAAAGTTGTGAGGTGCCCTCGAAGTAGATGGATTAAGATGATCACTTAAACGTCGAAGGACACCGCAGAAGTTGAGGGGTTGGCTGAACATCCCGTAGCCCGGATGAAGGCAGGGGTCAGTAGGTAATCTAGGCTTTCTGGCTCCTGCCCTCTTCCCACTGCCCTGCCCTCAGAGGCGGACCCACTGCACGCATGGCTTCCTGTGCTCTATCCAGATGAGCGCAGCTCCCTAAAAGCCTTGCTGGAGATAGCCACTGGTGAATACTCGACTCCAGGGCCAGACCGCCTTTCATACTGTGGTGAAAGCACATTGTGAAGGACTGTAGAAAATTTTGTCCTTTGAGCTGTTTGCCTGGTGTCCGCAGGTGGATGGAGGAAGCCCTCTTTCTTCTTCAGAGGACGTGCTGTGTTCAGGCGCTCATTCACGGGTACAGGAAAGGTAACTGGGGTAGTAATCGTAAGTCCCTCCAGTGTTGTTATCAAAGCAGGACTCTTATTTGTAATTGATAGATGCTATAATCCTGGCTCATTGCTAATTCTTTGCTTACCCAGTTAATCCAAGTTAGTGTGGCATAATTTGGAGGAAAGAATGCTAAACTCAGGTCCTAGTAGGAATTCTGCCCAGACAGCTTGTTCTGGGCCAAGATGAGCCCACTGTGGAATGAGGCAAGTACCTGAGCCCCCCGCAGCCTCCCTTCCTGACACCCTTGAAGGAGGATGAGGGGCAGGGATGAGTGGAGGAGAGTGGCAGGGGAAGGTTTGCTGAACCTATGGCCTTTTCTCCCCCCCTTTTTTAAACCAGGAATTATTAGCCGAGAAGATGCAGAAGATCTCCTTGAGAACATGACAGAGGGAGCATTTTTGGTCCGGGTCAGTGAGAAAATCTGGGGTTATACCCTCTCCTATCGCCTGCAGAAAGGGTTCAAGCACTTTCTTGTGGATGCCTCTGGAGATTTTTACAGCTTCCTGGGAGTGGACCCCAATCGCCATGCGACGCTCACTGATCTCATTGATTTCCACAAGGTATCCCTCGTAGGGGTGCTGGTTGAGAGATGGGACTGGTAGAAACTTGAGCTGAAGGAGAGCCGGGTTGTAGGTGTTCTAAGAGAGGAGGTGGAGAGGGAGCGGGCAGCCCCCGAAGGTCTGTAGGATCACAGGAACATGGGACATTGGGGTGGAAGAGAGTACAGTTGTCTAGACAGGCTCTGGGACCTTCTGTTCTTCTCTCCGGCTTCCCCCCTGACTGATATAGGCACCTGGTCCCTAGCGTCTTCTCACCTCGAGTAGCTGAGGGCTTCCTACTGTCAACACTTAGGAGCTGGTTGACTCACCTTCAGTCCAAGCCTGCATCTCACCTACAACTCATCCCTAGGATGTCCTGCTTGAGAACGTTCTAGGCAGGTCTCTGGCAGCTCTGTAGAGTTAGCTGAAGCCTAGCTGTCAGCCCCGTGGTTTGAGAAGCTTTTCTAGTAGAGTTACCATGTCTCTTGTTCCAACTACAGCTTTACCACTTGGTATGTGTATGACCTTGGGTAGGTTCCTTAGCCCTCCCTGAACCTGAGTTTCCTAACCAGGCAAATGGATGTAAATAGTACTTAGTTCAGATCCTGTGACCATTAGATGAGGCAGTGTACATAACAGTGCTCTGTAACTGGGAAGCGGTATGGAAGTTCTTGTTTTCCAGAACCCTTTCTTGTTATTTGTCCCCTGCTGTAGACCTCTCATTGGGAAAGATGTTGCCGTCCGAACAATATATTTAGACAGGAGCAACTTTTGTGTTGATGTGGCTGTTGGCACGGTGGTAACTGGTAGCTGGGAGAAAGCCTAAGATGGAACTCGATGGCCCAGAAGGGTGGGGGAGGGATTCCGAGGGACAGAGTGGTGGGAGCTCACCATCTCCCTGAGCTTTGCACCTGTGGAAAGGTTCTCAGGGTTACTTGACCATCTCACTGGGGTTTTGCTGTAATAGGGAGTCTTGGATTTGTATTGTTTTCTCTTCATGGATGTTCCCAGGGCTCTGAGGACAGCTCCTGACTTGACCTGATAAGTCAAGCACGTAGACAGTCACCCGTTTACAAATACCTAGACATTGGCTGGAGAGTACGGCTGGAAAACTGGACTCACCAGGTTGAAGGCAGATTTCTACCTGTGTTGGGAACAGTCTTCTAACAATTCTAGGAAAGAGAGAGCGAGGGCATGTGTGGATGTTGGCACCTTCTCTGTATCCGGCATTGTGCCTGTTGCTGTACATCATGGTCTCACGTAATCTTCATGGCAGCTCTGTGAGGGAGGCATATTTCACAGATCAGGAAACCAAAGCCAGGGAGCTTGGGTAGCTTCCCTAAGTTTTCGTGGCTGGTACCACTAGGTCCAGCAGTTAATCCTCAGGCTGTCTGCCTCTAAAGCTTGTGCCTTTTCCCTCTGTACCACAACTGCTTGGTTTCCCCTATCAAATATAATGTGCTTTGAGCAGCGATGAACTTCTTGCCCCTGGAAGTGTTTAGGCAAAGGGAAAAGGTCCGTCTCTCGGAGGTGCTATGCTAAGGTTCCTGCACGGGAAGGCTTGAACAGTATCTTTGAAGGTCTTTATTCTCTTCCGAATCTGGGGTTGGAGACTGCCAATCCAATTTTGTTTCTTTCACAAAAGGGAGAGCTCATCTATGCCCATGTGGCAATCTGATGGCCAGCGTGTGTAAATTAAAATTTTAATTACACAACTAATTTATGATTACATTCTAAGAAAAATCAGATACAGTACAAGGTGAAAGCCTTGTTCTTTAAAGATTTTTTTAAGTTTATTTATTTATTTTGAGAGAGAGCACAAGCAGGGGAGGGGCAGAGAGAGAGAGGGAGAGAGCGAGAATCCGAAGCAGGCCCCGCACCGTCAGCACAGACCTTGATGCAGGGTTCAAACTGACAAACCATGAGATATGACCTAAGGTGAAGTCCGCCACTTAACTGACTGAGCCACCCAGGCGCCCTGTGCCTTGTTCATTTAATATCCCCACTTCCCCTGGGTGGCTCAGTTGGTTAAGCGGCTGACTTTGGCTCAGGTCATGATCTCACGGTTCGTGGGTTTAAACCCCACGTGGGGCTCTGTGCTGACAGTTCAGAGCTTGGAGCCTGCTTCGGATTCTGCTTCTCTCTCTCTGCCCCTCTCCCACTCACACTTTGTCTCTGTCCCTCAAAAATAAATATTAAAATCCCCACTTTCATCCTCCACCTTGAATTATTAGTTTGCCATGTATCTATCCGAGTATTTCCTGGGTATTAACATAGAAATTTATGTACATAAGGAAATACATAGTTGTGTTAATTTTCACATAAACTGGACAATTCTTTACTTAATAGCTCAGCAATATGATTGTTTTGTTTAACACAATATATCATACGGTATATTTTTTGAAAGCATGGTCCCTGGAAGCAGGCTGCTAAGTTTTAAATCCCAACTTCATTACTGTGTGTGATTGCGGGCAACTACTGATGATTTGGTGCTTTAGTTTCCTCCTCAGTAAAATGGGTTTCAAAATAGCACTCGCCTCCTTAGGGTCACTGGCAGGTTTCACTGAGAGAGCACTGTGTAAATTGCCGAAACAGTATACCTGACATTTGTCAGTGATCAGGACGTTGGCTGTTACTGAAACGTTTCTATTCAGTCCACGCACCACATCCTTGTACGTGCCCCATGGTGTTCCGCAATGGCCACTTAGTCAGCTTCCAGGCTCCCACAATCACAAATGGGGCTGCAGAGATTTGCTTGTCTGTGTCTATGTCACTTAGGGCGCATGTGCAAGGATTTCTCTGGATGGATCCCTCGTACTGGGATTGCTGGATAGAAGAGTATGCACATTTTAATTTGAAAAGATCTGCCAGATTGCCCTCCAAAAACATAGCGCCAATTCATGCTTCTGCCAAAGCGAGATGAGGCTGTTTCCCCACACTGCTGCCAGCCCTGGGGATTATCAGTCATTTTAATTTTTTCCCATTAGATGGGCAGATGCTGTATCTCCTTGTTGATTAGCTTGCATTTCTCTGATTCCTGCTGGCACAGAGGATCTTTTCATATGTTTACTGGCCACTTGGATTTCTGCTGGGGATTGTCTGTTCCTGTCTTCTGTCCATTTTCTACTTAGACATCTCCTTTCTTACTGATGTGTCAATTCTTCCAGCAACAGAATCGCTCTTTAGTTATGTCCATCCTGCCCCTTAGGTCTTCTATGGAAATTTTTATTTAAATGGGCATTCTTTTCATTTCCAGGTTCTTTAATTTTGAAAAAAATATAGCCCATTCTTATTTCATGGATGATTTATGTTCTTATGTTCTCCTGAGGAGATTAATACCCATCCCTTAAAAGCTCCTTCCGTTTGTTTTATAAACTTGACCTTCTCTTCAGTGTCCATTCTGTTGTTGAGTTTGGCATCTTTCTTTTATAGGTGTGATTTTTCCTTAAATATTTATAGATTTTGAGCTATGAGGTGGTGTCTGAACTTGAAATTTCCTGTTTATCCATCAATGGATGTAGTCCCTATTTCCCAAATGTGTTCTCTCCGTGCTGTAAGGGTTGGAGTTGATAGTGAGTAGCTAGCTCATCTTTTGGGCATGGGAGTGTAGGAGCTTTGGTGGTCTCTCCTCACTTCTGATCTGCCCAAGGCAAAGACCTTTGCTGTCTGGGGTTCCCCAGCCCCTGCCCTACGTTATCTCCTCTGACAATCTCATCCTGTAGGTCTTTTGGTTTTTCAGTACTCTTTAACATTTAGCTTTGTGGATGGCCTTCCTTCTTATTTTCCCGTGTTGGATTTCTTTCCATTTTCCCAATATGGATTTACTTCTTTTTAAAAGCAGATTTTTTTTCCTGTCATTTCTATAAATTTGAGTGAGGAGAAGGCAGATACATATTCATAGACTTTCTATCTTGAACTGGTCTCTCTCTGGCGGATGTTTATTTCCCTTGCTTGATTATAAGTGCTCTTTCCTTTTTGTTTTCCCTTTTAGGAGGAAATTATCACTGTTTCAGGGGGAGAGCTGCTGCAGGAACCCTGTGGACAGAGGGACAGCCCGCCAGACTACCATCTGTTGTTTGAATGATTTTTTTCCCCCTTACCAATTGGACTTCTTTGGGCATCCAGTTTTTGAACTCAACTTAAGAATTTCCCAGCTCAAATCCTTCCTTATGGCCTTCTGGAATATCCACCACCATCCAGTGGATTAAGTAGATTAGTATGCCTCAAGGGATATGAAATATATGGCATATGTGCTATCGGTCCCTGTCCCGATGCCCAGGACAGAAATTGCAAATAGCTGCTGCAACTCTTTCACGAAGAGTTTAGTTATGACTTCAGAAGAGAAGCCTATCTGCCCTAAATCGAGCTCCTAGAGCACACGGACCATGTTTTAATAATCGAAAATAATTCCAGTGCCGAACTCTAATTTTAACATATGGTAGACATTCAATAAATATTTGTTTGAATGAATGCAGTTCTTCTGAAAGTTTTCCAACACTAATCAGCAGTCATTTCTAGTAAGTTATTTCCTACCTGTTCTGTTTATAAAGTCATGGAGAGGATGGAAGAAACGTTGCAAAGAATTTATATGGAAAATATAGACGCTGCGTCTTTAATGGTGTATGTTATTGCCCTCATTGATTTTATCGTTGGAATTACCCAAGGCTTCTGAGACCCAGCTTCCAGAATAGGTGACGGATACTGCCCTGCCTTCCTTATTTGCCACCCCTGCTTGGTCTTGGAAGCTTATCTTGACCCTGGTTTTACAATATTGAGGCAGTGGTTTCATGCACTCCCAATAAATGTGCCCAAAACCTGGGGTGAATTATAAATCCAAAAAAGCCTTTGCTCTCTAGGATTTACCCCTCTTTATGCAGGTTATTCAAATGATTACTTCTGCCTTTACGGTCCTTTGGACATTGATCCTTGTGTTCACTTACTCTCGCTATGTTTTTCATATCGACAGGATTCTTCCAGTGACCCCTGAATAACTCTCAGGGGCAGTGTCTTTGCCCACACTCTGCCTTCACGTTTATGGACATATGCGTAGAGACAGCATGTTGTGATGGGAATATTATAGTGGCATCAAGCAGACTTGCGTTCAACTCCCCACCCTGGACCTTACTAGTATTGTAATGCTAGAAGCCCTGTATTTGGCGGGAGTGGGAGGATGGATGGACTTTGTGCCTTGTTGGTGGACGGGCATACATTACTTGATGGTCACGTCACACATATCTTACGTCACCTCTCACATCATGCGTCTCTTCCGTCATGTTATCTCTTACGCTCCATTTCCTCTCTTGCCTCTTCTACTCTTCACATCCTTGGCTGCTTATTATGCCCTGGTCACCATCACTGCAATCAGTTCTGCGTGGACTCTGTTTTTCGCCACTGGGCCCATCAGCTTCATTTGAGATGAGCCAACGCCACCTGGCCCCACATGGGGCTCTGGGCCTCTCATCCCCTATGGCTGCAGACGCAGAAGACACCAGAAAACCAGCAGGAGCAGGGCAGTTAACTCCCATGTGGTGAAGCTTGCATCAATGGGAGACAGCAGCTTGAGGATTAGTTCTTCTGTCTTCCTCCTCTGGGGGTGCTGTTTGGACCGGCAGCTCTTCCTATGACCTCTGGGAAAACAGTCCTGCAAGACTGAGCAACTAGTCCCGATGGAACCAAGGAGCGGCCGGATGAGGCCCACCCCCTCCTGTGTGGCCCCCCTCCTTCCCCGCCTCGCTCTCCTGCTCCCCCCAGGATGGCACTCTTGAGCTGAATGACACCACAGAGGCATTTGCCGCAGGCTCTGCCTCTTAGGGAAAGCCAGGGAAGGCCCCATCGTACAGATGTGTTCGATAATGTCAGCTTTGCAACCTGGCGCCCTTCTGCTATCTCACAGGGCCCCTGAATGAATAAAACCAAGAGAAGGCAGGAAGCCGGCTTCCTGAATATGGAAGTGCTTTAAAACTATTACCTATTATGGTTCGATTTTCTTCTATTAGATGTCGAGTGGCCTCAGACGAGCTGAATTTTAGTTTTGGCCATGCTACTTACAAACTATGTGACTTTGTTCAAGTCAGTTAACCCAATGAAAGCTTCTCAGTATACTGAGAAGAGAGCTTTTTGTGTGGCCGTCACTGGTTTTTTTGGAGGGTCAGTTACATGAGCAGTAAGAAAGCTTCATCTAAATGGAAGGCATTGCTAATAACAACCCCACTAACAGCAACAATTATTCTGGGCTCAGCAGCGATGTGTCAGGGGAACATGGTGTTGATTTTCAAGGTGTTAGAGGAAGCTTCTTATTCCAAGAACTAGCAGCAGCTCTGAAAGCAGACCAAGGGTTGAGAACCTGAACCCCTGAGCTGTTGTTTCTGTCGCTCCTAATTAATATGTGAGAGACAACAGCTGGGTTTTCCATGCCTAACACATTTATTTCATTCTGTTTGGGGCCTGCACTTTCTGCACATCTCATATATTTTAGGTTTTACCTGGCCTTAAAATAAATTCCTCGTAAGTTGTCCTGCAAATGAAATTACTGTCTGGAAAACTGCAATTTCATCTTGAGAGTTTTATTATGCTAATAAATGTCAGGATTCTCAAATAAAGGGATTGGCTTTTTTTTTTTTTTTTTTCCCTTCCTGAGTCCTGCAAATATAATGAAAAACAGTCAGTCAGCTACAAGATTCCGCAGAGAGAAAATTTACAGTCTGGAACTAGAAAGAGAAGTTGTAAAAAACACTAGGCAACTTATCGGAAGATAAACGTCGACGAATGGAAGGGTGACTTGGGGTCCCGGTCAGGGAGAGCCCTACGTGGCTGAGCTGGGGAGCTGGACACCTGGGGTGCAGGGGTCTGGGGAGCATAGGCTGCAAGTTGCTTCTGGGAGTGGGAATGGAGTCCTGGACATGAAGACCCGGGTGCCTGGGGAGTGCGGCCCTTTTTTATACCCTTGAACCCTTCCTTAGCCTGAGGACCAAATCTGGAGCCAGAAAGACCTCTGTTCGGTGACCCTAGACAAGTGTTTCCAATTCTCTGGGCCATAGTTTCCTCTGTGAAATGGGGTAAACGGTGACTGTCTCAGATGGTGGCCTGTGAAAATGTAGTCGACCCTTGAATAATGTGGGGGTGAGGGGTACTGGCCCCCCACACGCTCAAAAATCCACATATAGCTTTTGAGTAACCTCAGACTTAACTACTAATAGTCTGTTGTTGACAGAAGCCTTACCAATAACATAAACGGTCAATGAAACACCTACTTTTTATATGTATCATATACTGTATTTTTTACAATAAAGAACCTAGAGAAAAGAAAATGTTATTAAGAACATCATACTGGGGGCACCTGGATGGTTCAGTTGGTTGAGTGTCTGACTCTTGATTTTGGCTCAGGTCATGATCCTAGGGTCGTGGGATTGAGTCCTATGTCGGGCTCTGTGCTGAGCATGGAACCTGCTTGAGGTTCTCTCTCTCTCTCTCTCTCTCTCTCTCTCTCTCTCTCTCTCTCTCCCTCTCCCTTTGGCCCTTTCCCATGCTCATGCTCCCCCTCCGTCTCTAAAATAAAAAAAGATAATAATAAAAAAAATAGAAAAAGAAGAAAATCATACTGAAGAGAAAATACATTTAGAGCACTGTATTTATTGGGGAAAAAAAACCATGTGTAAGTGTACCCGTGTAGTTCAAACCCATGTGGTTCAAGCATCAACTGTCACATGATATGAGATTTTGTAATAGTAATGACAAATTCTGTTTCAGCTGTGTGTGTGTGTGTGTGTGTACTCACAATCATGCTGAGGCAGACAATACTATCATCTCCACCTTGTGCATGGGGAAACTGAAGCACAGAGAAGTTTAGGACCTCCCCAGCGTTACCTTTCTGGGAATTCGTATTTTAGAGCTGGGATTTGCCAATCTGGCTTCAGAGTCCGCGTAGACCTTAAACCAGTGCTTCTCAAACTCGGGTGTGCAAATCAGACACAAAGGGATGTTCTTAAAATGCAGATTCTCCTTGCGTGCATCTGGGGTGGGGCTTGAGGTTCTGTATTTCTCATGAGCCCTTGGGTGCTGCTGATGTTGCTGAACTGTCTGCCACACTTTGAGAAACCAGCTTTGAAAGCAGGGCTTTGCAAACCATTGCTACAGCCCAAATTTGGCCTGAAGCCCTATGTTTCTACAGCCTAAGTAAGAGCCAAGAGTGGTTTGTACATTTTCAAGTGGTTGGGAAAAAAGTTAAAAAGAAGAATAACATTTTATGACCTGTGAAAATTTTATTACATTCAAATTTCAGCGCTCATAAAGAAAGTTTTATTGGAAGAGAGCCACGCTCATTTGTTGACATCGCGTCTTTGGCTGTGTAGGGCCTGGAAAGCCTGAAATAGTTACCGTCTGGCCCTTTACAGAGAATGCTTGCTGACCCTGGCTTTAAATTACGTGCATATGTCACGAATTATTTTGCTCTTTTGGTCTGCTTTATCTAAATCTACTCTTAGGAGCGATTCTCACACTATATTTATACCCTGAACAAAATGTGTTACATTTTCCGACAGCGTTCCTATTTGAAATACAATACATCTCACCCCCTCTCTGGTAACCAGAAAGGAGGCTCATTTCTTTGACAAAGGGTTTTAACCAAATGTAAGCCAGTAACTATCACGGTTATATAGATGCTTCACGTGGACATTGAATCATTTGCCTCTAAATTTATCCTTTCTTACACTTAACTGTGCCTATGTCTGTTTTGCCCTCCTGTCTGTGCGGTCGCCGAGGTCCGACAATGTCATATTTACTGGTGTGTTTTATCATGCGTGGAACAGTGGATGTTGTTGGGTTGTGTGTGTTATAGATTCGGGACAAACGGACTATGCAGATCTCAAAGCCTTGCTTTACCCTTGACAGGAGCCCTAGAGTCGAAAATCACAGGCTGAGCTAAATGATGGCTGCCTTGGTTTGGAATCTCGAACCCACTATTTTCAGTTGTCGAGAGGAACGAACCAACCAACCAACGAGACTGAAAAGGTCAGAGACAGCCCATCTAATAGCTAGGGTGGGATGGGCGAACTGAGAATTAAAACAGAAATCGCATCTTGGCCAAGCTGTTCTGTGACTTGCCAAATGTAGACTGAACTCAGCCACAGCAGGCCAGAGAACTGCCTGAGCCCAAACTCTTTTAGCTTGTTTGTGCAGACTCGTGTGTTCTCACAGGACGTCGGATGCGTTGACCTAGCGGTCACTCTGCGTGACTTTTTTTTATTATGGTAAAATATACGTAACATAAAATTTACCATTTGAATGCACTCGGCACCCTGCCCGTGCACGGAACACTTCATCTTGTAAAACTGATGCTCGGTACCCAGTAAACAATAACTCCCCATTCTCCTCTCCCTCTGGCCCCTGGGAATCAGCCTTCTACTTTCTGTCTGTTTTAATTGGATAACTCTAGGTAGCTTATATAAGTGGAATCATTCTGTATTTGGCTTTTTGTCACTTGGCATGATTTCTCCAAGGTTCGTCCGTGTTGTAGCATGTGTAAGTATTGTCTTCCTTTTGAAGGCTGAGTAGTATCCCCTTGTATGTATGTACCACGTTGTGCTTATCCATTGATCCATCCGTGGATGTTTGGGCTGCTTCTGCCTTTTGGCCATTGTGAAAATCATCCCGCTAGGAAAACTCCCTGGTTTACAGATTCTGACCAATCCCTGCCCAAGCCGTTCCCAATCTCAATAAGAAACCTTGCCTAACTCCCGCCTTACGAGAAGTTCATGGTTCCTCTGGTCTATGCTCTTTCTTGTCGCAATAAGCTAATAAACCTAACTTGGGTTACACGTATGCTCTAGGTGGGCTTTAGCTGGTGGGCTTTAAAACGATGATATCTGTGAAGCATGGGGTCCATGAGAAGCACTTAATAAGAGCTGAATGTCTTCTCCCCCTTGACCACGCTAAGAGCAGCTGTGCAAGTCCGTGTCATGAGTCGCAGTGTGTGCACTTACACCCTCGTCTCAGAGAATGAGCTTCTGGACTGGCTGGGCTACGAGCTCATCCCCCAGAAGACTGTGTAAAGCGGTCTTTGCAGAGCCAGAGGCAGACTCAAAAATGGTGCGCCGGCTGCTCTTCTGAAGGGAAATTTCTTATCCCGGGGGCACCCAGTGTCAGAGGCCCAGTGTTCAGAGGGACCCCCTCAAGGGAGGCTGAAGGAGGAGGCCTCAGGAACACCTGCGTCCTGTAGAATGGGGGGGGCAGCGGAGCTTGTTTACGGTGGACCCTTAACCCATTTGCTAAGGGGCTTCTACCCTCCATGGACACCTATCCTACTCCCCCCTCACCTCTTCTGCAGACAGGAGGAGACAGCGGAGGATAGTGGGAAGAGTAATTCTTTGGGGCTATCAATATAAACCTAAATTTAAATGGCAGAAGAATAGAAGAGGCTGCCAGGAGGCACCTGGGTGGCTCACTTGGTTAAGCGTCTGACTCTTGATTTTGGCTCAGGTCATGATTTCACTATAGTTGTGAGATCGAGCCCTGCAATGGGTGTGGAGCCTACTTAAGATTCTTTCTCTCTCTTTGCCCCTCCTCAATCATGTGTGCGTGTTCATGCATGTGCTCTTTCTCTCAAATAAAAAGAGGAGAGGAGAAGGAGGAGGAGGAGGGGGAGGGGGAGGGGGAGGGGGAGGGGGAGGAGGAGGAGGAGAAGGAGAAGGAGAAGGAGAAGGAGAAGGAGAAGGAGAAGAGAAGGAGAAGGAGAAGAGGCTGCCAGGAAGAGGAAACAAGTGTCATAAGCAAAGGTTCGGAGGCATGAAGGTGCATAAGTGTCTGTGCATGTGTGTTTGAGGGTCAAAAGCCTTAAATATGATCCAAAGGGGTCATTCAGACCCAAACATGGGCTGTGTGTGTGTGTGTGTGTGTGTGTGTGTGTGTGTGTGAACGAAGGCCTGAGGGCCGCTCTCTAGGATACTATTCTCTACTCCTCCCTTATCATACCAACTAAACATTTGCATGACCAAATTCATCACTGGGGACACATTCTGCCCAGATTCTCAGCCATTGGCCAGGTGCCTTGGACACTTCTGCAAGCCTATGGGGCAACAACCATTTGTGCATATAACTTGGGTGTTGACCAAAAATTCAGCATAACCTTCCATACTTGGTTTGTTCCTTATACGTCTTTTCCTGAATCCTTTAATCAATATTGCTTTAATCAGTATTGCTGACTACCTTTTATGTCCTCTGCTGGAACGTCTCTCTTTTATTCTCACATCTTCATGGATTTTTGGTGGGTTTTCCATTTGTTTTTTTCTGACTGGCTGGCATTATTGCCTTTCATTTCACCATTTTCTGATGGTTCTTTCTGCCCTGGGCAGCTGCCAGGCAATTCGATGAGAGGAGGGAACCCACCCCCTTATATGTGGCCTGGGTATTCTTTGCAGCATCATGTTTCTACTGGTTGTTTGTTGTTGAACAGAACTATAGACATTTCTTTGGGATAATCAAACCTCCCCCCTCATTTCTGGTTTCTAAGGATTTATGAAAAGTATGACACACATATAAGCCGATAAAACAAACAGAACAGCCAAAATATTACAATGAAAGACAAAAATTAGTATTCTAATAAATAACTACATCCATAAAAAACATCTGTGAGCTAGTAGCCCAAAGTCTGACTCTAGCACAGTGTTTTAGGAACAAATCTGACACCTCCCCAAGTCTGCCTAACAAAACATCGTTTTCCATTAACAGCTTAGCAATTTGTTCAAGAGGCATGGAATCCCTGAACAAATGGGCCATCAGGAAACTAATTAATGATGCTCTGCATTAGACACGTTCTTAACCTTAAAAAGCAGACGCTAACTCATAGTTGAAACAGAAACACAAAATCATTTTAGGAACAACTTAACTTTTATTACTTAGTGCATACCAAGGAAGGAATACTTTGTGTTAAAAGCACTTACCTGACACATCTATAAAACAATAGAGCCCGGGCTGATAGGTGTACCACACATGGCCCTTAAAGAGAAACTGTCAGTATTCACAATAGAGATTTATGTTCTCAATTAAGCAATTCAATTATTGGTTTAAGGGAGGTACCATTTCTCCCAGCAATTTAAAAAGCCCTGAGCACTAATTTTTTAGCCAATTGTACTGAAAAGTACGATGGTGGCTCAAAAAAGGAGAAAAAGTTAGAGATACATTTCATGGGCTCTTACAAGCTTTTTCTTGTGTCCCTGTTACTTCTTCAGATAGAATCATTTTTCAATACCATTGAATATGTATTCTGTCTTTTGCCACAGACATCTGAGAGTGGCCAGAAGCAGATCTAGGGGCTGTTGGTGTCTATATTAGTCAGATCCCTTAATAGGAAAGAAGAGGGAGCCCAATACAGGGCCATCTGATGAGGCTTCATTCCCAAAGGTGGGGGTGTAGGAGAGCCAACTGGAAAGTGCAGTGACCTATGTCTTAGTAGCTTCCCAGCTGTCTCCCTCCCTAGCTCACCCCCAATGACAGGGGAGGAAGCAGGTGCCATATGAGGAAAGAGATCCACATGCAGGTGACCAGAGACAGAGCTGGCCTCAGGTGACCTTGCAGGCAGGTCCCTGGGGCAATAAATAAATACCCTGACCTCACCCTCCTCCTTCCTTCTAATCTCTGCAGCATGCCCCAGTGGCTGGACCGCCTAAAGCCAGAAGGTCTGAAACTCTGGGTGAAATCTACCCAGGTCAGTCTACAAGGTAGAGGGGGCCAAAGGTATATCTGGGGGGCAAAGTTAGTCTGATGGTGTCCCAGCATTCTTTGCCAACCCTGAGTCCTCTCACACATCCAGAGGTATATCCCTGCCTGCTTTCCTTTCCATCCACCCCTGTCACCTTTCCAGTCCCCCTCGGAAAGTCTGTGAATGGGCCTCTTCATCTTGCTTTGAAGGCAGACACCATTACCTAACTTCCAGCTTTTCAACTTGGCTCTAGTGTTTCGGTGCCTGCCACCACCACCAGGTGACGCTCACCTTTCCCTCCTTACCTGAGGAGACAGACAGCATGGCAGTGGTCACTGGACCCCAGGATGGCAGACTGCCTCATCCTCTATACTCTGATGTGCCCATTTTGATGGATTTTCTATTTAGTTTCATGTTTAGCAAGGAACCCATTCTTGGGATATTTCGGTCCTGACTGTGACCGTTTGATCCTTTTGTGGGTCTCCAAAGACAAAGTAACCATGGGAGATTTGTGAGGGTCATCAGAGAAACACACAACTGGAGTCAGTACACTCTGAGCATCTCTGGAGGCTCAGGGCTCCCGCGCAGGTCCCTCAAGCCCCCCTGGAGGTGGAGGGCTGCTGGAGGAACATGAAGCCTGGGTCCCGCCCCTCAGGAAGCTCTGTCCAGGGTCTCCACGCAGTAGTTCTACAGTGTTGGCAGGATGAGGGGGTGGCCATTCAAAATGGCTGTTGTCATTTCCTCACTGGTTCATCTGAGCATGGGATGAACCACTAGTGTGATTTCTAACAAATTAGGAGGAAGAAGTGAAATTCAACTATAGTTGAGACTTCTGGCTGAGTCTGATATGGCCATATTTGAAATTTGGCCACAGCAGGACAGAAAACACACTAGCAATGAGGGGAAAGATCCGCAATTGTCTGCTTCTGTCTGTCCAGCCAGTAAATTGTCTAGACACAGGATCACATACCGGGCATGAACAGGAAGATCTAAAGTAGTTTCCAGTGGTACATGAGAATAATCCAGGGATCTTTAAAACAAACAAACAAATGAGCAAGCAATGCCTGCCCTAGTTATGTGGACACTGTTGGTCTGAGCTGGGGTCTCTGTATCAATATATTTGAAGGACATGGGGGACTCTGTGTGTCAGAGGCTAAATTTGCCCTCTGTGGGGCACAGGATAGTGTGGACATACTGCATTTGTGGGGATGATGACATTTATAACCTTCATAACTTCAGGTAACTGTGCAAGAAATGAACCTTTACTTTTCTGTAATTAAAACTAATTTATGTCAAATTCTCATTCTGCTGAAATAAACTTGGTTATTTCAGGTTAAACTCAGTCAATTCACAATCCTGTCTTCTTCCCTGTGTGGATTTAAAGCACTGGGGGTGGGGGGTTTGTGACTACTCCTGGGTGGGATGGGGCTGGCTCGGGGTCTTCCTTTCAGGAACTGTTCCTTCCGAGTCAATGTCCACTGGATGTAGCCCTATGTGATGTTGGGGTCTGTCCTGCTTTCCTGCTGGGTGTTGGTGGACGTTCCCATCTTGTTCCCAGCCATGACATTCACACTGCCACTACTGATAGTCCTGGTCTGGCTTCAAAGCCCCAGTAGGTCCACCCTCTGTGAAAGGCACACAGGAAAAGATCTGTCTGCTTTCTGAGCTCTCTCTATCCAGATGTGTGGAGACTGTGCAACCTCCTGGGACTATCCTTCTAGGTACATTCATATATATATATTTAAATAGAAACATCACTTTTATTGACAAGTTAGGGCCACAAATAAGACAGTCCCAAGACAAATACACACACACACACACACACACACACACACACACACACACACGGATGTATATCTATCTGCAGGGTTTGTCTTTGGAGAAATGAACCTGAAGTTACAGTTCAGTCCAAAGACTACTGCAGATTTTCCGCTTGCTCAGGGGAGGTCAGTCTTTTGTTCTATTTAGGCCTTCAACTGATTGGATGAGGCCCACCCTCAATACAGAAAGCAATCTGCTTTATTCAAAGTCCACTCATTTAAATATTAATCTCATCCAAAAACACCCTCACAGAAAGATCCAGAGTAGTCTTTGGTGACATATCTGGCACTGTGGCTCAGCCAGATGACATAAAAATAACCATCACAGTGGCCCTTAACTCTAGAAGCCAATGGCGATGTTAAAAAGCATTGACTTCCTGATGACAAGACTTGGGCCATGGTGTCCCTAAGGAGGGCCTTACTTGTTGGTCCCCTCTCTTGGTGTTCTGCCACACCTATGCCTCAGACTAGGAGGACCCAGCTCTCTCTAGCCTCCCAGATCAAAGCCTTTGCTAAATCGCTCCCTGCTGCTTCTTCAGCCTAAAATGGGAGAGAGAGATTGCCTCCAGGCTCTGCTCTTTCTCTGAGGTTGCCAATTCAAAGGCATAGGATTAAAAATAGCCCTCCTTCCAGAGTCAGCCTGGATGAATTCCTTGGGGGGCTCTCCAGTGAAAGCACATCTGTCAGGGGCTTATGAGCCTGTCCAGTCCTGCCTTCCACTTGCTAGCAGGTGAAGAGAAGTGACCTGCTGTAGCAAATCGCCCGTGTCCTTTGGGTATTTTATGTGACTTCTGGAAGCCATCTGCATTAGCTCCAGCTTCTATCCTCCTCCGAAGAGGATGGATAGTTGTAGACTGGCTGTGTCTGAGAACTCCATATGCTTGTTCACCTTCTACAGACAAATGCACACTCCACACTGGATCCTTTCTAATGGCAGGGGTCCTTTCACCTTGGAAACTCCAAGAGTTTTTTTTCCTTTGGCAGAGACAGTGTGCTCAGGACTTGCATGAGAATGGAGTGTAAATCCAGATTGGAATCCCTGACCTGCACTTGCTTGCCTCCGGTCGGGTCTGTGCTCATCTCTGTTGCTTCATTTTGCATCCCAGCAGCAAATGTGCCGATTATAGCCAGCATTTTTTCACTTTTTGACATTTCCAGGATGCTGCTAAGCTCCTGCCCTATGTGGGGTGCTGGGAACGTAGGGACAAATCAGCCACAGGCAGTGCTTTCAAGGGGGCTCCCAGTCCAGTGGGCCCCTTGGAGCGGAGAGTGGCAGAGCTCTCTCCCACCTCCTTGGACCCCACTTTACCATCGCTGCTGTCAACATCATGTTTTTAATAGCTTGTGTCTGCTGCTCTTCTCGAAGGACTCTACTAGGGTGACTGGAGCCACTTTGTAAGGATGTGCCTTGGGGTTTACATTAATTTCCCTCTCCCACCCTGGCTGCCACTAATCAATGCCTGTTGGGCATGAAGTGTGGGAGCCCAGCCCCTTGTCTGGGGGTGGGACACTTCTGAGGTGCAGATGGCCCTCGTGAATTCCCGAGGGGTCAGCCCGAAGCCACCATCTGCTTCACTTCCGTCTGAGATCTCCTCCTGGCTCAGCTTCCTCCGCTTCCTGTCCTGTCCTCCCTTCTCCCCACACCGATCTTCCCCCAGGAATTGCCTTCATAAATCCCTGCTCTGTGATTCCTCTTCTGAAGGTCTGCTTTGGGGGGAGTGTATCCTAAGTCACAGCAACCTAGTCAGAAAAATACAGAACCATATGATTAAGCTTAAGGGGTGCTGGGAACACAGGTCAGGGACTGTGGGTGAGTGAATGCGTGCGTGTGACACACACAGAAAAGTGTGTCTGGGGAGTTTTGGCGCCACAGGGATGCTCGTGTAGAGTCACCGTGTCTATTCTGTTTCTGGCTGCCTGGCATCTGAGCCCTTTACCTGAGTGAATCTGGCTGGAATGCAGGCTGTGTGGCCCACCACGGAAGTTGAAAAGCCCAATTTTCCCATTCTGTGCCCCTCTTTATAAGAAGGGCAAAGTCCCCCAGACTTGCCCATTTGGACAGATCGGTCTGAACTTGGCATTGCAGCTGCTGAGTCACATTTCTTATTGGACTGGTGATGGTGGCAGTGTGGGGGCAGTCAGCCCACTGCAGGTGGTGATGGTGAGGCCCACACCTATGGCTTCTGGTGCTTGGCAGTGGAGGGGTCGGCCCTGAACTGTTTTGCACTGCGGTCTTGGCCGCGGTTCTGACTGTGATTTTCCATCATTCCCAACCACCTGCCTAGGCTTCTCAGTGATGCTGGGAGCTCCTCTGGCAGGCTACTTTAGTGCTGAAGTCACCTGGAGGCAGATTCTGTTGTAGCCAAGAGGCCTGACTGGCCTTGGGTCAAAAGTCTGGGGAGGATGGAGGGAAAGGGCAAGGGGAGGGGGCATGTGAAAAGCCACGGAGGTGGAAGGGGCACCAGGAGCTACGGAAGTTTGACATTTATTGGACACAGAGTCAGGGATGAGCTGGAGAGGCCAGAGCAGAAGGATCTCATGGGTTCTGCGATGGAGATGGGCCTATGTTTCTGTTGCTTTTTCTTCCAGATGTAACCCAGATGGGGAGATGGGCCTTCGATGCTCAGTGACTGAAACTCTTTGGCCATATGATAAATTGTAGTATATTTTATTTTCAAATGAACGTTTCTGTAACATCTCCTGCCTCTAACTTCCTGGAACCTGGGACCCAGAACTAACCACGAAGAAAGGGTCCTGGTTTTTCTGGAATTCCAACCCCTCTGACACAAGAGGAGCCAAGGCAGTGGGGATGGTCCTTTTCAAAGCAGTTCCCAGTCTCTAACTTATGCGTTCTGTTTATCAACTCCTTACAGGTAAGAAAACTGAGGCTCATGTGACTTAAAGGTTGTTTGACGTGACCCAATGACAAAACATTGATGCTGGTATATGAACCCAGACCTTCTAGCTCCATAGCATTGAGTCTTTCCCTCTGGGCTCACTGAAGATTTTATTTGCAGGTCACGTTTCAGTGTCTGCCTGGAGCACAGGTGAAATACGGCTCACTTCCAGTGTGGCGATGAGGCATCAATCTTATTTCTTCTGTGTCTTTCCAGTTTGGATGTGAGAGAAGATGTACATTCATCAGGGACGCCTAAGACCCCTGTTAAGAATTCAGCTCTAACTGAACAAAAGCCTCGGCGTTCACAGTTATAGGTGGATCTCGCCTTGGCAATGAGGGGGCTAATAAATGACTCTGACGTCCATAAGTATGAGATGCTATGATTTCCATGTTTGCGTAAATCAAAGCCTTTTACTAGCATCCACGAGCAGTGAGCTGCTGAGGACATGAGCCTATTGGGAGAAAATTCGCATAGTGGTGCTGGTAATACTCACCTTTCACTGCACGCCCATTACACACTGGAGACCATCCTGGGTACTTATATATGGTATCCACACAATCCAGGCAAAATGCGGTGAGGAAGGTATGGACACGCCCATTTTACAGACAGGGACTTCAAGGTTCAAGACGGTTAAGTCGTTTGTCTGAGATCACACAGCTGGTAAGTGGGAAAATTGGGGTTCAGACCATTCCGTCTGACTCCAAAGTTTATGCACTTTCGTCTACAATCTTGCTACTCAGAGTGTGGTCCTTGAGCCAGCAATCGTATCACTGGTGACCTTGTTTAGTGATGCAGGGTCCCAGGCTCCACCTGGAGCCCAGCTAATCAAAATTTGCATTTCCACAAGATCCC
Organism: Panthera tigris; assembly: GCF_018350195.1. NCBI lineage: Eukaryota > Metazoa > Chordata > Mammalia > Carnivora > Felidae > Panthera > Panthera tigris. The sequence continues at coordinate 39,369,908 of NC_056670.1, forward strand.
CAGGTGAACAAATCTGTTCACCTTAAACTTCTTAAAAAAGCTCTTTTAATGTTTAATGAGACAGAGAGACAGAGCATGAGTGGGGGAGGGGCAGAGAGAGGAGGAGACACAGAATCTGAAGCAGGCTCCAGGCTCTGAGCTGTCAGCACAGAGCCCGACGTGGAGCTCAAACCCACGAGCCACCAGATCACCACCTGAGCCAAAGACGGATGCTTAACCGACTGAGCCACCCAGGTGCCCCACGCTCACATTAAATTTCAAGGCACTGCTCTGGACTAGGCTACCTGGGTTTCATCCTTTCAGGATCTCGTGGATGGAATTCTGATGGCCATAGTTTCAATTGAACATGAACATGAACAATGTCTCATGGAATATTTCATTTCCCCTCTATGTGGACGGTTGTTTCACTTTGGCCCCATAGCTTATGTATAGGTTTCCAACTGCTGGGGATGGGCGGGCAGTAATAGGGAGGGCGGGCAGGACTGTGATACTCTGTTTGTCCAGCAGGGGCACCTGCTGCATCTGCCGACCTCTCTAGCTGCAGACCCCCCAACATGGTGAGTGTAGGGGAGACCATGCCTAGGTGAAAAAGACTTGCCGTCTGCTTTCTTGGACTGGGGCCCATGATCCCGCAGTGCTGTGGCGCAGAAATGCAGGGGGCTTTGTCAGTGTGTGTGTTTCCAAGTAAGCCATGCTACAAACCCCCCTGGAAGAGCCTGCACACTTCTCTGCAAGTTGCAAGCCAGCAAGCACATGGAGGCGGGAGCTTGTGGTCAAGGGCAAGGGGCCTGGGTTCTAACTCTACCTCTGCCGCGACCTCACAGTGCGATTTTGGTTCCTGGTTCTTTTCTCCACCTTAGTTTCCCCAGCTGTCTGAGGACTAAGGTGCAGGACTAAGGATGAAGGTCTTTTCAAGCTGTAACAGTCTATGAAGTCGTAATTAAAATGCCCTGGGAGAACACATTGTCTATTTAAAGGATTTTTTTGTTAAATGAAACTGTGCAAAGCTAATTATCACTCCTTAATTCATTTATTTTATAGCTTTCCTTTTTTTTTTTCCCCGCCTTTTTTTTTTTTCTGGTACAAAAGTGAATATTTAAGATGTGAAAAGAAATCCCAACAGAACACAAATTTGAATAAGTTGCCAAACACCACAAACATCTTCAAATTCAAGGTGGAATAATGTTTGCTAAACAAGTGCCTACCACTCGTCTAGAGTACTTACACCTTCCTACCTTTTTCTTGGCTTCATATTCTTTGATCATCTTGCCCAAGAACTGTCATTTTCCACGCAAAGAATTAAAAGGATAATCTCCTGTTTCTTCTAACAAAGTTGATCAAAATTTAAGGCATTTGGGATGTATATGTACCACGTGACTTCAGACACACACATACATACTCATTTGTTTATAGCCTTGCTACAGGATTGTGCTTTTCAAATAGGAAGTCTGAAAAAAATTGTGTTTCACTCAATTTTCATCAACACCGAGAAGGTATACTTCTCGACATTTATAACTCTATACACTGCATCCTTGAGTATGTTTTTGAAAGGAGAGCACTTCCATTTTGGCTAATCGGCAGTGAGAATTCTGGCTTCCACTGTCAATTGTACACATATGATGGCTTGAGAACTTTCTCACAGATTGACTTCTGGCTCAGTACACGTCAGACCATGTTTCTCCTTCTCCGTTCTCCATTTATTTCTGGGGCCAGGTGCAGTAGGACGTGTTCACCGGGTAATGGAACTGGTGGTCCTATACCTTCATGAGAGGATGTAGATATGTCATCATGTAGAGTATTCTGGAAGCCATTCCTGCACTCTTGCCTTCTTCAGAGATCTGGACAGAATTTGGGCTGAGATTCCATCATTGCTGCTGAGGGAAGTTCACCTCAGGGGGCAATGCAGGCCACTGGCTATGGTTGAGCCGGGCTTTGATCTTCCTCAGGGAAGGTGCCAGTGGAAGATGGGGCCACCGGAAAAGCTTCTTCTAATGCTTTAATTTCACCTCTGAGCAAGTTCAAACCTCAATGCCATTTCCCTCCTATATGATGTGTCCTTTCTTTCCATTAACTATTTTTCTCACCATATGCCCAAAGCCTGAAACTGTGGGTGGACTTGGGATGGAAATAGTTGCACCCTACTTTCCCTCTCGCTCCAAACCACAACTTGAAGGGTAAGTAAAAAAGGAAGCAAGGGGCACCTGGGTGGCTCAGTCAGTTAGGGATCCGACTTTGGCTCAGGTCATGATCTTGTGGTTCATGGGTTCAAGCCCATTGTCGGGCTCTGTGCTGGCAGCTCAGAGCCTGGAGCCTGCTGCGGACTCTGTGTCTCCCCCTCTCTCTGCCCCTCCCCTGCCCACGCTCTGTCTCTTTCTCTTTCAAAAATAAATAAAAACATTAAAATTAAAAAAAAAAATAAAAGGAAGCTAATGTTTTGGATGTTCTGTGCCTTTAGAGAACATTTCCCAGTCAGGTCTCCTGCTTCTCACCTGTGCTGGTAATTCTTTGCCTTTTTTTTTTTTTTTTTTTTTTTTTTTTGATTAAGCCTCATATGAGGATGTAGTAAGCCAAATTCAGAATGAGAGAAATCCTATAGGACAAATGACCTGACTTCTTCAAAAAAGAAATGGCATAAAAAAGTGGGGGCGGGGCAGTAAGTTGTAGATGAGAAGAAACTTAAGAGACAGATCAACCCAATGTAATATGTGGACACTGTTTGAATCCCGAGCTGAACAGATTGCCTATAAAAAGGATGTCTGTGAAAGACGTGGGATGTTTAAACATGGTCTAGAAATCAGCTGATGCTAAGAAATTTTTGTTAATTTGGCCGGATGTGCTGTGCTGATAGTTTGTTTATTTATTTATTTATTTTTCCCCCTGTTATTGGTTTCTTTTTTTTGAATTAATTTTATTTTTTTTAAATTTACATCCAAATTAGTTAGCAAATAGTGCAACAATGATTTCAGGAGTAGATTCCTTAATGCCCCTTACCCATTTAGCCCATCCCCCTTCCCACACCCCTCTAGTTACCCTCTGTTTGTTCTCTATATTTGTGAGTCTGTTATGCTTTGTTCCCCTCCCTGTTTTTATATTTGTTTCCCTTCTCTTATGTTCATCTGTTTTGTCTCTTAAAGTCCTCATATGAGTGAAGTCATACGATATTTGTCTTTCTTTGACTAATTTCACTTAGCATAATACCCTCCAGTTCTACCCATGTAGTTGTAAATGACAAGATTTCATTCTTTTTGATTGCCAAGTAATACTCCATCGTATATATATACCACTTCTTTATCCATTCACCCATCAGTGGACATTTGGGCTCTTTCCATACTTTGGCTATTGTTGATAGTGCTGCTATAAACACGGGGGTGCATGTGTCCCTTTGAAACAGCACACCTGTATCCCTTGGATAAATACCCAGTAGTGCAATTACTGGGTCGTAGGGTAGATCTATTTTTAATTTTTTGAGGAACCTCCATACTGTTCTCCAGAGTAGCTGCACCAGCTTGCATTCCCACCAATGCAAAAGAGATCCTCTTTCTCTGCATCCTCGCCAACATCTGTTGTTGCCTGAGTTGTTCATGTTAGCCATTCTGACAGGTGTGAGGTGGTATCTCATTGTGGTTTTGATTTGTATTTCCCTGATGATGAGTGATGTTGGGCATTTTTTCATGTGTCGATTGGCCATCTGGATGTCTTCTTTGGAGAAGTGTCTATTCATGTCTTTTGCCCATTTCTTCACTGGATTATTTGTTCTTTGGGTGTTGAGTTTGATAAGTCCTTTATAGATTTTGGATACTAACCCTTTATCTGATATGTCATTTGCAAATATCTTCTCCCATTCTGTCGGTTGCCTTTTAGTTTTGCTGATTGTTTCCTTTGCTGTGCAGAGGCTTTTTATTTTGATGAGGTCCCAGTAGTTCATTTTTGCTTTTGTTTCCCTTGCCTCTGGAGACATGTTGAGTAAGAAGTTGCTGCGGCCAAGATCAAAGAGGTTTTTGCCTGCTTTCTCCTTGAGAATTTTGATGGCTTCCTGTCTTAAATTTAGGTCTTTCATCCGTTTTGAGTTTATTTTTGTGTATGGTGCAAGAAAGTGGTCCAGGTTCATTCTTCTGCATGTCGCCATCCAGTTTTCCCAGCATCACTTGCTGAAGAGACTGTCTTTATTCCATTGGATATTCTTTCCTGCTTTGTCAAAGATTAGCTGGCCATACACTTGTGGGTCCATTTCTGGGTTCTCTATTCTGTTCCATTGATCTGAATGTCTGTTCTTGTGCCAGTACCATACTGTCTTGATGATTACAGCTTTGTAGTATAGCTTGAAGTCCAGGATTGTGATGCCTCCTGCTTTGGTTTTCTTTTTCAAGATCGCTTTGGCTATTCGGGGTCTTTTCTGGTTCCATACAAATTTTAGGATTATTTGTTCTAGCTCTGTGAAGAATGCTGGTGTTATTTTGATAGTATTTGCATTGAATATGTAGATTGCTTTGGGTAGTATCGACATTTTAACAATATTTGTTCTTCCTATCCAGGAGCATGGAATCTTTTTCCATTTTTTTGTGTCTTCTTCAATTTCTTTCATAAGCTTTCTATAGTTTTCAGTGTATAGATTTTTCACCTCTTTGGTTAGATTTATTCCTAGGTATTTTATGGTTTTTGGTGCAACTGTAAATGGGATCGATTTCCTTGATTTTTCTTTCTGTCGCTTCATTGTTAGTGTATAGGAATGCAACCGATTTCTGTGTGTTGATTTTATATCCTGCAACTTTGCTGAATTCATGAATCAGTTCTAGCAGTTTTTTGGTGGAATCTTTAGGGTTTTCCATATAGAGTATCATGTCATCTGCAAAGAGTGAAAGTTTGACCTCCTCCTGGCCGATTTGGATGCCTTTTATTTCTTTGTGTTGTCTGATTGCAGAGGCTAAGACTTCCAATACTATGTTGAATAACAGTGGTGAGAGTGGACATCCCTGTCTTGTTCCTGACCTTAGGGGAAAAGCTCTCAGTTTTTCCCCATTGAGGATGATATTAGTGTTGGGTCATTCATATATGGCTTTTGTGATCTCAAGTTATGATCCTTCTATCCCTACTTTCTTGAGGGTTTTTATCAAGAAAGAATGCTGTATCTTGTCAAATGCTTTCTCTGCATCTATTGAGAGGATCATATGGTTCTTGTCCTTTCTTTTATTGATGTGATGAATCACATTAATTGTTTTGCAGATATTGAATCAGCCCTGCATCCCAGGTATAAATCCCACTTGGGTGTGATGAATAATTTTATTTAAGGTATTGTTGGAGCCCTGCATCCCAGGTATAAATCCCACTTGGTTGTGGTGAATAATTCTTTTTAATGTATTGTTGGAGCCAGTTGGCTAATATCTTGTTAAGGATTTTTGCATCCAGGTTCATCAGGGAAATTGGTCTGTAGTTCTCCTTTTTAGCGGGGTCTCTGTCTGATTTTGGAACCAAGGTAATGCTGGCTTCATAGAATGAGTTTGGAAGTTTTCCTTCCATTTCCATTTTTTGGAACAGCTTCAAGAGAATAGGTGTTAACTCTTCCTTAAATGTTTGGTAGAATTCCCCTGGAAAGCCATCTGGCCCTGGACTCTTGTTTTTTGGGAGATTTTTGATTACTAATTCGATTTCCTTCTTCCTGTTTCAGTTTTGGTAGTGTATATGTTTCTAGGAATTTGTCCATTTCTTCCAGATTGCCCATTTTATTGGCATATAATTGCTCATAATATTCTCTTATTATTGTTTTTATTTCTGCTGTGTTGGTTGTGATCTCTCCTCTTTCATTCTTGATTTTATTTATTTGGGTCGTTTCCTTTTTCTTCTTGATCAAACTGGCTAGTGGTTTATCAATTTTGTTAATTCTTTCAAAGAACCAGCTTCTGGTTTCATTGATCTATTCTACTGTTTTTTTGGTTTTGATGGCATTAATTTCTGCTCTAATCTTTATTTTTTCCTGTCTTCTGCTGGTTTGGGGTTTTATTTGCTGTTCTTTTTTCAGTTCTTTAAGGTATAAGGTCAGGTTGTGTATCTGAGACCTTTCTTCCTTCTTTAGGAAGGCCTGGATTGGTATATACTTTCCTCTTATGACCGCTTTGCTGCATCCCAGAGGTTTTGGGTTGTGGTGTTATCATTTTCATTGGCTTCCATATACCTTTTAATTTCCTCTTTAACTTCTTGGTTAGCCCATTCATTCTTTAGTAGGATGTTCTTCAGTCTCCAAGTATTTGTTACCTTTCCAAATTTTTTCTTGTGGTTGATTTCGAGTTGCATAGTGTTGTGGTCTGAAAATATACACAGTATGATCTCGATCTTTTTGTACTTGCTGAGGGCTGATTTGTGTCCCAGTATATGGTCTATTCTGGAGAACGTTCCATGTTAACCGGAGAAGAATGTATATTCTGCTGCTTTAGGATGAAATGTTCTGAATATATCTGTTAAGTCCATCCAGTCCAATGTGTTATTCAAAGCCATCGTTTCCTTGTTGATTTTTTGATTAGGTGATCTGTCCGTTGCTGTGAGTGGGGTGTTGAAGTCTCCTACTATTATGGTATTACTATTGATGAGTTTCTTTATGTTTGTGATTAATTGATTTATATATTTGGGTGCTTCTACATTTGGCACACAAATGTTTACAATTGTTAGGTCTTCTTGGTGGATAGACCCCTTGATTATGATATAATGCCCTTCTGCATCTCTTGATACAGTCTTTATTTTAAAGTCTAGATTGTCTGATATAAGTATGGCTACTCTGGCTTTCTTTTGTTGACCATTAGCATGATAGATGGTTCTCCATCCCCTTACTTTCAATCTGAAGGTGTCTTTAGGTCTAAAGTGGGTCTCTTGTAAACAGCATATAGATGGATCTTGTTTTCTTATCCATTCTGTCACCCTATGTCTTTTGATTGAAGCATTGAGTCCATTGATGTTTAGAGTGAGTACTGAAATATATGAATTTATTGCCATTATGTTGCTTGTATAGTTGGAGTTTCTGGTGGCGTTCTCTTGTCCTTTCTAATCTTTGTTGCTTTTGGTATTTATTTATTTATTTATTTATTTATTTATTTATTTATTTATGTATTTTCATCTTTTCTCCCCTCAGAGAGTCACCCTTAAAATTTCTTACAGGGCTGGTTTAGTGGTCACCAAACTCCTTTAATTTTTGTCTGGGAAACTTTTTATCTCTCCTATTTTGAATGACAGCTTTGCTGGGGAAAGAATTCTTGGCTGCATATTTTTCTGATTCAGCACACTGAATATATCCTGCCACTCCTTTTGGGCCTGCAATGTTTCTGTGGATATGTCTGCTGCAAACCTGATCTGTCTTCCCTTGTATATTAGGGACTTTTGTTCCCTTGCTGCTTTCATGATTCTCTCCTTGCCTGAGTATTTTGTGAATTTGCCTATGATATGCCTTGTTGATGGTCGGTTTTTGTTGAATCTAATGGGGGTCCACTGTGCTTCCTGGATTTTGATGTCTGTGTCTTTCCCCAGGTTAGGAATGTTGTCTGCTATGATTTGCTCACATAAACCTTCTACCCCTAATTCTCTCTCTTCCTCTTCTGGGACCCCTATGATTCTGATGTTGTTCCTTTTTAATGAGTCACTGATTTCTCTAATTCTTAAATCGTGTTCTTTTGCCTTAATCTCCCTCTTTTTTTCTGCTTCATTATTTTCTATAAGTTTGTCCTCTATATCGCTGATTCTCTGTTCTGCCTCATCCATCCTTGCTGCTGCAGCAACCGTCATGATTGTAACTCAGTTATAGCATTTTTTATTTCATCCTGACTAGTTTTTACTTATTTTGTCTCCTCAGAAAGGGATTCTAATCTATTTTCAACTGCAGCTAGTTTTCTTATTATTGTGATTCTAAATTCTGATTCAGACATGTTGCTTGTATCTGTGTTGGTTAAATCCCTGGCTGTTGTTTCTTCCTGCTCTTTCTTTTGGGGGTGAATTCCTTCGTTCATCATTTTGAAGGGAGAAAAGGAATTAATGAGGTAGAAGAAATTAAAATTAAAAAAATTAAAATTAAATAATATTAAAGTTAAAAAACTAAACACACACACACAAAATCAAATAAATAATGCTAGATCCTAGGTGTGTTTTGGTCTGGGTGTTGAAAGTGGCTTGATCGACTAAAGAAAAAACGGAGGAAAAAGGAAAGAGAAGAAGAACAGAAAAGGAAATCATTTGAAAATTTGAAAAAACGAATACACTGCAGTAGACTAAAGTGAAATGATGGCAGTAAGATAGAATTTGAAAAAATTTACACAAAAGTAAAGAATATAGTAGAAAAAATTAAATAAAATATTTTTAATAACAATTGAAAATAAAAATGAATTTTTTCTCTTTCTGTATTCAAGAAAAAGAAAAGAAATGAAAAAGAGAAAAAAGAAAAAGAAAAAAAAGGAAATCGTTTGAAAATTTGAAAAAGTGAATACACTGAAGTAGATTAAAATAAAATGATGGAAATAAAATAGAATTTGAAAATATTTGTGCAAAAGTAAAAAATATAGTAATAAAAATTAAAGAAAAACATTTTTAATAAAAATTGAAAATAAAAATGAATTTTTTCTCTTTCTGTATTCAAGAAAAAAGTGAAAAAGAGAAAAAAAATGGAATAGATGGACCTGCTAACAGATTCAAATATGACTGAAATTACTTCGTTTTCCGCTAGAAGTCAGACTACGAAGCTCTTTATAGTCCATAAACTAAGCAGGCGGTGAGACTTGTATTCTTGAAGAGTGAGGCTGGCCCAATTGGGCGGGTCTCAGTGTCATGGCCCCATTCTCCACTAGATGGCGCTGCTAGCCTACTGGGATGGATTGTTGTGGTGCTCGTAGGTGCGTATGTGCATGCGCGGGAGCAGTGAAAATGGCGTCACCCAGTTACCCAGTCTCTAGTATCGGAACTCTGTTCTCCTGATCAGCAATCGTGCACCCGTCCTCTGTCTTCAGCTTTCGTCCACTCCCCGCTTTTTCACTGTCTGTTAGCAAGCCCCAGGCAGTACCTCTCTCCCGAGTTTTGTCTCAGATGCAGCTGTTTTCCCCGGCCCTTTAGTTCTGAAGGACTTTGGCTTTGACCCGTTCCGCCCCTCTGTGGAGGGTCTCACGGAGCAATGGCCGAATGCCGGCTGCACCCAGGAATGTTCGCAGGACCGTGCTGCTGCCGAAGCCCACAGACTGCGGCCAGGTGCCAGCCGGTCCCATAAAAAAGTTCGCGAGACAGTGTAACAGCAGCGTTTCAGGGATTATGGAAAATCACAACACACAACTGGCACCAGGCTTCACCCTTAATGACCTTGTTCTAGCACCAGCGAATGCGGCCGTTCTCTGGGGTCTGCTGGGCCCAGGTTGCCTCAAGCCTCTACCAAATGTCCTTCCAGCAGTGGAACCGCTTTTCCCCGTGTGGCCCGAGAACCTCCCGGACCCCACTCTGCTCCTGGGGATTCGCCCTTCCCACCAGAGCACCGCCAGGTATGGAGCTGTGGAGTTGCAGACTCTGTGCTCGCCCTGTTTACAGTTTTAATGGAGATTAAACCCTCTCCTTTCTCCTTTCTCCCTTTTCAGTTTAGTCCCTGCAGCTGTTTCCAATTTTCCACTTTCTCTCCAGCTGCTTTTCCCGTATTCTCCACCCCCCGCCCCCCCACTCACCCCAGTCTCTGTCCTCTCTCCGCACGCAAAAGCACCTCCCTGCCCGATGTGGCCTCTCTCTCCCCTGGTTCACCTCCTTGCACCGCGCACCTGCTGAATTCTGTGGTTCAGGTTGTGCAGATTGTTGTGTGAATCCTCAGATCAGTTTTCTAGGTGGGCAGGATGGTTTAGTGTTGGTCTGGCTGTATTTCATGAATGCGAGACACTCAAAAAACTTCCATGCTGTTCTGCCATCTTGGCTCCCTCCCTGATAGTTTAAATTATGGGTCAGCGCAGGGTCACCCGCTACTACCCACGTCCCCCAGCAGTAGAGGATGTGTAGGGAGGGAGGAGGCAGATGCACAAATCCAGAGGGGAGATGGCGGCGGCTCGGACAAGGGGGCGGCCCTAGGGTTAGTGGGAAGGAATAAACCCCAGAGCCATTTTCTCTTTCCATTTCACCCATTGTCTCCTCCCCATACTATCATACCTTTTCTTGTCCTTGGGCTTTGCTTACTGGGTTGCCCCTTCTTAGAAGACTTTTCTTTAGCTTCATTTCTCTACCTTCCACCCAGCCTACCTTCGGCCTGCCTCCTCCAGGGAGCATCCTCTACTGTAACACACACTGTCGGCCCTTCTCTGAAAGCCCACTGTATGCCCACTGAATTCACGGGCATTGGTATACAAATCAGCTCTTGGTCACGTGCTCATCTACCCAGTTGGACAAGGTTTTTTTTTTTTTTTTTAAGTTTATTTATTTATTTTGAATGAGAGAGAGAGAGAGAGGGAGGGAGGGGCAGAGAGAGAGAGAGAGAGAGAGAGAGAGAGAGACAGAGACAGAGAATCCCAAGCAGGCTCCACACCGCCAGTGTAGAGGCTAACACGGGGCTCAAACCCACGAACTGCGAGACCATGCCCTGAGCCAAAATCAAGAGTCAGACGCTCAACTGACTGAGCCACCCAGGCTCTGCTGGATATTGGGTATTTTGAGGAAAGGCAAGGGCTGGGTCTGATGTGTGTGTATCTTTCCTAGTGTGCATGCTTAGAAAAGGTTTGCTGACTGAGAAGCACACCAGGCAAAGATAATTTATCCTGGAAAATGCACTTGCGTTGAGATAGGGTTGGCCCTGGCAGTGCCTCTGCCAACTCACGGTGGGTTTGGAGGCAGTGAGAACACCAGGTGGGGACCTGCACATACCCCGGAGGATAGTGAGTAATGTGGCTTTATTTCATCCTGTCTCACCCCTGATCATGGCACTTCAGAGGTGCTCTCCTCAATGACGAAGCAAGACTCCTGGCAGAGAAGGTGTTGATCTGTTTCACGGCTGCTTCTCAACCCCAGTCATGTGTTAGGATGGGGGGAAAGGCAATCCTTACACATGGCCCTCCTCACCTCTTGCAGACTAATTAAAACAAAATCTCTGGGGGTGGGGTGGAGACCCAGGCATCTTATTTAAAAAAAAACCCATCCAGGTGATCCCATTTGCAGCTGAGGCTGCAAAGCACTGGGCTGTGGGAATCTTTGCCCCACTACAGAGCTGGGATTTACTGGAGTCATTTACAAAGCTGCCAGCTGTTCCGTGTTGGCTGTGCCAACAGAGAGAACAAGCTTATAGTTTTTTATTTCTATAAAATACAGCCAATAGTCCCAACAGTAAACAAGGGAGGGTTCTTAAAGCCATATGCTGCAGGAAAAAATTGGGGTCTGGGCTTAGCTGCCAAGAGGAGAAATTCAGAAGAATGGGATGGAAGTCTCTTTGCCAAAAAGAAGGGACTGAGCAATCGTTTCAGATGTTTTATAGTTCCTTATCCTGGGAAGGAGGCTGGAGCATGGGGTGAGGACAGTGGGCAAGAGGGCAGGAGGAAGGGGAGAGTGAGGAAGAGCGTCTACCCTGGGATCTGTCCTCAGAGGAAGAACTCTAATAATCCGAGGGGGACTCAGCTGCCTGGAGCCCAAGGTCCAGGGAGAGGGTTAAAGTATCCCGCTCTCTGAGGGCCCTGATACCCCTCTATACCATTGCCAGTTCTTGCCAAATGGATGTGACCTGGTGGGGCATAGCTGGGAGCTGAGCGGGGCACATGCAGGTGGCTGAAGGATGCTGGTAAAGGAAGGAAGTGCTAACCAGCTTGGTGACCCCCTTCTGTGCTGCCACGTTAGGGGTCTCCCTCCCTCTCAGCACTTGCCACCCTGTATGACCACTGAGTGGATAAAAGAAATGTATGACTGGGGCGCCAGGGTGGCTCAATGGGTTAAGCATCAGGTCATGATCTCACGGTTGATGAGTTCGAGCCCCACGTCAGGCTCTGTGCTGACAGCTCAGAGCCTGGAGCCTGCTTCAGATTCTGTCTCCCTCTCTCTCTGCCCCTCCCTCACTCACACTCTGTCTCTCTCTCTCTCTCTCTCAAATAAACATTAAAAAAAAGAGAGAAATGAATGACTTACATGATACTTGAGGTACAAAAAGTGACATATTTCCTATTTTTTCTAAATCATATAAAATCCAGCTCTGAGATTCACTCACAAACAGGCCCAGTCATTTCTGGGCTTTCCCTAGACAAGTACCAGAGGCTTTTTACATCCATGGTTGTTGCCAGTTTCCTTTTCTTTGCTTTATCCGCTAATGATGCCACTGCTTCCCTGGGAAGTCTGCTGTGAAGATGTTCTAGTCTCAATAGGAGTGGAAACCCAAGCCCTTCCCCTTATGCAGCTGATCCTGAAGGGCTGGAACAACACTGCATTCAATCCCTAATGTCCAAAGGGGCCAGTTCCCTTGGTGGTTCCAAAGGGCCCCCTTAGACTAGTTCTCACTGGAGTCTCCTGGGGAACTTGGGACACTACTGATCATTGGCTCTCACCTCCAGATTTTCTGACTTAATTGGCTTAGATGTACTCTGGCCATAGTGACTTAAAACTTCCAGGTGATTCTACCCTGTAGTCAAGATTGAGAGCTACCGCCAGCCCAACCCGTCTTCATTGAGCATAGAGAAGGTTCACAAACCCAGCTGCAGAGGGCGAGTGGTTAACATCAACACCACACACCAAGTCTCCCACCCACCCAGGTCCAATGTCTTTTCAAGTTTTGTGCAGGCTGAAGACAGTGGCTATAGGGCGGCTGTCAGTGACCGGTGTGAGATCACTTGCCCAGATTTTTGAACACAAAAGCTTACTCATGCACTCATCCCACAGGTAAAGGAGGCCCAAGCCTTCAGACTGAAAGCCCTGGCTATCTCTTTGGGGCAATAAGACACAGCTATTTCTAAACTGGGTTATAGCATATTTCTTTCTTTTTTTTTTTTTAAATAATTTTTTTGAAAGAGAGAGAGAGAAACAGAGTGAGCAGGGAAGGGGCAGAGAGAGAGGGAGACACAGAATCCGAAGCAGGCTTCAGGCTCCGGGCTGTCAGCACAGAGCCCGACGTGGGGCTCGAACTCACGGACTGTGAGATCATGACCTGAGCTTGAAGTTGGACACTTAACTGACTGAGCCACCCAGGCGCCCTGGTTATAGCATATTTCTAATGAATCATGCTGCTATGCTAGTGGACTTGTCTGTATTTGTCTGGAGAGGCAGTTCCACGAGACTGGGGACCAGATCTGTGAGTTTACTGCTATGTCCCTACTTTATAGGACAGAGCCTGGTAACCAGCCAGTCGTTGGGAGAACAGATGAATGCCTGAGTGGATGGACGGATGGACGGACGGATGGACGGACGGATGGGTGGGTGGGTATATGATGGCTATGTGGATGGAAGAACTGGAACCACAGCCTCCTGAGAGGCTGTGGGAAAACCAGCCCCTCACTCAGGGTTTAGGGTTCTTTTCAAAAGTCAGAATTAGAAGGACATCTGAAAGCGGAACAACCTAGAAATTCGATTTTTCGAAAGGCCAGAGCCTCCGAGTCCTGGGAAGTTTTATTTTAGCTATTTATGTTGTTGCAATTTAAGCTCTCATAAGAGTAGCCACCGCATTAGCCTCTCTATCTTGTGACATGCAGACCCCACGACTGAGGAGCGGAAAGAAAGCACATTTCTAAGAAAGCCATCAATCTCAGAGTGACCTTTCAGCTACGATTTATACGAGAGGAAAAAAGAAAATGCTACAGTGAAAAGACTAAGATTTCTTTCTTTCCTTCTTTCCTGGCTACCTTTCTTCCTGGAGGAAATACCTTTGGGCTGCCTTTTATACCATCATTGTGAAGGCCTTCTCTGCAACCTGTGCAGAGGGGGTCCCTCGGGGCAGAGACACCTCTGAGCTGGTGGGTGGCGATGGGAGGGTGTGAGGTGGCTGTGGTTGACTCCTGTGCCGACGTGGCTTCATTCTAGCTGTGCCCGAGCAGCATGCAGTCCTATGGGCTTCTCACCTGTCTCTAAGTAAGGAGAGAGCAGCCCATGTCCCTGCGGCACAGTCTGCCTTCTGCTGGGGACACGGGACCCAGGCCTGTCTGTAGAACGGTATCTCGGGTGGCTTGCAGGTTCTCTTGCTTGCCCTACGGAAGCTCTCAGAACCTGACGTCGGTCGGGCCTATAGACCAGACCTATAGGCCTATAGCCTACAGAGGGGCCAAGAATTCAGTAAGAACCCAGGGTCAGCAGGTGCGTTCTACACCCTGATCAGCTCTCACTTCTGACCCCTGACCCTTGCCTCGGCAGGGCTTGAGCCCACCAAACCCTATCATGAACTGTTAGGCACCATCATGAACTGGAAACCCATCCTTGGAGGAGAGTCAGTGCTCTGCCCCTGTTTGAGGTGACGGTTGAGGTTTGGCCATTTTGAACCTTTCTAAGTAGGGGCAGTCAGCTGTCCTCCCTCATCCCAGGCAGTGCTGGACTCTAGCGCCTTAAAGGAAGCGGTGAACCCATAAAGCGTGTATTGTTTCAAGGATGTGAACTTTCCTTTGGGGTCCTGCTCTGTGTCAGGCTCTATATGCTTTATACATTTCATCTTCTTTAAATTAAAAAAAAGTTTTTATTTTATTTGAGAGAGAGAGAGAGAGAGAGAGCGAGCACAAGTTGGAGGGAGGGACAGGGATAGAGAGAGAATCTTAAGCAGGCTCCAGGCTCAGCATGGAGCCCAACATGGGGCTCAATCCCATGACCCTGGGATCATGACCTGAGCCGAAATCAAGAATCGGACCCTCAACTGACGAGCCACCCGACACTCCACATTTCACCATCTTTGATCTTACAACAGCCCTCCAAATGAGCATGATTGCCCCATCTTAACAGAGGAGGACACTGTGACCCAGAGCCATATAGCTAGAAGGAGTCGTGTTTAAAATCTTGGCCTGTTTGATGGCCCAGTGACTGACAGCAGAGACCCCTGCAGAAATTCCTGAGACTCCAGAGGGTACATATAGGAAAGGTGGGAGGAGGGACACAGGTGAACAGGAGTTCACCCAGGCAGCGTCAGGGTGAACAAAACCTTGAGAATCTGAGACTCACAGTGAATGCCAAGGGCAGGTGCACTCAAGGTCCTATTTAATTCTGTCTGGAGTTAATTGAACAAGGGCAGGGTCTGCCTGCTGTTTGGGGGCAAGGTTGATAGGTGGAGTGAAAGAATGCTATTTTGCTTTCTTTTTCTGTGGGGGGGGGCACCACTTCATGTACTGACCCAGTTTGGATGGAAGAACCAATACAATGGGCCATTGAATAGACCTCAGAGACAAACTGTATCATTTAGATAAAATAAAATAAATTTTAGCATGAATGCATCCCAAGTTCACTATTCGGCCCTTAACATCAACTAGTCAGGTACAGGTCAGTCAGAAGAGGCAGAATTTAGGCTCACCCCAAAAAAAGCTGAAGGGTCTGCTTCGGGAACGTGGGCTCTGCTACGAGAGAGATAGCAGAACCAGAGAAAAGATGGGTGTTCTTGCTGTACAGAGATCTCATCCTGTGGACTGGGCTGCACTCTTCACATGATGTTTGGGAAATTGAAACATGCACAGAAAAGCATTCATTCAGATTCTAGTCCAAGATGGCAATGTAGGAAGACCTTGAACTCACCTCCTCCATGGGCGCACCAAAGCTACATCTATTCATAAAGTGATTCTTCCTCAAGAAGAACTGAGGGCTGACTGGACAGCTTCTATACAGCAAAAGCTAGAATGGCAGGAGAGAAGGAGATATGAAGGGACCCCTACCTCCGACACTGGGGACTGCAGTGGGGAGGGACAGCACAGAGGGAGGGAGCACATTCATCTACCCCGAGGCACAGGAAAAAAGCCATGATTTAAAAGAACAACAAGGGGGCACCTGGGTATCTCAGTGGGTTAAGCATCTGACTCTTGGTTTTGCAGTTCCAGTCATGATCTTTACAGTTTGTGAGTTCAAGCCCTGCATTGGGCTCTGCACTGACAGTGCGGAGCCTGCTTGGGATATTGGGATATTCTCTCTCTCCCTCCCTCCCTCTCCCTCCCCCGTCTCTGTCCCTCCTTGCCTCTCTCTCAAAATAAATAAATAAACTTAAAAAAAAACCTAAAAAGTAAAAGAACAACTAGTGTATTAAAGATCCAGTTCTAGAACCCCGCCAGGTGATGGGTTGGAGGAGTTGGCAAGCACCACAGTTTATATTCCCCCTTGGCCTTGATAGCACAGACAGGAGCAAGGTCCAGGCACCATAGCCTGCCTGCTGCCTCAGTGAGCTCCGGGCTGCCAGGCCCACCAGCCCCAGCCATCCCACCAAAGCGGCCCCTAGGACACTCCTGGTCAGCACTCATTACAGCTCAGGCCATTGTGCCAAGGCGACACAGGTACAAAACACCCCAGAATACTCCAGGCCCACACTACTTAAGGTCCAGATGGCTTTCTGGGGCACCCCTGGCACAGAGCACTGTGGGACTTCCTGGTTCACACCTGCTTCCAGCTACCTGGCCAGGGCGTCCCCTGGGACACCTCAACTTACACCCACTTCAGCTACAGCTGTTCTGCCAAGTTGCTCCTTGCACAGAGCATTTTGGGATTCCCCAGCCACCCTGTCAGAGCACCTCTTGCGCAGGGCACCCTGGGACCCCTCAGCCTGCATCTCACCTTGACTCCAGCCACCTGGCAGGGTGCCCTCTATGCAGAGAGCCTTGGGACACCCTGGCCCATGCCCACTTCACCCCCATGCCATCCTGCCTGGGTGACTCCAGGATAGAGTGTGCAGGACCCCCAGCCCAGGCCAGCCAAAGTCACCAGCCATACACAGTCTATCCGAGGCGTGACCATACACAAGAACATTCTTTCAAGTCAAGGAGAAGTAACTGTTCCACCTCAATATAGAAACAAATACAGAAAGTCAAGCAAAATGAAGAGACAGAGGAATATGGTCCAAATAAAAGAAGAAGACAAAACCTCAGGAAAAGAACTAAATGAAACAGAGATAAGCAATAGGCCCGATAAAGAGTTTAGAGTAATGATCATAATGGTATTCACTGGACTGGAGAGAAGAGTGGAAGAAAAGCATTCATTCGTTCATTCTTCTATTCAAAAATATTCATTAGCATCTGCCAGGGCCAGGCACTCATGAATTTCTTAATCTAATGTAGACATGGTAATAAACAAGTGTGGAAATAACAAGGCAGATTCAGATGCTGATATAAGGGCAATACAAAATTGAGACAGTGGGGTATGTCAGAAAGTCCCCGGTGAGCGGAGGCTCCTTTAGATCGAGTGGCCAGGAAAGCCCTCTTTGAGGATCTGACATTTAAGCTAAGGTCGAGATGATAAGAAGGAGCCAGCCACGCAGAGAGCCAGGCAAAGAGAACAGTGGTGGGCAGCCTGAGGTGGAATAGACCTAGGTGTTTGAAGAACAGAGATAAGGGATTGAGCACTAGTCCTAAATTGATGGGATGTATGGCAGGGATGGCTAACTAAGCCCTTTCTTCTTCTAGGCACCCAAGGCTTGTATATTTCCTAGCCACCCTTGATGGTGGGTATGACTCTGATTAAGTTTCAACCTGTGGCATGTGCGTTTGGTGATAGGTCCTGCTTCCAGTCTTGGCCTGTAAGAAGTGCCCCCAATGCCTATTTCCCACGTCCCATTTTCTTCTGCTGGTCTTCTGGAGATGAGCAAGATATTAGGAGTCGTGTTCTGAAGATTAAAAAAAATATTGTTAGTTTATTATTTGGAAGGAAAGATCAAGGTTCTTGTTTTGGTTACATTAGGTTTGAGATGCTAGTTGGAACCCATAGGAGTTTGCCCACTCTGAAGTGGGTGCATATCAGATCACCCACACTTCTGACACCAGCTGCAAGCTTGGGGACTTTTTTTTAAAATTTTTAAAAATGTTTTTATTTATTTTTTTGAAGGAGAGAGAGAGACACAGAGAGAGAGAGAGAGATAGAGAGAGAGAGAGAGAGAGCATGAGCAGGGGAGGAGCAGAGAGAGAGGGAGACACAGAATCCGAAGCAGGCTCCAGGCTCTGAGCTGTCAGCACAGAGCCTGACACGGGGCTCGAACTCACAAACTGTGAGATCATGACCCGAGCCAAAGTCGGACGCTCTACCGACTGAGCCACCCAGGTGCTCAAGCTTGGGGACTTTTAAAACCACCTTCATATTTGATAATTCACTAGAAGGACTCTTGGAGTTCACGGAAAGCTGTTTTACTCATGTTTATGGGCTATTACAAGGCAAGGATACAGATTAGAATCAGTCAATGGAAGAAGCTCATAGCAGAGTCCAGAAGTACCAAATATGGAACTTCCGTTGTCCTTTCCCTGTGAAGTCAGGGTAGTATTTCTCTCCCAATATCAATGTGTGACAATATGCATGGAGTATTGCCAACCAGGGGGCTCACCTGGGCCTTGGCATTCAGAGGGCTCATCACATAGGCATGAATGAGTACTCATGGGGCTGATCTTAATTTCCAGTCTCTTTGGTTATGCTGATACTATGTAACCTAAATCACGTTGTTAGACTATTTGGTGCCATCCAAGGCTCTCAGGAAAATAAAGACACTCCTATCAGTCAGGATATTCCAAGGACTTACAGATAAGCTCCCAGAAGTGAATGGCAAAGACTAGATATTTTTTGGGGGGGCAAGGTTAACTTTTTTACTACACAATATCCGAATGGAAATGTCTAGTAAATAATTGGATATGTAAGTGTAGAGCTCAATGGAAAGGTATGAGCTAGAGTTAACACAGTTGGGGCAGTCCTAGACATAAGGATGTTATTAGAAGCCAGGGGTAGAAAGAGGAGGTTTGAGGGGCTAGGACAAAGCCCAGGCACCCTACCATTTGGAGGCATCCAAACAACCTGAATTAACAAAGGACACTGAGTGGTATCAGCCAGTGAGGTAGGAGGAAACTAGACACTTACAGGGAGCCATATATATATGTAGTTGAACAGTTAAAGGTGTCAGAATCATAAATATATAAGAGTTTGAAGGAAGAATAATACTAGTATTTAATGGAATACTTAATATGCATTAGGACTTATGCTGGCATTGTGCATAAAACTCTATTAGCTATATCTTCTCCTGTAAATTCTCCATTTTTTTTTTTTTAAATTTTTTTTTTTTTAACGTTTATTTATTTTTGAGACAGAGAGAGACAAAGCATGAATGGGGGAGGGGCAGAGAGAGAGGGGAGACAGAATCGGAAGCAGGCTCCAGGCTCTGGGCCATCAGCCCAGAGCCCGACGCGGGGCTCGAACTCATGGACCGCGAGATCGTGACCTGAGCCGAAGTCGGACGCTCAACCGACTGAGCCACCCAGGCACCCCCTGTAAATTCTCCATTTTATCAAAATTCCCAACATGTATTAAGTGCTGAATATGAGTTAAGACCAGTGTTCACATTGTGCACCGGACTCTATCAGGTGTCTTCTCTATTAAATTCTCTGTATTACAGAAGAGGTGTTAAGTCTTAGGAAGGTCAAATAGCCGGACCGGGCCCCAACTAGATTCACTCCACATCCATCTGACTTCAGAGCCCTTGCGATTAAGTAGTGGGCAACAGAGTTTCTGTTTGGTCTTTGGGGACTGAGGAAGGAATGGGGAGTCCTTAGTGGAGACAAGAGGTGCTTTCGTAGGGGTGTCGGGGTGACTCAGTTAAGTGGCTCTCAATTTTGGCTCAGGTCATGATCTCACGGTTGGTGGGTTCAAGCCTCGCATGGGGCTCTGTGCTGACAGCTTGGAGCCTGGAGCCTGTTTTAGATTCTGTGTCTCCCTCTCTATCTGCCCCTCCTCTTTTGTGCTCTGCCCCCCCCCTCAAATAAATAAACATTAGGAGGTGCTTTTGTAGGGCCACCATTTGGAAGCAGATGTAGAACTGCTCTATGTAGCAGCAGAGGGCAGACCTCGAGCCTACACTGGTCTACTGACAAGGTTTCATTTGACACAAAGAAAACTTCCCAGTGGCTAGTATTCTCTGAGACAGGCGCAGGTGGTGTAGAAGGTGTTCAGACTGGTGAGTCATGGTCAGGGTGGATGGATGTCCTTCTTCCAGTTCACTTTGCTTCTTCTCGTATGTGGGAAGCTGCTACTGGGGTCCAAGCTTTGCTTCCCCTCTATGCTTTCTGGGCCATTAAGTGTAATCCAAATACCACAAGCCTCCAATCCCCTCAAGTTTTTCTTCCCGTATCTTCAGTTTCCTTAAATGGAAATCAGCCAGTCAGTAAGCTGCAATTGGGTGGGTGCCACATGGTTGTTGCCATGGAGGGCTATACTGGGCACTAATTTTGTGTCAGGTGCTGTATTAGGTGCATCTCAATAATCCAATAACATAGGTACTATCATTCCCTCATAAAGGTGAGGAAACTTCAGAAAGGTGTAGTTGCAGAGCCTGCATTCTAACTCCAGCTGGCCTGGCCCCAAAGCTTGTCCACGTGGCTGTGTATCATTGGCCAGACCCTGGGTGACGTTCCTTGTGGCCGTCCAGGCTACAGTGCAAGCTGTCTTGTCAACCTCATTGGTTAATTATGGGATTGTTGTGTTTCTTCCCTTGAGCCATTAGAGATAAATAACTAGCTATTGATGTTTTGGGGAAGGTCCAACAGCAGAAATGTCAGCTTTTTCAGAAGAATAACAGCTAAGGAATATTAGCTGAGGAATAATGTGTATTTTGCTTGAATATCAGCTCTGGGAAGTGGGGAATAGACACCCCACCCACATCTGTAGCCACCAGTATTCATGCTGACCTTGACACTCAGCCAGATCTTAGGCTGGGAAGTGAATGTGCAGTGTGGGTGTGTGAGTGCTCATTTCTAAATAACTGAGTCTTCCCCTCATGCTTTTTCTTCTTTCTTTCTTTCTTTCTTTCTTTCTTTCTTTCTTTCTTTCTTTCTTTCTTTCTTTCTTTCCTTTCTTTCTTTTCTTTCCTTCCTTTTCTTTCCTTCCTTCCTTCCTTCCTTCCTTCCTTCCTTCCTTCCTTCCTTCTTTCTCCTTAGTGACTGAACCACTGTTCCATTAGCAAAGTGTAAACAATATTCCATAATCTAATGTGATTCTCCTAATGGGCCTGGAGGCACACAAGACTATGCTATTGTTCCTGTTTTACAGGTGAGGAAACTAAGATCCAGCGAGTCTGAGCAAAATGCCCAAAGTGACATAGTGGGTTAATGGCCAACACCCGCGTGCTTTCTACTCTACCACACTGCTAGCCAGCCTCGCTCACAGGCCCAGAGAGAGGAGTCCAACCTCTTTCCAGAGTGGAGAGGTGAGTGGAGAGGAGGGAAAATGGAGATAGCAGCTATTGTGTTTCTTTACGAGAACCATTCTACAAAATTTGATTCTTCCCAGATCTAAACCAAGCATGGCGGCTGGGCTAGTACCTAATTCTTAGGCTTGACCATGCATGGAGGGAAATGGGATATTGAATGCTTATAAGGTGTTATTGTCGTGTTAATGCAGGAACTTGGAGTGATTACACTGTGAAATTTACCTGGCAGCTCAGCAGTGAAATTGCAGCTAATTAATTTTGCCTGACTTGATGGAATCCTCCTCATTCTTAATCCTCTCTCTGCTCTTTGCCAAAAGATGAATGAGGGGGATGTAGATGGAAATGTAACTTGCAAAGTAGCTTCTCTATGTGGCCACCTGGCATTTCTCCTGCAGCCCACCCATTTTCAAGCACAGAATTCTCTTTTCATGGGGTCTGGGTAGAAAGAAAGCTGGAGGCTCTTAGGGGGTTTCATTCATTTCCAGCAGAGCTACAGAGGAATTGAAGATGAGGAGTCTGAAGTAGGAAGAAGGAAATTTAACAGTCCAGTTTTGTAGAGTTCATGGAGAAATTCAGAAAAATTTTTAGAGCTGGAAGTATAGAACTCCTCTATTCTGTTCTAGCACTCTCTCATAAAATTGTGGCAATCTGTTTGGACTGAGCCCTGGGAACTTGACCTGAAAGGGGCAAGCTTGGGCAAGGACCCATGGCGGTTGTCTAGTGTTTGGTATGGCCAGCCAAGGGTTGAGGATGATCTGAAAATGATCTGGGGCTGCGGCCATGGAGAGCAGCCTGTGAGCCAGGTAGGCTCTTTAGAGATGACTGAACCATGCTTGATCATGTCTTAATGCTTTGGATGGTGGAAGGACCCCCTACTGGGCCATTGTGGGGGTTCTAGCCTGGGCTGCTGCAACTCCGTAGGTCTCAAGCTTAGGGTGCAGAGTAGCAGATGTCCCTATAGCTGTGACTACATACATGTTCTCAAGGCATGCCAGGGCTCCTTTTGGAGAACATTTTGCTGATCAAAATTAGGATGCTTCCCAAGCCTAAGCTATTTCTTTTTTCTTTCTTTCCCAGGCTCTGTCTTTAAAGTGTTCTACCCAGGGGCACCTGCGTGGCTCAGTCGGTTAAGCATCTGACTTTGGCTCAGGTCATGATCTCATGGCTTGTGAGTTCGAGCCCCACGTCAGGCTCTGTGCTGACAGCTCAGAGCCTGGAGCTTGCTTCAGATTCTGTCTCTGTCTGCCCCTCCCTGACTCACGCTGTGTCTCTGTCTCTCTCTCAAATATATATAAACATTAAAAAAAATTTTTTTAAAGTGTTCCACCCACATTCTGTCCTGTAGCCTGGATAAGTGACAAGAAGCAGGCTTTCCATTTCTTTCCATCTCTCTCTTGCAGCCCTGATTACTGATCTCTGTCCCCTAGGAATGTCATCACACAAAGGGCTACATTTCCCAAGATAAGGGACTGGAATTTAGAAGTGTTGGGGGAGGGGGGCGCCTGGGTGGCTTAGTCGGTTAAGCGTCTGACTTCGGCTCAGGCCATGATCTTGTGGTTTGAGCCCCGCGTCGGGCTCTGTGCTGACATCTCAGAGCCTGGAGCCTGCTTCGGATTCTGTGTCTCCCTCTCTCTCTGCCCCTACCCTGCTCATGCCCTGTCTCTCTCTGTCTCAAAAATAAATAAAACATTTAAAAATTTTTTAAAAAAGAAAAGAAGTGTTGGGAAATTATTGAAAGTTTTTTTTCCCCTCTACTAGTTTCTTTTTAATTTAATAACTGTTCATTTTACAATAGTTTTTAGATTTACAGAAAAATTGCCAAGAGAGAACAGAGAATTCCCATGTATCCCACACCCAGTTTCCCCTATTATTAATATCTTATAATAACTGGGTACATTGATTACAATGTATGAACCAATATTGATATATTATTATTATTAAAAAAATTTTTTTTTGCTGTTTATTTATATTTGAGAGAGAGAGATAGACAGACAGACAGAGCACAAGCAGGGGAGGGGCAGAGAGAGAGTGGGAGGCACAGAATCCGAAGCAGGCTCCAGGCTCTGAACTGTCAGCACAGAGCCCAATGTGGGGATTGAACTCATGAACTGTGAGATCATGACCTGAGCCAAAGTCAGACGCTCAGTCAACTAAGCTACCCAGGTGCCCCTATTGATATATTATTTTTAACTGAAGTCCATACTTTATTCGGCCTTTTTGAGTTTTTACCTAAGGGGCCTTTCAGTTTCAGGATTGCATCAGAGATACCATGTCATATTCAGGTGTCATGTGTCCTTAGCCTCCCCTTGGCTATGAGTGTCTCAGAACCACCAAAGGGTGCTATCTGGTCACATCTGAGTTTCAGAAAATTCTGAGACTAGAGTGATGGAAGGTGGGTGTCTTCTCAGAGATGAGCCTTGGGGTATGAAGAATGGCAGGTGGACTTCTGGCATCTGGGCTGAGACCCTTAGTCGGTGGGGCAGGGATCTGGGGCCGTGGGCTATTGCTTCTCACTGGGTCAGACCCACGTTCTGCTCCTCCCAGAAGTATTGTCAAGAAATCTCTTACTTTATCTCAGGTTTTAAGATTTATTCATGTGTAGTTGTTTTATTTATTATTTTATTTATATTGTGCCTGTAGGTGTTTCCTATTTCATTCCACTTTTTAATTTTCCCCGTTTTGTTCTGATCAGTGTTGCCAAAGTTCTATGTTGTTAATTTCTTCAAAGAACTAGCTTTTGGTTTTGTACAATGTCTATTTTTTAGTTACCAATTTCATTTATTTTTGCCTTTTTGCAATTTCTTGAATTGGAGCTTTTCAATTTCTGTTTTTACTGTTTAGATGAATTTATGAGTATCTGGAAAGTTCTTCTATTCCCACAGATTTTGAAATGGAGTGTCTTAATTGTTACTGAGTCTTAGAGCATTTATTAATTTCAGTTATGATTTGTTAGACCAAAAGTTATTAGTCATATCTAATCCTATTTCCTGATACATAGAATTTTGAACTTAATGTTTTGTTAGTAGTCTCTATTGGAATCTGAGTAGAGAACATACATACCTTTGTCATAGTAGAATATACCTTTTAGAATTTATTGACACTTCCATGGTGTTATAGATGGTCATTTCTTGGTGCAGGTTAAATATGTAATTAGAAAGAATGCATACTCTGTACTTATTGGGTATGAAGTCCTCTATCTTCAATAATTGCATTATCCAGATAGTCTCTACTTTTGCTCAATTTTTATGGCTTTATTTATCAGTTTCTGAGAAGGGGATATTAAATTCTTAACTGTAATTGTTGATTTATAAATCTCTTCCCACAATCCTGGAGGTTATTGCTTTGTATATTTTGAATTATTATTACAATTATATTGTAAGATATATAAATATTCATCATTATATTTTTTTACCCTACTATTTCTTTTGATCAATATATATGTAACATTACTCTTTGGTCTTTGAATTCCATTTTGTCAGGTATTGAAACTGCTCTCCCAGCCTTTTTTGGTTTCATATTTGCCTGGTATATCTCTCCTCATTTAAATACTTTTTAGCTTTTCTCTATTTCTTGGTTTGAAATGTATCTAAGACAACATGTTGGTAGATATTGTTTTCTTTAATCCAATGTGGAGAGTCTCATTTTAAATTGGTAAGTTTAACCCATTTGGGTTTACTATTATCAGATTAGAACTTATTTGCCATCTTAGGCCATATTTTCCATTTGTTTTGTGTGTTTTTCCTCTTTTCTGTGTTTCGTTGGGTAGATTGAGTTTTTCTCTGTTGATATAAAAGCCATACGTTCTATTTTGCTCTTACTGTGATTTCCTCCTCTTATCTGATTGGCTATTATCTCTCGTAGTGTTAAGAGTTGTGAAAATGGCATCCTTGCCTTGTATCTAACGGTAGAGCAAATGCCTTCAGCAATCCCCCATTAAATGTGATGTGTGCTCCGAGTAACCACATTTTCTCTATTATCATAATTAATGATAAAACTCACTTTCCCCCTCCTCACTTGAACCCAAGGCATGAGGAAAGTAATCATCATTTACTTTCATACTTTCTGACTTGCCAGGTTTGCAAATAAAGGTTGGAGTCTTTCTGAGTGAGCCCACATTAATATACAAATGGATGCATTTTCTTTTGTAGGAACAGTGGCATATTAATACAATAATTTTGAAACAATATTTATAATACATTTAGTATTAAGTGCCTGTGGCAGAGGCAGTTACTTGTTTACCCTAATTTCCATTTTCCGTTTCACATAAGTTTTGATTTTTTACCAGGGCACATGGCTGCATTGAATAAGACTACATTTCCCATCCTCCTCTGCATTCAGATGAAGGCGCGTAATTAGGTTCCAGGCAATAAGGGTAAATGGCATTGTTGTATAATAGCTTCCGGAGTGCTTTGCCCCTTCTTCCTCTCCTTCTGTCCTTGCTTCTTGGAATATGGATGTGATGGCTGGAGCTTCATGATGGGACATGAGCAGGAGGGCTGTCCCCTGGGAATGGTAGTGACTGATGATGCTGCAGACACTAACCTGGCCCTGGCCTGCCCGCCTTCAGACTTTGAAATAAGACAAACATAAACCCGCTTTAAGCCACTGTCATTTTATGTCACTGTTAACTGAAGCTGACCTTAATCCTAACCACTATAGTTATGATTTTTGGGTGTTCCTTTCTTATCGCCCATCATTTTATATTAAGACTTTTATGTTCTTTATTTTGATTTGACATTTAGTCTGGGAAGTTGGTCTTTGAACTAGTCAGATTTGAGTTTAAATTCTTATTTTCTCGTTTATTAGCATAAAACTAGGACTATTTTCTGTATTTAACCTAATTCTTTATTTGCAAATCACTAATAACATGTATCTTACATGACTGTTGAGGGATCCAATGTTTATAAAATGTTTAACGAAATGCTAGTCCTATAATAGCCTCTTGATGCATTTTTGGGGGTCATTGTCCTCTTTACTCTCCATGTTGGGGAATCATATCCTGTGCCACAGAATAATATTCCCAAATCTTTCCCATAAAACTCATTGTATGTTGGAACCCAGTGACTTGTCCTATGGTCGCTGCCCCACTCAGTAGCTTGATCTTCTTTCCCTGTTAATCTCGGGGCACCTTGTGCCATTTGCCAGTACCTAGGATGAGAGTGAGTAATTTTACCTTACCTTGAAATGTGTCGTCATCTTTTACTTTTAAATATCATTTTCAAGGATGATAGAGAAGTACGTACTCAGACTCTTTTCACAAAGTGATGAACTTCAGGTTTTCTGCAATGAGTTGGTTGGTTGAATTGAGTTCTGTTCATTCAGGGGGACAGGACCTCTGGATGTGTGACAAAGAAAGCAAGACGTCTGTTTTTGAGTAGTCCAGGGAGACAGACAGGAGGTAAACACGTTTGCTCAAGTATATAGAGCATATAGAGGAAGGACTAGTTAGTGCTAAGGGGAGATTAGATGTGTTAGGTAAGTGTTGGTTCATCAGACCATACCTGAAGAGGACTTTGAAGAACAATAGGGATTTCCCTGGCAGGTGATTGGCAACGTTTTGGGAGCCCTGGGCAGGGTGAATATAGATGAAGAGACCAGACCGCACTGAGGGATATGGGTAGGAACTAGCACGGTCTGTCTCTGCACCTGGGAATGGCTGTATATTGCCAGGTGCAAGAAGGAAAATGCTTAGAGTCTGCACAGTCCTGGGGCTGGAGGGACAGAAAGCTGCAGGAGGGCGCTAACAAATACAATGCTTTTAGAGGTTAGAGTTTGCATTTTCTCAAGACCCCTGAGGCAGCAGAGTTGAGGGAGGATTGGATTATTCAGGGGAAAACCACAACAGGCAGCCCAGTGAGGAAGCCACTGCAATCATCCACGAGGGAGAGGAGAAGGGCTGGAATCAGGTAATATCATCTAGGGATAGAAAGAAGAGGGCATGTTTGAGACATATCAAAGGGACAAAATTGACAGCACTTGACTGCTGATTGGTTGTAAGAGTTCAGGGCTGTCCCCCACTCTCTGGACTGAGTGACTGAACGAATGATGAGTCCATTAACCAGAACAGAGCATCTGTAAGGAGAAGGCAGTGGAGGAAGACAAGGAAGCCCAATGTGGGGCACGATGAGATGATGCTGCCTTTTCAGAAACCTCTCCGTGCCACTCAACTCTGGTCCTGATTCTTATAGGGTGCTTCTTGAAGCCAGCTGTCTTTTACCCGCCTCTATTGTGGGCACGTAACAGTAGCTCGGTTTCAAACATGCAGTGTTTTAGGAAAAGTACTTGGTACACCCGGGAGAAAGCTGGAGTCAGGGCAGTGTTGGAGAAATGGCGTAGGAGCTCAAGAAGGCAGACGCAGCGCATTGTGAGTCTGTGCTCAAATCCTAGGGGAACGCCTTACAGGAAAAATAAATGAACTCGCAGGAGACAAAACACGAAGAATCTCTGAATTATGGAAAGCATGTTAGAAGGGATGGAGGAGGAAGCATGGGCAAACCCATGCACGAGAGTGAGGGGGTGTGGAGGCGAAGGGGGTTCGGAGCTGATGGCCAAGAAAGAATTCTTGAAGATGTCTTTGGTGCAAAAAAGTGATTTTAGTAAAGCATGGCCCTGTGGGCAGAAAGAGCTGCACTGGGGTTGTGAAGAGTGACTGCTTATATACTGTGGAACTGGGGGAGAAAAGTCAAGAGGAAGTTTCTTGAAGGGATTTCCATATGCTAAAGAAGACTCATAGATTACCGGAGGCCTGGCAATTGTCAAGCTAAAGTGGTTTTTCCTTCTAGCAAAGCATTATCTTTAAGACAGTAGGGAATTCCTAGAGATTAGGCTATTGATGAGATATTTGTAAACTGATGGAGACTCATCAGTTAACCATCGGTTTTCTTTCCCTTTCCTTTATCATTGGGCAGCCAGGAGTGCCTGAGGAATATAACACATATCCTACCCTAGGTGGCAGGGGTGGGGGTGGGGGGGTGGGGTACTAGTTTGTGCTTGGCCTTCAGCTTGCCTTATGGTCCCTCATCCAGAGGATTGTGAAATAGTGGAAGTACTCCGGCCTGTGCTCAGCACCTGGAGGAGGCCGGCCCTGGAAGCATGAGGATTTCTCTGGAATAGCAGTCAGGTGGGCTGGTGTCCTCAACACCCTTCGTTGCCCCACTCGGTGCACAGGACAATGACAGGGGTGGGAAGAATGAGAGGTGGAAAAGTGAGAAAGGCAAGGCAGTGTCTGTTGGAAATCACCCTGGAGGGGTTCCTGTGGTCCCCAAATGAGGTCCTGGTGCATTCTGCCCTGTGACCCAGATGCTTTGCCCCCACCGTGATCTCAAGTCCACCTCACCTACCACTTCCTTTTCTCTCTTTCTACTTCCCAGTGGAAAGTAAAACTGTAGGAGGGAAGACCTAAGAAAGTCTATACCACTGCCTGTCTGAAAAATGAGCTAAAATCTGAGTTTGTAGTGGGTATAATTTACATCATAATAAAGCTTCTACAAATATGATTTTACAACAACCCTTTCAATTTCCAGTCAAACTCCTAGAAGTTTGGTGATTTTAGATACTTAAAAATTGTTTTTAATGTTGTTTATTTTGAGAAAGAGAGACAGAGGGTGCAAGGAGGGGAAGGAGGGGCAGAGAGAGAGGGAGAGAGAATCCCAAGGAGGCTCTGTGCTGTTGGTGCAGAGCCCGAGGTGGGGCCTGATCTCACAAATGGTGAGATCATGACCTGAGCCTAAACCAAGAGCTGGTCCCTCAACCAAGTGAGCCACCCAGGTGCCCCTTTTAGGTGCTTTTATGATGTGGAAGGGCATTGAGTCCTACAGCGAGATCTCTGGGCTAATGCACTTGTTAACTTTTAAGATTGGTGGTTGCTGGGAATTTGTATGATATCACACAGGGACAGCACAGACCAGCTACACAGCGTGCTCTACTCAGCTGGTTAGCAGTCTGGGAATTACAGTATCCCTTTCTGCTCATGTCTTAATTGACTGGGGGGGGGGTAACTTATTTATGAGGATTGCAGTAGCATGAGGGCTGGTTTTCTAATGAGAAAGTCATAGGATATAGAGTTTTCTACATGGCAGGGCAATGTGGTGAGGGGCAAAGTCATGGGTTTCAGATCCAGGTGACCTAAATAGGAATCCTGCTCCCATCACCTATTTGCTGGATGATCTTGGCAAGTTACTTGACCACCCTGTATCTCAGTCACCCCATTTATAAAATGGGGGTGATGACATCTGTCTCATGGGGCCACTGCAAGGATTAGATGAGATGAAGCATATAAGACACCTGGACCAGAGTAGGTCCTTGATCAAGGGGCCTTTCTTCACCCCTAGAGAAGGTGGAATGAAAAAAACACAGCAACGAGGAGCAAAGAACCTGGATTCAAATACCACATCCAATTCTCCCAGTTCTGAGAAGCTCTTAACTTCTCTGAGTCTCACTTGCCTCATTTGTAAAAGAGGATTAATATAATTGTACTCTCTAATTACTTCTCCCTGATGCTATGAGGCCCTCAACCATAGTGCTGAAAGTCCTTTAAGAGCCATGAAGCCTTCTTAGTTAGTGTGTTTAGGAGAATGTGTATGAAGGGTCAAGGAGGAGAGCAGAGAGGATGTCTTTGTTTAGAATTTGTGTGGGAAAGACATTCATTTAATATTCAAGAGACATTTGTTAGTGTGGGCCTAAGGTATGTTTATTCTGGGAGTTAGCATGGTCTGGAGGACTGTATGGAGGTGGGATTTGACCCTAGAGTTAATTCACAGGAAGATATTGGGTCTCTCTTGACATTTTGATGGAGGAAGAGAGCATCATCGTGCATATGTATGGCTTCAGGCCAAGAGGGTCCTTTTGAGGGTTGATGTGGGATTCCAAGGAAGACAGGCCTTCACTCCAGGCACTTCTGACAGATGTCTTAAGTGAGTCTGAATGGGTTGTATCTTAATGGCCCTGGCACCAAGCAGATGCACAGTCACCTATACTGAATGAATAAACGTGTTGACTGTGTCTTTGTGGGACACAGAAAAGACAAGGCATGGATAGATTTAGAACTGGGGGTGGCAGTGACATTGACTTCCCATGTACTTGCCATTGAGCTTCAGTGCCTAACGAGCAGCAACTGGGCCATGCAGGGCACTGGGCCTTGCCCCACTCTTTGAGTAGGTGAAGGAAAGAGATATTGTAACAGCTCTTGGAAGACAGAAGACAAGAGGTAAATTGCAGGTGTCCCATGGTAGCTAAGAGGTCTCATTCTCAAAGCTCATATAAGAAACCTCCTGGCCACTTAGAGAATTGGCTGGAAGAAAGTTTAGAGGATTCAGAGTTTCCGTGGAACAAGTGGAGTTATAGTTAGAGAAATACATTTGGATGCCCAGACCAATGTGTTGTAGTCTATGTCCAAAGAATCTTGGGTAGAAACAAAAATGAATGAGCTGGAGTCTCAATTCCTAACAGACTTTATACTCTAGAGGTGAAGTAGACACGTACCTCCCTGATTTAGGATGGAAGGAAGTAACTAGGGTTGGAGGAGAGGTCAAGGACAGGTGACACGAGTACTCAAAGGAGGAGGAGATGTGCTCTGCTCAGGACATCAGGGTAGGGGTGGGCTTTGATGTGGGCAGGGGTAGACCAGGGAGATGAGGCAGAGACTCGTTCAGACACCAGTGCTAAATCCCTAGAGGGACAACCCAATCGTCCCCCTGCTGTGTCATATGTGCATGCCGTTCCTCTCAACTGGGGACAGGAAGGAGGCATCATGAGAGGCAGAAATGGCTGCAGGACCTACACGTCTCACCCCTCCACTCAGATCTTAGAGATACCTTCCCAGGTACCCCTTATCAGAGCTCTTTACAGCTTGATGCGGACAGTCTGATTTCCACAGAGCCACCTAATTAATCTTGCAGAAGCATGACTATTTATGTTATGACCTTGCTCCAAAACCTTCAATGACTCCCAATTGCCTCTGCAAAGTTTTTCAAACTTCCTTGATGACAAGAATTACTGGAGGGGTCCCTAAGTGACTCGGTAAGTTAAGCGTCGGACTCTTGATTTTGACTCAGGCCATGATCTTGCAGTACGTGAGATCGAGCCCTATGCTGGGCTCTGTGCTGACAGCATGGAACCTGCTTGGGATTCTCCCTCTCTCCCTGTCTCTCTGCCTCCCTGTCTCTCTCTCAAAATAAATAAACATGAAAAAAAATAACTATTGGAATATCAGGACTCTCCCCTGGAAGTTCTTTTTTTTTTTTTTTCTAAGTTTATTTATTTTGAGAGAGACAGAGACAGCATGAGTGGGGGAGGGGCAGAGAGAGAGGGAGAGACAGAGAATCCTAAGCTGTCAGTGCAGAGCCCGACAGGGGGCTCGAACTCATGAAACTGTGAGATCATGACCTGAGCCAAAAGTGAGAGTCAGATGCTTAACCAACTGAGGCACCCAGGCACCCGTCCCCCAGAAATTCTAAACCAGGATGCCTAGGTTAGGCCCCAGCAATCCATTGCTTTGATAAGCACCCCAGATAATTCTTAAGCTCAAGAAAACTTGAGAAAAGTTCAGAATAAATTGTAAACTCATGAGCGTAAGACTCTGGAGAACGCAATAAAGTGGTCCGCAGACAGAGAGCTAGGAGATGGATATGCTGGGTGGGGTGGAGAGAAGTCAGGTCTGGACTTAGCACAGCACCAGGTTAGAAGTCTGGCTCCTGGTCTGGTCCCAGCTCTGCCCCTGACTCACACTGTGGCCTTGGACTCTACTTTCCTCTCACTGGGCCTCAGTATTTTCTCTTCTATGGTACGGGAGGTTGGGATCATCATATCAGCTCCCAGTCAACCTCTGGTTTTGGCAAGATTCTATGGAATCTTGGAATCTATGGAATCTATGGAAAGTTCTAATGTTGCCAAGTACTTACTGGGGTTTGCTTTCCTATCCTGGGACCTGGGTGAACCTGGAAGAGGCAGGGCCTCCTGGACCAGCCCATGGTCACAGCCAGACAAGGTTGGCCTGGGGCACCTGCAGGCAGACAGTCAGTGGCCAGCATGCACACTAAGCCATGTGTGGGGCTGGAAGAACAATCAGTCCTGTGATTCCAAGGTAAGCTCATGGAACCAGAGGTGAGGTGAAAGCTAGAGATCAGAAACGTATTGTTGGGAAGGGTCCACGCCTCTAGCATCAGGCGGGTCTCTCACCTGTGCTGGGTGCCTGCAGAGCATAGTACTATGACATGCATGAGGCCAATTGGTTTAAGGCTGCAGCTTCTGGCTGGAGGCTTTAAAAATCCTTTGGCAGATTAGGGCATAGACAAGCCAGGCCTGCTAATGATGTCAGGAGATCTGCTAGATGATGTCAGGCAGGGGTGCTGGGGAAGGAGCTTCGGGAAGGCGGGGAGCTTTCTTGGCAGGCCACTGTCCCCTGCCCTGACCCTTTCCCGCTCCTGCTTCCCACCTCCTGCCCAGGACCAATGATCTGTGGGGTGTGTGCTGTCATCCTGGAGGAGGTGCAGATGGAGGGGTAGTGAAGCAACAAAGCCGAAAACCTTGTGTCATTTTAACGAAGAAGAAATGAAACATCAGGCAATTAGGCAGGAGTACATCAATTAGTGAGCCAGAAAAGAGCTTCACGATATTTTGATGACTCAACACTGGCAAACAAAAACCAAATTAAAAAGGAAAAAAGCCCTCAAACAAATACCAGAAAACCTGCAGAAATCCTTAAATAATCACTTGATTTAAGTGCATTTAAAATATTGGAAACAGGGAAAAATGGAGAGACGCATTTGGAGGGGAACAGAGTTACCACGAGGTGATTGAGTTCCCTATTTGTAAGGAATATAGTTGCACCGATTCCCTTCCCGGACTCCCCTCTCAACAAGGCCCCCCCCCCCCCCCCTTTGACCATCAGACTGCTGTGAACTTCCATCCACTCCCCAGCCTGGGAAATAGAGGAGCAGAGAAGGCACCTCACACCTCCCTCCTGGGGTCTGATGCCCGGTGTCCCTCCTCAGCTAGGACAAGAACCCTGTGAAACAAGTCGTGTGCAAGTGGGTAGATAAGGGAGAAGGATGCGTTTTTGGGTTGACCTCAGCTTTGACATTCACTGGCGATGCGACCCAAGGGAGGATAGATTAGCTTGTGAGTTCTAGTGTCCTCATTTGCAAATCAGGGTAATGATCCCTATGTCACAAGGTCATTGTCAGGATTTAATGAGAACATGTATAAAAACTTGGTGACGTATACTGGGTGTGAACCACACGCTATTTTCCTGTCCTCAGAGCTTCAGTCTCAAAGATAACCAGGATCTCCTGAAGTGTCAAAACACGCCAGCTTTCCCTGTCCCAGCTTGTTTTATGAGTAAAAGAAAGGGCCTTTTGGCCACACGGCTACATGCGGCCATGCTGGGTGCCAGGCCTAGAAGATTTCCTGGAAGGTTTTTTTTGTGTTGTTTTTTTGTGTTTTTTTTTCAACTTTGTATATGTTTTATTTTTTTTCAATATATGAAATTTATTGTCAAATTGGTTTCCATACAACACCCAGTGCTCATCCCAAAAGGTGCCCTCCTCAATACCCATCACCCACCCTGCCCTCCCTCCCACCCGCCATCAACCCTCAGTTTGTTCTCAGTTTTTAAGAGTCTCTTATGCTTTGGCTCTCTCCCACTCTAACCTCTTTTTTTTTTTTTTTTCCTTCCCCTCCCCCATGGGTTTCTGTTAAGTTTCTCAGGATCCACATAAGAGTGAAAACATATGGTATCTGTCTTTCTCTGTATGGCTTATTTCACTTAGCATCACACTCTCCAGTTCCATCCACGTTGCTACAAAAGGCCATATTTCATTCTTTCTCATTGCCACGTAGTATTCCATTGTGTATATAAACCACAATTTCTTTATCCATTCATCAGTTGATGGACATTTAGGCTCTTTCCATAATTTGGCTATTGTTGAGAGTGCTGCTATAAACATTGGGGTACAAGTGCCCCTATGCATCAGTACTCCTGTATCCCTTGGGTAAATTCCTAGCAGTGCTATTGCTGGGTCATAGGGTAGGTCTATTTTTAATTTTTTGAGGAACCTCCACACTGTTTTCCAGAGTGGCTGCACCAATTTGCATTCCCACCAACAGTGCAAGAGGGTTCCCATTTCTCCACATCTTCTCCAGCATCTATAGTCTCCTGATTTGTTCATTTTGGCCACTCTGACTGGCATGAGGTGATATCTGAGTGTGGTTTTGATTTGTATTTCCCTGATGAGGAGCGACGTTGAGTATATTTTCATGTGCCTGTTGGCCATCTGGATGTCTTCTTTAGAGAAGTGTCTATTCATGTTTTCTGCCCATTTCTTCACTGGGTTATTTGTTTTCCAGGTGTGGAGTTTGGTGAGCTCTTTATAGATTTTGGATACTAGCCCTTTGTCCGATATGTCATTTGCAAATATCTTTTCCCATTCCGTTGGTTGCCTTTGAGTTTTGTTGGTTGTTTCCTTTGCTGTGCAGAAGCTTTTTATCTTCATAAGGTCCCAGTAGTTCATTTTTGCTTTTAATTCCCTTGCCTTTGGGGATGTGTCAAGTAAGAGATTGCTACGGCTGAGGTCAGAGAGGTCTTTTCCTGCTTTCTCCTCTAGGGTTTTGATGGTTTCCTGTCTCACATTCAGGTCCTTTATCCATTTTGAGTTTATTTTTGTGAATGGTGTGAGAAAGTGGTCTAGTTTCAATCTTCTGCATGTTGCTGTCCAGTTCTCCCAGCACCATTTGTTAAAGAGACTGTCTTTTTTCCATTGGATATTCTTTCCTGCTTTGTCAAAGGTTAGTTGGCCATACGTTTGTGGGTCTAGTTCTGGGGTTTCTATTCTATTCCATTGGTATATGTGTCTGTCTTTGTGCCAATACCATGCTGTCTTGATGATTAGAGCTTTGTAGTAGAGGCTAAAGTCTGGGATTGTGATGCCTCCTGCTTTGGTCTTCTTCTTCAAAATTACTTTGGCTATTTGGGGCCTTTTGTGGTTCCATACGAATTTTAGGATTGCTTGTTCTAGTTTCGAGAAGAATGCTGGTGCAATTTTGATTGGGATTGCATTGAATGTGTAGATAGCTTTGGGTAGTATTGACATTTTGACAATATTTATTCTTCCAATCCATGAGCAGGGAATGTCTTTCCATTTCTTTATATCTTCTTCAATTTTCTTCATAAGCTTTCTATAGTTTTCAGCATACAGATCTTTTACATCTTTGGTTAGATTTATCCCTAGGTATTTTATGCTTCTTGGTGCAATTGTGAATGGGATCAGTTTCTTTATTTGTCTTTCTGTTGCTTCATTATTGGTGTATAAGAATGCAACTGATTTCTGTACATTGATTTTGTATCCTGCAACTTTGCTGAATTCATGTATCAGTTGTAGCAGACTTTTGGTGGAGTCTTTCGGATTTTCCATGTATAATATCATGTCATCTGCAAAAAGTGAAAGCTTGACTTCATCTTTGCCAATTTTGATGACTTTGATTTCCTTTTGTTGTCTGATTGCTGATGCTAGAACTTCCAACACTATGTTAAACAACAGTGGTGAGAGTGGACATCCCTGTCGTGTTCCTGATCTCAGGGAAAAAGCTCTCAGTTTTTCCCCATTGAGGATGATGTTAGCTGTGGGCTTTTCATAAATGGCTTTTATGATGTTTAAATATGTTCCTTCTATCCCGACTTTCTGAAGGGTTTGTATTAAGAAACGTTGCTGAATTTTGTCAAATGCCTTTTCTGCATCGATTGACAGGATCATATGGTTTTTATCTTTTCTTTTATTAATGTGATGTATCACGTTGATTGATTTGCGAATGTTGAACCAGCCCTGCATCCTAGGAATGAATCCCACTTGATCATGGTGAATAATTCTTTTTATATGCTGTTGAATTCGATTTGCTAGTATCTTATTGAGAATTTTTGCATCCATATTCATCAGGGATATTGGCCTGTAGTTCTCTTTTTTTACTGGGTCTCTGTCTGGTTTAGGAATCAAAGTAATACTGGCTTCATAGAATGAGTCTGGAAGTTTTCCTTCCCTTTCTCTTTTTTGGAATAGCTTGAGAAGGATAGGTATTATCTCTGCTTTAAACGTCTGGGAGAACTCCCCTGGGAAGCCATTTGGTCTTGGACTCTTATTTCTTGGGAGATTTTTGATAACTGAATCAATTTCTTCGCTGGTTATGGGTCTGTTCAAGCTTTCTATTTCCTCCTGATTGAGTTTTGGAAGCATGTGGGTGTTTAGGAATTTGTCCATTTCTTCCAGGTTGTCCAGTTTGTTGGCATATAATTTTTCATAGTATTCCCTGATAATTGCTTGTATCTCTGAGGGATTGGTTGTAATAATTCCATTTTCATTTATGATTTTATCTATTTGGGTCATCTCCCTTTTCTTTTTGAGAACCCTGGCTAGAGGTTTATCAATTTGTTTTTTTCAAAAAACCAACTCTTGGTTTCGTTGATCTGCTCTACAGGTTTTTTAGATTCTATATTGTTTATTTCTGCTCTGATCTTTATTATTTCTCTTCTTCTACTGGGTTTAGGCTGCCTTTGCTGTTCTGCTTCTATTTCCTTTAGGTGTGCTGTCAGATTTTGTATTTGGGATTTTTCTTGTTTCTTGAGATAGGCCTGGATTGCGATGTATTTTCCTCTCAGGACTGCCTTCGCTTCATCCCAAAGCATTTGGATTGTTGTATTTTCATTTTCATTTGTTTCCATATATTTTTTAATTTCTTCTCTAATTGCCTGGTTGACCCACTCATTCTTTAATAGGGTGTTCTTTAACCTCCATGCTTTTGGAGGTTTTCCAGACTTTTTCCTGTGGTTGATTTCAAGCTTCATCGCAAGCTGGTCTGAAAGTATGCATGGTATGATTTCAATTCTTGTATACTTATGAAGGGCTGTTTTGTGACCCAGTATGTGATCTATCTTGGAGAATGTTCCATGTGTACTCGAGAAGAAAGTATATTCTGTTGCTTTGGGATGCAGAGTTCTAAATATATCTGTCAAGTCTATCTGATCCAATGTATCATTCAGGGCCCTTGTTTCTTTATTGACCGTGTGTCTAGATGATCTATCCATTTCTGTAAGTGCAGCGTTAAAGTCCCCTGCAATTACCACATTCTTTTTTTTTTTTTTAATTTTTTTTTTCAACGTTTTTTTAATTTATTTTTGGGACAGTGAGAGACAGAGCATGAACGGGGGAGGGGCAGAGAGAGAGGGAGACACAGAATCGGAAACCACATTCTTATCAATAAGGTTGCTTACGTTTGTGAGTAATTGTTTTATATATTTGGGGGCTCCTGTATTCGGCACATAGACATTTATAATTGTTAGCTCTTCCTGATGGATAGTCCCTGTAATTATAATGCCCTTCTTCATCTCTTGTTACAGCCTTTAATTTAAAGTCTAGTTTCTCTGATATAAGTATGGCTACTCCAGCTTTCTTTTGAGTTCCAGTGGCATGATAAATAGTTCTCCATCCCCTCACTCTCAATCTGAAGGTGTCCTCAGGTCTAAAATGAGTCTCTTGTAGACAGCAAATAGATGAGTCTTGTTTTTTTTTATCCATTCTGATACCCTATGTCTTTTGGTTGGCACATTTAGTCCATTTACATTCAGTGTTATTATAGAAAGATATGGGTTTAGAGTCATTGTGATGTCTGATTGTTTTATGCTCGTAGCGATGTCTCTGGTGCTTTGTCTCACAGGATCCCCCTTAGGATCTCTTGTAGGGCTGGTTTAGTGGTGACGAATTCCTTCAGTTTTTGTTTGTTTGGGAAGACCTTTATCTCTCCTTCTATTCTAAATGACAGACTTGCTGGATAAAGGATTCTCGGCTGCATATTTTTTTCTGTTCATCACGTTGAAGATCTCCTGCCATTCCTTTCTGGCCTGCCAGGTTTCAGAAGAGAGATCAGTCACGAGTCTTATAGGTCTCCCTTTATATGTTAGAGCACGTTTATCCCTCGCTGCTTTCAGAATTTTCTCTTTATCCTTGTATTTTGCCAGTTTCACTATGATATGTCGTGCAGAAGATCGATTCAAGTTACGTCTGAAGGGAGTTCTCTGTGCCTCTTGGATTTCAGTGCCTTTTTCCTTCCCCAGTTCAGGGAAGTTCTCAGTTATTCTTTCTTCAAGTACACCTTCAGCACCTTTCCCTCTCTCTTCCTCCTCTGGAATACCAATTATGCGTAGATTATTTCTCTTTAGTGCATCACTTAGTTCTCTAATTTTCCCCTCATACTCCTGGATTTTTTTGTCTCTATTTTTCTCAGCTTCCTCTTTTTCCATAATTTTATCTTCTAGTTCACCTATTCTCTCCTCTGCCTCTTCAATCCAAGCCGTGGTTGTTTCCATTTTATTTTGCAGCTCGTTTATAGCATTTTTTAGCTCCTCCTGACTCTTCCTTAGTCCCTGATCTCTGTAGCAATAGATTCTCTGCTGTCCTCTATACTGTTTTCAAGCCCAGCGGTTAATTTTATGACTATTATTCTAAATTCACTTTCTGTTATATTGTTTAAATCCTTTTTGATCAGTTCATTAGCTGTTGTTATTTCCTGGAGATTCTTCTGAGGGGAATTCTTTCGTTTGGTCATTTTGGATAGTCCCTGGAGTGGTGCGGACCTGCAGGGCACTTCCCCTGTGCTGTCTTGAATAACTCGAGTTGGTGGGCGGGGCCGCAGTCAGACCTGATGTCTGCCCCCAGCCCACCACTAGGGCCACAGTCAGACTGGTGTGTGCCTTCTCTTTCCCTCTCCTAGGGGTGGGATTCACTGTGGGGTGGCGTGGCCCGTCTGGGCTACTTGCACACTGCCAGGCTTGGGGTGCTGGGGATCTGGCATATTAGCTGGGGTGGATCGGCAAGGTGCACAGGGGCGGGAGGGGCAGGCTCAGCTCGCTTTAACTTTGGGGATCTGCTTCGGGAGGGGCCCTGCGGCACCGGGAGGGAGTCAGACCCGCCAGAGGGATGGATCTGCAGAAGCACAGCGTTGGGTGTTTGCGTGGTGCAAGCAAGTTCCCTGGCTGGAACTGGTTCCCTTTGGGATTTTGGCTGGGGGATGGGCGAGGGAGATGACGCCTTTGGAGATGGCTGGGGGATGGGCGAGCGCCTTTGTTCCCCGCCAAACTGAGTTCTGTCACCCTGGGGCTCAGCAACTCTCTCTCCCTCCCGTTGTCCTCCAGCCCTCCCGTTCTCCGAGCAGAGCTGTTGGCTTATAACCTTCCAGATGTCAAGTCCCGCTTGCTGTCCGAACATACTCCGTCCAGCCCCTCCACTTTTGCAAGCCAGACTCAGAGGCTCTGCTTGGCTGGCAGGCTGCCCCTCCGCCCCGGCTCCCTCGCGCCAGTCCGTGGAGCGCGCACCGCCTAGCTGCCCTTCCTACCCTCTTCCATGGGCCTCTCGTCTGCGCTTGGCTCCGGAGACTCCGTTCTGCTAATCCTCTGGCGGTTTTCTGGGTTATTTAGGCAGGTGTAGGTGGAATCCAAGTGATCAGCAGGACGCGGTGAGCCCAGTGTCCTCCTATGCTGCGATCTTTCCTTCTCCCTGGAAGGTTTGAGGAAAGTTACCTTTCTTTTTTTTTTTTTTTTAATTTTTTTTTTAAGTTTATTTATTTTTTTGAGACAGAGAGAGACAGAGCATGAATGGGGGAGGGTCAGAGAGAGGGAGACACAGAATCTGAAACAGGCTCCAGGCTCTGAGCTGTCAGCACAGAGCCCGACGCGGGGCTCGAACTCATGGACTGTGAGGTCATGACCTGAGCTGAAGTCAGCCGCTTAACCGACTGAGCCACCCAGGCGCCCCGAAAGTTACCTTTCTGTAGGGACGCTTCCTTCATTTTCCCACAATGGTGTTGTCTCCAGAGGAAGCCTGTACAAAGAAGTCAGTGAAAATAAGTTTTCACTGTTATTTCCTTGTTCTCGCTGAGCAGAATATGCATGTCAGTTTCCATCTGCTTTGTATCTCTTCAATGCCTTAATTCCTTCAATTCTGGAGCCCAGGAAAGACATTCAATGCCTAGGGAACAAACTGGTCTATGATTTTGTTCATGCATTCATTCACTTGTTCATTCATTCAGCATAGATCTGCATGTTCCCATTCACATAAGAAGGTGCTAATATGGTCAGTCCTTTGGGGGTGGAATGTGGGATGCAGGGAGGAGGTTGCAGATGTACGGGTGCCTCCCGCAGGGTGATGGCAGCATCTGCAACGAAGAGCCCCAATTGCCAAGTGTGCTGGAATGACTCCAGGACCATCAGTGATGCTGGTTCAGAGGTGCCTTCCTGTGGCTCTGCCCTCAGCCTGGGAGCAGGTGGGCAGGGTTTCCTTTGGCTTAGTTACAGAAGGGCCGAAGTTGCCCTGGACAGACCCTGTGCCTGTTGGAGTTTGAGCACCCTTCTGAGGTGTGTGGGGGGCAGGTGTGGCCTGGTTCTGTGTGACACTCAGGCTGCCATGAGCATGAGAAATGTATTTATCCTCACACCCAGTACCCATAGTGCATCCATCCACATAAACCCACATGCCCTGAACTCCAAGCCACAGAGCCAGACAGCCACTAAAAGTCACTTAGATGGCACCATCATGATACAAATGGCGAAACTGAGGCCCAGAGTGGGGAGTTCACGGGTCTGAGATCAAGCAGAGAAGAACACAGGACCCAGCAGACCCCGGCCTCCCCCTTCCCACCCAGTGCTGCTCCCTAGACACAACCTCTCTCAACTCTAGTCGTTCTTTCTAATATTAACTTTATTGTCTTGAAATACAAGGGTAACCTACTGTTTCTTGATTTATCACTATTAGGCAATTATCTGTGGATTTCTTGTCAGTAGATGTGGGGTCAGCTCTCCTGTTTCTTGCCCCCTCCCTCTCTTTAGTTTCCTCAGCCACCCAAATCCTCTTAATGTAATGAAAAAGACTGCTCCCTGCAGGTCAAGTTGGTCCCGTGGTCACATTTTCTTTCTTGTACAACTTTTCATTTGCCTGGAATTAAAAAACCACACATTCCTTTTTCATTTGCATGGTTTGTGACGTGCTTGTCATTATTTTCATTCCCATTAGATATGCTATAACCTTAACAGATGGCTTTTCCCAAATGGGGAAGGGCATTGTCACCCATGGCTTGGATCAGCCCAGTTCCTCCCCACTGTGGCTCGGGGGCATAAATTGGGGTTATGCTCACAGGAACTCTCTGCATTTCAGGGTCCTTGACATATAACCTCACGGGGGGCCTCGACCCTCCCTCCTTAATCCAGGCCCTCCTGGAGCGCCAGAGCGTTCACAAATGGCTCAGCTTTTGCTGTGTGCATGCTTTGTCAGACCCCCTCTCTCTGCTCCCTCCAGGCCTCTCCATGAACGAATATCTACTGGGAGCCGTAGACCTCTGCCAGATACCATGCCTCATGTTCTGAAGGCCCCGCGGGGCCAGCTAGTGCTGTGGCAAGACGGGTTGGAGGTCTCCTTCCCCTTTTGGCTACCAGGCGTTACATAACACTGTAACACCAGGGCTGGGCCACCACGGCCCTGGATTGTAGGGATGCCCCATGGCCATCAGGGGCAGGGTTCTCTCCTGGTGCTCTCAGCCCCACCAACAGAGCAAAGTCCGCTCACAGGGCTTTGCATGCGGCCAGGGCTGTTGTCTGCAGGCCGGGCTAGCGAGAGGGTGGCTTGAGCCTGGGCCCTTTCAATCTGCTCCCTGATCCTTTGGCTTGCTGGTTTTTCTTCTCCTTCCCTCTGCAAGGACGCTCCTTCCTCCTCTTGTTTCTTGACTGATCCTGGCACTGCCAGCCGCTCCCTTCCTTCCCTCTAGCCTTAGTCTCAAATACATTTGTGGAGCAAAATAAAATCTCCCGCTTCTGATGAAAGCACGGTGGAGAGAGGCTGTCTTTCTCCAAGATTGGCACCTGTCTCCTGGAGTCTTTGTTTCAGCTGGGGTGCCCCCAGGGTAACCAGCGGGAAGGGCAGGAAGTACACAGAAAACAAATCCATGAATGCTTTGGTCTATGCTGCCTCAGGACCAAACTAGGTGCTGCCCACGGCCTGAGTCTTCAGCTTCCGAGCTTTTAAGGGAAAGGCTGTTATCCGATTTGCTGATTTGATTTTTGTTCGCTTTGGGAACCGGGCAGATTTCTGAGACTGGCCTGAGGGCATATTCTGCCACGGCTGTGTGATCCTTTCTCCCAGGTGCCTGGACCAGTATCTCTGTCCCTGGGTCAAGGCCACCCTGCCCGGTTCCCTTTTTGTTGAACAGGAAACCCTCAGTCTTTCCAGCAGATCTGGATCCAGCTTAGGCTCCAGCTGCAACCCGGTGCTTTTGATTTAAATGCCGTAAGTTCTGGAATGGTTTTGGTGTGTCTTAATGACATGATATTATTTTCAATATAAAATGTTTTGCATGTGTAATTAACTATGATGGATTTTGCAAATCTTTGTGAAACTTTTTGCAGCAATTGACAAGTCAGAGCCAATTTCTCTTATTATCGTTTTGTACTATATTCGGTGCAAAGATACAGCTCCATTGCTGGTAGGGGGACATCCACAGCACCCACCCCAGTTGTGGC
Organism: Panthera tigris; assembly: GCF_018350195.1. Classification (NCBI taxonomy): domain Eukaryota; kingdom Metazoa; phylum Chordata; class Mammalia; order Carnivora; family Felidae; genus Panthera; species Panthera tigris. Next base: position 39,412,744 of record NC_056670.1, read on the forward strand.
TTGACTTGTCACCTCTTTCCCAGCCTGGCTCTGCACCAGCTTGCCCAGCCTCTGCCTTCTGTGCCTCTGGGGAAAGTACCATCAAGCAGATGGATGGAGACTTTTCAGCTTTAGAGGAAATTCGCTTTAGCAACCCAAGAGCCATTTGAGAAACCAATGTTTCTGTTGTAAACATCTTACACAGCCATAAACTTTAGCCTCTCTTTAGAGCCTCATAGAAGGGTGACCCTGCCCTTCTGTGACCCCTGCATCTGGACACTGGTTTGTATGAATTGTCTCCTCTGCAGGGAACCTGGTGACTGTCTGGTAGGGATGGAGAGAAGCAGAAATTCAGGCAGCCATCCCCCAGAGCCTCAGGCAGGTCCCGCCAGACTGCCCGGGGTGCCGGCTCAGTTCAGTGCCCCACCTGGAACTGAGGCAGGAAACCAGATGTGCGGATCCCGGCCAGGCCCAGGCCTGCTGCCAGTGTGGGTCCATGCCCTGGCGGACTCATGCCTCCTGTCTGACCTCTGTGTGGACAGAAGTTCTGTCTCACTGAGCAGCAGCTGTCTTTATTGGACTATGATGGTGTATTAGTCCGCTAGGGCTGCTGTAACCAAATACCACAGCCCCAGGGGCCTGAATCAGCAGAAATTTATTTTCTCACAGTTCAGGAGGCTTTAGTTCAAGATCAAGATGCCGGCAGGTTTGGCTTCTCCTGCAGCCTCTCTCCTTGGCTTGCAGATGGCTGCCTTCTTGCTGTGAGATCTCACGGTCTTTCCTCCACCTGCAGCCCTGGCATCTCTTTCTGTGGCCAGATTTCCTCTTTTATTTGACTTTTTCTTGTTTTCTTTTTGTTTATTATGGAAATAATTAAATATAACAATATTCACCCATTTTTTGCTAAGTATATACAATCATGTTACCACCATCCTACCCAATACATATATTTTTAACATTTATTTATTTTTGAGAGAGAGAGAGACAGAGACACAGACAGACACAGCATAAGTGGGGGAGGGGCAGAGAGAAAGGGAGACACAGAATCCGAAGCAGGCTCCAGGCTGTCAGCACAGAGCCCAACACGGGGCTTGAACTCACCTACTGTGAGATTATGACCTGAGCTGAAGTAGGACGCTTCACTGACTGAGCCCCCCGGGCACCCCCATCCTACCTAATATTAAGACCAGCCCCTTTACCCTAACAAGACTCCCTGTGCCCCTTTGCTCCCACTGATCCCATTTCTCTACCCCAGTGCCAGGCATACATTGATCTGCTTTCTATCACTGTAGTGCTGCCTTTTCTAGAATTTAAAGTTTATTTATTTATTATTTTTGAGACAGAGAGGAAGCATATGTGCGTGGGAGGGACAGAGAAAGAGAGACAGAGACAAGGAGAGAAAGAATTCCAAGCAGGTTCCTCGCTGTCAGCTCAGAGCCCAATGGCAGGGCTTGAACTCATGAACCTTGAGATCATGACGTGAGCTGAAATCAAGAGTCGGACGCTTAAATGACTGAGCCACTCAGGCACCCTACCTTTTCTAGAATTTCCTATAAATAGAATCCTTCGGCACATAGCCTTTTCTGTGTGACTTCTTTTATGTGGTATAACATTTCTGAGATTCATTCGTGTTGTCATAAGTATTAATATTTTGTTCCTTTTTCTTGCTCCATAGTATTCCATGGTGTTGTTTCCGTTTTTTGTCCATTATGAATCATGCTATCCATGTTTTGTGAGGGCATATGCTTTTATATCTCTAGGGTAAATACCTGGGAAAGGAATTGCTTGACAGTCTGGTAAATGAGCATTTAACCTTACAAGGGATGGTCATCTTGTTCTGGAAGATGGCTGTAACATTTTGCACTCCCAGCAGCGATGTAGGAGAGGGTTGCAGCTTCGCCAACACCTCCCCAGCCTCACAACACTTGGTATTGACAGTCTTTTTAACTGTGTCATTCTGATGCGCGTAGGGTAGTACTTCATTGTGGTTTTAATTAGCATTGCCCTGAGGACTGGTGATGGTGAACGCGTGCTTCTTAGCCACTTGTGTATCTTCTTTTGGGTAATGTCTATTCTTAAGTTTTTTTTTTTAATATTTATTTTTATTTTTGAAGGAAGGAGAGACAGAGTGTGAGCAGGGGAGGAACACAGACAGAGGGAGACACAGAATCTGAAGCAGGCTCCAGGCCCTGAGCTGTCAGCAGAGAGCCCAACATGGGGCTCGAGCTCTCGAATGTGAGATCATGACCTGAGCTGAAGTTGGACGCTTAACCGACTGAGCCACCCAGGCGCCCCTTGGTAATGTCTATTCTAATCTTTTGTCCATTTTTTATTAGGTTTTCTTGGTCTTTTTTTTTTTTTTTTGAATTGGAAGTGTTCTTTATATATTCTGAATGCAAACTCTTTGTTTTGAAAAATTTTGTTTTCAGCCTGCGGCTTACCATTGTGTTTTAAGATTTTCTCATAGGACACCAATCAGATTGGATTAGGTCCCATAGTAATGGCCTCATTTTAACTTAATTACTTCGGTGAAGGCCCTCTCTCCAAATACAGTCATATTCTGAGATACTGGGAGTTAGGGCTTGATGTGTGAATTTTGGGAGGGGAGACACAATTCAGCCAGTAACAGATGGGAAAGAATGGGCTCATTAGGGAGCAAGGAGCAAGAGAGAAAAGAAAGAAAAAATAACACTTATTAAGTGAAATAGAGCAGAGCATGGCATCCCAGGTATAGCCTCATGGTTCTGATAAAACGCTGAGAGTCAATGTTATGTAGTAATTTATTGTTGTGCTGGGGCTTTGCTTTGAGTTCTGTGCCCTGCAAGTCCCATACGTGATTAAGTTGATGAAACTTTATCTCAAAAGGGCTTTGTTCTTCTATGCACATTTTACAGAGGAAATAGTAATTTTTGAGACCCTGTAATATTGAGTAATAATATCCAGTAATATTTGAGAACCTGAGCCTGTCTACAGACATATATTTCCCAGCTCTTAGGGGCCAGCCATGACATGTCCAGCAAACACAAGGCTTCACTGAGGTGGGTGTGCAATCATCACTAAGTCTCCCTGCCCATCTCACTGAGTTCCTGAAACAGGTGCGTTATCTTGTTCACACAGCCCTGCATCTTAATAGATAAGGAAACGGAGGTTCAAAGAGTTGGGGACTTAGGGTCCCTAACTGAGGGGAAAGGGTGAGGATGGTCTTTGAGCCCCGAAAGCAGCAGAAAGAAGAAAATCAGTGCAAATAAATAAATGAACAATCCTGCCGATTGAACCCATGGAAGATCCAGATGCCCACTGCATGAGTTTTTTGGTGACGGGATGAAGGTCTGTCTCTGGCCAGGGTCGGGGTAGAAGAGATAGCCAAGGACCAGCAGGGAAGTGGCCCCAGCAAGCAAGGTTCTCAGGTGCTGCTGCTGGAGAGAAGAATTTCCGTTTCTCCAGCAGGTGGCACTATCCAGCCGATTATCCAGGAGCGCGGGCTCTGGCTGGAAAAATGTCTGCTTGAGGTTTTCCCAAACTGCAGGCCTGCAGGAGTGGCCACTGTGCCATGAGGGTGCCGGGCTGGTGCCTTCTCTCCTGGAGAGTGAGAAAGAGGGATCTGTCCTCACCTGGCCAGTGGGCCAGGCTCCAGGGCCAATGAGAATGCTCTTTTTTCCCCCCAGCCTGAGCCTGGAGCTTTTTCTAGAACAGGGGTGAAAAACTTCCCGGTAACCAATAAAGGAAATTCTCCCTGAACACCTCGGCCCTTCGCACAGCAGCTGGCCAACTGCATTTTCTCTGAAGCTGTCCTTGAGATGTGAGAAGTCTTGGGATAAACCAATCAATTATAAGCATTTTCCTGAATATGCCCATTTTGGATTGAATTCATATCTCTAAAGAGCCGGGGACGACTCAGGTCTTTCCCGTGCTGTCACTCCTCCCTTTGTGCCACAGAACATCAGCCGCTGACAATGGCAGTTGCAGGTACAGCTGTTGGGTCGAATCCAGACACTTCTAAAACTTGCTGTGTGACCTGGGCAGATTACTAAACCTCTCTGTGCCTCAGAGCCCTCTTCTGTAAAATGGAGGTGGTAACAGTTCATATTTCATGAGCTTACTCTGAAGATTAATAAGTGTGAGGGACTCAGGGACACCATATCTAAGCCGCTGTTACCACCATCAGTTGTGCACAGGACAATTTTCTCAACTAGGTCATGTACCGCTAATTCTTGGCATGCAGTAGGTTCCCAATAATGCTGAATTGGATTTAAATAGGGGAAAAAGAGCTCGGGGAGTGGGAGAGCCCATATTGGTGGCTGGAGTGTCCACCCGTTTCCAAGAGGGACCTGCTATTTAGGCCAGCAAGACTCAAGATTCAGTAACTCTGAAGAGTAGATGGGAGGGGGTGGGTAGGGGGAAGGGCCGAGTCCAGCAGCATATAGTGGGGGTGCCAGTGCCAACCTGGGGCACCCATCTGGGTCCACGACTGAGAAATAGGAATAGAGCCATGCTCCAGGAGCTCTGCCACCCAGTAGCATGGCCAAGCAGCCTGGCCTGGGAAAACCGAGAGTCAGGTCACACACACAGCCCGGACAAGGAAAGAGCTTCAAAGCTGGTCTGTCGGGAGGCTACTGAAGGCTCTAGACTCATCTGTCACCCCCGATGCCTGACTTGGGAAGAGCAGCAGGCCGATGTAGGGCTGACAGGATAAGCCACAGCAACCTCTCCGGGCCCCACCAGCCAGGTCCGCAGGCACCTTCTGGAGGCCCCATGCAAGGCCAGGGGTTACCCCTTCATTGTTGGATCCTGGGTGGGGGTGGGAAGAAGCGCTTTGCAGGAAAGGGGCTGGGCGCCGACTTTTTGTAAGTTTGGAAGTGTTCCAGAAATCTAACAAACCAGCTGGTCTGTGCTTGCGTGACCTGGCTGGACCCCAGCCTTGGCGCTCCTGTTGTCCATCTCTGCAGGCATCTGATTCTCATTGTCCCACTGAGGGTGCTGAGGAGAGTGCAGCTGGGTAAGTGTGGGAGACAGGCACTGCCTGACCTCTAAATTATTATTTCCATGGTCTCTAGAGTATGTCTCAGATAGGACCCAGAGATTAAACCTGGTGGTGAAGAGCTAGGGGTCCTGCTCTCTGTCACCCTGAGTATGTTATGATTCCACCAATTCCAAGCTGTGTGACTTTGGGCAAGTTACTTGCCCTCTCTGTGTCTCAACTTCCTTCTTTCTTTTTTTTTTTAATATTTTATTTTTAATTAATTAATTAATTAAATAAATGAAATTTATTGTCAAATTGGTTTCCATACAACACCCAGTGCTCATCCCAAAAGATGCCCTCTTCAATACCCATCACTCAACTTCCTTCTTTCTAAAAAGAGAACCAGAATAGCGCCTCCCTCAAGAGATCCTGTGAGGATTAACTGAACAATGCATGCAATGCACTTGAAACAGTTATAATTATTTATAATACTTCAAATTATTCCATAAGCATTAATGATTATTGCTAAGTATACATTAAATTTGCATCCTATCCCAAACTCCATAGTTTCTGGCCTTAAGGACACATACATATTTGGGAAGGAACTGTGAACTATATGTCAGTCCTCTGCCCCTGGGTATGAGCTGGTAAACCCAGGACTAGAAAGGGAGGGGATTGACCCAGGCCATGAGAATAAGTGGCTAACACAGAGGAGGATCCAGCCTACCTGACTCATGCTAGTCTTCTATGGGTATATGCTTTGATAGAGTAATCTAGTTTCTTTTCTCCTCTTCTTCCATCCATGCTGATGCTCGGGCTCTGATCTCCAAGGGTGAGAGAGAACTGAAAGCAGAAATGGCCAGAAGTCTTCATGGTTTTATTTCCCAAGGTCTTAGCCTCTAAAGGGAGTGGAAGCGAGAAGCAGACAGGGAGCGCATCTGGCATGAAACATTCAGGGAGAAGAAGCATTTACTCTGAGACTAGAGGGATCAGAGGAGGGAAGCAGAAGGGCTAGTTAGAACTCCATTGTGGGCCAGCAACAGGGCTGCCATTGGGGCCCCACTGCTGTGCTTTTCCATGAATTGCATTTCTGCAGGCGCAGCTACTTTGTGCCGTGTGGCTACTTTGTTGCTACTTTGTTCTGCAGAGATCCAGGCCACTGCAAGGGTCTTTCCATCCCAACGCTCTCAGCAAGGAATGGCCGCAGCAGCTGTCTGGAACAAAACACCTTCTTCCCGCTGCCCTGCTGCTGGTGTGTGAAGGGTTTTATAGACTGCCCTGCTTTGGGTGGAAATAGAACAGCTCTGAATTTGCTACCTATTACCTGGAAGTCATTTCCCATAAAGTTATGCCCTTTGGTGCACCATCAACCACGTACTGCAGCAGCAGTCGAGAGTTTGCTCTTTAACCATCTCGTGCCCTCTCTCTTTCTCTCTCTCTCTCTCATACACACACACACACACACACACGACTGGGTTTTGACTATGCCCTTGTGAGCTCCCTGGCTCATACCCGGGTGTGCTGGAGACTGTGTGGCTGTTCTCATCACTGCAATTGTCATTCGACTGCAGGCTGCGTGAGGGGCTGGGGTCCCAGCTCTGACCTGAACTGGGCTTAAAGCTTTCCTCCCCCCATGCCCATATGTTACTCTTTGTGCCCCAGTAATCAGCATGTGTATTTTAGCCAGATTCTTTCCGGAATCCCCAACAGGGAAGGAAAGGGGATGAGCGGGAAGCCAGGTCCCTGGTGGAATGGAGTGGGGGTGGGGGCACACCAGGTCCCTGAGGAGCTTGAGTGGGGAGAGTGCAGGGCCACCCAAATCAAAACTCTTCACTTGCCAGGGCTGCTGAAGGGTCTCCCAGCACCTCAGAAGGAAGCAGGGAAAGTCCAGGTTGTAAAACTTTCTTCCTAAAAGTGTTGTAAGTCACTTTCCTTTTTGCCCCTCTTTGTTTTCCAGAGTCTATAATAGTAATCGGGTCCTTGCTCTGTCTCCCTGGCATCCTGGGGCCAGGCTGGGCTGGGGGGCGGGGCTGTTGGTTGATGGGCCACAGAGGCAGTGACGACGATTGCCTGGCTCCGGCCCCCGGGGGGCTCCATCCTCCGAATGGAGGCCTCAGACAGAAGCCTCATGACAGGACATGGTGCTGGTGTTACCCGGTTGGCCCTGTCCTGGGCCAGACAATGGGGTGGAGAAGGCAGTGGGGAGGAAGGAAAGATATTGACTTTCAAGCCCCTGTTGGTTGCTGTAGCAACGTTCAGAAATGACTGGAGATCAATGGCAGCAGCCTGAATTTTATTTGCTTTTATTTCCTCTTCAGGAACAGCAGCAGGCCTAAAAATAAGAATGGCAGCAAACCGGTGGTGGGGTGGGTCCCCGCGACTGTGGTGGCTTCTTTCTGTGTCTGGAAGGTCTACAGCAGGGGAGAGAGAAACGGGGGTTCTTTCGAGTGGCAGTGGAGGGAGGTGGGGGTCATGGGAAGAGCCATGGAGAGGGACATCCCTGCTGGGCCATTTAGCCTGTTTGGTTAGCCGTACAATTTGGCAGCCAGGGATGGGGGGTGCGGGGGGTTCGGAGGAAGGAAAAATCAATCGCGATGTCCACACATTTGTGCCTCTCTCAGCTTCTGACCACTTTAACTTTCATAAAGAGGCATCAAGGAGTATAAATAGAGCCTGGGGGTGGGGTTGGATTTCTGCCCTTGCAGAGTTCTTGTGGGGACCAAAGGGGTCTGGTCCATTCAGGATGCCTGGAAAAAAATGACGCAGGCCAATGTCGATGCATCCATGCAAAGAGTGAAGGTTCCAGTTTGGATGAAGTTATCTCTGACACCTTGTAAACCTATGTGCAGAGATTCCCTAGTTCGATCCTGAGCTCCTGCGTTAAAAACCCGCCTCAGCATCGCTTTGCAGATTACAAAGTACGCTATATCCATTTTCCCCTATGGTTCTTGTAACACTCGATGAGCTCTTGTGGAGTGTATTGTTGACTAGTTGGGTTGACTGATCAGTTTGTCATTCGTTTGTCCACTCACTCACACAGAATACACATGCATGAGGTAACTGCTTTATGCCACTCACTCTTCAGATGAACGAAGCAAAGTGTATGCCCTCAAGGAGGTTACGGTCTAGTTGAGAGTTGAGGACGGCAGGTTCTAAGTGAGCAAACAGGTGTCTGATCTGTGAGATGCTGTACATGCTCTGGAGAAATGAACACGGGCATGGGGTATAGGACATGGAGCTGGGTGCTGATGGCAAATTTGCCTTTTATACCAGGGCTTGGGGGATTAATGCCTCTCGGACAGTGGCATGTAAGCAGAATCCTGAAGGAGGTGACGAGGTGGGCTATCAGATATTTGGAGGAGAGCATTCCAGGCAGCAGATTCAAGTTCAAATGCTCCGAGGCATGGCCATGCTGTTGTATGAGGTACAGCAGGGAGGCCAGCCTTGCTGGAATGTAACAGAGATGTGGGGAGTCCGGTCGGAGAGGAGCAGGGACCAGGTGACGAACAGCCTGAGAGGCCCTTCTGGAAACTTGTGGGGCATCAGTCACGTTCACACAGCAGAATTATGTGATTGACTTATGTTTAACAGGATCATCTATTGGGGTGCCTGGGTGGCTCAGTTGGTTCAGCCAGCAACTCTTGATTCTGGCTCAGGTCATGATCTTGTGGTTCGCGAGTTCTAGCCCCATGTAGGGCTCTGTGATGATGGCATGAAGTCTGCTTGAGATTCTCTCTCTGGTCCTTCTCTGTTTGCTCTCTCTCCCTAAAATAAATAAATAAACCTTTTTTTCTTTTTTTAAAGGCTCATCTATTATTTTACCACAATTAAAAAAAAAATCACCTGCTGGGAAAAGGCTACTGTCAGCAGTGGGAGTAGGGAGTGTGGAGGCCAAGGGTGGCTGCTAGGGTCAAGTGACCCAGGTTGTCACCGCAGCAGTGGAGAAATGCAGGGGGATTCTGGCTGTATTCCCAAGTCATTGCTGGCAGGATTTACTGAGAGATTAGATACGGTTTGTGATGAATTTTATATATAATGGTAGAAGGATAATGTTATATAATTAGTCTAACCATTAGCATATGAGAACTATATAATATGAACATATCATTTATTCAGATGTTACCAATCCTTTCATTTTATCCCACTTTGCATTTTACAAACTGTTTTTGCAAATGTGCCTACCATGTCCTTCAAACCCCATGAAGAAGATTACAGTTTGCATTTTCAAGGGGAGGAAATGGAAGCTCAGAAAGAAGAAATGGTTTTCCTAAGGTAACATACCTATTTTTATTTTTTACTTTCAGAGGTCCTTCTCGTATGGTAGAGTCAGGGTTCTGACATAAAACCGTGAAACCACATTTGCCCATAACTTTTCTCACAGTGTCCCCAGCAGATCATGAGTTTTCTGAACTCACTGCCCCTGCCTCACCTCATTTGTGCACAGGGCTCGTGTCCCAGCTGCCCACCCGAGCAGGGTTCTTGGGTGCCCTGGACACCTGTACAGGCACATGGAAGGTGAGGCCAGAGCGAGGGAGGGGCGGCACCCGGCAGAGGACAGGCACGGCCCGTGCAGTATCCACACCACAGAGCGACTCATTGCCCCAGCAGTGGGGGCAAGGCTGGGAGCCAGAATTCAAGGCCTCTTTGAAAGTGGGGGTGAGCAATGAATGATCTGGACAACAGATAATAGAAAGCCCAAGTGCTTAGTCTGGGAAGACAGTTTCTAACTGTCTACCTGGAGTCCTTTTTGAAAGACTCTGGTGCCCACCCCAGGGACACGCCTCTCCTAGTCTGGCTTCTGATGGCCTTTTGCTCACAGTGCGCCCTTCCTGAAGGTGGGTGAAATACATCCAGGGCACGCAAGCAAATGTAGCACCTTGTCGTCAGTGTTCTTCCCAGGGCCTCCTACTGGCCAAGCGTTAGCATTGCAGGCTCCTTCGCAAGCTTCTCCCGGAAGTTGCTGCTAGCCTGGAAGGATCTTCCCTTTGGAGAATTCCCAGGCTGGAGAGGCGAGTTTTGGCCTGGGCCTCACAGGGAAACTCTGGCAGCCAGTGTAGGACCTTCGTCGCTGAGTGGAACCCCCCTCCCCCCCACCAAAGAACGAGGGAGATAGGGTTTTTTATACACGAACTCGTCAGTCATCTGTTGATGAGGTGGAAGGACAAGGCAGACTCTGGGGACGCCTGGGTGGCTCAGCCCATTGAGCGTCTGGCTTCGTCTCGGGGTGTGATCTCCTGGTTGGCGAGTTAGAGCCCCACGTGGGGCTCGCTGCTGTCGGTGCAGACTGCTTCAGATCCTCTGTCCCCTCTCCCTGTCCCTCCCCTAGTCTCTCTCTCTCAAAAATAAATAAACATTAAAAAAAAAAAAGTAGACTCTGTTGAGAGAAAGCCCATAGACGAGGAAATACAGCCCTTGAGGCTGGGAATCAGGCCTGCTGCCCGACCTCGTCAGAATCAGGGAGCTGGAGTGTGAAGCTGCACGGTGTGTGTCGACAGGAAGGGCAAGGGGAGGCCTGACCATCTCAGAGGAACAGAAACTCAAGGCCAGGAACCATGTCTCTTGAAACTTTCTAGAACCTGGATCTTTGTAATTTCTCTGGGCAGGTCCAAGTGGGTCCTTAATCTTTTCTTACATACCTCAGTCTTTTGATAGGATTTTTTCTGTCTCGGTTTGGGTGAGGAACCAAAGTTTGGCACAAGCAATGAACACTATATTCCAATGCTTCCACCACATTCCACAGTAAATGGCCAAGAATTGTTTAAGCCAGTCCACAAGCTGAATGCTCCTGGTCTACAATGGCATAAGGGCCTTGAACTAGGAAGTGAATCAACTATGTCCCTAGGCACATCGTTAGTTTAGCTGACTTTTGAAAATTATTATTATTATTAATAGCAAGGCTTGCCTTTTTTTTTAAATGAAATTTATTGTCAAATTGGTTTCTATAAAACACCCAGTGCTCATCCCAACAGGTGCCCTCCTCAATACCCATCACCCACCCACCTTTCGCTCCCACCCCCATAAACCCTCAGTTTGTTCTCAGTTTTTAGGAGTCTCTTATGTTTTGGCTCCCTCCCTCTCTAGCCTTTTTTTTTTTCCTTCCCTTCCCGCACAGTCTTCTGTTAAGTTTCTCAGGATCCACATAGGAGTGAAAACATATGGAATCTGTCCTTCTCTGTATGACTTATTTCACTTAGCATAACACTCTCCAGTTCTGTCCATGTTGCTACAAAAGGCCATATTTCATTCTTTCTCATTGCCACGTAGTATTCCATTGTGCATATAAACCACAATTTCTGTATCCATTCGTCAGTTGATGGACATTTAGGCTCTTTCCATAATTTGGCTACTGTTGAGAGGGCAATAGCAAGGCTTTCCTCCTGAAGGAAGCAGAGCACTGACCTGCTGTCCAGGATAAGTTCCTTCTCTGGTTTTCCAAGACCACACTGTAAAGTAGTGCTGATGGAGGGCACTTAAACTTGTCTTCGCATTGAGGATATAAAAGGGTTGCAAAGGAGAAATGATTTTTTGGAAACGTGTTGGGACGCCTGTCCCTCACTTTAAGCACTGTAAAAGGTGCTCCTGTGGGACTGCTATGTGAGCTTATTAAGGGACCTGCTGAGAAATCTAAGGGGTGTGAGGTAGGATCGCTGCAGATGAACTGCTGATGGTGGTGCAGAGGTGACCAACACTCATCTGTGTTTCCGGAATTTATCAGGGCCGGGCTGAGTGTTTTCCACGGAGCAGCGAAGGCTCTGCAAGTGAGGGAGCTGGTCTGGGTCATCTTCATTCCTGGCCACAGGGCCTCCTGCAAGGTCGGTGGGACCTCCGCAAGAAAAACCCTAGAGCTGGACCACCACATTCTTGAGGTGCTGTAGGAGGAGTCAGCCACTCACAAAAACAGAGATGTGTCCGTTCACATCGAGGGAGCAGCAGGGGAGAGCTACCTACAGGATTCTCCAGAGAACCCACCGCAGCTGCCCATCTAGGAAAAGTTCTGCCGTAAACACTGGCCAGGGCAGCGTACAAAAGAGCTTGTGACACTTTTATTCCGGTAAAACTTCCTGTTCCCATGGTGCCTGGGTGGCTCAGTTGGTGAAGCCTCTGACACTGGATTTTGGCTCAGGTTTGTGGGATTGAGCCCCACGTCGGGGCTCTGCACTAACAGTGTGGAGCCCGCTTGGGATTCTCTCTCTGCCCCTCTCCCTGCTCCAGCGTGTGCACGTGCTCTTAAAAAAAAAAAAAAAAGACTTCCTGTTCCCATCACTTCTCCATGGGCCAGTGCTGGAGGAGGCAGACCTGCGGTCAGATGGCGGTGGTGGGAAAGGGATAGTTGAAGCAAGATCCGCCATGAGCCGGGCAGGTGATAATTGTTGAAGGAGAGTAATGGATTTCTTTTATTCTTCTTTATTTGTGTATGCTTGGAAGTTTCCATATTCAAAATATTAAGAAAGGAAGAGAAACAGAAGGTAGCAAGTGGGAAAAGAGGTGAGCAAGAAGAGAGAATCTTTGTGACCGCAGGAAACTAGCAGAGGAGGAGGATTAAGTGTTATTTTCAAATTAAGATTGAAGTGTTAATTATTAGATGGAGCCAGACCTTCTAATTTCACAATCGGGACTGAGCTTTGTGGCTTCAAATGGCTACAGGACTTTATAATAACCAGAAACGACCAGGAAAGTCCTGGGAATTATTCCTAGGAGTAGATAAAAAATTAATCCCACTGAGCAAATTTAAAGGGCATTAGACAATTTTCGCTAAGAGAAAGCAATCGCCGTTTTATGTAGGTTTTGATCTGGATTCAGACAGAGTGTGGGTTCAAAACTCTGATCGCTGTGCAACTTGGGTCTTAGTTTTGTCATCTGTACAGTGTCTGTGATGCCTGTAGAAGGTCATGGTGCCAGAGATGACACATATGGAGTGTTTTACATAACAAGTTGCAGATGTTATTGTTAATTGAACTATGTTACCATGTTAATGTAATGATTACGTAGGGATGCAATCAGTTGTCAACAAATATTGATTGAGGACATGCTACAAGTCAAGTCCTAGAATGAATTCAGAGGATATGGAGGATGGTGTCAGGTTCCAGAGGAAGAAGAAGAGGGAGACGGAGACATTGAATAAGTTTGTGATTATATCTCATGAGTTGTGCCTCTTCAACAGGCGGGTCACTTGCAGGGGACCAGGAGCAGACCTGAGCATATTCAGAGCCTGGGGTCATGTCTTTGGAGCAGCTTCCTACGCAGCAACATAGGCTGTGTGTGTTTGTGGGGGTAGGTGTCCTCAGCTCCTGGGAGGGTGAGGAAAGCTGAGTTCCCTGGGCTGTGAACATCCTGTCTGGACCTAAGAAGAGAAGACCCCGCATTTATCTGCGCTGTGCGGCCACAGCTCTGCTCTGCCCAGCTGTGTGGGCTACAGGGGTCATTTCCGTTCTCAGTTCCATCCGTAGAGTGGGAGAAGGGAAAGGGAGGAAAACAGAAGGAGGTGGTCTTCACAGTACATCATAGAGCATCAAAACTGAACTTAAACCTCTGAGGTCTATCTCCCGGAAAGGTCTGAAAAACACACTAGAAAGCAATCCCTATTCGGCCATATCTCTGTTAAGAAATGCTCATTATGGACTCTGAGGAAATTCACCTCAGGGCTAGGTAGCTAGGTAGCATGTCACGTGGGTTCCTGGTGTGGCAAAGGGGTTTGCCTCAAGAGAGAGGAAGGTTTCTCAGGGGCAACTGGGAAACCTTGATATCATTCTTTCCTGGGGGTTCCTGACATGCAAGATTGTGTCAGAATCCCAGGTCCTTGCACGATTTGTCCCTAGAGGTCAGGTACTGCTGGCCACTGACCTTTTCATTAGGCATGGACTTCTGTGTCCCGCACTCTGCTTTGCACCTATGTTCCCCTTGGTGCATGGGGTCCACTTGGGGGCTGCCCACTCTGGTCCCACAGCCAGTTTTTTCTGGGGTCTTTCCAGTTGCCGGCCATGCCTCCTGGATGCTTCCTGTCTTGGGACCCACACAGATCATGCACTTTTTTCTCACTGTCTGCCCTCTGCAGACTCTGTTTTCAGTCTGGATATGGTCACAAGAGGTTCGGGGAAAACTCTTACACCAATCTCTGTTCTTCCTTCTTTAGCAATTAAGCTTTTGGAAATAGATGCCTAGAAAGCTCACAGGCTATTTTTACTTTCTATGTTGCTACAGCTCTCTCTGCAGCAAAGAAGATCTGCTCTTCTAATAGAAATTATGGTAGGTCCCAGTAGGCAGCCTTCTCAGAAGTGGAGGCCCTTTCTCCTAGTTGGAATGGCCACAAATTAAACCATTCTAGGCTGATTTGCAGCCTCTCCCCACCCTGACACACCTCTAGCAGAGAAAGGGGGATGACCATCATATTGTACTGACCTGCGGAATGATGATATTTCTGATTCTGCTTAAGTCTTTTCCCTTTGAATTTCATTAATAACGTGATTAGCAATGAAATAGCTCCATTAGACATTTTTATGTGTTTTTTTTATTACAAAAGTAATAGAAACACATTGTAGAGAATTTAAAAAGTGAGAAGGGAGCAGGATGAGGAAGGAAGGTAGGTCCAGGGAGGAATGAAGACAACCAGATACAGATTATTCAAGAACACGTCTTGTGTGCTGAACTCCTAGGTGTTTTACGTGCCCACTTACTTAATTGCCACCACATCCCTGTGTGCTGTTATTATCAGCATTTTGCAATGGGGAGAACACTGGAGCACAGAGACGTTAAGTAGCTTTTTCAGAATCACACAGCTCCAGGCAGTCTGACTCACCATCAAACAATACTGTCTTCTGGATGTTATATTCCCACCTCAGTTGGATTTAATTCTATTCTTTGCATCATTTAAAGAATAATGGTTTGTAGTTTTGGGGCTCCTGGACAGCTCAGTCGGTTAAGCGTCCAACTCTTGATTTTGGCTCAGGTCATGATCTCACGGTTGTGTGATCGAGCCCCATGCCAGGCTCTGCACCGGGCGTGGAGCCTACTTTAGATTCTCTCTCTCTCTGTTTTCCTCTCCCTCTGCCCCTCCTTTGCTCACTTTCATGTGCATGATTCCTCTTTTTCTCTCTCAAAAACGAAACAAAAACAAAAAGAAAATGACTTGTAGTTTTGATTTCGATTTCCTTTTTAATCTAGCCCAAGAGATTTTCGTAACTTTCAGAACTCCGTTGGTTACGATGACATTTGAATTGTTTTCTCATGCAGTTGAATCATGATCAGACTATAGTTTTGTAGATTTTTGAATTTCACCAAGCTTTTCCTTTGGCTAAAGATGAAATCAGTATTGTAAAATTTCTTTGGATGTAAGACAGGAGTCAATCAATCGATCAATGTAGCTGTTCTCAATCAAATCTTCATTCTTTGTTGGCTTTTTGCCAACTTAATCTGTAACACTTTACAGACATAATTACATTTTAAATTTAAATTGTATCTGACTCATACCTTAAAGTATTTATAGGAGATTTTGATTTAGATGCTATGTTATTTGCTATAAAGTATATATGACTATTATAATGCCATCATGGACTGTATCTTTTACCCTTACACCATCTACCGGGTGAGATGCTTTGGACTTGAAATCGAGGTTATTTGATATTGAGATTATTGCTATTGCTTTTTGTTTGCTTGCTTGTATATTTTCACTTGTGAGTATTCTTTCTGTCGCCCTCATTTTCCACATTTGTCGCTCTGCTCTAGGGGTTTCTTGTGAATAACACAGGGTATGGTGTTGTTTCTAACACAACCTAATAGTCTGTGCATCGATCTGGAAATTCCGGATGATAGGTGATAGCTTAGATTTTATTCCTGTCATTTTATTTAAAGCTTGCCATTTATTTTATTTCACTCTCTCCTTTTTCTCTCTGTCTTTATGTCTGGTGAGTCAACAGAACACATTTTTTATTCTTCTGTTCCCTCGTTTTAATTGGGAAGGTCTGATATGCCCCTACCTTCTCTACAGCTTTCTCTTCATATTCTAAGGGAACTAGTAACCCTCCTTTCCCTCGGATGCTTTAATTTCCTACTCCTCTCTGTCACTTCCTGCTGCGAGTCTCCAACAACCCGGGTTATTGTAGCAACTTTGATAACTTAAAATTTTAATTTTATATAAAATTTCCCCAAACTGCATGTCTGCTTGTTTCAAGACCCCTCTTGGGAAGCAGGGGTGCCCTGTAAGAGGGCCGCACCCAGCCTGGCTGTACCCTGAGTCTGAGCAGTAGGGCACAACAGGGGCCAGGTCTTCAACTGCCATCTTTGAATTAAAAGCATTAAAATTAATTTTCCTGGTCTATGACAGCAGAAGGAAACTGAAGGAAGTGCTGAGTTTCAGATGAATGTTTGTTTCTTTATTACATGCCATTGCTCCCTTCCCCCAGAGATCCTTCTGGAGTTAAGGAACAGCGTAGGAAATATTACCAGGTGGGGGTTAGCTTTTAAACTTGCATCTTTAAAGGAAGCCTGAGTAACTCAGTCGGTCGAGTGTCTGACTCTTGATTTCGGCTCAGGTCACGATCTCAGGGTTTGTGGGTTCAGGCCCAGCGTCGGGCTCTGTGCTGACAGTGCGGAGCCTGCTTGGGACTCTCTCTCCTTCTCTCTCTGCCCCTCTCCCACTTGCTGTCTCTCTCTCTTTCTCAAAATAAATAAACACACAAAACGTTCTAAGAATTACATCTTTTAAATAGTAGACACTTTATCAACCAGCTGCTTGCTGTGCAGGATTTAAAAAAATGAGCACTTTTCACTTTTTTTCTTGTCTCCATTTCCCCCATGTCTCTACTTTTGTTTGTTATAGTATTACTTTTCCTTCTTTTAGGACATTTGCATTCGTGTCTTTAAATTTCATAATACTTGAGTTTTAGTTGTATATTTAAATAGATTCCATAATCTCCACTTATCTTTTACCACAGTTTTTCATATCTACTTTTTAATTTTAATCATTTCTTGGGAGTCAAATCCATTATCAAGTAATTTTTACAAGAAAGCCTCAGAGTCATATATACTCAACACTTACCATAATTCAAGGCAGTCATCATTGTTTAAATGCTACTTAATAATCATAAATAGAATAATAGAATAATGATAATAATACCTTTTATTCTATTGAGAATATTTTGCTTATTCATCTACTATTTAATTGTTTTCCTTTATAACATTGATATTTCTTTGTTCCTAACAGAATGAAATTATTACCTCTTTGTTTTTTCTAAAGATATATTAACAGAAGTATTTCTTTTCTCATCTGCCTTTGTATTTTGGTTTCTTTCACTATGCAGAAACTTTAATTATATGTAATTAAATCTGATGATCTATTCTTTGTGATTTCTTCTATTACTTCTAATTTACATACTTGATACTCAAGTTTATAGTCTATTTCTTCTATAATTGGAATTTAATATCTTAGCAGGTAGCTCTGTAATTCATTTAAAAGTTTATTTAGTATATGGTTTAAGGAAAAACTCAAAGTAAACTTTTTTTTCTCCAAATTCATAACCAACACAAATTTTGGTAAGTTCTTCCCTTCCTATATTTGCTGAATATTAAACTCTAATAACCCCCCTCCACACACACATTTTCTCGCTCTTGACTTCTTTTTGTCTTTTTTTCAGCTGCCTATTTTCATATTTTGATCTCTTCCTTTTGTGATATAGGACTTAACCCCCTGCTCTGCCATTTGCATTGATTGTTTCGTTGAGATAATTCTCTAAATCAACCTTTTCCAAACTGTGTTTCCTGCGTTTCAATGAAGTCTCTGCAAATACAGTGCAAAAATCCAGTCACATCACTTATTTCTCCAACTTAAATTTAATAGCAGATCAAATGGCTGCTTTCCATATTTAACCAAGAACACTGGAAGTAATTCTGTCTAAAAGGTCTCTGTGTGAGGCACTCTGTCTTATCTTCACAGCAAGGTTGGAAGACCAATTAACTGCTCAGTCATGTAATACGGATTTGCTCCCCTCCTCTGTGAACAAACTTTTCTCGTCCCAGAGATCTTAAGCCTCTGCAAGATGGGGTCCAAAAGGGTTTCTTACACCATTACATTGGGACAATGAGTGTAAACTCTCCACACACGTGTCACACCAGGAGAGTCACCCTGGATGGTATCTATAGGACAAACACACTGTTCTTACCTCTATTATAGTGTTTAATCATTTGTTCTGTGAATTTCTCTTTTAATAAGCGTGAGTCTGTCTTCCCTGACATAATGAATTGCTGGAGGGCAGGAAATCTATACCTTTACTTCTGTGTCTCCAGTGCAGAGCACAGAATCTACCTTGTGGTTGAGGCTTAATTGCTACTCCTTAGTGAATGATCAACTTTCCTAAATCCCATCTTCTCCCCCAGACCAACCTAGACCAACCAACCAACTGACCAACCATCACACCATCCAATAGAAACAATGATGCAGTTTTCAAGGCAGTTCCCCAAATTTACTTAAATCAGTTGTGTTTGTATGCAGTCAGCCTGTTTCAGTTATTGGATCTAGATTCTGTGGCAAATCCAGACAGAGATGAATCAGACATGATTCCCTTCCTCAAGGAACTCAGAATTTCTGAGGATTGATGACACATTGGCTTAAATATAATTCAGAGAGAAACTGATGGATGTCACACAAGCTGTGTACCAGGAAAGGGAAGAAAGGAAGTGAAGAATAATTTTTCCCCCTATTAGCCTTTGGGGATAAGAAACACCATAATTTTGGTCTTATTAAAGGCTGCCCCATGATTAATATTTCCATCTAAGAAGCAATTAAGGAATTATTATCCAGGGAGATTGTGACAAAGGAATTAAGTCACGCCAGCTCTGTTCAGACAGAATAAGGCTCTGCTCTGAGTATTGAAAATTAAGTCTGTTTAGAGTAAAGGCTTACATTTTGTCCTTAGCTTTTGCTCAGGTGCTATATAAGAACCACTGAGTGGATAAGTAATAAATTATCTAGACCTACCTAGCAAATACAATCTACAGTGCCAAATGGAACGCATTATAATCATGGTGTGAAAATCAGAATAATAATAATTTAACATGTGGACTCCAAGGGGCAACAATCTGTTTTAGTCTGTTAAAGTACATTCATTTTGAGATATAAAACTATACTTTTCAGTGTTATAGAAAGTGCTTAATTATTTCCAACTATTATTGAAAGAGTGGAGAAATCCTCTTGCCTCTGTGCTGGAATCATACGGTGTTCACAAGGGCATCTAATTATAAACATTTTGTCAGGATTTTTTGCAAACCCATTTTTTTTTGAGGCGCTAAATGGAAAAGCTTACTACAAATGCCTGTAAAACAACTTTTAAAAAAATACACAAGACATCAACTCAAAAGTAGGTACTTCCATATCTGTGGATTCACAGAAGAGCAGAATAGTAAGGTCTCCTTTTACTTAGGAGAACGCAATAGCCCAGAGAGGCTAATTGTCTTGCCAAGTAGGAATATGGCTCAGAGTAAAACCTATGCTTTCTTACCTTCTTCCTAGTGTTGGTCTTTAGAGGGTTTTTTTTTTTCAATGGAAGGAGTGGGATTTTTATGTCCTCATTTGAGAGGTGGAGACGTGGAGGTTTTTTGTCATGAAACAATGTAGCTGAGCCATGTAGGTTGCAAGTGGTAGGTCTCTGATCAGAATCAGAGTCTGCTTGCTGCTGTCCCCTCCGTGGTGCCTGGCACAAAGCTGGGCTCCTCTAGGGACACTCTCCTCTGCTGTAGGATCAGAATTTCCTACCTAGTATGTCTGCACACCTCTAAAGAGGTTGCCTCTCCTCTTGGAACCACTGAGGGGTTATCAGGAAGAGTTCTGGATGTTTCTGTGGATCTAGTCAGGGTAGGATCAATTTCCATTTGATAAATGTTTACTGAGCACTTACTATATGCTAGGCACTGCTTTAGGAGCCAGAAGCAATGAATAAAACAAGAACTTTCTCTCAAAGAGCTGACAGTTTAGAATAGAGACAAGCCAGAAGGAGGAAAGAGGAAAGGGTGATGGTAAGACCCTGGCCTGGGGAGGCGTCCTCAGGAATGGCAGCAGTCTTATTCCACATTTTCGATGGAAACTTTCTTTGTACTGAATTCCCGAATCCCACAGATCTCAGTGTAGTGACATTCTACTCATTCCTCAGCTCACCAGCTTCAGAATATGTGCTTGTCTACACTAGCCTTTCCAGAAGTTTTCCACATGATTAATGTTACATTTAAAAATCTCCTCTTTGCGGGGCGCCTGGGTGGCGCAGTCGGTTAAGCGTACGACTTCAGCCAGGTCACAATCTCGCAGTCCGAGAGTTCGAGCCCCGCGTCAGGCTCTGGGCTGATGGCTCGGAGCCTGGAGCCTGTTTCCGATTCTGTGTCTCCCTCTCTCTCTGCCCCTCCCCCGTTCATGCTCTGTCTCTCTCTGTCCCAAAAATAAATTAAAAACGTTGAAAAAAAAAATTTAAAAATCTCCTCTTTGGATAGGCTCGCAGTAGATGCCACACAGCTGTAGCTGTCAGCGGGTCATGCTGCGTGATAAATTAGCCAAATGGAGCTCTGGAAATGCTGTCACTTTCCTCCATTAATGCAAGAGCCGTGGATGAGTCCCTGCATTGTCACTGTTCCAAATGACACCTGGGGTCAACAACAGAACTCTGTGTGCAGAGGAGTCTCCTGATGTGAGTCCCAGACACTTGAGGGATGGCAGGTACCAGTGGAGCTCTTCACAGAAGACTGATTCTCCTCCACAGTGGTAGGCCAACAGTGGGACCCTAAATCTCTTCTCAGTTATAGCCTTCTTTTTCCTATTCATGCTGCATGTTTCCATTTTTTTAGGTGGTGCATTTGCTTATGGTGTGGGGAAGTCTGGAATCATCCTGAGGTGAGACGTGGTGTCCAGAGATCATCCAGAGGTCTCCATCTCTGTGTTGACATGGGGAGGTTGTGGTTTTGTGTCAGGACACCCTGTCTTGGGGACCTGCCTGGGCACTCTCTCTTTCTGTCTTTTTAACATGAATGCTCTGGGTTTGTATCCCATGCTGCATACAGCCATTTTCCAAAGAGGGGACAGGGCTAGTGACTAGGTTTCTGCTTACTGAACTATAATTATGGCCACTGTTCCTTGAGGTTTAATGAAGACCCCTTCGGCAGAATTTGGTGGTTCAAGTATTCTTTGGTCAATGTCCCTTGGTTTGGTCCTGCGGGTGGCCTATTATAGTGTTAGTGATGGTTTAATCTCTGGAGGGTCATCTTATTCTTGTAGCTCCTGGTTCTAGGGTTTTTCATACCTTGAGAGGAAGAGCAGCTTCCATTCCCTTTCCATTTGTGTGTGCGATTGATAAAGAGAAGCCATAGGAGGAATCTGAAGCCAGCCTTCAATTCCTGCTCACTCAGGCAGTGGGAAAATCATCACACAGGTATGGCCTACTGAGCAGTGTCCCTTCAGGTCCAGTGGGACTTCATTTAAATCAGGCCCTTCCTATTTATACCCTCTAGGAGACCTCAGAATTGCTACTTTTCTCCTTGGCATGGCCCTGAATGCATTCTCTGTCTACCAACTAATTCTGGCCATTGCTCCCTAGATTCTGGGGGTGCTATCTTCTCTGCCTCACAGGGTGATGGGGAGATTCACTCTGCCCCTTATGGACAAGAACAATTGCCTGATTGAGATGGAGCTGAAAGCAGAATGTTTTGGAGCAGAAACCAGGCTACCTTGACCGTCTGAGCATTATTACTCTATGAAATATCAAAGACTATCACATCTGCTTCCTGGCTAAAGCAGTCAGGATTATGTTGGTTATTATTCCTTGACTACTCTTGAGTGGGCTGCACATAAATGAGATAGATGTTTAAAATGTGGGTAATTCAAGGGATATAGGAGTGCTGATGCATAGGGGCACTTGTACCCCAATGTTTATAGCAGCACTTTCAACAATAGCCAAATTATGGAAAGAGCCTAAATGTTCATCAACTGATGAATGGGTAAAGAAGATGCGGTTTATATATACAATGGGGTACTACTTGGCAACGAGAAAGAATGAAATCTGGCCATTTGCAGCAATGTGGATGGAACTGGAGGGTATTATGCTAAGTGAAATAGGTCAGGCAGAGAAAGACAGATACCGTATGTTTTCATTCATATGTGGATCCTGAGAAACTTAACAGAAGACCATGGGGGAGGGGAAGGGGGAAAAAGTTACAGAGAGGGAGGGAGGCAAACCATAAGAGGCTCTTAAATACTGAAAACAAACTGAGGGTTGATGGAGTGTGGGGAAGAGGGGAAAGTGGGTGATGG
The DNA here is from genome assembly GCF_018350195.1 of Panthera tigris. Taxonomy (NCBI): domain Eukaryota; kingdom Metazoa; phylum Chordata; class Mammalia; order Carnivora; family Felidae; genus Panthera; species Panthera tigris. The sequence goes on from NC_056670.1 coordinate 39,434,958, forward strand.
GCATTGAGGAGGGTGCTTTTTGGGATGAGCACTGGGTGTTGTATGGAAACCAATTTGACCATAAATTACATTCAAAAATAAATAAATAAAATGTGGGTAATTGCTTGTGTTAGGATGCAGCTAAATGGAAAGACCAATAGTTGTCACGAGAGGGGCAGCCTCAGCTGGAATGGGCCTCATTCATGTGGATCTGGATGGCCCCATTGGAGACTGAAAACAGAGTCCATGCTTCCTTCCCACTGGCTCACAGGTAGACAGGCTTCCCTCGGGGGTTGGCACTGGTGGTCACTTTCCAGGAGAACACATCTGCCTCTCCATTTCCATGGTTACAACTCTGGTCCAAACTACCTCTGTTTCTAGGGCTACTGCATGGTTTCCCAAACGGATTTATCCACAGCTACTGGCCTTACTTCTTTTCATCCAGTTTCCACTCTGTAGCAGGCATTCTGTAAAGGAGACCATGCCACTTAAAATCCTTCAGCTAAGTCCTTGCTTCAAACCACCCTCCACTAGTTCAGGAGATCTTCCCTGCCTTGGGCCCTTGGAGCTTACAGTTCCCTCCGGCTGGAGAGTTTGCCACATATTTGGATCTGTTTCATTCCTCAGATTTGCTTAAATGTTCCCTCTTCAAATAAACCTTGCTTGCCCTTTATAGCATCTCTAACCCTACCCTGCCCTAGGTATTCTCTATAGCATCATCTTTTCTATGGTCATTAGAGAGCTGATTATCTGAAATTGTCTTTGCCGTGACTGTGGTTGTTACTCTTTAGGAGACCATCATATCCACAAAAGAAGGATCTGGTCTTCCTGGGTGAGGACTGTTCCTCATAACTGTTTCCGTTCATGACTCAACAGCCCCTCAAGATATGCTGTGCAGTGAATCTCCCTACAAAGCTCTAGGTTTGTGGCTATTTAAGTGCAGCTTCTAGAATCATTCCAAAGCCCCACATGGTCAAGAGTATGCCAATGGAGATATTGGCTCCTCAGAAATATTATCTCTGGGGGCGCCTGGATGGTCATTTGGTTAAGTGTCTGACTCTTGATTTTGGCTCAGGTCATGATCTCACAGTTCGTGGGATCGAGCCCTGTGTCAGGCTCTGCACTGACAACATGGAGCCTGCTTGAGATTTTCTGTCTCTCTTTCTCTGCCCCTCCCCTGCTCATTCTCTCTCTCTCTTTCTCTCGAAACGAACAAACATTTAAAAAAATTGTTATCTCTGTGTATTTGAGGGTTTAGTTATCTCTTGCAGGCCAAGGGCCTCAGTTTTCTCATCTCTAATAAGAACAGTTTGAAATGGACTGGGCAACCTCTTATGACCTTTCCTGCTCTGAATTTTGATGATTTCAGTGTATGAGCCTCTGTCTCTCAGAGATCTCATCTTCTCAGACTCTAGAATGAGAATAATTTCACACAGATATCTATGGCGCTCCTGTAGACGCTGTGTATTTATGAGACGGCTGTATTGACTAATCTTGCTTCTTTTTGGTCTTGGAAGAGAAGTTTCTCTGATTTAGTTATGTCTGATTTAGAGGAGTTTAAATTTTTTTTTTTTTTTTTCTGAAGAGTAACAGACTTGTGTGTGGAGTGTCTCAGCACTGCATTAAAGACTTGTGAGCTGTTTTCTCTCAGAGTGTGTGGCAGGTTCCATCTGGTCACACAGGGAGTGGGCGCGGCCCTTCCCTCCTCTGCTCTCACAGGCCCGAACCTGTGGGGGCAGGAAGCTAATTATCACCTCCTAGGATGCTTGGAACCTTGTCTCAGTCTCGAAAGGACGGTCCTCATGCTGGCCCTCAGAAGGGAAGAGACCCACACAGGCAATTATTTCCTTAGCTCTGTGCCATCCTGTGAGCACATGTGCCAGACATGCTTGAACTTTGATCAGGAGACTCACATGGAATTCAATGTGAAGAGAAGTATTGGCTGAGGAGGCCCCAAAGCCCCCCTACTTGGTGATTATAATGAATGGGGGTGTCCAGCCTGTGCTGACTCACTGTGAGAGGCAGGTGGGCTTTGGCAAAGGCCACCGCATGGAGCCATCTCCCTACATCTTGTCAAGATCAGGCTCTCCAGAGAGAAGGGGGTGTCACACATGAAAAACCCCCACTCTGCCATGGTGCTTCGCATCCTACCAGGCAATCAGCTGTAGCCAGGCTGAGAGGAGGTGGTTTGAAAGGCCTCATCTAAGTAGTCTAAGTCCTGGGCGGACATGGGGAGGGGGGTGTCTGACAAGATGCAGGATGCAGAGCACTTGTCAGGACAACTAGAGTCCCTTTCTCACCTCACATGGAGGCTCACACCCTTACTGTGCTCCGTGCCACGTGGTCCACTTTCTCTGTCTCATTTTGTCCTGCTGGCATCGTGCGAAGCAAGATTTTATTTTTAAATAATCTATTTTGTAGATAAAAAGGACAGCTTTCTGGCCACAGTCACTCAGTCGGTACCTAGAAATGAGGTGTTCTGGTTTCCTTTGGCGTGTAACAAGCCGTCTCAAAATTTAGTGGTATAAAATGATAGCCATTTATGACACTCACAGATTCTGTGGGTCAGGACTCTGGGAAGGGCACAGTGGGATATCTCTGCTCCACCAAGGACTCTAGTGACTGTAGGTGTTCTGGTTGTGGGGCTGAGGGGATTTCTGGAAGTCTGGGTTCTGCTGGAACTGTTACCAAGAGCACCTACATGTGGCCTCTGTATGTAGGTTGGGCTTATCCAATATGGTGCCTGGCTTTTGGAGGAAGCGTCCCAAGAGGACCATCAGAGACCAAGCATTCCTCAAGATCAAAGCAAGAGCTATAAGGCTTCCCTTGACCTCACAAATCAGCCATCTCCTCCCCACTGGATAGGCCGAAGCAGTCACAAGTCAGTCCCATTTTACGTGGACCCCACCTCTCCATGGAATGCGTGTCAGAGAATTTATGGCTATGTTTTACGGCGGCCATACAGGATTTGAACCCTGACTCTACAGCCGTTGCTCTTCTCATTAGACATGTTGCTTGGGTATAAGAGGCGTGTGTCCTGGGGGAGGCTTCAGTAGGGACGGGGAGAATATGTCTTTAACATGGCTGTATCACTAAGTCCCTACGGTCCTTTGAAAGAACATGCAGTAAATAGCAGCATGGCTCAGGAGGCAGAATTCTGGAGTAGGGGCCAGGGCACCCACCTGTGCAGCTGTGGACGATCTGCTACGACTCTTGTCTCAGGCCTTCCTCTGTGAGAAGGGGGTGATCACAGCATCTTCTGGGCCATCTGTAGGGCGCCAGTGCCCTGGAGGTGTGAAAGCCTCAAGGATTTCCCAACCTGCTCTTCAGGCAGGAAGAAGTTCTCTGTGTCCACAAGGAGGCCCTGCTCCTCAGTCCTTGAGCCCACTGCTCTCAGACACACTCAGGGGACAGGCGAGCCTTCTGCACCCAGCCTGAATCCTGGAAGCCTAACCAGACCCCCTCAGACTACACAGAAGGTCTTTTCCTTCCTTGACCATCTACGTTATCTTGATGCTATTATACATTATTCATTTTCCAATTCATCACATCCTGGAAAGGATAATAAACGTGGAATCACAATTTCCTTTTGAAGTCGTGGCCCTACTGTGTCACAGGTGAGTAACCAGGGGCCTATCACATAGCTTCTGATGACCTCAGTTTTCTGCGAAACAGCGATCGGTCTATCTGTTTTCAGGAACATTATGGGGATTGAATGAGCCAATATGAGAAAGTGTTTTCTAATCTGATAAGCATAATGCACGTTTGGTGTTTTTATTATGAGCATTTCCTCTAACCCTTAGCAAGCACAGTGCTTCACCCACAGCAAGTGCTTAATAAATATGTGCACTTTAGTCTTGATTTACACCAGACCCCAAATGAAGTTTGTGTCAAAAGGAGATTGGAACTTTCATCTCCTGTCCTACTCAGGGACATATGTCACAGAAGCTCTTCCGAATGGATTGGCCACACTGTACTTTTTCTTTTTCCTGCCAGGCTGAAAGAGGGATTGCAGGCTTTTTTAAATGACATAGTCACAGCATTGATTAAGGAAAAATAACTGACTGTCAATTTAATTAAAGAGCTAAGGATGTGCACCCCATTCTCAGGCTGTCTACGTCAGGGCAAAGTCATTGTGGGAAGGATCCAGGGACTCCTCTTACAGTACATTTTGGAAGCTGAATACATTTTTGCAACAACCCACTTCATCCATCAGAGATTCGATTACATCAATCTAGGAAAAGCATGGAAACGGTTCTCCCCATGTCAGGCTGCTGCAAAAAGGGTGACCAGAACAAACCCACAAGAGACAAATCTTGGTGGTTGGCATATTTCTTGTAATTTTTAGTCTGCTCTGTTTTTATTGTGACAAGTGGATCTGTGTTTTAAACATCAGGCATTTATTAGGTTCCCACTGTGTGCTGTGTGCTATTTTAGAAGCTATGGGGACTATGGTTCAGAAGAAGCTGTCCCTGCATTTCTGCCAGTTTTCTGGTGTGCTGAAAAAGGCTCTCAGAGCCCAATACTGAGAATGTGTGAAGGACAGACAGTGGGGCTGGAGGTATGCATTAGGGCTGGGCTGGGCTACGGAAAGGGGACAGCACAGGTTGTCAGCTTTTGATCTGTATTTAGTTCAATTTTTTTCTGACTAGGTAAGCAATATCGGACAAGCTGCTAAACCAATTTGAGGCTAGTTTCTTGCTTAAATAGGTCTCATACAGAAGGAGAGAAGCCAGTGAGATCTGTAGAGTAAAGCTTTGAACTCACTCAATCCAGTAAACAGTTATTAGGCTCACTTGAAAAGGAGGTAAGGGGGAATTGCCTTGGATGGCTTATTGATGAGCTATTTCTGTCCAAAAACTATCCCAAAGTTAGTGGCTTAAACAAAAACCATCTAATGATATCTTCTAATTCCATGGGTTGACGGGGGCTCAGCTGGCTGGCTCCTCTGTGGTCTCTCTTGAGATTTCTCAAGCCCTTGTGGTCAGATGGGGCTGGACCATCGATGCTACTCTATGCAGCCTCTATCTCTATGTGACATCTTGTCCTAAGGGTCCTCTCCATATGGTCTCTCTTTCTCTCTATTCTGGACTTTTCCCATGGTCAGCTTTGGGGATCCAACTGGAGGAGCTGGGAGTGGTCAGGCTTTCTCAGTGCCTGGGCTTGCAAATCTCAAGATGTGGTTTTCTCCACAGTTTGATGGTCAAAGCAGCCACAGGCCCACCCTAGATTTCAGGGGAGAGGCAGAAGCTCTGTCTCTTGAAGGGAAGGCAGAAATGTTTGGGGGCTATCTTATGTATCCCAACTGCCCAGCTTCCCAGCCCTCCCCCAGCAGCCTGTTGGTGATGGGATGTGCAAATCACAGTTTCAGAAGACCCACTGCTGACAGGGAGGCAAGTAGACCAGCCACTGAACAGGGCCTCCTTTCAGTGTACTTCTTTGGTATGCAGACCTTCACATTTGACCTTGGCAGCTAGCACTTTTCTGGGCTCTCAAGGGTTTCTTCATAGAAACAAGCTTCACAGGAGACTGATGTGAGCTTAGACTATTGATGTGTTTATTTACAATGGCACACTTTTCCTTCAACTAAGCATCTGGGATTCTGAATTCTTCATTAGAGAGTTTCAGTCCTGGGCTCACGTAGCAGGATTCTTGAGGGATGTCTTATCCAGGGTGGAAAAACATTGGATTCTCCTGGACACTGCTGACGTTTGGCTTTTTCACTCTCTTTTCCAAGGTCCACATAGATCCTTGGAATGTAGGATCATACATAAAATGTCAAACATATTGCATTAATACTATTGTAAAGGTATAGATTATCATATTGAGGCAGGTCTTGATCAGATTTGAACATCTTATTCTTTCTGCTTTGACTTGAGAGGATTCAGAGATTTGGTGGTAACCTATAGATCACTTATTTACTCTGTCCATTGTCAGCTTCATTATAGTAACTCATTGCCAAGTTCAAGGAGTGAGTGTGAGCCAGGAGGGCTTCCTATACATTGACCTTGAAGGAGTCAGCAATGCTGACAAAGTGCCATGGCCCAGGATGAATATAACAAGAGCTGCCACTTGACAAATGCAGCAGGTGGGAAGGGCACATTCATTTCAAGCAGTCAGACCTGGGAGGACTTTAGTGAGGACCTTTATGGAGGAAATCGTTGGACAAAATCAAGAAGCCTGGCTTTTTGAGGGTTACGGAGAAGTGCAAATCAAACAGGGAAATAAAATAGAATGATACATGACATTTAGGGAATACCGTAGATTGGTAGGAACTATAAGGGGCCATATGAGTGCAGTTTTAATGATTGGTATGATTATTGATTAAGTCTTATTTTGAATTTCCCAGCTAAGGTAGATGTTCTTTGAAGGTGAAGACCATGTCTTATACTAAAGGTTTTTTGGGACTGACTTATAAGACTAGATAGCAAGGTGATGGACACTCAAGGGGAGAAAGATGGTCTGGTAGGCAGATTCATGAACCCTAGAGGATTCCATCTGATTCCTGGGACTGCAAATGTGATGGGATACCACGCCTACAAATATGCTGTTTACAAGAAAGAATAAACATTGCCAATAGAATTAAGGTTACTAATTATAGACTTTAAGATAGGAAGATTTTCCTGGATCAGCTGGGTGGACTAAGCAGAAGATGGAAAGGAAGTCAGAGATTTAAAGCACAGGAAGCCTCTTAATGTCAAGGAAACAGGGACCTCATTTCTACAACTATGAGGAACTGACAATAACCTGAATGAGCCTGAAAGTGGGTTTTCCCCCAGAGCTTCCAGATAAGAGCCCAGGCTGGCTGAATGACACCTTGACTTTGGTCTTATGAGACCCTAAGCAGAGAACACAGTCATACAGTGCAGGGGAGACATCTGACCTACAGAAACCATGAGCTAATAGACTCATGTTGTTTCAGCCACTAAGTAAGTTGTAAATTGTTCTCTGCAGCCTTCAGAGAGAGGCAGTTACCAGAGAGGTGTCACTGTCTTGATCTAGGAGGCAGTAGAGGCCAGATCGTTTGATGAACTGTTGTAAATGCTGAGCTCCAGAATGCTAAGCTAGCTGGTTGAAGACAGTCAGGGAATGGCCTTCCACAGGAAGACTCCTGGGCTACTTTCGTAGCATCCTTATCATGTTGGGGTATCTGAACAGAAATCAGCACTCTGCAAGCTCATCCTGGGATCCTTTGTCATCCTTCCTCCTCTCCCTTGCCTCTTGGTCACTCTGCCGGACTTCTTTCACACAAAGTACCTTGAGGACAAAGTGGGGTTTCATATCTTTTTCAAAACTCTTTTTCCCTGTGGACTGTGTTAATTTGGTTCTGGTTAGATTTTGGGAATCAGCACTAACATCTGAATGCAATTTATTTAGTTCTGATAGGGAGGATTTGCAGACCCCAAGAGGAAGTTTGTTAACTCCGCAGTGTTTATTATACAGGTCTAGTATTTTATTTATTCCTTTCTTCCTTTTGTTAGCGTTGGGAAGTTTCTGTTGTTCTTTGCCTTTTACAAAACGATCACTCCTCCATGTGGTCAATGCATTCTTTAAGGCACAAAGCCAGCTCCTCTGACAAATCTTTCCTGATTCCTTGCGGTGTGGTTGTCGCTGTCTCCGATTTTTGCACATCCCACATGTATACTCCTCATCAGGAGTTCTCTGCTGGTGTGTCCCCTTCTGGGCTATAACTCCTTAAGTGCCTGTCTACCCAGTACCTGGGATGATGTTGTGGGTGCCCAGGGGTGGCTCAGTAAGAGGATGGGAGAGGCACAGTGAATGCTGGAGCAGTCTGCTGAATCACAGACAGATGGGACCTGCCAGATTGCAAAGAGCAGCTGGGTGTGAGGCATAAACACCAAGGCAATTAATTAAAAACATTTTTATTTGTCTTGATTAAAAAGAAGTTAAAGCTGTGAGAAGTTTCTACTGAGGAATTAAGGAGGGAGAGGAATCATATGCGCTTGGGAAGGAGGAGAACCCAAGGGGAGCCAGGAGATCTTGGCTGGAGTCTTAGAATGGCTACTAATTCATGGTGACCTTGGACCTTGAGCTTTCCACCCAAAGCAGTGAAGACTTGCATTCCCTGAATCCTCAGAGCTCTTCCGGCAGGCACCGGATGTGCTGGCTGAGTGGGCCGTGACAGAGGGCACAGTTCTGTGCCTGTGCTGGAGTCCCATCCAGGATCAAAGGAAGGGAGACAGAAAGTGAAGGCCCCACTTCTAATATTTTCAAGTCACACAATCAGTTATTGTTTTGACTGAGAAGCATGCCCACTATGGTCTCCAAGTTCCTGTATGGGGAACGAATGCACATTCTAACAGTTATCGCCTCTCATTGGAATCCCTGTCCCTGTGTTTGTTGATATGCCCAGTACCTTGAGGGAGAAAATGGGCAATCTAACTTGGTTTTGCTCTAGTCCCTAATAACGAGAAAACCAGCTGAGGTGGAGCCAAGCAGAGCTCACTTTTCAGAGGCTTCCTTCTGAAACGGCCCCATTTCATTCCTCCAGCCATGGAAGTCTCTCCTGGGAGGGACCTCACCTGCCAGAGAACAAGTAGGATGTGTCCTTCATTTTTCAAATGGGGAAAACTGAGGTCCTGTGAGGGAAACTACGCAGCCTGAGACCAGAGTAGCCAAGGTTTCATTGTGTGTGTCTTGCTGTATCTAAAGGAGATGCTTTCTCACTGTGAAACCTCACTGGGCAAGGAAGCAGCTGAGGTTTCTGGACCCTGTTTGGTGTGGTGAGTCTTAGATTGACGAAGGATATGGGAAGGATTTTGCTTTCACATTGGGAAGAGAAACAGTGAGACCATTGGCACATAGCACCATTGGTGCTGAAAGGCCTGAGTAGGTGGAGAAATATAGGAGACATTAAGGACATCACCCCAAGCAGGGCTGGGAGGTCTTTGTGAGTTAAAGTGCTTTGTTTCAAAGCAGGCTGGAGATTAAGTAGATAACTAACAGCATGTAAGGCCTTGTATCTGGGAGCTCAGAATTGCTTCTCTCCTGGACATTAGGCACGGGGATGCTTCTTGCTAGGTGGAGTCATGGCAAGCTTTTTGGAATTCAGTCTTTGCCACTTAATGGCCTTGTGACCTTGGCCAAATTTTCTCTAAGTCAAAGTTTCCTTACTTGGCAATTTGGAAAATTAACCTTTGCCTCATTGGTTTGTTGTGAAGTTTAAATTATTCAACATGTAGAGGACTTCTACTTTAAATGGCCCCCGACAATCAATCCCAGTTGCCATAAGAATGTTAATGAAATTCTAGAAAAACAGTTCTGAAAATAGGAACAGTCAATCATCACAATAATTTGGCAGAAATTTCCCTAAGTACAATTCTGATGAAAGGTTGATCCGACCTATTGTCTCATAGCTTCTTTTTCTTAGCAATGCAAGTGACTTATAACATTGTTTGATAATTTCGTTATCTACTAGGCACTCCAAAATGGCCCCCAAATTCTCAACTACTTTGGTGGCACAGGTTCTGCCCACTGTCCTCTCTGAGAAGGATGGCACCAGTTGCTGGGGAATAAGTAGGAAGTAGAGTTGTGAGTCTGTAATTTCCATATACAACCTAGGGAGGGACTGGCTATTGTGCATTGCATTCTGGAGGCTGTTGTGGAACAGAATGGAGAAGAGGTGGACTCTGGGAACAGGGAATGATGGAAGTGGGTAGCAGTTTACAGATTTTTATGAACTGCATTTGCTCAAAAGAGAATCCCCAGCATACTCTCAACTTTAGTAGGAATTACATTCTTTGCCTTCAGTTATACCTAAAATCAGAGCAGTGGGAAATACAGTAGGAAATACAGTACAGTAGTAGCAGTAGGAAATACAGAATTTGGAGCTGGGGAGGTGGACATCAGTTTTTCCTCTAGCTTAAACTCTAAGAAGGAATTTTACTTGGCTCTGGCACTTGCTAGCTGTGTTATTTTGTGTAAAGTATTCCATATCTTGGATTTCTCATTTCTAAAATAGAGATAGCAATATCTATGTCATAGGGTTACAAGGGAGATTAAGTTAGTTTTCAGTACATAGTACTTGGTTCTTAGTTCATACTTCTTAGTACATACTAAGGCCTCAATAAATATATTACTATCAATTATTATGCCTAATCCAGCATCTGCATTGGAGAATAGGCAGGAAAGGCAAACCATCTACTCTATTAACAAATACTAGTCTTATACATCAAAATAAAAAGTTTCTGCACAGAGAAGGAAACAATCCATAAAACTAAAAGGCAACTTATTGAATGGGAGAAGATATTTCCAAATGACATATCCATTAAAGGGTTAGTATCCAAAATATATAAAGAACTTATACAAATAAATACCTAAAACACAAATAATCTAATTAGAAATGGGCAGAACACATGAACAGGCATTTCTCCAAAGAGGACATACAGATGGCCAAAGGACACATGAAAATGCTCAATATCACTCATCATCAGGGAAACCCAAACAAAACTACAGTGAGATATCACCTCACACCTGTCAGATGGCTAAGGTCAAAAACATAAGAAATAACAAGGTGGTGAGGATGTGGAGAAAAAGGAACCCTCTTGCACTGTTGGTGGGAATACAAACTGGTGTAGCCACTGTGGAAAATAATGTGGAGTTTCCTCAAAAACTTAAAAAGAGAACTATCCTATGATCCAGTAATTGTGCTACTGGGTATTTACCCAAAGAATACAAAAACACTAATTAAAGGGATACATGCATCCCAATGTTTGTAGCAGCATTATTTACAATAGCCAATATGGAAACAGCCCAATCGGAAAGCAGCCCATTGGAAAAAAACGATGTCTACCTTCACCTCCCTGGCTCCAAATTCTAGCATCTACTGTATTTCCTACTGCTCTGATTATATATATATATATATATATATATATATATATATATATACACACATACACACACACACACACACACACACACAATGAAATATTATTCAACCACAAAAAAAGAATGAAATCTTGCCATTTGTAATAACATGGATGGAACTAGAGAATGTAAAGCTAAGTGAAATACATCAGTCAGAGAAAGACAAATACCATATGATTTCACTCATATGTGGAATTTAGGAAACAAAACAAATGAGCAAAGGGGAGAGAGAGAGAGAGAGAGAGAGAGAGAGAGAGAAGCCAAGAAACAGACTCTTAACTATAGAGAGCAAACTGATGGTTACCAGAAGGAAGGAGGGTCAGGGAGTGGGTAAAATAGATGATGGGGATTAAGGAATGCACGTGACATGATGAGCACTGAGTGATATACGGAAGTGTTGAATCACACCATCCTGTACACCTGAAACTAATATAACACTGTATGTTCGTTATACTGGAATTAAACTAAAAAACACAAATACTAGTTCTAAATAGAAAGAACCATGTTCAAGAATGAAATAGCAGAAAAACAAAACAAACAACAAACAGAATGAGGCCTTTCAAATAATCCTGAGGCAAAAATTATTTATAACTAGGATGTAGAAAAACATATACTTAACATCTGAATTTTAGAAAGCACAGTATTCATGAAACAAGAATAGGCGAAGAGATGGGGGTAAGGGAATGAGATATAAAGTCAACAGATGAAATGGTAAGAAAGTGAATTGAACTTGAAAAAGATTCTCAGAAAAATGAAACAAATTAACGTGTGAATCCAATTGTTGGTATAACCACACAGAAAGGAACTATTCCTAGTGGCACTAAAACACAGTACTTTTACATCATTAGAGGAATTTTCTCTAAGGTTGAAAAGAATTGCAAAATATCTTAAATTGTATTCAGTAATCATATTGGTGGTAGTGGTGTTGGTATTATTCTGGGACTAGGTTTATATCATGGAACAAATCAAGTGAATGATTATGTTGCTTACATTAAAATTGCACTGTTCGTGGGAATGAAAACTGGTACAGCCTCTCTGGAAAACAGTGTGGAGGTTCCTCAAAAAATTAAAAATAGACCTACCCTATGACCCAGCAATAGCACTGCTAGGAATTTACCCAAGGGATACAGGAGTGCTGATGCATAGGGGCACTTGTACCCCAATGTTTATAGCAGCACTTACAACAATAGCCAAATTATGGAAAGAGCCTAAATGTCCATCAACTGATGAATGGATAAAGAAGATGTGGTTTATATATACAATGGAATGCTACTTGGCAATGAGAAAGAATGAAATCTGGCCATTTGCAGCAATGTGGATGGAACTGGAGGGTATTATGCTAAGTGGAATAAGTCAGGCAGAGAAAGACAGGTACCATATGTTTTCACTCATATGCGGACCCTGAGAAACTTCACAGAAGACCATGGGGGAGGGGAAGGGGGAAAAAAGTTACAGAGAGGGAGGGAGGCAAACCATAAGAGACTCTTAAATACTGAGAACAAACTGAGGGTTGATGGGGGGTGGGGGGAGGGGAAAGTGGGTGATGGGCACTGAGGAGGGCACCTGTTGGGATGAGCACTGGGTGTTGTATAGAAACAAATTTGACAATAAATTATATTTAATAATAATAAAAAAAGATTTTGGCATGGTTGAAAGAAAAGGAAGGTGTAAGATGGATGAGGTTAAGTGAAAACTCTATAACTCTGAATTTGAATCATCGTTGTGACTGTATTTTACCTTAAAGCATTTTCTGGGGCACCTGGGTGGCTCAGTCAGTTAGTTAAGTGTCTGACTTTGGCTCAGGTCATGATCTCATGGTTTGTGGGTTCGAGCCCCACATCCGGCTCTGTGCTGACAGCTCAGAGCCTGGAGCCTGCTTTGGATTTTGTATCTCTCTCTCTCCCCCTCTCTCAAAAATGAATAAACATTAAAAAATTTTTTTTTTCCTATCTGTTGACTGAAAGGGCTGGGAAGGGATGACCAACCCAGTAAGCAGTGAACATCCTTGGTGTTTAGATTACAATCTCTAATACCATTTACAGTGACAGCTTCTTGGAGAACTGGCTGATTCCAGATCTGGGGAAGAAAAGGTTCAAGAATGGCCTAAAAGAACTTGTTATACTACATAGCAAAGAAGCTATTAAATACTACTAGATATGTGTCAAAGGGCTCAGAAGGGCACCTGAATAAGCTCCTGCTGGCTAAAGATGGGACAAATTGGTAATCCATAAGGATAACAACGTGATGGATTAAAACATATCAACTAGATCTCAGTGGATGTGTTCACAATGATAATAAGAAAAGAAAACTTATCAATAACTTTTGGAAGATTCTAGGGAATCACTATTTTAAAATCTAGAAAATGAAGAGAAAATAGCAAACATTTATCCTACCTTTATTTTCAGATTTCTCCTTCTGGATAATGAGTTGAGGAGGAGTAGCTTCTCTGTATAGAAGAATTTTATCTTGGGGCTCCTGGGTAACTTGTTCGGTTATGTCTGACTCTGGATTTTGGCTCAGGTCATGATCTCACAGTTTGTGAGATCTCTCTCTCCCTCCCCTGCTTGAGCGCTCTCTCTATCTCTCTCAAAATAAATAAACATTTTTTTAAAGAAGAATTTCAGCTGATATACAAAGGATGATAGAATTAGATCATTTTGCAGTGTCTAAAGCATTAATGAATCCAGGCAATGGAGCCAAACGAGGCATGTAAGTGGTTGAGAACATCACAGTAGGAAAGGAAATCAGACATTTGTGTATATCCCGATGGAAATAAACACCACCACCTCTGAAACAGTCATGCTTGTGTGTGTGTGTGTGTGTGTGTGGACACAAAAGAGGGATGTGGAAAAATAAATATAGACTTCATGTTTTTCCTGATGTCACAGTCTTCTAGTACAAGCTTTCAAGATTATTTTGCTCATAGGTTCACTGGAAAGTGACCTATTTTCCTAGAATTTCATTCGAACTCTGACTCTGGTGAAGCTTCTAGATCTAAGTACTATTTTTGGAAAGCACAGGGAACAAAGGAACATGTTAATGATACCACAGGAATGCAATCAGCAAAGTCCAAAGTGTAGGAAACTCTACAAGACAAATCCTGTTTCTACAGAAAAATAAAAGCACATAAAAAATTGAAGGAAAATAAAAAAAATGGAGGATATCTACAAATTACAAGAGATTTAAGAGTTACATCAAATTGATTTCTGTTTCAAACAAACTAACTGTTTTTTTAAAAAACACAACTGATAAAACATTTGGGGAGATCTGGACACTGAATGTAGATGTATTTATGCTAAGGAATTATCATGAATTGTTTTAGATATGATCATGGTATTGTTGATAAATCTTCAAAAGAAGAGTCACCTTTTAGAGATACATAGTAAAACATTAATACTTATAGATGATATGATATCCCTATTTTTGTATATATTTAAAACATTTCATAATAAAAATATAATGAGAACAGAAATGACCTCTAGGCAAATAAAAATACAAAGCCAAATGAAAATCTGGTTGTAGACTATGCAGGACAGGAACAACTGAAAAAATAGCGATCAACATAAAGAGGACAATCTTGGATTGTTCTCCCACAGTACATAAGTAAATACTTACGAATCATCATTCCTTGAAGATAGAAGGAGCTTAAGCTATGTTTTTCTCTCCTCGAGGTTTACTTTTCTACTTCACCCTGCCCTAACCATAGCCGCAGCACAGAGGAAATGTATGGGAAATACCACATAGCAATGATTTCCAAGGTTTGTGAATCTGGTTCACACTCTTCACCATATTTGTATGGCAGCCCTAGAAGCCTAGCTCCCAACTGTCTTGATGAAAAATGAAGTTCTGGGAAAACAGGCCACTGTCCAGTGAATCTGTAAGCAAGATGATCTTGAAAGCTTGTAGTGGAAGACTGTGACATCAGTATCATCATGAAGTCTATATTTATTCATTTCTTCACATTCTTTTTTTCCCATCCACTCCTTGACACCTAAAATCTTTGGGATTTGAGAATATAATGTTATTCCCCAATGCATAAGATTCCAGTGGCTTGCCTTGCCCAAAAATAATGTGTCAAGTCACATACAGCAGTCAAACCTTCCGTCTTACAAATGCCACAATCCTCTGATTCCTTAGCCATGGATGTTCTTCCATCTCTACCAGCCCAGTCCAATCCATTCTTCAAGACTCAACTCAGATGTTTCCTCTTCTGTGAGGACTTCTTTGTCTAGTTTCATATTTCATGGATTCTCTATTTCTTCTCCTTCTCTTTTGAACTTTCACAGAGCTTGTTTGGTATTTCTGATGACTCACATCTTTTGCCTTGTGTTTAAGTTGACGGTTCCCCTTTCCTACTAGATTTGGGCTTTTGTGTTATATTATTTTAGTGTACGTCTAATAAGCAGAATATATATGTGTGTGTGTGTGTTTGCATTATATATCATATAATATACAATATCATGTAATATATGATATATGTCATATATCATAATTCTCTTTTTTCTTCTGGGAAAATTTAATGCATTTATATTTTGCGTAATTATTGAACTGTTCCTGTAATTACTACAAGTAATATTTTTTTTTTGCTTATCACACTCTGGATTTGCTTTTAATCTACTTTTCTTCTGAATTGATACAATGTTCTTATTTCCCTCTTATTTTCCCTATTGTTTGGCAAGCCAATGATATTTCTTGTAATCGTTATTCTTAAGTTTGAGCATACTATCTCTCCATAAAAAAAATGCAGAAACAAACTGTTCTTTGATTCTACCTCTCTTGTTACTATTGTCAAATACTTTGGTTCTATATTTATAACACAAAACTTTTAGTTTCATTATTATGTTTATGGACAATTTTTGGCCACTTTCTCTGCTCTCTATTCCTTTTTGCATCACAAACTTCCCTTTGTGTTTATGTTTTTTTTCCTTGTTGAAATATAGTTAGTAATTCTTTCAGTGATGGTCTGTGAGTGGTAAATTTTCCGTTTTGTAAGTCTGAAATGTATTTATTATGCTGTAACTCACAAGCGAAGATTTGTAAATATCTATACTTCTGGGTCACAGTCATACAGCCATCAGCACTGAGAGTTGCCATCCTGTTGTCTCTTGGCATCTCTGTTGCTTATGGGAGTTTGAGAGTAATTTAGCTGTCTTCTGGCTTCTGCACTTTCTCTGTACCCTTGATTTTTATATCCATCACCACAGCTTATTTACTTGAGCATTTATTTCTATTCCTCTTGTTTGGCTTTTGGTCTAAAAAACTTCTGTCCTTTTTCCTGCTAGAACATTCTTGGCTGTGGTTTCAATGCATATTGCTTCTCTATTCCCTCTGCTTTTTGCTTGGGAACCCTTGTTAAAAGTTTGTTAGAGCCTTTCAATCTTTCTCCAGATCTCTTACTTTCTTCCTCATACTTTTCAATCTACTTTCTCTCTGGGTAAAATCCTCAGAGAGCTTCCAGTTCACCAATATCCAGTTTAATTTTCTGGTCCAGCAGAATTCTGTCCAATCTAGAGTTTATTGAACCTGCCCCCATGCGTTTAAAAAGTTTCCATGACCATATTTTTAGTTCCCACTTTTGATGGCCATATTTTTATTTTTAAATTTTATTTATAATTTGTTCTTTTTAAAAATAGTAATCTCTTCTGCCTGTTTTTTTTTTCTTAATAAAAAATGTTTACTTTTCAGTTGATTGCAAAATACCTCAAGTAAAAGCCTTGACCCAATGTCCTCATCATGGACCCTTGCTGTCCTCTCTACAGCCTGACTTGGGGATATCCACACTCTGTTGTCACTGCACTTCTGGCAGCCACAGGCAGGGTATGGGCACCAGAGAATAAAGGTCTATTAATCATGCCAATACTTTGGCAAAGGGGATACAGGGAATTATTCCTGGCCCCTAAAGCAGCTCACACATTTTGATAATATGGTTTTTCTTTTACTCTCCTTTATTTTAAGAAGTGTGCCTGGGAGTGTCTGGGTGGCTCAGTCAGTAGAGCGTCGGACTCTTGGTTTTGGCACAGGTCATGATCTCATGGTTTTGTGAGTTCAAGCCCCGCATGGGCCTCTGGGTGGCAGCGCAGAGCCTGCTTGGGATTCTCTCTTTCCCTCTCTCTCTCTGCCCCTCCCCCATTTGCAGTCTCTCTCTCTCTCTCTCTCTCTCTCTCTCAAAATAAATGAATTAAAAAAAAAAGATGTGTGCCTGGACCACATAGATTGCTCTAAAAACTCCAATCCATAAATCTATGTTTACTAAGTTATTAAATCTCAAACTGCTCTCCATTGATTTTATCTATAGGTATCAAGTTTACCAGAAGCTAAACCATTTTGTTTAAATTCCTACTTTACCTGTCAATTAACTGAAAGATCATAAATCATTTGTTAAGCAAATGAAGCACATCTACTGAAGTTATTTTGTCAGATTACTTAATGGCAAGAATGTTATTGGAAGTACCTCTACAAAATACAAAAGGATTATATCACTTTATTATATCTATTTATTATTTATATCTATTTATATTTCTATTTATCTATTTATGACTTCTAAAACTACCAATTGCCTCCAAATTAATCTTATATTCTTTTCAAATAAATGATGAGATTGTGAGAGCCATAGCTTTGGTGATAGTTTGAAGCAAATTTAAGTTCTGTAGCTCATCTGGACCAAGTAATTTGTTGTTTCCCGAAGCCCTCCTATTAATTTATATTCAGGGTTTTATGGTCCTGGCCTATTCTTCACTTGTTGTACACCTGAATTGCATTTTCCTTCTGTTCTTGGTTGAGTTCATTCTCTGGAAGTGTAAACTCATCACAAAACCTTCCCAGGCGCTGACCAAGAGGAAAGGTAACTGCAGCAGACAATATTTGAGCTCTACCTAAATCCCTTGAGATGCCTTTTATCTTTTCTGTGACTCTCTCGCCATAGGCACTGAGAGAGGCAAGTGCTTGGGATTTTCTGCCAATGACCAAGGGGCATGAGAGTGTGACAGCCCAGCCCCCCTGCCTCAGGGTGGGAGAACCTCTTAGCTGCAATTTATATGGGAATAGGCGGAGACAGAGACTCAGCCTGAAACCGCACCCTTGTCTTGTGGCTTCTTGTTTCCTGTCCTGCTCCCTCGACTCCCTTCTGGGGTCTCCTTGGAGGAAGTCCTGTCCAAATCACTTGCTTATGATTGGGTGATGGGTGATACCCATTTCTGTTCATATTTAGAGCATCCATATTGTAAAGAGAAGGGGAAATATTTTCAGGTTTTCTTGCCCATGAAAAAAAAAATCAACCAAGTGAAATTTGGCACAACTGGGCTGGCCATGATGTTTTGAGATTGTCCTTTGATTGCCTCGGAGCCGGTCTGTGCAGGGCTGGGCACCACACGGGGTGATAGTGGCACCATCCCCAAGGGAGATTTAGCCATGTGGTGGATGGGGGAGGTGGTGGGTATTTTGTGGGGTTTCTGAGCCAGACATAGAGGCGTCCTTTGCTTGGGCACTTTCTCCGGTTTCTTGTCTGGGGTGACCCAATCTGTTTTGTTGCATAATTTTTTTGTCCTTTTAAAAATGGCTGTTATTCTTACATTATCTCTTCGAGGATCTTAAACATACCAATTGTGAAGTCGATACGTGATTGTTCTAAGTGTTTGCATTTTGTTGAGAGTGAACTCATCCTTTCACGGTTGATTTTGTTGGCCAGTCTGCTTAGAGTTAGCTTTTCCCCATGTGGTTGGGTTTCCTTTCCTTTGGGCTCACACTGAGTGGGGTTTTGTTTTCTCTCTCTGCATTCACTTCTCCCTGTCCTGCAGCTTTGTGGCTGTCCCCATCTGGCCAAATGGAACCTCAGAAGCAGGCTTCACATCTCATGCTTCTATCAGAACCGTTGCATTTGCAGGAGTTGGTCCCACATGATCAGCTTTCTCACGGCCCTTCCAGAACTGCTGTTACTGGTGCAAGCTGCTGCCTGGGGCAGCAATGGTCATAGTTTGTTTTTGACCCTCTTTCATATGAGGGTGTCTGCCCAAGCCCTGTCGTATGTGGCAGGCTGGCTCTTTCCCTCTTTGACTCTTGGGATTTGGGGTCTCCATTATTGCCTGTAGTTGAATTTCCAGTCTTTATAGTTTTGATCTGGAGTCAACAAGGTCATGGCCTCAGTGCCTTCTTAAAATTTAGTTTGCCTTCTGTTTTGGTTCACTGAGAAATTTCTTTTCTCTTTGAAAGGGACTTTGTCTTAATTTTTTCTTAAAAAGTCAATGAAAAATGTTAAATTGCTTTTTTTAGAGCAAAGGGGATAGTTTAAAGAATGAACCCTTGACTGCAAATCCAGCTTTGAGCTTTTTAAGAACAGGATCTGTGTTTTCTCTTGATTGCTAAATGTACAGAGTTAGCATCATATCTTGTAATAGCCCACAATAAAATACTTACTGAATAAATAATTCATCTTTGAATTATTGAGTGGTTGGGTAGTTTTCAAACTTAATCTTCAGCACTGGGAATTTTTTCTCAAGTAAAGTCTTATCTTACATACAAGTCCCAAATATACAAACATATAGAAGTGACATTTTATTAATATATGTTATTTTATTAGGTTCACATTTATGACATTTACTTATTTTAAAGTCAATTATTGAGTTCAGGGAGACTTAGGAAAAATGAACATTTTGAAAATTCCTACAGAGGAGAAAACCTGTCATTTTAACCTCACCTTCCAATTTCTTTTTCTTTCTTTCCTTCTTTTTCATTTCTCTTCTACTTTCTTCTTTCCTTCCTTTTTCCTTTTCTATTCTCTCTCTCCCCTTCTTCCCTCTCCCTTTCTCCGTTCCTTCCTTCCTGCCTACCTCCCTCTCACTTTCTTTCTCTCTCTCTCTTCCTCCATTCATTCCCTCCTTCCTCCCTCCCTCCTTCCCTCCTTTCTCCCTTTCCTCCCTCTTTCTCCCTATCCTTCTCCTTTCTTCCTTCCTTCCTTCCTTCCTTCCTTCCTTCCTTCCTTCCTTCCTTCCTTCTCAGTTTAGTTCCATTTGTTTTTCCATTATCCCCCAAGCATGTGGTAGGGTCTATTAATCAGCCACTGTTTGAAAATCTCTGGGGTAGAATGGTCACTTGCAACCACAGTTTGGCGACTTGTTTTCTAGGTCACACTGTCAGTGTCAGCAGTAGAGTCAGACCTGGTTTTCTGGTCTCGTTCCCTCATGGAAATATTTTCTCTTACTATGGTGTTATTCTGAAAAGAGACTAAGCAGCATTATGGTGGTGGTGGGGCGGGGGTGGTTCACCACCTCTTTCTGTCTCACCCAAACAGCTAAGCCACAGGCAAGTAAAGCCTCATGCCCATTTTTTTCCATGCCTTTACATTCTCGATCTCCTCCAAGACCATCTTGCTTGGTATAAACAACACGAATGAGCGGTTGCCGTCCTCAGACGGTAGCCTAGCTGTGTCAGTGGAGGACGACTCCTAAAACAGACCTTGAACAGACTTTGTGGTTAATGACCAATGACAGGGTCATGATGGCCAGACTTTCTTAATGTTTCTGCTGCTTCCTGACCAGAATCTGGATGTAAATGTCCAGGGGAAGGAGATGTGAAGTTCTTCTTTCCACAGGCTTTAGCTTCAGAGCAGCAACCAAGGCACCTGTGACGGGCTGGTAAATGTGTAACAACTGGCTCCTGAAAGCAAAAGCCCTGATTGGTGGCATTTATCCGTTTCTATGGTGCACATTCTCCCACACGGCCAATTTCAGGCTAACAACAATTTAACACCTGGTTTACAAGCAGTTTTGTCAAACTGGTACAAGCTGGCTCTAATACATCCCTGGCCCAGAGACACAAGGACAAAGGGTGCCTGGGCCAACTTCTCAGGGATCGTGTTTCATGTGGTGCTTCAGATCAATGTGCCAGCCTCCTGCCTTTCTATCAAACTCTGTTCTAGGATGCTTATGCATCCCAGTATCCTCAACCTTTGTCCCCTGCTGCTCCTCTGGCTTTTAGTCTTAGCTGGTGTGATTGTCATCATTGGGTCAGTTGTATTTACTTAAAGGCTTATGGTGGCAGATGTCTAGATAGTCCTCACAGCTGATGCTTGAATCTGGTTCTGTCTGCAAAGAAGGAAAGAGAGAAATGACTAATTGCGAAGGGAAACCTTGTCTTTATTCAAGAACTATTTAGGAAATGGTGAGAATAAATGAACTAAAGCCTGCCACTTGGATTACCCATGCTTATGTCCTCTGGCTGAGTAACATGGCGGAAGGAAGAAGGAGGGGAAGGATTAATGATGTCTTGTTACTTTGTAAAGATGCTGTCCAAGCTCAGCAATAGAGAGAAAGTTTGACTAAATAGGTGAGTAACACTGCCTTGGGAAAATGTTGCACTTCAGCAGTTTCTTTTCTGGTTTTTAAAATTTTATTTTTATAGAGAAAAGCCGCCACAGAAATCCAGCTGTTTTGGTCACTGCACGATGGAGCCTCAAGTAGAGGCAATGACTCAAAAGGAGACAATTCAGGAAGGAAAGCAAATGATGGCTCACATATAATCAGGCAATAAGTCCTGAAATGCATTCAGCTTTTGCCAGTGCAGGTCGGTTCAGGGTAAAGTCTTCAAGTGAGGAAAGTATATTTGATTGTTGGCAATAAGGACCCAAGAAACCCCTAATGACACCTGGGTTCCTAAATTTTTGTGCTGACTTTAAAACCGATACACGGCATATATCCATTAAAATTTTGAAAGGATACAAGAGAGAGCTATACTGTAAATCCTGTAAGATAACAATGGACAAATTAGGTCATAACATTTCCTACATGGCCTCCACTTTGGAAATGAAGAAACAGACAGATGATTATTTTTATTATCTTTTTTTCATTTCATTGTTCTCATTTCCAGATGCTATCAGCAAAATCATAAAATACTAAGATCTCAGTGTTGTGAAGGTAAAGGGAGAGGAAAAGGAATGAAAAGGGAAATAAATGATTATTTATTGAGTAACTCCTACGTTCCAGGAACTGTATGAGGCCACTTTACAAATTAAATCCTCACACTTCTGTGAAGGAGATGTGGAACACTGTACTATCTGTTCAAAATATTTATTGGTTCCCCTCCTCCCCCCATGCTGGTCTCTGCAAGGGCCATCCAGGACCTTTCCAAGGGAAGGGTCTTAGTAATTGGTTCTCTCATTGAAGTCAGGCTTGATCTTATGACTTGCTTTGACCAATGGAACTTGAGTGTAAATGATGGGTGCCTTCTCTCTACAAAAGCTTTGCAAGGCACTGGTGTTTCTACCCTCACTTTTTTCCACCTGCTCTAAGAATAACAGGTCTCAGATAAGGGCTCTCTCTCAGCCTAGATCCCAGAATGAAGGAGACCTGGGGAGCAGAGCCACAGCTGATCTGCAGCCAACATGAGCATGAAATGAGAACTAAACCTTTGCTGCTATAAGTCCCTTGGATTTGTGGGTTTGTTATGGTAGCAAAATGTACTAAAACATAGCAAAACATTGACCAATACAAAAATTGGTACCAGAAAAGGGGTGCTGTGTGACAATAAAAGCAACAATGGAATCTAAAATATGTGGCAATGCTAAAACCCTTGGTAAAACTTTTTTGTGCCTACAACAGCTTGTGTTGCAAGAGGTCATCAAGAGGATGTGACCACGGGTGACCCGGGAGCTGGTTCCTGGCAATTGGGGGCTCCTCACCCCCTCCCCATCCTTGGAATGTTCATTATTCTCACCATGCCCATGGTGGGAGCCCTTTCAAGAACATGGTTGGAGAGAATAAGTCCTTGTTGAGACTAACTGGGTGATACATGTGAGTGAACTCAGGTGAGGCCTCTATATAAACTTTATTCAAACAAAAAATTTTAATGTTTATTCATTTTTGAGAGACAGAGCACAAATGGGGAGGGGTAGAGAGAGGGAGACACAGAATCTGAAGCAGGCTCCAGGATCCGAGCTGTCAGCACAGAGCCGGATGTGGGACTTGAACCCACAAACCATGAGATCATGACCTGAGCTGAAGTCAGACACTTAATTGACTGAGCCACCTATGTGCCCCCCTATATAAACTTGAAGATTGTGACAGCAGAGCATAATTCTACTTCTCTTCCAGTTGCCCAGGACAAGCCTTGTAAGTAAGTTCTTTTGCTCCTTAAACCTGCCACTTACCCATCCGAAGCAGCCTGCTTGTTTCCTTGCATGCTCTGTATATGGGAGCCACTTTGCAAACCAACAGCTTCGAAAGTAGATAATGAATCTAATGGACTCATGGCTTTAGGAGAAGCTGGGAAAATAGAATGTGAGTTGGCTGCTATTGGAAATGTGCTGAAGCAATGAAGTCACCTCAGAAAAGAACTGGCCGATCTGCAAGCAGAATTGAAAGGGGATATAGAATCTAGAAATTCCGGGATGCTCATGGTTGAAAGATGTGTTCGGTTCTCATTTATAACCCATTTATAAAGTTGAGATATGCTTTGGCATGTCTCAAAAAGACTTATAGGTGCCCCTTACATGTGTTGCCAATCAAAGAAATAAATAGCTATGTTTTTGAGAAAGTCTTATTGCCAAAAAAAGATACCAGCATGGCTTAAAGAGACTGAGACTGCTGAAGACTTAAGTGGCCTTAGGACACTTAATCTTCTATAAGAAGAAATAGGTCCTCAGTCCATAAGAGGGGCATATTCTCCAGTGCCATCTTCAGAGGTGGACAAGAAGGGCAATCAAAAAGGGGGGATTTTCAAGAGAGCATAGTCATAAAGAACAATGGATTCCCAATCTTAGGTTAAAGGGATTTTTATTTTTTTATTAAAAAATTTTTTTTAAAAATATTTATTTATTTTTGAGAGAGAGACAGAGGCAGAGCATGAATGCGGGACGGCGGGGGGGGGGGTGGCAGAGAGAGAGGGAGACACAGAATCTGAAGCAGGCTCCAGGCTCCGAGCTTCAGCACAGAGCCCGATGTAGGGTTCGAACTCATGAACCAGGAGATCATGACCTGAGCTGAAGTCGGACACTTAACTGACTGAGCCACCCAGGTGCCCCGAGGTTAAAGTGATTTTTAAACATCTGACCCGTAGGGTTTCAGAATGTTTTGGACCAGTAACTGATGTGTGTCTATCCTTTCTCTTTCCACGTGGAAGTATTTGTTTGGTTATCTGGTCCCTCTTGACCCATTCGTTATATGCTGTGTGTGTGTGTGTGTGTGTGTGTGTGTGTGTGTGTGGTGGTGCAGATAACTTGTCTCTAGTTCATAGCTCTCCACATCAAGAGGAGCCACAGATAGACTGGGTGCAGAAGCGTTTCGAAAGATATTTTGGGTCTAAAGCCATGATTAAATAAGCCTTTGGGAGATATTTCCCCTTGGGGTATGGAGGAGTGTATTTTTCATGCAAAAAGGTGAAAAGTGAACATTTGTGATCAAGAGAGCAGATCATGATCTTAGTTTCTGCTGTTCTCCTTTCAGACCATTGTATCAGAGCCCTTTCTTTGTACTCTTCTATTCGTTTATATCAGGCTTGGCCACATAACTTCACACTGGCCGATGGCACATGACTGGAAGTGGGGTATGCTACTCGGTAGCAGAAGCGTCGAGAACCATTGCTGTTGCCAGCACTGTGCTTTTCTTTATGCCAGATAACAACATGTCCCTGTTTGGGGTCTGGAACTCAGAAGGAGGAAATGTGGAGAAATGCCACAGCCAGCCCACAGCCAAAATGTACCATAGGTAATAAACCTTTACTGACGTAAGCCATGGAGATTTAGGGGTTGTTTATTTCCACAATATGACCTAATGAAAGCTGACAGACAAAGAAAATGAGACTCATATATGTGACGGTTTTAATGGCCAAGAGCAACGTAAGAAAGCATTGCCATAACTTTGGCGTTCATTCCATTTGTTTCGTATTTAACATCTTGAGAGCCATGCATACTATTCTATCTCAACAGTCTCCATTTGTATGAACATTAGGAAAGCCAAACAGGTTTTCACTTATTTGCATTTTAATTTTGGGAACTTACTTTCTTTGTGGACCATCCACGTCAACTCCCCATTTTCTATTACTTGTCTTTTTTAAGTGAATTGTAAGAGTTTTAAAAAACTTATCAAAGACATCTTTTCTTAACTGTAGACATTGCAAATACCTTTTCCCAGTTTGTTTCTAAATATTGTATCTGATGATATATAGAAATTTCAACATTTCATGTAGCCAAAATGCATGTACCCAGTAGTCCCAGTAAGTATTTATTTAATGAATCAATGAATCAATAAATAGCTTATTTCTTTGCTTTTATATATTTAAAATGCTCCCTCATTTGAGGTGAGAAACTATTCACCTAAATTTTTCTCTCATTTTATGTAATGTTTTGCTTCAATCTCTCTCTCTCTTTTTTTTTAATGTTTATTTATTTTTGTGAGAGACAGAGTGTGAGCGGGGGAGGGGCAGAGAGAGAGGGAGACACAGAATCCAAAGAAGGCTCCAGGCTCTGAGCTGTCAGCACAGAGCCGGAAGCAGGGCTTGAACCCACAAATCGGGAGATCATGACCTGAGCTGAAGTCAGATGCTTAACCGACTGAGGCACCCAGTTTTGCTTCAGTCTCTCGATCAGGGGTTCCAGCTCCAGTTGTATGTTGGCATGAATAGTATTTTGGTGGGGGGGGGGTGGCTCAGTTGGTTAAGTGTTTGACTTTGGCTCAGGTCATGGTCTCGCGGTTCGTGGGTTTGAGTCCCGAGTGGGGCTCTGGTCTGACGGCTCAGAACCTGGAGCCTGCCTCAGATTCCACGTCTCCCTCTTTCTCTGCTCCTCCTCTGCTTGTGCTCTGTCTCTCAAAAATAAACATTAAGAAAAATTTTAAAATATTTGGGGAATTAAAAATTTTTTTGTTTACATTTATTTTTGAGAGGGGGGAAGGGGCGGAGAGAGAGGGGGCAGAGGATGTGAAGTGGGCTCTGTGCTGACAGCAGAGAGCCCGATACGGGGCTTGAACTTGCGAACCATGAGAGGAAAACCTAAGTCAAAGTCAGACGCTTAACTGACTAAGCCAGCCAGGTATCCCTGGGGGACCTTTTAAAAGCACAACTTTCATACTCTCAGAGGGTATGACTTAAGATTCTGTTTTCACACAGCCTCCCTTTCTTTTTCCCCAGGGTGTTCTGATACAGTTAGTCTGCTGTTTGGAGAGCTCTATTAAACTCATTTTAGTTTTGATATAGTCCAATTTGCCTACTTTTTTTTTTTGTTATCGCTTGTGCCTTCGGTGTATTATCACAGAAACTTTAGCCGAAATGAAGATTAGGAAAATTTACTTTAATTTTTTCTTCTAAAGGTTCTACAGTTTTATCTCTTATATTTAGGTCTGTGATACTTTTTTCAGTTGATTGGGTGAGTTAAGAGTCCAAGTTCATTCTTCTGCATATGGATATTCAATGATCCCGACATTATTTTTGGAAAATACCATTCCCCCTGCCCTTGGATTGTCTTGGCATACTTGTCAAAAAGCAGTTGACTATAAATGTGAGGGGTTATTTCTAGAATCTCAATTCTACTCCATTGATCTGTGTACCTATACTTATGCCAGTATCACATAGCTTGGTGTAGTAAACTGTATAATTGGGAAGTGTGGATTCTTCACCTTTGTTCTTTTTTAAGATTATTTTGGCTCTTCTGGGTCCATATGGATTTCCTTATGAATTTTAGCATCAGCTTTTCATTTGATGCAAAAACCACCCTTTAACATCTTCTCCTACCACCCCCATCACAGTGTTCTCTTTTTCCACAGCCACAGGTACTACCTGACAGGTTTTTATTAACATAAATTGTTTCTGGAGCAGATGGTGAGATTTTCGGTGTAATTAGAATAGCTTTGAATTCTATAGTGTTATGGAAAACCTAAAGACGTAATCTCTTTGGGGGCACCTGAGTGGCTCCGTTGGTTGAGTGTCTGACAGGCTCAGGTCATGATCATGTGGTTCGTGAGTTCAAGCCCCACATCGGGCTGACTGCTGTCAGCACAGAGCCCACTTCGGGTCTTCTGCCCTCCTGTCTCTCTGCCCCTTCCCTGCATACACACTCTCTTTCTCAAAAATGAATAAACATTTAAAAAACTTAATTTCTCAGATCTCAATTCTCCCTATGCAATGAAGACGTGGGAACAGATCAGTAAACCCAGATGCCTGTGTGTGACTTGACTAGTCAGAGCTTTACCACTTGTCCTGTTTACTCAATTCAGCAATGATTACTGGCTATGCTCTTTCCCTCTTTTTTCCCCACTTTCCTTCTCCCTGCATGTGTGCCAAAGTCTCCCAGATGAGTTGTTTTCTCAGGTTCCTTAGGCTTTTTGAGGACCATGATTCAATGAAGAGGTCAGCATTCCGAGCAAACCCCCTTTCTCAAGATTGAAAGTCATTTCCAACTACTGGGTCTACTCAGTTTGTTCTAGTGTTATGTTGCTTATAGGTCTGCTGTGTTTGCTTCTATGGAAATGTTCACTAAGTCTTGTGTTTGTGCCTCACGGACTTTAGTTTCCTCATGCATCATGAGGAGAGCAAGTGTTAAGGGATAATATTTTATTTTCCCAACATTGCATGCTAGTTTGCATTATTAATACTAGGTTGGCTCTGAATCGCCATAGCAGGGTTAAATGTAAATGGGAATTAACCAGCTCTGAGAAGGGAAGGGAAGTAGGCTCTAAACATACTTTTTTAGTCTGTTGGTGGGTAAAAGGGCTCTGTACCCCAGAGCCTGGCCTCTAACCACTCTGTAGAATTCCTCTAGCTGTGGACCTCTTGTCTAATTTTTACTTCTCCATCTGTGAGAGCAGAGTGGTAGCAGTGCCTGGTATCTAAGAGGAGCTTAATAAATATTCATTGGATGAATAAATGGATAATTAATTCTGTGATTGAATCTTTCATTACGCCAAGTATCAAGCCATGCACATTTTACTTAAGTCTCACTATAACTGTGTAAATTCTTAATCCATTGACTGACATTAATACTTGTCATCTGGACAACACTACCACATTCGTTATTTTCTTTGAATCTCATACTATCCTGTGATAGACACAATTGGTTTTATCCCTATTTTACAGATACAGGATATAGAGACACAGAAGATGTTTAATGCTTTAAATCAGTATTTCTCCAGTTTAAATGATGCACAAACCATCCGAGATTCTTATTAAAAGAGAGATTCCCTTGGGGCGCCTGGGTGGCTCAGTGGGTTAGGCAACCGACTTCGGCTCAGGTCATGATCTCGTGGTTTGTGGGTTTGAGCCCCGCCTCGGGTTCTGTGCTGACAGCTCAGAGCTTGGAGCCTGCTTCGGATTCTGTGTCTCCCCCTCTCTTTACCCCTCCCCTGCTCACGCTCTGTGTCTCTCTGTCTCTCAATAATAAATAAACATTAAAAAAAAAAAGAGAGAGAGAGAGAGAGAGATTCCGATTCTGTAGAAGATCTGGGTGGGCCCGAGAGTAGTAGTTCTAATGATTTACAGGTGATGCTGTTGCTGTGCTTCTCGCAAGACTTTAAATAGACTTTTTTCTTTGCTTTTGTGAAGATGAAGGGTTAAAAAAATAAACAAGGCAAACAAACATTATCCCCTCCTCCACCCCTTCTCCCCAAATAGACCCTAAGGACTAAGAAACCTAAAAGCAAAGTATATTCACAAACACCACGCAAATGAAACCCTAAAGATAAAGGTTGATAAATCAGCCATTCTTTGAGACTACAGTATACTAGAGCCTACAAGATCCTGCAGACTAAGAAAGCTGGAGGAGTCTCATTCTTCTGATTTTAACACTTGCTGCAAAGCTATTTTTAAAATCTAAAACCAAAGCTACAAATAGGAGTGAGAAGACCCCTGTGATTGTCTCTAGAAAAGGTCGATTTTGACCAATATAAGGCATATTAGTTCCATAATATGCCTTGATATTTCCTTATAAAAAGGAACTTGAAAGTTCTGTAAAGAGTGAAAATTGTTCACTTATTACACATGGAAACAGAAAACGACATTCTTAGGAAATCTTGATCATTTTCACCAGCTAAGAAAGTAAGCGTGTCCCAAAGCATGAAGATAAAGGTTTGCTATTTATGGCTGTGCTCTTGATCAGTTACTGGGGCTTGATCAGTTCCATGTGGGGCTCAGCAGACATTCATCATTACTACTGCTACCTCTCATACCCAGGGTTCCTCATCTGGCCAGACCAGATAATTTCCTATCTATGCGCTAAAGACCTCACCATTTTCCATGGCCTTTGCTCTTGAAACATGTAGATGCTTTGGAAAGTTAAGAGCAGAAGGCAATAAGGAGATGAGAGGAGATGATATCCCAGCCCTGGGCTGGTGGAGTGTAGCAGAAAGCTAAGAACGCTAAGTGATGGCCACTGAACTATTGGGCTTTGCTTACTGTGCAAAGATTTTAAAGCTAAAGTTCGTTGATGTCCTTTTTGCCTCATGTTTTATGGCTAGTAGGCACCAGTGTTCCAGATCATAGGTATGTCCCTCAGTTAAGTAAAATGGGGGACACTTTAAAGGTAACAGGATTGAAAGATATGGAAGAATTACTGGCTCAGAGAATTCAGTGTGAGGAGAATTTTTAGAAATCAAACTTGAATTTCTAGTTCAAGATAGCATATGAATCCCATGAATGAATTCCCCTGAGTCCTGAATTCCATCACATGACTAATAGAATATAGGGAATCATCAAAAGGTGCTGCCCATTTGCCAGAATGTTGGCGAATTTTCGCATGGTAAAGTATAGCCAAGATCACACTGAGTAGTGTCTGATTAACTTGTGAGATGTTGCATCAAAAATAAAGTATGTTTGAGAATTAATGGATGGGGTTTCTGACAGAAGCTTTCTAATGTTGAGAAAGATGAGAACGGAGGGGCTAGAGGTACATGTAGCATGGGGTGCACTTGGAGGCAGTTTTCAACTCCACTTGAAAACCCTAAGGCAAACTTGCACCAGCAGAGATACTTGAGATGGGGGGGTGGGGTTGGTGCTTACTCTCAGTGAGCTCCGCTGAGTTCTCTCGAACACTTGGCTCAGCTGGGTTTCTCTGGGAATTGGACACCACAAGAATGGCTAAATTTCCCACAACTATACGGTCCACTAATTTTCAACAATGCAGGAAAGAATATCCAATGGGAACAAGACACTGTCTTCAACAAATGGTGTTGGGAAAACTGGATGGCGACAGGCCAGAAGAATGAAACTGGACCACTGCTTACACCGTGCATGAACGTGAATTCAAAATGGACGAGAGACCTAAATGTAAGATAGGAAACCGCCAACATCCTGGAGAAGAACACAGGCAGTAACCTCTCTGACCTCGGCTGCAACAATTTCTTGCTATTGTTACATTGTCGAAGCCAAGGGAAACAAAAGCAAACATGAACTATTGGGACCTCATCAAGATAAAAAGCTTCTGCCCAACAAAGGAAACATCAACAAAACTAAAAGGCAGCCTATGGAAAGGAGAAGATATTTGCAAATGACACATCTGATAAAGGGTTAGATTCTGTAAAGAACTTATCAAACTTAACACCTCAAAAACAAATAACTCAGTTAAGAAATGGGCAGAAGACATAAACAGACACTTTTTCAAAGAAGACATCCAGGTGGCAAACAGACACATGAAAAAATGCTCAACATCACTCATCATCAGGGAAATACAAATCAAAACCACGATGATACCACCTCACACCTGTCAAAATGGCTAAAATTAGCAATACAAGAAACAACAAGCAGTGAGGATGCAGAGAAAAGGGAACCCTCTTGTGCTGTTGGTGGTAATGCAAACCAGTGCAGCCACACTGGAGAACGGTATGGAGGTTCCTCAAGAAACTATACATAGAACTACCCTACAATCCAGCAATTGCATTGTTATGTATTTACCCCAAGGATACAAAAATACAGATTCAAAGGGGGTACATGCATCCCAATGTTTATAACAGCATTATCAACAATAGCCAAACTATGGATAGAGCCCAAATGTCCATCAATAGATAAATGGATAGGGGTGCCTGGGTGGCTCAGTTGGTTGAGCGACCGACTTCGGCTCAGGTCACGATCTCACGGTTTGTGAGTTCGAGCCCCGCATCGGTCTCTGTGCTGACAGCTCAGAGCCTGGAGCCTGCTTCTGATTCTGTGTCTCCCTCTCTCTCTCTGCCCCTCCCCCAATCATGCTCTGTCTCTCCTGTCTCAGAAATAAACATAAAAAAAATTTTTTTAAATAGATAAATGGATAAAGAAGATGTGGTCTCCCTCCCTCCCTCCCCCCCCCCCTCTCTCTCTCTCTATATATATATGACTATATATACATACATATATATGACTATTACTCAGCCATCAAAAAGAATGAAGTCTTGCCATTTGCAATGACCTGGTTGGAGCTAGAATGTATTATGCTAAGCAAAATATATCAGAGAAAGGCAACTACCACATGATTTCACTCACATGTGGCATTTAAGAAACAAAACAGATGAACATATGGGAAGGGACGGGGGAAAAGAGAAGAGAGGGAAATAAACCACAAGAAGACTCTTAATGATAGAGAGCAAACTATGGGTCGACAGAGGGAGGTGGGTAGGAGACGGGCTAGGTGGGTGATGGGTATTAAGGAGGGCACTTTTTGGGATGAGCACTGGGTGTTGTATGTAAGTGATGCATCACTAAATTCTGCCCCTGAAACCAGTGTTGCACTGTATGTCAACTAGCTAAAACTTAAATGAAGAAATAGCTAATTGTCAGAGAGGCCATTGTCCAAGTTAGAGAAGGACCACACTGATCTTTGGATTGCAATGATAAACAAGGAGGAGGAACCCTTCTGCACAAAGATGAAGCAAAATGTCCCTTGGCTGCCTCTTTTGGACGCTAGTTCCCTTCTTCCCAAAGAAAACCAGACTTCTCATCTGCCAAAGCAAAATTACATTTAAGTAGCCAGGTGGAGATGTCAAAGGGGCAGTTGACTATGTGAATCCAGACCTTAGAGAGATCAGGGCTGGAGTCAGCAGTACATGGGTGGTAACTGAGACCATGCTGTGGATGAAGTCACTTGGAGAGAGATTAGACTCTGCAAAGGGAGGGCTCAGAACTGACCCCAGAGGAACTCCGGCTTTGAGAAGTGTCACTCTGAGGATGGGATAAAGACAGAACTACAAAGCGTTGTGAGGACAGGCTCCAGGGCGGGAGGAGAGAATCAGGATTGTGGAATGTTTTGGATGCCCACACATGAGTGTTTTAAGAAAAGAGTGGTCATTTGCGTTAAATGCCACTGGAAAGTCAAATCAGAAGAAACTGAAAAATATTCTTTGTATTTCATAGCATCTATGGATATGTGAAATAAAGAATTGGGTCATCCGAAGAGACAGTGTATGTGTGTGTGTGTGTGTGTGAAAGATGGCAGCAAGGAGTGGGGAGGATGGTTGGAGTAGTTAGAGTTCTCCAGAGAAAGGAGCCAGAAGTGCGTGTGTATGGGGAGAGGCAGAGAGAGACAAAGATAGGGAGACAGAAGTCCAAAATCTATTGGGCATGCTGGCAGATTAGAGACGTAGGGAAGAGTTGATGTTTCAGGAGGTACAGGAGTCAAGGAGAAAGAAAGTCGATGAATTTTCCATTCTCTGAGCACTTAGCTCCCCAGGTCTCCTCCTAAATCCTACGGAGGCACCAGCATTTAGGGACTGTAGAGGGCTCTCTTGGCGGTGTGGTTTGGACAAAGTTGTAACCCTTGGTTCTGCAACTGCCAAGTTACAAGTTAATTCCTGTGGAGGAAAGTTTCAGAATTGTCTTTTTTTTTTTTCAGATGGAAAACAATAAAGGTTTTTAAAGGACAGATAAAGGTTGATGGGGGCCAATTTTCTTTTCTTTTCCTATTGAGTCTTGTGATATTTTGACAGAAGTAGGAAGGAAAAAAAGATTGAAGGAAGGGTGTTGACATTCCCTTCTGTTTCTGTAAAATTCACTGATCTCAATGCTATAGTGCCATGGTGACCGGTCAGCGTTCCTTGCAGAACTCACCATACAATATGTCCACTTTGTCTTGAAACAGAGCTTCCTACTCAAAGGAGAGACTATATCATGATTGGCATAGAGACATTATATTAAAGTTGCATATTTTTTTCATTCTGCAAGTATCTTAAACCTCAGAAGAAATATAAATGATATACATATATACGTACAGTTTTCTTCCTATTTCTTTTTTCTTTTAATGTTTATTTTTAAGACAGAGAGAGACAGAGCATGAGCAGGGGAGGGGCAGAGAGAGAGGCAGACACAGAATCCGAAGCAGGCTCCAGGCTCTGAGCTGTCAGCACAGAGTCTGACGTGGGGCTCGAACTCACAAACTGTGAGATCATGACCTGAGCCGAAGTCGGATGCTTAAACGACTGAGCCACCCAGGCTCCCCTTTCTTACTATTTCTAAGCAAACATCAGTGTATTAGTGCCTAAATTGTTTTATAATTGACTAATTTATTATGCTTTTGATGGTGAAAATCTTAGTTGTGGCCTACTAGATACAGACCAAAATGGGAAAGCAACTGTTTTTCTGTCTGAGTCTCAGTTTGTCCATTTGTAAAAGGAGGAAGGCACTATGTTCACTTCTTCAAGGGCCAGGCCGCACAGGAAAGCGATAAAGTGTGGGAATTGTTTTCAGGGAAGGCACCAGGCTCTTATACTCATGCTATGGTTTGAATGTTTGTTTGCCTCTGAAATTCATATGTTGAAACCTAACCCCTAAGTGATGGTTAATACCAAAGGTGAGGCTTTGGGGAGGTGAAAAGGTCAGGTCATGAGGGTGGAGCCCTCCCAAATGGCATTAGTGACCTCTTAAAACCCCCTTACCCCTTCCACCAGGTGATGTACAGTGAGAAGATGGCTGCCTATTGGGTAGGTTCTCACCAGACATCAAATGTGTTGGTGCCTTGTTCTTAGAATTTCCAGCCTCCCAGGACTGTAAGGAACAAATTCCCACTGTTTAGAAGCCACCAGTCCATGCTATTTTGTTACAGCAGCCTTAATGGATTAAGACACCTTACGAGTGACAGTGGTCAGCAGAGAGAGCTTTCAAGTGTTTGGCAAATCTGGGAGCCACAGTTGTGCCTGGGGCGGAGTGGCGACTCTGTGTGGTTATGACATGGACCCTGGGTCCAGAGTTCCCACAGTGAGGGGTTCTGGAGGAGGGCAGGATGACGAGCGAGGGTGACCCTGCATGTGGGTCACGGAGCCTAGCCTCTGTCCGGGGCAGCTAGCTGTGGTGCCCAGTAAGGAGGAAAAGGAGGAGGCTGGGCCCGCCCTCCCGACTCTGTTCCCCACTTTGCACTTCGAAAAGAGAAAGCTTATTTTCAGAATTTCTCAGCATCTTTTCTTAAACCATTGGCTGCAGTACATTTTTGTTTGCATTTGAGGGCTGTGCACTGCTGTTTTCTTGTGTTCATTCCTCTGCTAAAATAAATTATGTCTTTCACAATATTTACTTAAGTAAACACTCATCAGAGTTAGCATTAAAACGTGGATAGAACAAACAAGAGGAACAAGAAACCCTTGGGATAATTTCGAGGCCGGGTGCTGAGCCCCTTGTCAATGGAATGTTGATGGGTGTGCCTGATGTTGCCGGGGTCTTCTTAGATTGAGGCCCCATCCAGAGGGACACACATGTGCTCATTTCCTTCTCCTTTCTCTGGTTTCCCCCATGCACCGTGGTGCACTGCACCGGAGAAGTGGATTTCTTGGCCCATGGTGTGCCCAAGTCTCTGCACCATGACCTCCACAAACGTACCTTCTCTTGTGCTTTCATTTAAACAGCTCCAATCTTAATACAGCCAGCAGAAATGCTTCAAAGTGTGTGATATGGAGGCAGAACTATCCCCTAATTTTGAATTCTGGAGCAGTGCTTTCGTTTTCAGGCAGGCATGGTTCTAGCACTCAGCTGGAGGTGCAGAGGGAGTTGGAACCAAACCATATCTTTAGGTCTCACGGGCCTATGTGGGCTCATCTCTCATTACAGTTTTGTGGTTATTTCACTACTTGTGTGTCTCCCCCAAAGCACCTGAGGTCTTGCATGCAGAGACCCAGGCATATGCATATCTGACACTTTAGTATCAATTTATCCAAATACATATGGCACTTGTAGGCTGACCACTACAAAACCCACTTTTTATTCCATTCATTCCCTCTTTCTCTCTCTTTTTTTCAGTTTCATTGATTTTTGCTGCTTATTATTTTCTTCCTTCTGTTTGCTTTGGGTTTATTTTTTTCTCTTTTTTTCTAGGTTTTTAAGGTAGAACTTCACTGACTTGAAACTTTCCTCTTTTTTTAAAAAAAATGCATTTAAGAGCTATGATTTTCCTTCTTAGCACTGCTATGGCTATGTCACACAAATTTTCATACGCTGTATTTTCACTTCCATTCAGTTCAATGTATTTTTAAAAAATTTTTTAACCTTTATTTATTTTTGAGAGAGAGAGAGAGAGAGAGAGAGAGAGAGAGTACTAGAGGGGCAGGAACAGAGAGAGAGGGAGACACAAAATCTGAAGCAGGCTTCAGGCTCCCAGCTGTCAGCACAAAGCCTGACACGGGGCTTGAACTCATGAACCTTGAGATCATGACCTGAGCTGAAGTCAGACGCTTAACCGACTGAGCCACCCAGGTGCCCCAGTTCAATGTATTTTTTTTTTTAATTTCCCTTTGACCCATGGAGTCTTTAGAAAAATGTTGTGTAATTTCCAAAGTATCTAGCGATTTTCCTGTTTTCATTCAAATACTGACTTCTGATTTAAAAAAAAAATTAATGTTTATTTATTTTTAAGGGGCGGGCAGAGAAAGAGAGAGAGAGGGAGACACAGAATCTGAAACAGGCTCCAGGCTCTGAGCTGTCAGCGCAGAGTCCACTACAGGGCTCGAACTCACGGACCGCGAGATCATGACCGTAGCCAAAGTCCAACGCGTAACCAACTGAGCCATCCCGTGACTTCTGATTTAATTCCACTGTGGTTGGAGAACACACTCCGTGTGATTTCCATTCTTTTACATTTGCTTTTGGTTTGTTTTGTGGCCCAGGATACGGTCTATCTTGCTATGCGTTTTGTGGGCACTTGAAAATAATGTACATTCTGTGATTGTGTGGTAGTGTGTTGTGTAAACGTTGACTGGATCGTGTTGGTTGATGGTGTTGTTGACTTCCTTGTCCTTGTGACATTTTTGTTCAGGTGTTCTACCAGCTGATGCAAAAGGTGTGTTGATGTCTCCAACCGTAATGCTGGATTTGTCTATTCTCCTTTTGTTATATCAGCGTTTACTTTATATACTGTGTGCTGATGTTTGGTGAATGCACATTAAAGCTTCCTATATCTTCTTGATGGATTGATCCTATTATCATTGGATAACGTTCCTCTTTTTCCCTGTTGATTTTCTTTGTCTTGAAAATCAACTTTAACTTACTTGAAAAGTAAGTAACTTGAAGTAAGTAAATTTTAGGTAACTTGAAAATCTTACTTTATCTGATATTGGTATAACTATACCGGGTTTCCTTGAATCAATGCTTACATAGTATTCTTTTCCCATACTTTTACTTTCAACATGCCTGTATCATGATATCTGAAGTGATCTTTTTGCAGACAGCATAGAGTTGGTCGTACATTGTTTAAAGTTTATTTATTTATTTTGAGTGCACACAAGTAGGGGAGGGGCAGAGAGAGAAAGAGAGAGAATCCCAAGCAGGTTCTATGCTGTCAGCACAGAGCCCAATGTGGGGCTCGAACTCACAAACCATAAGATCATGACCTGAGCTGAAATCAAGAGTTGGACACTTCACCAACTGAGCCACCCACGTGCCCCAGAGTTGGTCATATTTTTTAATCCATTCTCCCAATCATTAAATGGGAGATAGATAAATAATGACATGAAAATGTTCAGAATACACTATTATATTAGAACAGCAAATGAAGAACTATGTTTAGAATGATTCCATTCAAAATATTTGAAATGGTGCATACAGGTCTTACTTGACCTACAGTGGGGTTATGTCCTGATAAACCCAGTGTAAGTTGGAAATACTGTAAGTCAAAAGCATTTAAAAACACTTAACCTACCAAACAGTACAGCCCTCAGCTCAGCGTATCTGAAGTGTGCTCAGAACACAATATGTTAGTCAACAGTTGGGCAAAATCATCTAACAAAAGGCTATTTTATAATAAAGCGTGGCGTTTCTGGTAATTTATTGAATGCTGTATTGAAAGTGAAGAGCAGAATGGTTGTGAGGGTGTGGGTTTTTTGCCCTCGTGATCTCATGGCTGGCTGGGAGCTGTGGCTCACTGTTCCTACACAGCAAAACAAGAGAGGATTGTGCCCTGTATTGCTAGCTTGGGAAAAGATCAAAACTGAAGCTTCAAAGCACAGTTTCTACTGAATGCATATTTCTTTCACACCAATCATACAGTCAAAAACAAATCTTAATTTGAACCATTATCAGTCAGAATCTTAGCTCCATTTGAATCTAGCTGTATAAACTTCAGCCAATTACTTGATGTATTTATATTTCAGTTGTCTTATCTATGAGATAGGGGATAATGATAAAATTTACTTCATGAGGTTTTTGTGAGAAATTAGTGGTCAATATTCAGAATACTGTCTGGCACAGAGTCATGGTTCTTGAGATCAAGCTTGAAGTCAGCACTGTTAGCATGGAGTCTGATTGGGATTCTCTCTCTCTCTCTCTCTCTCTCTCTCTCTCCCTCTTCTTTGCCCCTCCCCTGCTCTCTCTCTCTCAAAAATAAATATTAAAAAAGTATAAATATGATATTTACATAATAAAATAGTAATTTATGAAGTAAATATAACATACATTGCACAAATGACACAGACATGCTTCTATTATTGTAATATTTGGGCATTTCTGATTCAAACAACTATAATTATCTTACACCTTTTTAGCTTTTTATGTATTTTGAATACCAAGAAGTCAGATTATTGGTCCCACTATAAGACTTTAAAAAAAGCTGTGGAAAATAAATTCAAAATGGATGGAAGACCTAAATGTGAGACAGGAAATCATCAAATCCTACAGGAGAAAACAGGCAGCAACCCCTTTGACCTCGGCCATACCAACTTCTTTCTTGACATGTCTCTGGAGGCAAGGGAAATAAAAGCAAAAATGAACTATTGGGACCTCATCAAGATAAAAAGCTTCTGCACAGCAAAGGAAACAATCAACAAAACTAAAAGGCAAGTGATGGAATGGGAGAAGATATTTGCAAATGACATATCAGATAAAGGGTTAGAATCAAAAATCTATAAAGAACTTACTAAACTCAATACCCAAAAAACAAATAATCCAGTGAAGAAATGGGCAGAAGACATGAATAGACACTTTTCCAAAGAAGACATCCAGGTGGCAAACAGACACATGAAAAGATGCTCAGCATCACTCATCATCAGGGAAATACAAATCAAAACCACAATGAGATACCACCTCACACTGGGCAGAGTGGCTAAAATTAACAACTCAGGCAACAACAGATGTTGGCAAGGATGTGGAGAAAGAGGATCTCTTTTGCACTGCTGGTGGGAATGCAAACTAGTGCAACCACTCTGGAAAACAGTGTGGAGTTTCCTCGAAACTACCCTATGACCCAGCAATTACACTACTAGAAATTTATCTAAAGGATACAGGAGTGCTGATTCGAAGGGGCACATGCACCCCAATGTTTATAGCAGCACTATCAACAATAGCCAAATTATGGAAAGAGCTCAAATGTCCATCAACTGACGAATGGATACACACACACACACACACACACACATACATACATACATACACACACAATGGAATACTACTTACTTATGAAAAAGAATGAAATCTTGCCATTTGCAACAACGTGGATGAAACTGGAGGGTATTATGCTAAGTGAAATAAGTTAGAGAAAGACAGATATCACATGATTTCACTTATATGTGGAATTTGAGAAACTTAACAGATAATCATAGGGGAAGGGAAGGAAAACGAAGATAAAAACTGAGAGGGAGGCAAACCATAAGAGACTCAAATACAGAGAACAAATTGAGGGTTTATGGGGGTGGGCAAAATGGGTGATGGGCATTAAGTAGGGCAATCTTTGGGATGAGCAGTGGGTCTTATATGTAAGTGATGAATGACTGGATTCTACTTTCAAAGTCAAGACCACACTATATTGTATGTTAACTAACGAGAATAAAAATGAAAAGAAAAAAAGAGCTGTGGACTTTATTGCCAAATTTCTTTCCAGAAGTCTCTATCAAGTTATACTGCCTCCAGAAAAAGTATGAGCATCCTGAATTTGCTGCATCCTCTGAGAGCCTTGAACATCTTTTTAAATCTTTTACTAATTACTAGGTGAAAACTGGTAACTTGTTATTATTCACATTTCTTTGTTTCTTTTGAGGCCCCAGCTTGTTAGTTCACAGGTTGTATTTTCTCTTTGGTAAATCTCCTGCTGATGGCCATTTATCTTAATGTTTTTCTTATCGATCGGCATACTCAATAGAGGCTATTTAATAAGGGCACTTACCCTTGTCACATTTCCTGAGAAAATTATTTTCAGTCTCCTGTTTGTCTTTGTATTTTAGTTGCTTTTTATGTGCAGAAGTTAGAATTTTTTTTTTGGAGTCAAATCCTTCAATATTTTCTTTTGTTTGTTTCTTGTGTTACTGCTAGGTTTAGAAAATGATCTTTTTTTAAAAAAGCTTTGAAAAATATGTCACTTTTCTTCTAGTTTTTTCATTGATTTTTTTTCAAGAAAAATATTTCACTCTTTAATCTATCTGAAATTTATCTTGATGAATTGAGAGGGATGGAGAACAAGTCTTTTAAATGAACAACGAAAAATAAAAAACCTAATGAGAGCATGATGTTAAATGAATGAGAAGTGTCTTCCTTGGACACTGCCCGGATCTTCCTTGAACTGCTATTTTTATATCATTCTAGATTCACTGGCCCAAGTTCAGAGGAAAATGCCTGGAATTACAAGAGGAATGCAGTTTATGTATTATGGGAAATGGTTTGGAGACCCTAAAATCGAACGACGGTTGTTTAAAAATGTTTAGATGCTTGCCCACCATGTTGTTTAGTCGTCAAGATCCCAAGCTCTAAGGACACAGGGACCTGGATTCATGTCCCAGCTTATGGGATATATTCTTTAGAGATAGGTGCAGTTCCATGTTCGGCCTCAGTCTTTCATCTATTAAATGGGCATGATAATAGATCTTCCTCACAGCGATGAGCATCATGAAAGTTACATGAGAAAATGCAAGCAGGCATCTTGTAAGATGCTTGCCTCAAAGAAGGCGCTCAATAGATCCTGGTTGTCAGTATCACTAATTCTGGTTTTCATTCTGTTTCGTCCCAACCCAAAGAAGAGAATGAGGATGAAGAATGGCCAATTTTGGCCTAAATGAGGCAGGATTTTATGAGATTCTGGGTTGTTTCAGAGGACAGTGGTTCTTTCATCAGGGCGCATTCCCAGGCCATGGTTGGGATAGCGCTGAAGCTTTCTGTGAATGGCGAGACCAGGGGTTTTCCTCAGACCGCCATGCTACCATTCTGTGAGGCTGTCTTCACCTGGGGCCCCGTGGAGGGGACGTAGGTGGTAGACTTGCTTCTTCCTGCCCCTTCATTCCCCTGGCATGTTAGCTCAGGGATACAAATGAAACTGAGCCTTAGACCAGCCAGTGCAGAGTATTGAATGCTAATTAGCTTGTCAACACCGCAGGTGTTTTTGAAGAGAGGAAGGGGCATGATGCAACCTATACTTTGGGAGGAGGATGCAGAGTGGATTGCTTGGGAGACGGATTTGAGGCAGAGAGACACAAAGGAGGTTGTTCCATCGGTACAGGTGGGAAGCCGTGAAGACTGAGGGAAGAGGACAGAGGTAGGGACTTGGGTTGGGTACAAGATATAATGAAGAGGAGACCTGACAGGGTTTGCCCACATTTGTCTGTGTGTGTGTGTGTGTGTGTGTGTGTGTGTGTGTGTGTGTCTAAGAAAGATAAACAAAACCAGATTATAAAGTGGTGAAAATGGATTTTATTCAGGAACTGCAGACAGTAGGGGAAAGAGCTGAGCTCCATGCTGGTTTATACAGAGGTGACTGTGTTTTAAAAGAAAAATGAGGGACCAGCGAGGGGAAGGGGCGGTGAGCAGCGCTCAAACAGGGCCAGGGAAGTACAAAACAATTACAAAAAGCTGGTAGGAGGGTGGGTCAATGTAAGTGTGATCAGACCAGCTATGTCTGCTAGCTAACTGATCTGTCCTCCCACAGAGTCTGGGACACAGAGGCCCTACCTTTCCTGATGATTGCATTTCAAAGGAATGACCTTCAAGTCCTTTAAAGACAATCTTGGGTTGTAGGAGACACATACATATATATCTGGAGTGGGTAGAGGAAGAATTTACAACCGTAAGCTTTATTTTTTAGTAAATACTCTAAGATAGGAGGGTGTCAGGGGCCTATGGTCAGGTGCTGGCTAGAACAAAACATGAATTTTTCTGACAACCTTGAGCTTTTTTAGACAGGAACTCAAAGCGGGGGGGGGGGGGGGGCGGGTCTCAGCCATCACCACGGCAATGTGGCCTTGGGCTGGAGGAAGCCATGCTAAGGCTGTCAAGCCTCTGGGTACGGTGGTTTGGAGGGAGCTGCTGCGTGACAAGAGTTCTTGTGTGGTTTTCCACACAAGGGTGTCGAGGAATCCTCTGCCTCTGCACAGGACATGGGGCAGGACAGATGGGTGCAGAGCTGAGCGCTATTCCTGGTTCTGTGATTCATGAGTGGGAAACACATTGCTTCCCTCACATTGTGATGATCAAAAAGGATAATATATGTGAAGGGACTTGGATAATTGAAGTCATTATTTTAATACTGGAAATCATAATTGGAGAACTTGGAGCCCTCTCATGTTGTGAATTTATGTAGCAGCAGAAATGGCCAGGGCCTGCAAGGGAGGGATTCCCAGGAAAGACTGCTTGGCCCTCCTTTATAATTCCCTTTGTAAAGTGGTTACTTACAACCGACTGCATGATGCTTGTTTCCTTATTTATTTTTTTTTCTTTAAGACATACTTTCTCAGCTTAAGGCATGGCAACCTCAAATCTACTACCAACAGAGAAAATGCTTTGAAAAGAAAACTAAGTATGCTCAATGTGTGATCAGCATTATTAGATTTTTTAAAAACTTTGTAGGTTTTTTTTTTCCCAGTAAGAGTGCACTAAAAAAGAAAGAGTTTGAAATTTCTTACTACTTTTCCGTCCTGTAGCCACGAGCTATGTCACTTGGAAAACATCTGGTCCTCAGACCAAGGCTGTGACTTGATTTCTCCCTTTGTAAGACTGGTGGTGTACCAGTTCGTGACCTTCACAGCTTAATTAATGAAAAACACCTTTTGAATTTGCACGAAAACACTAGTTGGAGTTTTGTTTTTGCTTTGTCCTTAATCTGCTTTCCCCAGAGGGCCAGTGGCTGGAAGCTTTGTTTGAAAGGGATGCTAAGAAATAATGTCCTGAGTTTTGATAATGTCTTTTCAAAGCATCTTTTCAAAGTGCTTTTCATGATCTCGTTTGATGTCCACGACAAACCGCAGAGCTGGGAGCAAGGGCGAATGTGCCAAGTGCACAGATCAGGATGCAGAGGCCCCAGAATGCACGTGCCTGTGAACTTGAGTGCCGCAAGGTACCATGGTTCTAGTTCAAGTTAGCAGTACCTGTACAGCCCACAGCAAGGATGGGGCCTTCCAAATCTAGCACAACTTCGTAGTTAGGCTGTACGTGACTGGTATTCCTCAGGGAATCCTTGTTTGGGGTTAAAGAAAGATTACTGTTCAACATGTTGTTCTAATATCCCATATGCAAAAAAAACCCCCACGTTTTTTTGAAGAGTTTAGACTAGGAATGAATAATCTCTTCTGATGCTGGGATTTGTTTCCTTTTTTTCTTTGGAATAGCTTTATTTGTATATATACACCATATAATTTGCACATTCAAAGTGTATAATTCAATGATTTTTCAGATATTCACAGGTGTGTGAAACTATCACCCCATTTCACTTTAGAATATTTTTGTCACCTCACAAAGAAACTCCACCTTGCTATTACTATTTTATTACCCTATTCGCCCCCAACCCAATCTTCTTTCTCTGTAGATTTCCCTATAGTGGCTTTTCATGTGGATGGAATCATATGAAATGTGGACTTTTGTGACTGGCTTATTTCATTTTTTTTATTAAAATTTTTAAATATTTATTTATTTTTGAGAGAGACAGAGACAGAATGCGAGTGGGTTAGGGGCAGAGAGGGATGGAGACACAGAATCTGAAGCAGGCTCCAGGCTCTGAGCTGTCAGCACAGAGCCTGACACAGGGCTCGAACCCACGAACCATGAGATCATGACCTGAGCTGAAGTCGGACGCTCAACCGACTGAGCCACCCAGGCGCCCCTGGCTCATTTCATTTGGTATAATGTTTTCGAGGTTTATCTAAGTTGTTGCCTGCATCAGTATGTCATTCCTACTTATGACTGAATAGTGGTTCATCGTATGGGCACATCACACTTTTTTCTCTATTCATCAGTTGGTAGATATTTGCGTTGTTTCTACCTTTTGGCTATTATGAATAATGCTGCTATAAATTTTTAAGTACATTTGTGTGTGTGTGTGTGTGTGTGTGTGTGTGTGTGTGTGTGTACAGTAGTCCCCCCTTATCCATGGTTTTGCTTTCTGTCATTTTAGTTATTTGCAGTCAACCATGGTCTGGAAGCAGATAATCCTCCTCCTGACGTATCACCAGTGGGTCAATAATAGCCTAATGCTATATCACAATACTAACCACATTCGCCTCACTTCATCTTATCACATGGGCATTTATCATCTCACGTCACAAGAAGAGTGAGTACAGTATAGTAAGGTATTTTGAGAAAGAGACCACATTCACATAACTGTTACTGCAGTGTATTGTCATAATTGTTCAATTTCATCATTAGCTGTTGTTAATGTCCTACAGTGCTTCATTTATACATTAAACTTTATCAGAGGTATGTATGTAAAGGAAAACATATATAGTGTTCCATACTATCCACTGGGGGTCCTAGACTGTATCTTGATTGGGTAAGGGGGGACTGCTGTACATTTATTCTCACTTCTATTAGCTAAAAACCTAGACAGAATTCCTGGGTCATATGATAATTCTATATCTGAGGAACTGCTAGACTGTTTTCCAAAGTGGTTTCATTATTTTACATTCTTGCTAACAGTGGTGTGAGGGTTACCATTTCTTTATGTCGTTATAAACATTCATTGTATGCCATTTTGATTCTAGACATCCCAGTGGATGTAAAGTGGTTTTGATTAATATTTTCTTGATGACTGATGATATGATGATGTGAGCATCTTTTCATGTGCTTATTGGTCATTTGTAGATCTTCTGACTATTCCCATCCTTTGCTCATTCTTTAAGTAGGTTATTTGTCTTTATTACTGAATTGTAAGAGTTCTCTATGTATTCTAGACAGTGCCTTATCAGATGTGTGATTTACAAATACTTTCTCTCATTTGGTGAGTTAAATTTTCACTTTCTTGATAGCGTCCTTGAAACATAGCACTTTTTAATTTTGATGAAGTATAATTTTTTTATTTTCTCTTGTTATTCATGTTTTGAGTGTTATTATCTAAGAAACTGATACTAAATCCAAGGTCATGAAGATTTACCCTTGTG
Source organism: Panthera tigris (assembly GCF_018350195.1). Taxonomy (NCBI): domain Eukaryota; kingdom Metazoa; phylum Chordata; class Mammalia; order Carnivora; family Felidae; genus Panthera; species Panthera tigris. The sequence goes on from NC_056670.1 coordinate 39,479,516, forward strand.
TTCTCTTCTAAGAGTTTTAATAATTTTAGCACTTATATGTAGGTCTTTGATTCATTTTGGGTTAATTTTTGTATATAATGTGAACTAAGAGCTCAACCTCATAGTTTTGTATATGGATATCCATTTTCTTAGTATTATTTATTGAAAAGACTATTCTTTCCTCATGATCTTGGCATTCTTGTTGAAAAGCAGTCAATTATAGATAGATGGATTACTTCTTGACTCACATTCTATTCCTTTCACTCATATGCCTATTTTTATGCTAATACCACAATGTCTTGACTACCATTCTTTTGTACTATGTTTTGAAATCAGGAAGTATAAATCCTTCTACTTGTTTTCCCTCAAGATTGTTTGGCTCCTCTGGATTCCTTCAATTCCATATGTATTTTAGATTCAGCTTGTCACTTTCTCCAAAGAAGTAAACTAGGATTCTGATAGGGATTGCATGGCATTTGTAGATCAGTTTTGGGAGCATTGCCATCTTAACAATGTTAAATCTTCTGATCCATGAACATGTGCTGTTTTTCCATTTACTTAGATCTTATTGAATATCAACAATATTTTGTCGTCTTCAGAGTATCAGTTTTGAGCCTCTTTTGTTAAACTTATTCCCAAGTATTTTATTCTTTTTGATACTATTGTGAGTGGAATTGTTTTCTTATTAATTTGCAAATTTTTAGATTAATTTGCAAATATACAAAAATGCAACTGATATTTCTATATTGATTTTGTATCCTGCAACCTTGCTAAATTTATTAGTTCTGATAGTTTTTTTTTAGTGGGTTCCTTAGTATTTTCTGTTTATGCCACCTGTGTATAGAGAGTTCTACTTCTTCCTTTCCTTTTATTTTTTTCTCTTGCCTTCTCAACCTGGCTAGAACCTCCAGCACGATGTCAAATAGAAGTGATGAAAGCAGACATTCTTGTTTTATTTTCATTGCATGTAAGTGTTTTGCTTATATCTGAAATTGTTCAGCCCATTTAATCAGTTCTGAGGGGGTGGAATTTGAAGACTTTCATTGAAATGGTCATCTTTATCACTCCTAAGTTTATGTTCTGTAATTACTGTGTGTGTGTGTGTGTGTGTGTGTGTGTGTGTGTGTGTGTGTGTGTATGTGTGTGAGAGAGAGAGAGAGAGAGAGAGAGAGAGAGAGAGAGAGAGAGAGAGATGGGTTGGGCGAGAGAGTGAACCTGGCTTTGATGTGTCCTTTGTGTCCTTCCTTCCATGCATCATCATCTTATCTGGTCTGGCTTGTTTTTTGTTCTCTCTCCCTCCTTTATCACTTTATTTACAGCACTCTTTTAAAGAGATAATTTGTTAAAGGGGACAGTGTTTCATCTTAGCTTCTCAGCAAGACTGGGAGCTAGTTATTACATACTTAGGCTTGATCCTTAAAGGGAACCTGAGTCTCTAGAGACACTGTATGCTTCAGATTATTAAATAGAACAATCACATCATAATGACTTCTAATAGTTGGTTCTAATCTACATATTTAACTTGCAGTTGAGTGTACTCAAAGGCGATATTTACCTTTTTCAACCTTTTAAATACATAAGGGTAGCAAATATATAATTTCCATAAGGGCCAAGAGAAGGTAGAAAAAAATTTTCTGTACAAACTCGTCTTAAAATAAATCTTAATCCATATGGTTAAATGATAGATAGCTATTTTATTGATTATTCCAATTTACAGTCTGTCTTTACTTTTAAAATAGTCTGACACTTTCAGTACCTAAAAAAGGTAAGCCATATTCACTTTAAAGATGGTTACAGAAATTGATGGGGAATATCTGTTTCTGACTGCCTTCTATTCTCATCATTTTCTGTCTGGCTTCTGAATCTTGCCTCAAGATCCGGTTTGTGATTTTGAGGCTGCCTTTTGGACTTGGCATCTGTATGTGATCCCACCAGATTTTGATTCTGGGCTTCTTTTCATGGTCTTTAGCTTAGACATATTTTTTTTCTGTTTTGGATTATGATAAACGTTCATTCCTCTAATAAATGTCTCAGTGGGTCTACCTCTTTTTTATTTGTGGGAAAGAGAGAACTGAATTCAGAACATGTCTACATAGCCAGACTGAGTAAGAAGATACCTGTAGATATCCTATAGGATATTGTAGAAAAAATAAAGAGTCTTAGAATGGAAGCAGTTAGGAGATAGTAGGTGGAATAGGGTGTAACAGATAAATAAAATAAAATAAAACACTTGGAACTTGGGCAACAGAAAGAGAAGTCTCTTGTTATACAAGACATCGATAGGTGGACAGTTCTACAAATTCAAGAAAGAGTTTTCCCATAGGTGTGGTTAACAGTCACAGATAAATAGTTGCTTCGTAAGATAATTATGTTTTTTTTTTTTTTTAAATGAGAAAGTCTTACCATTTTTTATACATGCATTAAGGGATACACTGGGATCTGATATCCTTCTTCAATTTCTTTTGCTCAAGAGGCTGGTGATAATCCCTCAACTGCCAGTACGAGCAAGGGAACATTTACAAAATTGATCACATCATTAAGGGAAAAGGAAAAGTCAAATGACTATCTCAATAATTAGAGATCAAATTGTTCTTTGAGCAAGTTCCGTATCCATTTCTAATAAAAATAACTTAAAACCTGGGAATAAAATTGTGTTTTAAATGACATTTTATCTATCTTAAAGGTATGGCAAATTGGCAACATTTATCAAAGCCTGAAAAAATGTGTTTATCTTTGCCTGAATAATTCTATTTCTAAGAATTAGTCTAAGTAATAATTCAGAAATGTACACAATATTTTTGTCAAAATTGTTATCTGTAATACTAAAAGTTAAGCATGACTTCCATATTCATCACTTGTACCTTAGATCCTGACAGTATAGCCACAAAAAATAATTACTGTTCAGCCTTTGGAAATCATGCTATAGAACAGGAATTGTCAAACTTTTTCAGTCAAGATCCAGGTATAGTAAATATTTTAGGCTTTGGGGGCCATATGGTCTCTATTCCAACAATTTAATTTTGCTTTTGTAGCAGGAAAGCTGCCATAGATAATACATAAATCAATGAGTGTGGCTATATTCCAATAAAACTTTAGTTATGGACCCTGAAGTTTGAACTTCATACAGTTTACCTGAGTCACAGAATAATATTCTTCTTTTCATTTTCACCCCCAACCATCTGAAAATGTAAAAACCATTCTTAGCTTGCAGGCAATACAAAAACATACAGCAGGCAGGATTTTATCCCTGCTGTAGAGGAATGTTTTGTAATAGCAGATAAATTTGTCACACATCAGGGACGCCGGGGTGGCTCAGTCAGTTAAGCGTCTGACTCTTGATTTCAGCTGGGGTCATGAGTTCATGGTTGTGGGATTGAGCTCCGTGTAGGGCTCTGCACCGCTGGCTTGGGACTCTCTCTCTCTCTCTCTCTCTCTCTCTCTCTCTCTCTCTCTCTGCCTTTCTTCTGCTCATTCTCTCTCTCTCTCTCTCTCTCAAAAAAATAAGAAAATATTAAAAAAATTAACACATCTTGATAAGTGATAAAAATAAGTGGTGAAAAAAATATGTGAACCATTGTCCTCATTTTCTAAATAAAAATTCAGTGCTCTTGTAAGGTTTGGACTGGAGAAGGGAGGAAGTCAGGACTCATCTCCAGAGAACAGTGCATATAAATGAGAACCAGACAGTGGCAAACTTGACACAAGCTGAGGCTTGAAAAAATACATGCACTTTTCTTTTTTTCTCTTCTGGATCATGTCACTGTCATAAGGAAGTTCTCTGGGCTAGCCTGCTAGAGGGATGAGACACATGTAGGAGGGCCAAGATACCCCAGTCAAAAATGGCCTAGACCAGCTAGGCCCCAGCAACCCAGCAGCTAAATCCCAATGCACCAGTGACCCAAAATGAGATCATCTAAGCCCAGTCCAGATCAGCAGAACTGCTCCCTGAGCCGTCGACTCACAGGAACTAATAAATGCATGTTGTTTTCAGCCATTAAGTTTTGGGTTTGTTGTCAATCAGCGCTAACTGAACTGGACAGTCTTGCGACATGCTGAACTAAAAATCTATAAATGATCCAGGAGGACAAAGAGAGGCAGAGGGACAGAGGTGAGAGGTTGTGGTGTGGGTACTGGGGAAACCAGCTCAGAGCGGACTCCATGCCTGGGAGAAGGGCGGCTCTGATCCAGGGCCAGTATTTATTTGGTCCTCATGGCTACACCCACTGGTATTACTCTTTCAATGGCCAGAAAATGGCCTTGCTAGACAAGAACAGGCCTTTCAGGAAACAAACTACGCTTGTTTATAACTCTCCTTGCTGAGACAGTTAGAACCATGGAAGCTTCCCAGGCATTGTGGCTGCAATGGTTGTTCTTTTTACAGTTTTTTCCTAGGTAATTAAAAGCTCTTATGTAAGTGCGTGTCCTTGGGCTTATCACAAATATTTTAGAATTCCTAAGATGGATATGCATATATTAGAGATACCTGGGGTCCTCCTAGTCTATTTTGACTTGGTCAGAAATAGTAGCTTTTATATTTTGTGTCCAAAAGAAGGCCCCGGACAATGCCTCTTATACATACACAATGAATTCAGTAGGTTGAAATTACTTTGGTGAGTGTAAACCTTGTTTCCTTCCTTTTGGTGAAATCTTTTCTGTCCAGGATCTACAATCAAATATGGGATTCTCACTCTGCTGAGTAGAAAGAACTTTTACACCCTTCACTTCTGCATAGCTCTTTACAAAACTCCTTCACATGAATGACCCCATTTATTCTCATTACAATCCTAGGAGGTACATAGTATTATTCACACTTTAAATAAGAAGACACTGATGGTAAGAAAGGAGAATAACTTATTCCTGGTTCAAGTTCATTAAGTGGCAAGAATGGCACACAAAACCCAGGTCCTTTGATTTAAAGTCCAAATCCCTCTCTCTGACAGCATAGCTGTCTCCCTGAACACAGCTTCTTAGGTGAGCTGTATATGGTTGATTTAACCAATTTTCTCCCTCCAGGACAGAGAAGCTGGTTACTGTAGAGCATCACTTGCTGTTTCCAGGGATCCCAGCTACAGAGCGAGTGAGAAGATTAGTAGCCTGTTAGGCAGTCGTTCCAAACATCTGCAAAACTCATCTGCGTACTGTGGGAATGTGATTTAGATGAACCCTTTAGAATTATACTCTAGAGGTCCTTTGTGGGATGTGTGCTAACTTTATTTTGGAGCTATCCTACACCCTTCTTACTTCTATTTCCTTCCATGTTCCATACTTCTTTTGATAGTGTCATTATTCTTTTAGTCCCGTAGGACTTTTGGCCACATTTTACTTTCCCTCTTCTGCTCATCTACAAATGGCATCTAACAAATGGTGGCATCTAGCTAAATGCCAAACCATGTGGGTCCCATCACTGTGACATCATTGATTTCTCTTCCCTTCCTTCCATTCCCGAGGCAATGGCCTTGTCGAATCCCTTGCTAGCTTCTCTATAGACCACATGGGATTCTGTTTCCTTCCCCTCTCTCCCCTCCCATGCTTTTGTGCATTACCCCAGATTAACCTTTGGAGGTAGAGTTATATCATTCTTTTGTTTATTGAAATCTTCTGTGGATCACTGCTGCTTAGGAATAAAATACTGACTATAAGTGGGCTCTCTATAATTTTTTTCCTTTTAAATAGGTTTTTTTTTTGAGCAGTTTTAAGTTCACAGCCAAACTGAGCAGAAAGTACAAAGAATTCCTATATACCCCTACCGGCTCATATGCGTAGCCACCCACTGTAACCACTCTACACCAGAGCAGTACATTTGTTGCAGCTGATCAACCTACATTGATGCATCATTATCACTCAAAGCCCATAGTTGACATTAGCATTCACTCTTGATGTTTCTGATGGTTAATTTCATGTGTCAACTTGATTGGGCTGATAGATTCCCAGATAGCTAGTAAAACATTTCTGGGTGTGTCTGTGAGGGTGTTTTTGTAAATGATTAACATTCAAATCAGTAGACTGAGGAAAGATCTACCCTCAGCAGTGTGGATGGGCATCATCCAGTCCTTTGAGGGCTCAAAGAGAATAACAAGCAAATGAGGGCTAATTATCTTTTTCTCTTCTTGAGTGGGACACCCATCTTCTCTTACCTTTGGACATCGCAGCTTCTGGTCCTCAGGTCTTTGGACTTGGATTTGGGTTAAATTATATGACCAGCCTTCCTGCTTCTGCAGCTTGAAGATGGCATACTGTGGGACTTCTCAGCCTGCATAATCATGTGAGCCAATTCCCACAATAAATCTCCCTTTGCATATCTTTATGTCCTATTGGTTATGTTTCTCTGGAGATCTCTGATACAGGGTTGTACATATTCTGGGTTTGGACAATGTATAATGACATGTGTCTGCCATTATATTATACAGAATAGTTTCACCATGCTAAAAATCCCCTGTGTTCAGCCTATTCATTTCTCAATTTTCCCAGCCCCCAGCAACGACTGATCTCTTACTGTGTCCATATTCTTGCTTTTTTCCAGAATGTCATGTAGTTGGAATCCTACAGTGTATAGCCTTCAAATTGGCTCCTTTCATTTAGTAATATGTATTGAAGGTTCTTCTGTGTTTTTTCATGGTTTGATATCTCATTTCCTTTTAGCATTGAATAATATTCCATTGTCTGGAGTGCCACAATTTGTGTATATATTCACCTCCTGCAGGACATCTTGGGTTGCTTCCAAGCTTAGGCAACCATGAATAAAGTTTCTATAACCATCTGTGTGCAGTTTTTTGTGTGGACATACATTTTCAACTGCTCTGGGTAAATACCAAGGAGTGTGACTGCTGGATCATTTGGTAAAAGTATGTTTAACCGTGTAAGAAACTGCCACATTGCCTTCCAAAGTGGTTGTACCATTTTGCCTTCCTAGTAGCAGTGAGTGAGAATTCGTGCTGCTCCACATCCTCGCCTGCATTTGACGCTGTCAGTGTTTCAGACTTTGGTCATTTGAATAGGTGTGTAGTAGTATGTCATTGTTTTAATTTGCATATCTCTAATGACATATAATGTGGAGCATCTTTTCATATGCCTATTCTATCTATATATCTTCTTTGGTAAGGTGTCTTTTAAGGTTTTTGGCCTATTTCAAAATCTGGTTGTTTTCTTATTGTTGAGTATTGAAACTTTTTAAAACTATATACATGTAAATGTGTGTGTGTGTGTGTGTGTGTGTGTGTGTGTGTATATATATATATATATATATATATATATATATATATTAAACTTCTTTGTATATTTTGGATAACAGTCCTTTATCAGATATGTCTTTTGAAAATATTTTGTCCCAGCCTTGTGGCTTGTCTTATCATTCTCCTGATAGTCCCTTTCACAAAACAGAAGTTTTTAACTTTAATTAAGTCTAGCTTATTAGTGCTTTCATGGATCATACCTTTGGTATTGTATCTAAAAAGTCATTGCCAGGAACACTTGGGTGGCTCAGTTGGTTAAGCGTCCAACTCTTGATTTCAGCTCAGGTCATGATCCCAGGATCGTGGGATCGAACCCTCATTGAGATCAGCGCTGAGCTTAGAGCCTGCTTAATATTGTCTGTCTCTCTTAGGGCACCTGGATGGCTCGGTTGGTTAAGCATCTGACTTTGGCTCAGGTCATGATCTCATGATTTGTGGGATTGAGCCCCGTGTCAGGATCTGTGCTGACAGAGCCTGGAGCCTGCTTCGTATTCTGTGTCTCCCTCTCTCTCTGCCCTTCCCTTGCTCATGCTCATGCTCTGTCTGTCTCTCAAAAATAAATAAACTTTAAAAAAATGATTCTCTCTTTTCCTCTGCCCTTCTCCACTGTTTAAGCATGTTCTCTCTCTAAAATTAAAAAAAAATTATTGCCATACCCAAGGTCATCTAGGTTTTCTTCTATGTTATATCCTAGGAATTTTATAGTTTTGTACTTTACCTTTAGGTCTATAATCCATTTTGAGTTAATTTTTATGAAGGGCATAAAGTCTATGTCTAGATTGTTTTTTCTTTCTTTCTTTCTTTCTTTCTTTCTTTCTTTCTTTCTTCCCTTCCTCCCTCCCTCCCTCCCTCCCTCCCTCCCTCCCTCCCTCCCTCCCTCCCTTCCTTCCTTCCTTTTCTTCCTTCCTTTTCTTTCTTTCTTTCTTTCTTTCTTTCTTTCTTTCTTTCTTCCCTTCCTCCCTCCCTTCCTTCCTTCCTTCCTTCCTTCCTTCCTTCCTTTTCTTCCTTCCTTTTCTTTCTTTCTTTCTTTCTTTCTTTCTTTCTTTCTTTCTTTCTTCTTCCCTTCCTTCCTTTTCTTCCTTTTCTTTCTTTCTTTCTTTCTTTCTTTCTTTCTTTCTTTCTTTCTTTCTTCCTGTGGATGTCCAGTTGTTCCAGTACCATTTGTTGAAAAGACTACCTTTGCTCCATTATATTGCCTTTGTTCCTTTGTCAAAGATCAATGGACTATATATATATATATATATATATATATATATATATATATATATATCTATTTCTGGGCTGTCTATACCTTTTGATTGATCTATTTGTCTATTTTTTCACTAATACCATGCTGTTTAGATTACTGTAGCTTTATAATATGTCTTGAAGTTGGGTAGTGTCAGTTCTCTAACTTTGTATTCTCTTTCAATATTGTATCAACTATTCTGAGTCCTTTGTTTTTTCCTACACATTTTAGAATCAATTTGTTGATATCTACAAAATAACATACTGGAATTTTGACTGGGATTGCATCAAATCTATAGCTCAAGTTGGGGAGACTCATATCTTGACAATATTGAGTCTTCCTATTTATGAACATGGAATATATCCTCTTATTTAGTTCTTCAATTTCTCTGAACAGAGTTTTATTGTTTCTTTATATATATATCTTGTACATATGTTGTTAGATTTATACCTAAACAACTTCATTTTGGGGGATGTTAATGTAAATGGTATTATGTTTTTAATTTCAGTTTCTGCTTGTTCATTGCTGGTGTATAGGAAAGCAATTGACTTTTGTATATTAACTTTGTATCCTGCAACCTTGCTATAATTGCTTACTAATTCCATAAGGATGCTTTAGTCAATTCTTTTAGATATTCCACATAGATAATCATGTTACTGGCGAAAAAAGACCCTCAAGGGTTTTTACAATCTGACTTCAATTTTGTTATTAAAATCATTTTCTGCTGTTCATATCTCTTTAGGTTACTTGCCTTTTTGTCTTTGTCCATATTCTTGGACATATCACAGTGCTGACATGTTAAGCTCTGAAGTCAGATTGTTCCTTGCTCTGTCATTTACTAGCTGTGAGACCTTAAGCAAGTTACTTAACGCATTAATTTGTAACGTGAAGATAAGAGTATCTTCCCCACAAGTGTCAAAAGGATTTGTTAGGAGAAGATGTCTGGTAGAGTAGTTAAAAGCTTAGAAAATACTAGTTAAGATGGCAGATACTCCTTGAGACATTAATTTAAGTTTTATTATGTTTTGTCTTTCACTCTTCTTCTTATCAGGCTCAAGGTCTTTTGGACTCAAGACTTCCTGGATTGTGTTTTGAATAGACTATGACCATTGAAGGGAACAGTGTTCAAAAAGCTCAGGAAAGCCCTCTGAGAGAAATGCAGTGAAAAGGAGGGACTGTCTGCAAACTAAAAGAGATTCTCAGGCAAGATAGAGTCTTTGGCTCTTAATTGGAAGCAGAAAACTGCCTTGATAATATCTGGGGAATGGTAGGATCTGATAGAAAGTATGAATATTGTAGTAGAGAGGCTGATTCCAGCCTCACTAGAATTCCTGTGTCTAAGGCTTAGAAGCTAATAGCAGAGTGGCTACCTCAAAGACACCACAGGGACTGAGACAATAGGCATATAAGCAGAAGTCAATGGGGGCAGATGACCAATGATTAAAGAGGCTTCCTTTTATTTTATTTTATTAAAATTTTTTTAAAAAATATTTATTTATCTTTGAGAGAGATAGAGACAGAATGAGAGTGGGGGAGGAACAGAGAGAGAGGGAGACACAGAATCTGAAACAGGTTCAAGGTTCTGAGCTGTCAGCACAGAGCCCAACGTGGGGCTTGAACTCATGAACCACAAGTTCATGACCTGAGCCAAAGTTGGACGCTTAACCAACTGAGTCACCCAGGCGGTTCGAAAGAGGCTTCCTTGATATCTTGGAAGTTTTAAGCCTCAGAACCTTGAAACAACACTGGAGTAGGAGGATTGAGGGCTCAAGAGTGATTAAGGATGTAGTTCCCATTAGCCTAGCAAAGGGTCTTGGAGTCAGTAAGTTGATTTATGGAAAATAAAGAAAATAATTATTTCGTACCAGAGTTTATTGACTGAAATATAATAACTACATCATCATTACCATTATCATCACCACCATCTTTTTTATTATTATGTTATTAATTCTCTCTGGAATGTAACCTTTCCCCATGTCCATAACCCAAAACTACTCATATTCCCTGGCCCAACTTCATTGCCTTCTTCATGAAGCATTGCCCGATCACTCACCTATAATTGTATTTCTCCACTGACCAAACATTTGTAACTCTTAATTCTCATGTATTGTTTCCACTAGTAGATGGGAGGAGCTCCTGAGTGTGGAATTTACTTATGAGTCAGCATTTATTCCTAGTGCCTGTTAACCTGTCCTAAAGCCTAATATTAACACAAAATGGAGAAATTTATGGGGGCAAGCAGGAAACCTTGGAAATCTCTGACTACGTTTTTGCTGTTGGGAGTTTGACTTTGGTCTTAAGATGCCGGAGCTTGAGTCTTAGACACGTGTTCCTTTGGCTCATCCCTTTGTCAAGTTAATTGTTTCAGTGCATGTCTGTTAGTCTCTTGCATCATTCCTGTTCATTCCTGGGCATAGTAACTCAGAATGTCTAGGTACTTAAATGGTGAACAATTTTGAATCTTCAAAAGGATGATGGAAGCCTTCATTTTAGAAATCTGGGGTAGTTTACAGCATACGGAGGTTGCATTTATTCCACAATCAATGTAGAAGAAGGAGATTATACAATTTATATAAATCTGATGCAAAAATTATCCTTGATATGAGTTTGAGGTGTCTCCTTATGCTCTTCTGTGCCGTTAGCTTGATGAGTTAACGTAGTCCAATCTATCCGGTATCAACTCTGTCCCATCAAGGTATCCTAAGGACCCAGAAGATGCCCTGGCCATTGATCTCTGTTCTGTGATAGTGCCTGCACAAGGCCTTGCAGTGCAGAATGTGTGGAACTTCCATGCTCAAGGAATAGGAAGCTGCTTCAGTTCTGAGTAATGCCCAGGGTTCTTCATTTTCAAATACTCTTTATTCTTCTTTAGGAATTTAGCTATTAAGTCCCCACTGGTTTAAATAGCTATGAAACATTGAACATTCATTTGCTTTTGAGCCCTAAGTGAATAGCCAAGAGGATCTATTCCTTTAGAAAATATATATTTATTCTGCCCATTGCATCTAAATGAATCTACAGCAAAGCTGTGTTTACTCACATCCATATGCAAATATTGACTTATGCATTACAACGATGTAAGCTTGGTAGGTTTTGGAAGAAAAACATAACACAGATAAACATTTATAAGCAATTCAAATATTAAAGAGCTTAAACATTTCAAAAGGCATTCACATATGAGTTTTTCTGGGATGTCATTATGATGCTGCAGTCATTTGCAAAATATAGTTACTGAACTACATAGCTTTTACGTATGAAAGTATGTGTTTATTTTTGACAGCAATAAAATCAATATGTTAGGGATTCATACCATCTTTTATAATGGTCCCCAGGGAGATATACTCAGCTCTGTATTCCCTTTCTAGATGATACTATAGTGAAATGGGACAGTAAATTTCATAAACTCTCATAAGCGTTGCTAAATATTCCTGGTAATTGTGGGTTAGGATTGTTTTAAATGTTTATTTGGATGCTTAAAGGTATATAACTTTGCAGCAGAATATGTCATTTTAGCCTTCTCACATATGTTATTTGTTCATCTAATATGACTTTTATTAAAACATCGTCACATTTGGTTAGTGTACATGTCACTCTTTTGAATTCTGATGGCTGTTTTCTTTCTATTTTTCCCCTTTTATAAGCAATTATATGAAAATGCAGTTTTAACTTATTTTGAGTTCTGAAGAATGCTAAAAACTGGTAAATTCCTACCTCAAGGCAGACTTAAAAAATGCCAGAGAAATTCCTAAAGGTCTGTCACTACTCCTACCTCTACCTCCCACCATCCTTGGGCAAATTCTTCATAATGATGCTTCATGGTAAAATATGCAGTGCCATTATTAATTACTAACTATGTAAGCCAAGAGGGAGAACCTAAGCTTCATTTGAAACTCTTTTCTCTTGTGACTTTTATTAAATAAAGAAGCTAGTTATGGAAAGAGATAAGAGTGACATTCAAAGACGATTCTTTCAGCATTCGATAGTAGAAACACAGGGAGATGAGGATTAAGTGACCATGAAATATGCTAATTCCCAAAAACTTTATGGTTAATTAATTTATTCAATAATATTTCTCGTGCACTTATTTTTAAAAGTCACTGGCCAAATCCTGTTCAGGATATGTTGTTTTATGAGACTGAGAGGCAGTTCTCAAGGAAATTTGGGTCTTCAAGTTGAGTTATGACGTGCACATCCATATCAACTGAACACAACAATAAAACATTGCTTGCTACAGGGAACTACAAACAAGAGCTGAAAGAATGCCAGCAAGGGAGGGACCATTTTTGATGAGGTGATCCAGACCGACATCATGGAGGAGACAGCCTATAAGACGGCCTTCAAAGAATGACCAAAGTTCAGTAGATGTGCGGATGGGGATGGTGGCTTCGGAAGAGGAAATGGCATGAGCAAAGGTGTGGAGGTGGGTAAGGGGGCATATAGCTTGGGTACTATTCTGTGGTTCATACTGGCCTCCAGCAAAGGGTTCATGAAGGCAAGTAATGGAAAATGAGACTGGAAATGGGAGACTAGACCCCAATTGTGAAGGGTCTCTACTTTTTCTATGAGCTGTTTTACTAATTCATTTTATTCAATACGTATTTTATAAAGTCCTCAGTATATGCCCGACGCCATGCTGGGACAGATGGGGTAGTTGTGCTCATGGTGTATAAAGCAGCGTGAGGGAACCAGGTAGTTAGTTACCTGAGTTGGATGTTGTGCTGGATGCCACCCAACTCCCTACCATTCCACTTCCACCACCCCCTGTGCTTTGCTTTGGGCTCTGACTTTTGTGGAATGTATGAAAAGACACCCTTGTCCCTAGCTTCTGGGTTCACTCAAAAGGAGGGAGATCAGGAGGGAAGAGAGTGAGGTTGGGATATTTATTCTCCTGACTTTCTCCCTGCGGGGTCACTTTGCATTGGCCTTGTACCCCTACTAAAGGCCATGACTCCTATTGGGGAGCTCTGTTCATCCAGCTCTTCTTTGAGGTCTGGCAGCTGTTTCCTTCTCTCCTCTCAGAAGTGGTAAAGGCAAATTATTATCATTAGCCCTGGGCTACTATACCCTCCCTTTATTTAACTCTTCTCATTAGCCAACCTGACTGTGCCATCTGCTGTATGACAGGCCCCTGATTGATAGAACTGTGAGAGTGTATTAGTTTCCTGAGGCTGCTGCAACAAATTGCCACAAATTTGGTGGCTTAAAACAATAGAAATTTGTTCTCTTACCGTCCTTCAGGCCAAAAGTCCAAAATCAGCATCACTGGGCTACAATCAAGGTGTGGTAGGCTGCATTCCCTCCAGAAGCTCTAGCAGAGACTCCCTTCTTCCCTTTCCCAGCTTCCATTTTCATCCCCCCTTCTCTTCTGTGTGTGTTGCCCCCTTCTATCTCTACAAAATCCCTTCTGCTTTCCTCTCATAAGGACCCTTGTGATGACATTTAGGGCCCACCTTGATAATCCAGGATAATCTCCCCTTCTCAAGATCCTTAATTTAATTACATCTGAAAATCCTTTTTGTTATAAGGTACGATTTACAGGTTCTAGAGATTAGAGCTCGATATCTTTGAGGGTCATCATTCAGCCAACTTCAGATAGGGAACTACAAGGCGCTAGGAATCGCAAAGCAGATAAACCCCAACCAAGGTAGTAGGTCCAAGAATGCTTTCCTAAGGAATAAGGAATATTACAACTGAAATTTGCAGGTAACAGAAATTATCTAGGCACAGGGAATCATGGATGGTGCTGGGTGGGGGACTGTTTAAAACAACAAATAGCTGGAAAAGGGAATGAGTATGCACTGCCCATTTGGCACATTTCAGGATTTGACTGGTTTTGAATATGGCTAGTGTGTAGAGTTAAGTGAGTAGGAGAGGTTGATGGAAAGGTGGCTGGCAAGAGATGGGGCCAGAAAATGAAAGATTTTATCAGTGATGTTGGGGAATTTGGACATAGTCCAGCTGGCAAAGTATACATTGCATGTTTTTTAACGAGAGAGTGAAATGATAAAAGTAGGGCTTCAGAAAGATTAATTTAGTGTTAAAACACAGGGCAGATTGCAGCAGGGAGAGCCCGGAGGCAGGGAACCCAGTTGAGCAATGAGATGAAAATTTCACTGATGTTGGCCGCTTGGTAAATATCTGAGGGTATTAGACTGAGTAGCGTTTGCTCTGTGTCATCAATCATCGATGAATATTTATTAACTTTGAACAGCATGTGAGATTGTGAATAGTTGAGGAAGATGGAAGAAAGGCCTGGTATGTGGTCTAGGAGCATATAGAAGGCTTGCAATTTAATTGCACTGAGCAATCTTTTTCTCAAAATATGATTTCCTGTTTACTGTTTAGGAAATAATTGATCTACTTGTTATCTTGAGTGTTTTGCCAGATACCACATTACTGATTCTACAAAGAAAGGTTAGTTTCTGAAATTTAATCCTGGAGGTGGAAGGCCAGAGATAAAACATGGGTAGGCTCTAAGACACCATTTACAAAGAAATTTTCAATGACATTAACTAGAAAAATGTTAGCCAGAAGCATATGATTTTGAGTCATGCTAAAAAATACTGGAAGGAAACAAATGCAGAGCAAGTACTCTGTGTAATTTTAGAAATGTAGTTTGGAATATCTGACAATTTCTTATATGCTGTAGTAATGGGTAGGTAAACACAAAAGAATGTTCAAATAGGTTGATCTGGTGAATGTGAACAATTCACTTGTTACTAAGTTGCTTTTTACTTATTGAAATAGTCTCTTCTGGAAAAAAAAAAGTAGACCAGAAACTCTGCATAATTTTACGTTTGAAAAGCCATGAGGGAGACTGTAATACTAAGATGTCCCAATTCTACCTCTCCCCCAGCCAAGTCATACTGTGCAAACAGCTTTTATCTTAAGGGGAAAATTTTTCTATATTCAATAGTCTATTATTCATTCTTAATAATTTCTTAATTAGCCAAGATGGGTATCTACTGGAATGTATTGAACATGCAAGTACAGCTCTTCCAAAGAGATAGTCAATGAGTTTGCTTTACATGGATGGATGAAACTATTTTCAATTTTTTTGAAAATGATGAAGTGTTAATGGAAAAATAGCAGTAATGATGCCCAGAAATATGCCTATAGCCAGAGTTTAGAAGCAGAGTTGAACTGAGACATGAATGTGCTCGGCCAAGACCCAAGGAACGAGAAATGTGCATTACGGAGATGTCCACATTTGACAAGGGAAAGCTATGAGCACTCGGTTACCTCGTAATCTTACTGTCAAACAAGACTGCAAAGATAGGCATACTGTTGGAAGGTATCTCATTAAATAAATTTTAAAAAGAATTGGAATGTATTCAGTACAGATAATAGGTAGTTAATAAAGTCAATTTATGTTTTGGAGAAAGCATATAATGCTGAGGTGGAGGTTAGGAATGAAAGGGTATAATTGTCTAGTATTAATGGAAAATTGTGGAGGTTTGAGCTGTATCAATTACGAAGGTGGAAGTACATTCCCCAGAACTCCCTTCCCTCTACGGTTCCAGGTTAGGGTGGGCTGGTCACAATAGCAATTTGTGTGAGACTTCCAAGTGGAAAGGGAAGTAGTTCTTATGCTTGGTAGGTAGGGCTCCTAGTACCACTGCCCCTTGCAGAAGTCATTTGCTAGCCTGCTCCCGGTGTTGGCCTTTGGCAATAGCCTGGCTTGCAGCACCTCCAGGTCTAACCAGAGCTTCTCTGTGCAAGACTTCTGCACAGCTGTGTGATCAAAAGGGTTCCCTCCTGCAGGTCCTTCCCACCACTGAGGATGGAGGCAGAGAAAGACAGATGCAAGTTCCACTCTGTCTTCACAGGTTGAAGATTGTCCTTATGAGTTTCATTGTCTTTTCTATTTGCTGTTTCTTTTCCACTTTTTCTTCCCAACTGCTGGCCCTGCTGACCTATTTAGACCTATTTAGACGTGCTCATGACCAGATCCGGAGGCAACAGCCTTCCACAGACTTCTCCACAAACTTCTTTTCATGGTCCTCAGTTAGTGACTTCTTTCTGATCTACCACTGTCTCCTCCTCGACCCCTACACTCCCAGCCTCACCCAAAGTTGTATAAAGTAAGATTCCCTTACTAAATCCTTATTCACTATCACATAGAGTGGTTCTGCTTCCCCAAACCCTAGCAGATACAGAAACTTTAATCCCCCTCTTTTGCAATCATCATCCACTAGAAAGAAAATATGTTGCCTAACTAAAGAAATTATATCATATTATTGGACTTAAAAGGAGAATATACATACACACACATTCACACGATATGCTCTTCATTAAGAGGTGAGTGATGATTTTGACCCCTTCCCCTTGCCTCTCCCTCTATGCTGCCATGGCTCTCTTTTAATGACGCTCCTCCTTTCTAACACAATGAGACCCAAAACCCTCCATGAAATTTCAAGAGCAGAAGTAAAGGGGATGCATTTTTCCCTGGCCCATATCACCAGTTCTCCCTTGGGTGGAACAGATTATGGAGTGCAGGTGAAGATTTCCACCAAGAGTCAGAATTCTTGGCAGGTGCTTGGTTGTGTAGCTAGGTTCCATAGACATTCAACCCATATTAACCGAGTAGATTCAACAACTAAAGCTGATGTAAACCAGTGGTGAATTCCTTTCAAAGAAAGGGACTGGAAGAATGTCAGAAGTTTCCAGTGTGGGCTTTCATTACAGTACATGCAAACCTTGTTACTTTTTCTCTATCCATTTGAGACCAATGCTGTGGGGCATGCAAGCTTTCAAGGGCTTTTCTTGGAGGTTGCTATCAAGTGCTTCTGAAATATGACCAAAAAATGCTTAAATTAATTTTATTTCAATGCCACTTTGTATACTAAGCCAAGAAACTATGCCCTATTCTATTACTGAATTTTAAAGAACTCTCAGCTATGTCATCCAAAATAATGAAGCCAGTAGATGTCTATAATGTCCCAGGGACAGTATAACATAGTGGTCACCTTGCTACAAACATAAAATGCTCCACATAGGATCCTACCCTGTAAAATTAAACAGTACAAATACCCCTTTCCCCTTTACCCCTTTACCCATGCGGTCCCTCAGAGGAACTCATAGAGTTCCCTACCAAATGTGTACTGAAATATTTCACTCTTGACTTCTTTCTCTCCTCAGTCTCAGCCAGATTTCAGTGGGGACTTGGTAGGTGGATAGGTCTCTTCAGGGACTGTATTCTGGGACATCTTTCACTCCGTGTTCCCTTAGCATCCCCGAAGCCAGGTTACTTAAATCCTAAGTCTTTCACAGTCTTCTCCTTCTACACTTCTGAAGAGGCATAAGGGATAAACAAATACAGTACTATCAGTTAAAAAGTATGATATTTAGTGCTGAAAACCTATCAGTGACCATAAAATAATAAAATTAAAAAACCCCGCCAAAAAATCCTCAGACAAAACCTGAGTACTCAAGGCTACAACAGTTTGTAAGTCACGTTAACCAAGGACAAGTGGCACTTCCAGAGCTCAGTATGTCTTGAAACCCAGATTCACGTTTTGTTTCCAATGTCGCCAGAGATTTAGTGTCAGGGGAGGACGAAAGAGGCAGGGAAAATGGAGTAGAGAGAAAGAAAGGCTAGAGATGTTCAGTTTTGTCAGCGTTGGTCAATTTGTGACGGTTTCTCAGCATCTACCATCTGTGAACTTAAGACTCAATTACAAGAAGTCTCCCACCGAGGTAATTGAGAAATGAAAATTCTCATACCGAGGAAGAAAAATCCTCAGTCTAACCAGATGTCTTCTCTTCAAGGTTCGTGTATTGCCAGAGTTTAGAAATTCATAATGATTTCACAATCTTCCCTAGAATTTTGAGTAATCCATGTATATATATATGTGTGTGTATATATATATGTATATATATATATGTGTATATGAATATATATATGTATATATATATATATATATTTTTTTTTTTTTTTAAGAGAGAGAGAGAGAGAGTGCAAGAGCTGGAGAGAGGGGCAGAGGGAGAAAGCAAGAGAATCTTAAGCAGGTTCCACACCCAATGAGAAGCTCTATCCCATGACCCTGGGATCATGACCTGAGCCAAAATCAAAGTCAGACGCTTAACTGCTTAACTGACTGAGCCACCCAGGTGCCCCTTGAGTAACCCATCTTATTCCATTTCTATTTGTTTACTTCTACTTCTTTCTCCCTTTGGATGCCTTTCCATTCCTCTTCATTCCTCTTTGCTTCTGGAATCCCAATTTTATCTCGCTTGGGATTTTCTCACAGACTCAGCCTCAGCTGTCATGAGGAAATTGCATGTTAATAACAGATAACCTGTAGCAAATTCATGGCCTTGTATTCCTCATGATGTCATCTATGGCTGAGAAATAATGAAGGAAAAGTTCAGTTAGCAAAAATGTTTCCATCTACCAGTACATGGCACCAATAAAAAGTCTTGCTTTTCTTCCCCAAGTTCATTTGCTGAACTTTTTGCTGAATCTCTTAACTTTTCATGGGTGCTGATGTCCAGATATAATGCTCTTCTTAAGGATACTGGCCTTGGAAATAAGTTATGGTTACCTAAGTTAGTTTCTCATATTTAAATCTCTTATCGGGGCGCCTGGGTGGCTCAGTCGGTTAAGCGTCCGACTTCAGCTCAGGTCACGATCTGGCGGTCCGTGAGTTCGAGCCCCGCGTCGGGCTCTGGGCTGATGGCTCAGAGCCTGGAGCCTGCTTCCGATTCTGTGTCTCCCTCTCTCTCTGCCCCTCCCCTGTTCATGCTCTGTCTCTGTCTCAAAAATAAATAAACGTTAAAAAAAATTAAATCTCTTATCATTAACTAACCTCACTTTGCTAAATTATCTTAGATATTAGCTGTAGTTACATGATTTAACAGTAGGACTATAACTCACAAATCTCACTGCCATCTACTTTGCAGAACTTGCTCAAGTTCTCAAGACAGTTATGTAGAGGACCCTTGGGACATACAGTATTGTTCAGTAACGCATGTAGCTCTCCAACCTCCCAAACTCTACTGGGTCATTTTGCTCTTGGCTTAAGGCCTAGCTTGACTGCATGCATTTCTTGCTTTTCATTGCCCATTTGAACTTTTAATGCAGAAAAGAGTAACCTTTCTCTAGTCAGAAGAAGGTCTAGATCCTGCTGACTGCATCAGTTCATACCATCTTTGGGGGAGACTGGGAAGGAAATTTTTCCCCCTTTCCCTCTGCCAAAAGGGATTCTACCTGGAAGGCATTTAAAGCTCTTTGTTGTGCAAAGTACAGCTCCTGCAAATGGCACCTTGGGCTAATAGTTATTGCTTTCTAGCCTACAATCCTTCACTTATTCAACAAATATTTACCGAGCATTCCAGGTTTCCAAGACATAAGGGATATAGCAGTTAATACAATAGACACATTCCTTATTCTCTTGCAGTCTATAATCTGAAATAGGATAGACATGGAATACACAAGCAAAGACATAATTACCAATTGTGCCGGGTCTCTGAAGGAGATGGTAGAGTGAATAATATTCACTATTACTTGTGAATAGGGGTTCTAACAGTAACTTAATTCACAGGAGGGAGGTAAAGGAGGATTCTCTGAAGAAATGATGTTGTAGCTGAGGCAGGAGTGATGAATTTGAATTAGTTGGTCACAGAGTCGGGGATGGGTGGGTGTTGAGCATTCCAGGCAAAAAAAAAAAAAAGTAGTATATGCAAAGGTCCTGGGACCACCACCTCCTCAGAAGAGGGCAGGGGTTGAGTGATATAGAAGTTAAAGTACATGGCTGAACTTTACTGTGAGAATTTACCCATTTGTAATCCATTGGAGTCATGCTGAGATACCTCAATATTTCTTGAAACCAAGGGCAATTTTGCTTTTGCTGGCCTAACTTGGGAAGATATGGGAGTAAGGTAAAGAGATAAAACACACCTTACTCACTTTCTGTCTTCCAGAACTTCTATAAACTCTCTGCTCTGTTGAGAGTCTCTCCTTCCATCTTTAAGGCTTTATCAAATACCACCAATTTTATGACAAGTTTGGTGCTGGTGGGCATGTTAGGTGGGCGGGGTGCATTGGGCCTGCTCTCTTTTTTTTTTTTTTTTTCAATGTTTACTTATTTTTGAGAGAGTGAGAGAGACAGAGTGCAATCAGGGGAATGGCACAGAAAGAGAGGGAGACACAGAATCTGAAGCAGGCTCCAGGCTCTGAGCTGTTAGCACAGAGCCCGATGCGGGGCTTGAACCCACAAACCATGAGATCATGACCTGAGCTGAAGTCAGATGCTCAACCAACTGAGCCACTCAGGCATCCAGGGCCTGCTGTCTTTAGTTAGAGGTCATGAAATATCCTTTGAATTTGTTCATTTTTCTTTGCCTTCACCACTACTGGTCTAGTCCAGGATGTTTTTACTTCTGTATTAATCTTCTTGCATATATTCTTTTCTTCCTTCTGTTCCTCACCTCCCTGAAGCTACAGTGATTTCAAAAAAAATTGACTATATTGTAGTACTACTTAAAATCCACTGTCCAGCCTCAGCCAGCATCATTCAACTTCTCAATTACTTTGTTTTAGTGATACTAGGTGGTTTTTCAGTTTCTGGAAGGAGCCATGCTCTCTGCAAACTCTGATCATCACACTTTGGCTTATCTCTGCCTGGATGCTCCAAGAGGTGTATAATGGGGGAGACTGATCTCTCTGGGTGGCCCAGGAAGAGCTTTCTTCAGAGAAGGACACTTGAGATGACATCTGAAGGATTGTTAGGTTTAACTAGTTGAAGAAAGATTGGAAGTTTTACACATGAAGTTTTGCATAGGAAGAATACCCAGGGGCACGTGATGCTTCTGTAAAACGTGTCTGGAGGTGTCAGGAGAGTGTGAGAGGTCACATTAAGGATTTTAGTCTTTCATATTAAGGGCAATTGGAAGCCACAAAAGATTAAGAGAAAAAAAGCACGTTCATTGGGATTGCCCAGGATTTGTAGCTAATGCCTAAACCCAGGGACAAAGGTTGCTATTTACTCATATTCTAAGTTCAGAGATCTACTGGCTGATGGGTTCAGTCACCTCACCTGGTCTACTGAAAGGTTTCAGTCTTAAAATAAGCCCAGCAACTAACCCCAGCAACATAGAAAAGAAATGGGAGTTTCTTGGCCTTTGGGAGCCCAGCATTGCTCATGGAGAGAAGGAAGGGGAACTTTAGAGAACCATTTCTTTCTTTCTTTCTTTCTTTCTTTCTTTCTTTCTTTCTTTCTTTCTTTCTTTCTTTCTTTCTTTCTTTCTTTCTTTCTTAATATAATTTACTGTCAAGTTAGTTAACATACAGAGTATATATACAATGTGCTCTTGGCTTCGGGAGTAAATTCCCATGTTTCATCACTTACATACAACACCCAGTACTCATCCCAACAAGTGCCCTCCTTAATGCCCATCACCCATTTCCCCCTCTCCCCCCCCAACCCCCCCATGAACCCTCAGTTTGTTCTCTGTATTTGAGAGTCTCTTATGGTTTGCCTCCCACTCTGTTTGAAACTGTTTTTTCCCCTTCCCTCCCCCTATGGTCTTCTGTTAAGTCCAGAGAACTAATTCTAAATAGGAGGGGTAGAAGGAAGGTAGGGAGATGAAGGGCTGCCTAGAGAAGGAGACTGGTGTTATCCTTAACTTTTCATTTGGAAAAATGTCAAGCCCTCAGAAGTTGCAAGAATTGTACAATGAACATCTGTATAACTTTCACTTGGATTTATGAGTTGTCAACACTTTGTCACTTTTGCTTTATTTCTCTCTTTTTATAAATGTGAGTGAGAGTGTGTGCGAATATTTATTTGTGAATGATTAGAGAGCTAGTTGAGAGTTAGTAATGACTCTTCACTGTTAAATTCTCCAGCATGTATCTCCTAAGACTAAGGGCATTTACCCTGATCACCATAATACAAATATCACTCTCAGGAAACTCAATATCCATATAATACTTTTCTTTCAACATAGAGAAAGACCCAGAAGGCTGACACTTGAGTTTCCAGTGAAAAAAACTGAAAAGATTTTAGGTGACCTTTGGGTTTTGCCTTGTGCTTTGTTATCCAAAAATTTCTTGGTATTTGTTTTACTTATTTAAAATGAATACAAGTTACACAAGTATGTAGAAATATATTATCCAATATTAGGAATGCAATGAAACTGCCATCGTCGTCTTCTTGGTTGGTGTGAAAGGTCTGATGTATCTTAAAAAGGCAGGCATTCAAATTCCTTTAAATAATGTGCATGTTTGACCTGGGGAAGGTCATTTCTAGCAAATTACACTCCAAAACTAGGTTCAGAGATTTTTCTCTACAGTGTTATATTTAGGCAACATATTGGGAACAACCTAAAAGCTAACCCAGTTGACAGTTTGGTCAAATCAATTATGATACATGTGCACAATATAATACTATGTATTTCATTAAAAATGTATGTTTTGTAAGAATTTTTAATGCCATGTTAAACAAAGCTCATGTTAAGAGAAGAAAGGGCTGAAACCTTGGAAAAAATTTTTCAGTGTATACATGCTGAATTTTGTCTACACACACACACAGATACATATACTGTCATATAAAGAAAAAAATTTGAAAGGAATGAACCAAAATGTCCGAAGTGGTTATTTCTGGCTGGTGGAATCTAAACCATTTTAATATCCTTATTCATGCTTTCCTGAATTTTCCAAATTCTCTTCAGTGAATAGATATGCTACTGTTTCTGCATGAATTTTTATTTGATAGTGAAATCAGTTACATTGTAGAAAATGAAATCAGAAGAAATAAGGAAATTAAAATCTCCTGTAATCTGGAGCATTTAAAGTTGTAAATATTTTCTCTATATTTTATCATTATAAGTATATGCATATGAATGACATATGTGTGTATAGATAACATATGTACATGTGTGTACATGGGCAAGTGTGTAGATGTCATATTCATCAGTGATGGGGTTAAATTTGCATCAACGAAGATTCAGAATCATCTCTCTATAGTGATGAAGCATGAACCATTAACTGGAAATAACAAGAAATATTATGGAGAAGAAAATGATAGGTAAATTGATCCGTGGGTATTAATCAGGCATGTATATACACAAAAACACATAGGTAAAACTTATTCTAATTTAAGATAATACTCCACACAGTTTTATTTTTCATTAGTGACATATGGTGAGTAACTTTCCACTTCCTTCCACGTTTATTTCTGATCCTGCTGTATTCCATTGCATGGCTTATACTGTTAAAGCTGTATTTCGTATAGAAATTGATCCGAGCTCATCAAAGTGTATTACTTATTAAAGAGGAAACTACAAAGTACCCCTGGCCCTCAGTGGTGGTTAGATATTTGAATCTCCTGGAGGGTTTTCAAAAACACAGAAGCCTGGAGCTCAACTCCAGTGATTCCGTTCTGGTTGGTCTGGGATGGGGTCCAGGAATAAGTATTTTTAAAAAGCACCCTGAAGTGTTTCTAATGTGCATTCAGGATTATGCACCACTGAGGAAGATATGCCAGTTGGATGTAACATGGGAGAAAAGAGGCTTACAAACCTAAGACTTCTAACTCAGCACAGACTGCTGTTTTGCAGTTTTGCTTCCCGTGGCCATGATGTAACATGGATACAGTGACAAGGATAAATGTGCAGCTTGGACCGCTCTGAGCCACTTTCCCACGATGATCAGACACGAGCCATTAGCTGGAAGTAACAAGGAGTATATGAAGATGCAAATGATAAGTAAATTGATCTGTGGCTATTAATTAGACATACCAAGCACTGTAGAGCTATTTGACAGGTGCCAATTAGTAAATAGGTGGCAAAATGTGTCAAGTGAAGGTCAGCTAACAGGAGCACAGTCTCACTTTTCCTGCAGCAGCTGTCGGAGGATTTCTCTAGCAAACCCTCTAAGATGCTCAACACTCCATTTGTTTAATTGTCAACTTTTTGGGAAAAGAGTTCCTTTCTCAGTATGGTAGTATATTCAACCAATATAGTATATTACACCCATTCTTAGATGCACATTGTAATATTTGAACACCTGTGAAATTTGACTACATCTTACCATCGAAATGGTAAAAACATGGTTGCACTGTTGTCCTTCTTACTGGTACATAGAATAGTGGAGCCTCTTGAAACCAATGGTGCAGTGACATATAGTCTATTTTATTTTATTTTATTTTATTTTATTTTATTTTATTTTATTTTATTTTATTTTATTTTATTTTATTTTATTTTTGAGAGAGAGAGAGAGAGAGAAAGAGAGTGCGAGCAGGGGAGGGGAAGAGAGAGAGGGAGACACAGAATCTAAAGTAGGCTCCAGGCTCTGAGCCGTCAGCACAGAGCCTGATATGGGGCTTGAACCCATGAACTGTGAGATCATGACCCGAGCTGAAGTCGGATGCTCAAGGAACTGAGCCACCCAAGCGCTCCATGAAATAAGGTCTATTTTAAAGTCTTCACAGTCAGACAGTTTCTTAACACTTTCTTTAACACTATCTTCCTGGGATAAGCCTCCATTATCTTTTGCCTACATTTTTGCAGTCACCTCCCAGCTTGTCATTTCTACTTCTACCCTTTGTCCCTCTTCAATCCATTCCTAATACAATGATCAAAGTGTTAAAACTGAAGCCTCACCTCAGCCTCAGGACCCAGCTTCCCCTGCAGCCCTCCCGAGGATGTTTCTTTTCTCTCCCAGTCATCACATCCTTGCAGGTGTGCAGGGGTACTTCTGCTCCTCATTGCATGTTTCCATTCCTCCCCCCTTCCTTCCTGAAAACCCTGAGCTTTGCATTTCCTGTCATTAGACTGAATGTGAGATTAACCGATAAGTGCGCATGCCCACTGCAGCCATCTGCAGCTGACCAGTGATCTTCAGCAAAGGTGTTGACTTCTTGTCCACTGCCATTCTCACCAATGTTCTGCTATTTTAATTCTTAGTGATTTACATATACATGTGGATGATCCTTCCAAATCCCTGGGTTGGTGGTTTTGTGGCCTCTCCTTTAGTAATCTTGTCTTTTTCCCTACTTGAGTTCTTTCTTTCGTGGTAAACCTTGATCTTGCCATGAAACTGTGTCTCCTCCAAAATGTCAATTTTAAGTGTTCTGTAACTCTCCCACCATCTTTCTTGCTCATCCCTTTCAGTACCTGACTTCCATAACTTTAGTCTCCATGTGGTCCTTCAATCCACAGATGTTGCCATCTTTCTCTTCTCCATCATCCTTTTCTTGTCTTCCTCCCCCTTGTGACCTAAGCTTCAATTCTCTGGTCAGTCATTTTGGTCATTTCTTTGCACACATCCTCAACTCTTTTGACCTCTTTCTGTTTGTCATGCTGCTTGGTGCAACCACGGATGAACCTCCTCCCAGACCTGGATCCACGACAGAAAATAGCTGTGGTAAAACATGAAATGTTGCCGACTGCTCTTTCTTTACCCTGATGGGCAATGACCTCAAGTGGATCTTTAAAGCTGCCAGGTGATTACATCATATTTTCCAGATTTATTTCTTTTCTGCTCTCCTGGATGGCTATTTCTTACTTTCCCCTTCTCCTGAAACCTCTAGCATTTTCTTCCCATCCCCTCCGCCTTTGCTGCAATACTAAGAAAAGTGAATGCATCTGAAAGAGCTTCCACAGACTCCTGCTATCCTTACCTGACAGCTTACTTGCGTGGGGGAGTCTTTCCAGTCTAACTTTTTTGTGTCACTTTGGATGAACTGTCTATGTTCCCAGCTACAGCCAAACTTTCTTCTCATGCACAGGTCCTATCCTTTCTCACTTATGTTCCTCCAGTAAATTCCCCACCTCTTTCCTACATCTTTAGCTTACCCTTCTCTTCTGGGTCATTCCCATAAGTGGAGCAACATGCTGTTATTTCTTTCCACCTACAAACGTGCAAGCAAGCAAACTTTCTTGACCTCCTCATCTGATTTCTTTCTCTTTCTATGTGTAGCAAAGCTCCAGAAAGAGTGGTCTGCCCTTGTCGTCTATTTTTTCTTCAGTTCCTTCTTGAAACCACTCCAAACAGGTTGTCACTCCCATCATTCACTCTAAATACTCTTATCATTGGATGACCTACACTATTTATGACCTCCAATGGCATTTGCACCACCCAATGTCACTTCTCCATTTCCACCCTGTTAGTTAACATAGACAGATCTCCTCTTAGATACTTCCCTCTCTTGGTCTCCAGAATTCTACTTTTCCTGTTTTCCTCCCACTTCACCAGCTGCTCCTTCTCAGTCTCTTTTGCTGATTCTCTTTTCCCTAAACTCTGAGTGCTGTCCCAGGGGGCTCAGTTGAAGGATCTGTTTTTCTTCTTCTTCTTCTATAAAAATGAAATCCCCAGATATGCCTCTAAATATGCCTCTAAATATACTAAATGCTGATGACTCCCCACATTATATCTCTAGCTCAAACCTTTCTCCTGGACCCCAGACTTTGATGTCCAGCTTGTTACTTAACATCTCCATTGGGATGTGAATGTCCAGTAGGCATCACAAAGCTAATAGATCCCAAATGGAACTCTAGCTCTTTCTCCCCATGCTACCTGGAAAAAATATGCATTTACAAGAGTCCTGCACTTTATCTGGCAGAACAGGGAAGAAAAGCAATGTCTTACTCAGGTAAAAACACTATGCTGCTCACATCAGAGAGAGAGAAAAAATTTAAACTTTAATTAATGCCGTGGGTGGATTTATATATTTGGAGTTGTAGCAGTTCCATCAAACAAGGAAGTATATTTTTACCTCCTCTAAACATCTGTGGGTTTAAAAATTCCATTTTAACAGGGGACTTAGAAAAAATAGGATTTTTCTGTACTTGCTTTATCAGCTTTCTGTCTTACGTTCTTACATTTTTATTTGCAAGATGAGTTATGCTACTTAATGAGTTTTTTCTTTTAATTTAGGTGTTTGGGCCATTTTTCAATCCTTCGTATAATCCCAAGCAGTACAAACTCCCCCTCTACTTCCCTTCCCACTCAAAATGAAAAACAATGTGGAGAGGAGGAGGGTTCTGTCTGTGAAAGGTTCAGTTCTTATGTACACCAAATTAAAAACACGAGTAAAAAACATTTTTAATATATGGAGCGGCCTGGAAAACTCAGGAAAAATTCGTGGACTGTAAATAGTGTAGGTCATCTAATGGGTATAAATTGCTCTGTGATTAAGTCACAACAAATGCACCTCTGTCAAGGTCAGCACTCGATCCCTTCTCTTGCTTACTCAAGGATAGTAAGTACTTTAATAATTTTCCCTCTCTTGTATCAATATTTTTTCTTTATTAGATTTTGTCATCATCACATCACATGCTGTATTTCTTTCCAGCTTAAAGTGAAAAACAAAACTCCCTTTACTCCTTTGCCTGTTCTGTTACTATTCCATCTCTCTGTTCTGTACAGAAAACTTCTTCGAAGGTATTGTCCATATACCTGCTATTCTTACCTACACCCACTAGTGTTAGGTTAGTATTAGGTTTGGGTGTATGTAGCAGAAAACATAACGTAAAAGAAAATTTAAAAGATGGCGGTTATTTTTTTCCACAAAAAGGTCAGATTTTGAGAAAGAAAGCTGGGAAAAAAGCAGATTAAAAAGGGGCAGCCAGATGTCCGAAGCCAGATCCCCTTGCCTACTTTTGGCTTCTTCAAATCTTGCTTGCCTCTTGTATCAGCCTGTAGCCCTGAACCAGAAGCTTGACTGTACTAACCCCGCCCATCCCGGAAGCACATATGTATAAAAAGACCAGTAGAACCAGCCAGATGCTCAGCCTTTGGAGGTTACTCTGCTGGGCTGGTGCGGAAGCACATATGTATAAAAGGACCAGTAGAACCAGCCAGATGCTCAGCCTTGGGAGGTTACTCTGCTGGGCTGGCGCGGGTGCGCAATAAACAGTCTTTTCTGATTCCCTGAGTGCATGTGGCTTGTCTCTTCCTGGGCACCAATTTGCTGCAACAATTTAGTCTGGTCATGGTTGATATGGTGACTCCTTGGACAGATGTGACACATCTACTCTACCACCTACCTATGCTTGGTGCTTCCAAGGCCACATGACCCACAAAGGCTGCTGCTGCTCTAGCCATCACTTTGGGTTTTAGTACTTAGAAGGTATGCACGAAGGAAGGTGTGGCAGATGTTACTGTTTGTACACAGTTTTTCTTATCTCCTCTTCCCTGCGGTGGTTTAAAAAGTTGGTGGAGAATAATAACCTTCTTCGTTGACTTTGGGCCCAATCATGTAAATTTTTTGGCCAATGGGTGGAAGTGACCTTGTGGGTTCTAAGCATTAGGAAGCATTAGGTGGTATGGCAAATTTCCACAAGGCTTCTTAGAGCTCCCACCCCTGCCAGGGGAACAGCATATTTCTCTGTCAGCCTGGAGTGAAAGCCGCTCTGAACCTGATCCAAAGTCTGGAGAGCAGCCTCACTTAGCCAAGTCCAGTGAGCTCAGCTCAGAGCAGCCACACTACTGATCCAGAAACATGAAATTGAATGTATGTTGTAGGTCGTTGACATATTTTGGGGTTTGTTTCATAAAAAATATCACAGTGAAAATTTTGACGAGTGCTAAAGGTCCAAGGGTGCCTCCTGGCTCCATCAACTCCTTTTTCAGCTGGCCTCCCAGAAATCCCACACACACACTTCAACTTACCTGTCATACATGGTCACACCTGGATCAAAGGGAGATTAGAAAATACAGCTGGCTGCATTTTACCCCAAATAAAACCAGAGTTCTTGTTCCTGAAAAAAGAACGGTGCATGGCTTTTGGGTGGAAACCAGTAGTTGCTTCCACAAGAATCCAATCAGGCTTTTTCTCTAGCCCTCCAAAGAAGCCGCTCTTCACAAGTCAGCCCCAGTCATTACTGGCCCCTCAGTAGGCTTTGTCACTGTTCACTCCTTGGAATGCTTTCCTACTTTATTTCTAGGATAGCTCTTGGTCTGTTCCTCCCTCATTGGCCATAGCTTTTCTGTTTCCTTTACATGATTGTCCTTTTTCCTGAGCTCTCAACATTGCTTGGAGCTCAGCCCTCAGCTTACTTTATTGGGTAGCCATTTTTGTTCTCTCTTCAATATTATCCAGTCCCAAGGTATTAAATAACATCTATATATACTGATGGTTCCCTAAGTCATTTCTTCAGTTCAGATTTCTCTCAAAGCTTCAGATTTTCATATCCAACGGTGTCCTTAGTCTTGCCACCAGATGTCTAACAGGTGTGTCCCATATGACCCAAACAACACTATTTCCCATCCCCAGTGACCTAAAATTGCTCCTTTTACAGCTTCCCCATGGTAATTCCAAGGCTTCTAGAAGCTTAGGCTGAAAAATGATTCCTATCTTTCTTTCAGACCCCATTTCCAAACCATCAGCAAATAACTACCAGCGATCTTTATAAATAAATCATGCTATATTCAGTGAAAAGGAATGAACTCACTGTGTATGAGAACAACACGGAACAATCTTACAGATATAATATTAAGTGAAATATGCCAGGCATAAAAGGATATATTTTGTATTTTTCCATTTGTATTTAGTGCATAAATAGACAAATCTAGAGTGAGAGAGGCTGGAATAGTAGTTATATCTGGGGAAAATATTGAAAGGGAAGGGAGAGCAGGGATTCTGGGTGGTTACATCAGTATACACAAATGTGAAAGTTAATCAGATGATTCAGTTAGGACTTGCACACTCTAACGTATGTAAATTATACATCAACAAAAAAGAAGTATTATTATTGGTTATTAGTACCAATAACTCACATTGGTTATTAGTACCAGTAATTCACAAACTGTGGATTTGTTATGATGTATACGATGAAAAAAATTCATTGGGAATATATTTTGTCATTTGTGTTTATGGTAAGAAATATGTATTTGTTCTTTATCCCTGCTTTGGGCACATAGGTAAAACCCTCAGATTTTTTAAAGTGATGAGAGCAATAAGGGTGTTGTTTGCTCTGTTTATGTTAATGAGGTGACTTTTGGAATGCACCTGAGAATGGGGGCTGGTTTCCCAGAGAATCAACCTTGTAATTAGAGGGTTAGAACTTTCACTCTCACACCCTGACCTCCAGGAGGGGAGCCAGCATGGAGATTTGTTCCATCACTAATGGCCAATGATTTAATCAGCCATGCCTATGTAAAACCCATGCCTCCATAAAAGCCCAAAAGGATGGGGTTTGGAGAGCTTCCAGATTAGTGAACTAGAACACTTCCTTGTGCCACCATGTGGGACCCCAAGCTCCATGGAGAAAGAAGCTCCTTTGTTTAGGACCTTACCCTATGTACCTGTTCATCTGGCTGTTGATTCATATCCTTTAATGTCCTATGAATGAATCGGTAATACAGTAAATAAATGGTTTTCCAGACTCCTGTGAGCTGTCCTAGTAAATTAATGAAACCAAAGGAATGGGTCACGGGAACCTCCGATTTACAACCAGTCAGTCAGAAGCATGGATTGTGATTGGCATCTGAAGTGGAAGGTAGTCTTGTAGGACTGAGCCATTTGCTTGTGGAATCTGATGTTATCTCTGGGTAGACAGTGTCAGAATTGTGTGGAATTCTCAGACACCCAGCTGGTGTCTGAATTGCTTGTTGGCATGTAGAAGCCTCTAAACACATACACACACATGCACACACACACTGCAGTTGGGTCCAGGAACCCAAAAAGATATTTATAGATATGTCTATATCCATAGAGTATCTTTACAGAATTGGTCACTTAATACATTCACTGCTGTATCATCCTGGTCCAAGCCACCACAATGTCTTGACTAGATTACCAGAATAGCCTTTTAGTATTCCTACTTTCCCCTTCATCTCCCCTTTGGTCACTCATACAGCACTAAGGTTATCTCTTTGAAATCCAAGTCAGATCATATTAGTTCACTGCTGAACACCCTCTAAAGATTTCCTGTTGTACTCAGAGTAAAAGCCAAAATCCATGTGGCTGTACCCTCTCTTCCTTAATGCTCTCCTTCAAAAGTCATCTAAACAGTGGAGACGTTCTTGACCTCCTATATAAATAGTATTCTGTCACCTTCCTGACACTCTCCAACCCTTTAACTGTTTTTACTTTGTAACTCAAATCACCTTCATATAGAGTATCTATTTAGAAGTTTATTTTATTTATTTTTCTCTCCCTCTTTCCCAATGGAGTGTGATGTGAGGTATATGGGCCCTCCCCTTGAATCTGGAGGGGCTTTCTGACTGCTTGCCCGATAGAATATGGTGGTTGTGATGATGGTGGCCAGTTCCTGGCCCAGGCCTTGAGAGACTGGAGGCTTTCTCTTTCTGTCTTTTGGAACACGCTCTCTAGGATCTGTGAGTAACTATATAAGAAGTCCAACTACTTTGAGACCTCCATGTGGGAAGGGTTATGTGCTGGCACTCCCAGTGGAGCCTAGCCTTTTAGCTATGCCGGAAATGAGTGAGGCCATCTTGAGCCCTCTAGACAAGCCATCTTCCATCTGGATACCACCAAGTGACCTCAGCCTATCTCACAATGTCTGTCACATCAGAAGAATTGTCCAGCTGCGTCCTGTTCAAATGAGGGAGCCAGTTATCATGAGATAAAATGGTTGAAACATTCAGTCTCAACATTTTGGGATAGATTGTTAAGCAGCAATAGCTAATCAGAAGTCCTCTGTATGTGTGTTGGGGGTTAACTACCAGCAGGTTTTCTTTCAGGGTGTATGTACAGGGAGCACATAGGTAGGCTTCCTTCTCTCCTCAGTGACAAAATCAACAGGGCTTCATCCTGTGGCGCCAGCACCCACATCCACAACATGGGCTCTCTCTAGGCAGATCATGTAATTTCATTAGAGAAGAGATTATAGACTTCAATGTGGGGGCAGATATTAGCTCTTGACAGTCTCTCTATGGGCAGGGGGTGCAGGACATCTGTCCCAGGTGTCCCATACACACTCTTCTATTTATGTCAATCGCTGATTGGAGACTTTGAGGTGTTGCCAGTGGAACAGCCCCCAAGTTCCTATGGCCTTTTCTTTGTGTCCAAGATGGCAGCTTCCTACAGTCTGTTGATATGCTCCTGTCCCCTTTCTGGCCTGTAGAAATTCATCAAAATGTCTGAGTCAATTCATAGGTTCCAATTTTTCTTTCTTTCTTTCTCTTTTCTTTCTTTCTTTCTTTCTTTCTTTCTTTCTTTCTTTCTTTCTTTCTTTCTTTCTTTCTTCCTTCCTTCCTTCCTTCCTTCCTTCCTTCCTTCCTTCCTTCCTTCCTTCCTTCCTTCTTTCTTTTTAAATCAGAGCAGGAACAGGTTTATTCCTTTCTGTACATCTTTGCTCATTTCAGTGGGATTTGGGAGTGGTGGGAAGGAAACATTTGTGCTTTGTTTTCTCTCTGAAACCCAAACCTATATTTCTATATGAGAACATACACGGCAGGACTTCTTCAAAGGAAAGGATCTTTAACGAAAGTGTGTGTGTTTGAGGAAACACTGAATTCTGGCTGTTCAAATGTCACCTCATTTGCCACTTGTTCAGATGTGCCCTCGGAGCTGGCTGGGTCCAGCTAGTCAGGAAATGCAAACTCATTTTCACTGCTCCCTCGGACCAGCTCAGTTCAAAGCTGACTGGTCTCAGACAGGGGGCAGGGAGGGTGCTGTCCCCAAACCAAGTTCCCTGAGAAGCCTTCCTTTCAGTCTGGGCAGTGAACCTGCCCCATAGAACTGAACTTCATGGCATGAAAGTCTAGGTGAAGCATATGTACGTTTTATTTATCCTCAGATCCTATTCTTTAATTAACTGAATTGCACACATTAGTACTGTATAATTTAGAGGAGCACATATACTTTTATTGCCCAACCAACTAAAATGTTCATCAAGCATTTTTGATGATGTGAGAAAATGCTTCTGATAAAATGTTAAGAGCAAATGTGAAAAAGAAAGCATAATTCAAAACGTTAGCTAGCCTAGGACTTCAAAACTGTGAAAAAGACATAGGAGCATGTGTGAGGACACGAATTTTATTTGCTTAAAATAATTGTGTGTATTTTTATTTTTATTTTTTATAAAATTTTTTTAAATGTTTATTTATTTTTGACAGAGAGAGAGAGACAGAGCATGAGCGGGGCAGGGGCAGAGAGAGAGGGAGACACAGAATCGGAAGCAGGCTCCAGGCTCCAAGCCGTCAGCACAGAGCCTGACGTGGGGCTCAAACTCACAAACCTTGAGATCACAACCTTAATCAAAGTCAGACGTTCAACTAACTGAGCCACCCAGGCGCCCCTGTGGGTATTTTTGTATTAAGAAATTATGTGTAACCTAAATAAACTTATTGTTTAAAAAAACAAGGTACGTCCGACAGAATATAAGACTTTTCTAAATCAGGCAAAACAGTGTATACCTAAGGTTCTGTGTTCAGGGCTATGGCTTGCTAATAGTTCAGACTGACCATCCACTGAAAACATTTAGAAATCTAGGATAAAAAAATATTAAAAAACATCATAAAAGCATCTAAAAGAGACAAGATTGGAAGGGATTGCCAAGTCCAAGTCTCGTTGATGGCAGCGATGCTGAGGGGTCAGCAAAGCACCAAAGTTCCTGGCTGTCTGTGGGTTTTGCTGAATTTGGCAAACCGGTGGTTTTTGGAACTTGCTGAGTGGGAGGGAGAGAAGCCCAGTGGCCACCTATGTTGGAGAGTCTAAGAGGAGACCATCCCCCAGGAAGCTAGGGCTCCAGAATGCCACAGCTTCAGGATGAATGAACCAGAAGTAAGTCACCCCTGCCCCTAGGGGACTATAGGACCCGTGTGTTGGCTTCCTTAGAAAGAAAAAAAAAAAAAAGGAATCAAACCAAACAAACAAAAACAACAAAAAAACCCCAATGAATTGTCACCACACGCCTGCTTCTGCTGGGCTTCTCAGTTCTAACTTTTTACTTCATCTGGGCACGGGGTGGGTCCAGGTTTTGTGGGGACTACGCTTTTACAATTTTGGGGAGGGTCTTTCATTAAGAGAAAAAAAACCCCACAATTAAAATGCATAATTAGGTACAAACACTGAGTATTCATTTGGAAGAGAGAACGAGTTGCAACAAATTCCAAATTTAAAAAGCTGACACGTATCACACACATCATAACATTTTAGAAAAATAAGATTTATTTATTTATTTATTTATTTATTTATTTATTCAAGACCTGACCTCAATAGAACCATTTTGTCCCCCTACGTTTTTTGGCTGCTTTGATAGCCTCTTTTTATGACAATGATTTTATAGAGAGAACGTAAATATGATTTAGCCTGGACTCTAGCACTGGTGATAGAAATTTATTTTACTATTGATAGCTTGGAAAAACTTCTTTAGCTCTTCCTACCTCATTACTGGTCACATCATGTACCTTTTAAGAATTGTTATCAAATTTCAGGCATTTGGGGACATCTCCCAAGTTGTTTGTTTTTTAATACATAAGCTGTAAAATCTCAGAGGATTTTAAATTTTCCTTGGCAGTGACTAATCTTCCATACTCTTGGAACTAATGGCCCATTAACCAGTTATTGTTGATGTTATTAGATTTATGTGATTTTAGACTGTATTAGATTTATGTGATCTTAGTTGACGTCAGTAGTTTGCATCAAATTAGAAAGAAATTTAAATCTTTTAATGTGGGTTCAAATATTTCACTTATTTTTCAGTCTCATTTTTAAGCTATCCAAGAATCCATTCCTCACTTTTATCTCAAATTTATGTCTTTCTTTTAATCATTTAGTGCTCTTGGTATAATATAAAACATTTCTTGCTAGTCCTTTCTTCTCAATGTATAATTTAAGAATCATTCTGATTGATTCCTTTATTCATCTTGATCACCTTTGTTGTATATTTCATTAATATTTTATCACAATTTCCTTTAATTCCTTTTAAATAACTAAAGATGGCGTGAAGTACCCATTATTGGGCTCTAACGCGGGGTTCTTTATCACTTGTTTTATGGGAACATTCCAAAATGTTTTCCTATATTGTGGTTAAAATGGCACATTTGGACTTTATCAACATTTTGAACAAACTCTTTGGCATCTCACTTGCATTGGGGTTTCTCTGCTGAATCGTTGAAATATATATGTTCAGGTCCTTAAAATGGCACTCTTCTCCTATTGCAAGATGGAACAATTTTATCATGGGCAAGGCATCTAGCTACATATTTTAGATTATTTGAAGGAAGCACCACCTTGACACGCATATTTAAAATATTCCATATAGCGGCACCTGGGTGGCTCAATCAGTTAAGTGTCCGACTTCAGCTCAGGTCATGATCTCACTGTTCCTGAGTTTGAGCCCCGCGTCGGGCTCTATGCTGACAGCTCAGAGCCTGGAGCCTGCTTCGGATTCTGTGTCTCCCTCTCTCTCTGTCCTTTCCCTGCTCATACTGTCTCTCTTTGCCTCTCAAAAAATAAATAAATGCTGAAAAAATAAAATATTGCACATAAAAGACAGTCTGAAAAGAAAAAGTGTGACTGTTGTAAAAGACAGAAGTGGTCAACCATATCAGTGACTGTGGAGGCAGCTTCATTGGACAAGACTAAAGGAATGAGTTGCCCACGGACATATGAAGGGGTTTCAGCCCTGTGGCCTGTGTTATGGTGTATGTGCCTGTGATTATTAGTCCAAGGCAGGTTATACTTGTATAGAACTTGTTTCGGGTTGTCAAATAAGCAGATAGAAGCTTTTCAATTAATGGAAAAGGTAGGAGCTATGCTCCGAGTTTGTTTGTTTGTTTGTTGCTATGTTATTTGAACTTAAATAATTTAAACAATTCGCAATTAATTAATGTTTGTCCGATATGGTGACAAGTCTACAGTAATGTAGATGTCTTTGCTGTCTGGTTTGATTCATCACTTTATTTTATACAGATTTTCCTTTATTTTTACTAATTATTCATAAACTGTTTTAGGTAAACAGGTTGTGTGTGTGTGTGTGTGTGTGTGTGTGTGTTTCATTTGAAATTTTAGTGTTGTGTGTGCAAAAAATGTATCAAATGTAGCAAGTAGATGATTCCTGTGACATTTCTATTATTTGAATAATACTATTTTCATTCTCACCACTGAAACCTCTTTCTCTTAAACATTACATACTCACAACTACCCTACAGATCATTTAAATAAATGTTCTTTATTTCCTCTTTGTAGTGGGCTTATAAAATCATGGTAAATTTTTTCACCAGGTGCTTTATAGTTTTGATTCTAATGTAAGTGGTATCTTTAAAAATATAATATAATTTTCATTGCTATATAGAAATGGATCTATTTCTGTCTGCTTATGTCATATCTGGAAGTATTGCTAACATCTAATATCAATAGTTCATCTGTAGATTAGACTAGTTTCTAGATTAGTGCACATATAATATCATACCATCAAGGATAATTAAAAATTTGGTTATTTCTGGAAAATATGGTTTAATTTTTATCCCTTTTTTAACTAAATAGAATTAACACACCGTGTTTTATTAGTTTCAGGTGTACAATGTAGTGATTCAACAACTCTGTATGTTACAAAGTGCTCATTACGATGTGTCCTTTTTGATTTCCTTTATTCCATTCGTCCCCCCACCCACCTCCCCTCTGGTGACCGCCAGTTTGTTTTCTTTATTTAAGAGACTGTTTTTCTGTTTGTCTTCTTCATCTATTCATCTATGGATGGACATGTGGGTTGCTTCCATATCTTGGCTGTTGTAAATAATGCTGCAATAAACATAGGGGTGCCTATATCTTTTTGAATTAGTGTTTTTTGTTTTATTTGGGTAAATCCTCAGTAGTGGAATTACTGGATCATATGATAATTCTATTTTTAATTTTTTGAAGACCCTTCATACTGTCTTCCACAGCGGCTGCACCAGTTTGCATTCCCACCAACAGTGCATGAGGGTGTCTTTTTCTCCACATCCTCACCAACACTTATTGTTTCTTGTGTTTTGATCTTAGCCATTCTGACAGGTGTGCGGTGATATTTCAATGTGGTTTTGATTTGCATGTCTCTGATGATGAGTGATGTTGAGTGCCTTTTCATAGGTCTGTGGTCATTTGTATGTCTTGGGGAAAATGTCTATTCAGGTCCTCTGCCCATTTTTAAATTGGATTATTTGTTTGTTTGTTTTTCATGTGTGTGTGTGTGTTTTAATTTTTATTCTTGCCTTACTTCTCTGGCTGTGACCTCAGCATGATTTTGAATAGAATTGGTGATAATGGACAATTTAGTCTTCTTTCTAACCTCAGGAGGAGTATGTTCAATATCCTCATTAGCTGGGATGAGCACTGTAGAATTGTTATGATATACTTGTTTACCATGCTGGCACTCTAAGCTGAAAGGGTCTACAGAGTCACAAGACTGGAAGAGATGGCTGAGAGAATGGCCACTACCCCATATTGAGTGATGATGGGGATTTCACGGGGTCAGGAAGGATTAAAAAGACTAGCATTGGAGTATGAGGGTCAGAGAGAGTGTTAAACATGGTAGAAGAGAAAGCAGGCAGTGAGAGAGTCAAAGTCAGGGATGGTGGGCACTCTCTCCAGTCCCAGGAGTTGGCAGGAAACCCAGATGCATAGGCAAGAGGTCCTCTACCCGGGCTCAGGACCAAGGACAGGGTGGTGAGAACAAGGGTAGCATT
Source organism: Panthera tigris (assembly GCF_018350195.1). Taxonomy (NCBI): domain Eukaryota; kingdom Metazoa; phylum Chordata; class Mammalia; order Carnivora; family Felidae; genus Panthera; species Panthera tigris. The sequence goes on from NC_056670.1 coordinate 39,517,536, forward strand.
CATGACTTCTGTCCAAGTCAATTCTGATTCTGTCCTGTTTATGTTTTATTATACTAGATGTGAAGTAAACTGGTCATTGGCCTTTCTTTAAAGTTGCCTGTCTGACTTTCCCAGCAGAGGGTGGGAGGAAGTTGAGCCCATGCCCCAAATGGCAGACAGCTGAGCAAACTTCCCCACAGGCACCAGGGCTGCAGAAACCGGAGACCTATCCTAACTACTGTGAGGAAAGGAGACTGATACATGCATTTTGTTTTCATTAAACCTAATTATTTTATTTTAGGGTTAAATTTTTTTTTCATTTTTGGCAAAATGTGAGGACATTTGGGACCATGCTAATATCTTGTTCTTTCTTGTCCTCTGCACCCATGTCCCTGCTACTTTACTCCTTAGAGGGAACTACAGTGATCAGTTTGTTGTATCTCCTTCCAGATATGTTTCAGTGAATTTGTGTTCATCAATATGGCTGTAAAATATATATAGTATTGTTGCTGCTGGTGCGTGTGTGTGTTTAATGCAAATTTGATCACATTCAAGTTATATTTTCCCTTTCCTCCTTTTGGAACAGCAGTTTCTTCAAAAGTATCTCTTCAAAAACAGTATAAGAACTGCCATGAAATAATCTTCTCTGGAGACTTTGTCAGAGATGATGATGAACGTAAAGATAGAAGATGCTAATGCCATAGAAACTCAGGACTAATCAAATTGAAAATGGCTTAATTTACGGTGGGAACTGTATGGCAGATAAAACAAAACAGCTGCTCCAAATTTCCTCCCTCCCTGTGAACGGCCCACAGGGCACCCGCACACGTTAGTGATGAGGAACTCAAGTGAGGGCTCTGGTTGGCACCAAAATAGCTATTAATTGTCTCTTCTCCTTAAGATCAAGTCTGAATGAAGAGGCTAAATGAGTTTCCTTTCAGCTTGAGAAGCGCTTGTTCAGTGGCGGGAGGACCGCTGCAAAAATGAAGGATGAATGTGTGGTGTGTGTTTTAAGGGCACTGCTTCCAATTATTCTTGTCCCTTTATTGTTGAGAAGCCATGCCTGTATTAGAAGGATCAGGGACTGAATACTCTTCAGAAATTCATTATATGCAGCAGCCACTTTTTAACCTTTGCCTGTGAGTGATTTTTGAAATGCACTCATGGTGGATGGTTTTTAAATTCTAAAGGTGAATGAAATGGCATTGTCAAAGCAGTAATGTCTATGGTGATGAGAACACCGGTGCCTGGAAATTGAGTTCTCCGAGGGAGGGACATTATGGGAAGAGTGAGAAAGAATTGTGTCTTGATTTCCAATATATTAATTTATTCAAATAGCATCATCTACTTGTATAAAGGAATCATGGGACGTTAGAGTCAAAAAGACATTAGAGACAATCCAGTTATTGAAATAAATTTTTTAGATGTAATGAGAGAGGTAGACAAACCACACGGACGGTTCAAGGTCACACAGTGGACAGAACAAGAAAAAGCCAGGCTTCCTGGATTGGGATGGGTACTATGGGCTTTCTCTGCAGGAGGCTGCCCTTCTTAATTTGGTCAATCAATGACCGTGTATTGACTGAAGCATTACAAGAGAGTGAAGTTTGTGAGATGGCACGGGGTGGAGGAAGGGACATTAGTTATGGGGTTAGACACCCGGATTTGAATTCTGAATCTGCCACTTCTGTGATTTTAGGCAAATCCCTTTACTGGCCTCATCTTAGTTTAACCAGCTTTCCTATTTTACAAGGAAAAGACATTTTGGGGGGGAAGCTGAATGAAATAGTTTCAGGAAAGTGCCAATGCAAGGTCCAACGCACTGTAAGCTCTTGAGAAGCGATTGTTTCCTTCTCTGTTAAACAAGATGTCAAAAAGGAGAAAATAAAACAGAATAAAACCAAACAAAACCCCACAAATAACTCTTACTGGAAATAACTCTTATCTTAGGTTTTCTAAATTTTTCTCCTTTTTCCTTCCTTCCCTAATCTACTAAATTAGGTAAGCAATCATAGCTCTTGGTTTTGCCTCATCTGCAAAGTGATCTTGGGAACGTTGGCTTACCAGGAAAAGCTGCTACGTGTCTAATTTTACATAACGACCCAAGAGATGGTGAAGAGAACTGAGAACTTGTGGTTGGGCCCCAGGTCACTTGGATTCAAGCACTCAACAGGAGAGAAGGCAAAGGTGGCTCCTGATTTTTCAGAACTCCTCTCAGGGCACAGGCAACTCTTTTGAGAATGCAGAAGAACATTCTTGTGTTTTGCCTGAGGGTAATTGTTGGCTGAGGGCAGGGAACAATGGTTCCTGGTTTGGAAACTTGGTGGGATCATCAGAACGTCCCCTGATGAATACCAGCTCATACAGGTTTGATGAGCATTTTTAAAGGCTACCCTGACTCCATGTTGGGGCTTCAAGGATAAAGAAACCATGATATCTCACTTCTGGGGAGAATGGTCCCAATCCTTGAAAGACAGGCTGTAAGAAACTAACGTGGAAAATCAATACGAAACAAAGACCTCCAAACCTACTCCAGTGACCCTGACTACAGTGACCAAGGAAATGTAAATGTTTTAAGTCAGAGAAGGGTGCCAGCGGCTGCCAAAATGAGCAGCACTACAGGTGGAACCAGGTGATACAAAGGACCCAGAACACTTACTTTGAACTCTGTCTTGAAGAAAGGGGTATGATCTCAAGGGAATTCAGTAGAGGGGAAACTCAGACATTCTAGGAACAACAAAAAAAAAAAAAAAAAGAGAGAGAGAGAGAGAGAAGGAGATAAAGTCAGGCCATGAGATATGGGAGAAAGTGTTGCTCAGAATGGAGGCTGGAAGCAACGTGTCAGGTAAAGGTAGTGGCAGTAGATGTCTTTTTACAGATTTAAAGGTCTTCTCACTGAGTAAGTAGGGCAGGACCTGGAAGGAAGCTTGAGAAAGTCAAGGGCTGAATTAGGAGGCTGAGGAGGGAGGAGTTCCTTGTCCTGATCCCCTAGTGGATGAACAGCAGGTGGCAGCAGCAATGACAAGGGCTCTCCCTTGGTACTGAAGAGATGTTGCAGATTCTGGGTCTTTTTCTCGTCATTAAACAGAGGCTCAATCATGGACGGGGTTTACAGAAGTTTCAGGAATGAGGGTAGGTAGCATTGGGATGCTGTCCAGGGAGGTCTACCCCCAGCGTGGGGTGGAAAGGGGCCATATGTAGGGGAGCTGCAGTGGGGAGGGTCCTGCCCTAGTGGCTCTAGCACCTTCTCATAAGCACCACTGCAGGCTCAGAAAAGGCACAAAGTTGCTGGGGTCAGAGTGACAACCAGTAGGGGTGCCCATGACCACTTCCCACCCCCGGACATCCCAGTTTCCTTAGTCTTTCCCTGCCATCCCTGCCCTGAGTGTGCAATTGACCCCCCTGCTAGCATCCTGCTCAAGCACATTTCCCAACACGTTTTCTCGTTTTCTAGCAGTGACTGTGGGGTTTGAATTGCTTCTTTGTACACTTGCATTCAAGGGTTCCACACCTTCCCTCACTTGAGGTCTAGGTAATGTCGTGGTGATTCGAATCTGGCTGACAGGGACGAGAATCCCTAGAGGGAGGAAATGGAAGTGGAGTGGAGAATGAGCCACCCACACTGTCAGTGATATGGAAGGAGATGAACTAAAAAAGAAAACCAGGTCAAAATCTGGGAGAGCTGTAGCAAAGAGACCCAGAATCTGCTTATCACACGGTGCTTAAGAAGCTTTGCAAATTTGTTAGTGGTCTGATTCAGCAGAAATAGTAACTGGTAACAAACTGATAACAATACTCCTAGAGAGTCTGGATGCCACTGTGGGGCAGAAAAGCTCTGTTTGTACAGCCCCTGCTCTCAGAGTCAGAGGGAAAGTTGTTTCACGTGGACACTCATAGGCCAGGTGGGGCAGGTGGAAAGTGCCGGGCACCTTCTGCCAAAAGCCTGAATGCCCCATGCCTGGGACGGCATTGCCTCTCATTGCCTTTCCCTGGTTGACAGCCGGTGGGTACAGCCAGCTCTTGAGCTTCCAATCCCTGCCCTCACTGAAAGTGAACCGGAATGAGTGCCACTCACCTCCTTCCTGTGGATGGGTGCTGGCTCCTGGTACAAGTCCTGATCACTGGCTAGGCGGTAAGGTCAGACCTGTGCCTTCTCACCTCCTGACTCCCCTCCCCCACTCCTGCAGTCTTCTTTTTGGCCCTGGCTCCTTCAAGCTAGTGGATACACGTGGATTCTTCTTGAGCCTTTTCCATTATTTCCCAGCCAGGCTTTTTCTTCTCGCACTGTGGGCTGGAAGACCCTTCGCTCGACCTGATCCTGCCTGCTCTCTGTCTTGCAGAATTAATTGACATTTCTGGCTCGAGGTTTAAGGATGTGGGAGGATGTGTTTACCTTTAAACATCGAGACAAGTTTTGCTGTTCCAGATAGGGAGAAACTGTCCAACATGTAGGCACATGGTAGCAGAGAAAGCCCAGCATATACTTATGTTTGGAAAGCTCCAGTTATAAAAAACAAACAATTGCCTTTACCTAGAAGGATGTATTGAGAAAGATGATAATGACACTCAGCCAATTCCCGCTTCCCTTATTGTCTTTGTCACTCTGTACTTCTTATTCCATGGTTTTGCTATAATTTCTCATTTGCTTTTGACTTTCCACCACGTTAGTTGCCATTTTGGTTCTGTTTTCCTGTTCCTTGCTCCATTTGAACTATTGTTCTTTTTTATGTATAATTACAGTGTAAGCCAGAAGTCCAGATAATATTAAGCTAGAAAGGCCCTGTTAATATGCATTTGCACCACAAAAAGGAAATGAGCTCATTTGTGTGATAAATGAAAATGTGTTATCTTGCAGAAATAGTGAAACATTAAGGTTATGCAATGTGAAGATTCAATGGCGTTTTCCCAAGTTCAAGGATTGCATTTGGGAACTATATTTCCCCTGGGTTGGAGACGGGTGTTAAGTAGGCAGAGAATTAGAAGCTGATAAAGGAATTACTAATACTACCATTTGTTTTACAAATTTCAATTAAAGGATTTAATACGATGGTTAAACCATAAATTACATTTAGTAAAGCTACGAGACTGGCATTTTCCTTAATTTAATATTCCTGCTTAATGCTAGGAGGCATTAATCCAGGAGGTACTGGGTGGTCTCAAGTTCAAATGAAATCCCTGGTATTTGTGATTTCTGGTTAAACAAGAAATACTGTGCATTAGACTGGAGAGTAGAATGAACTCTTATGTTGTTTTTTAGAATCTGGAATTTAATGCGATTCCATTACCTTTGAAAGATTTAATAGATCTCAGAATGAATCAAATGTTTGGATAAATCACTGCAATTTCTCTTTCATTAGCTTGACAGTTGCCAATGAAGTAGATTTTTACTTTGTTAGCTTTCTAAGCTAATAAAAATAAACATTTAAAGAAAATGAACATCCAGGCACAAATGTGTATACTCAGTGTCACCAAATTATAAAAGCTTAACAAAAATCAGTTTTGTGGAATTCATAGGGAAGATTCCATGATATTTCCAACCAGGTGAAGAGAACCTATCTTGTTCAACCACAAGGTTTAACATAATTTCTCTGGTTTTTCGTATTTTGCATTCACAATCTGTCAAAGGAAGGGCTAACTCCAAGTTAGTGTGTGTGCGTGTGTGCGTGTGTGTGTGTAAACTTATCCCCAGGTCTAGTTAGCTTGGTTTGTCGTTTGAGTTGTCTTCAGTGAAGTGAGTCCCATGGAAAGGTGAAGGCCTTTGAGTCAAATGTTCCACGCTTTCTCTTACCTGAGGTCCAGATAGTATCTTGGTGACTCTAATCTGGCTGATACAAATGAAATGACCAGAAAGAAGAAATGAAGGCAAGGCAGACAGAATGAGCTAACACCAATGATAGTGATGGTAACAATGAAATAGGAAAGAACATCAGGTCAGAATCTGGAAGAGCTTGTCAGACACCCTTGTGTTTCCTGCTTATACATGGGGGTCAGGAGGCTATGAATATTTGTTAGTGGTTTGGTTTGGCAGAAACATGGTAACAATACTTTACCTAAAATTCTTGCACAGATGCCCTGGGTCCTGGGGCCAAGTTCTTTATAGACATTGTGTAGTCTTGGAAGGTTGGCTACTTTCTGCACCCTGGTCTTGTTTCTCTATTTCAGGCACAGTGAACTTTTAAAATTCTTCTCAAGTATCCATCCCCTTCATGCTTTCAGGAAGTCTGCATATCTTGCTTCCTGTGCCTAAATTGCTGCCTATCCCACTCAGCAACATTTGCCTCACTTGCTCTGGCTCATTTTCCAGTTCCCTTTTTCTGGGAAGCCTTCCCCTCCTCAAGGACTGGGTTAGGGATCCTTGTTACTTGTTCTCATAACACCTATCAACACTCATTACAATTGTAGTTAGTTGCTAACTTATTGAGTTGTTTCTTTAATGTCTGTTTCCCTCCAGAGGCTGGTATGTCCGTGAGAGTAGGGACCATTATGTCTTGTTTACATGCATGTTGCATGTAAGGTGATAAGAAAAAAAAATGCCACCTACATGAGTGCTGAACAAGGAAAAGGCCTGGTGTTATGGGTTGGATTGTGACCTCCTCAAAAGATATGTTAACATCCTAACCCCCCAGTATTTGTGAATGTGACCTTACTTGGAAGTAGGTTCTTTGCATATTTAATCAATTCAAATAAAGTCATTAGGGTGGGTCCTAATTGAATATAATGGAAATTCTTATAAGAAGAGGAAAACACCATGTGAAGTCAAAGACACAGAAGGAGGGGTCCATGTGACCACGGAGACAGAGATTAGAGTAATGCGTCTATGAGTCAATGAACACAAGAAATCAGTGGCCACCACCAGAAGCAGGGAGAACACAAGGAAGGCTTCTACCCAGAGTTTAAGAGGAGCATGTTCTGCAGACACCTTGATTTCAGACTTACAGCCTATTGAACTGTGAAAGAGTAAATTACTGTTACTTTAAGCGCCCCACCCCCCCCCCCCCCCCAATTACGGTACTTGCATGGCAGGTATTAGGAAACTAACACTTCCAGCATTTGGAACTCGTACAAAGGTACAACTGAACTAGCAGCAAGTGACCCTGACTTCTGTGATGATGGGCAGTGGTACTCAAGACCAAGTTTGCTTTTAGAATTTAGGATTAGATTGACCTGGCAGGTGAGGCATGAAGTAGGCAAAGCTGAAGAGAGAGAAGAGTTTCAGGGGCTTGGCATCCATGAGAACAGCTAATAGTAATGGTTAACATTTAGTGAGTAATTATATCTACCAACATCATCGAAGGTCTATACAAACATGATTTTATTTATTCCCGTAAATAAATTATGAGACAGAGCCTATTATCTTTATTTGTGGATACAGAGAATGGGGAATAGTAAGGTTGAGATTTAGTAGGGCCTTGATTTGAACCCAGGCAAATATGAAGACAGACAGCAGTGAAAGACATCGTGAAAAACACCACTTGACGTAGAGCTATTTAGTTCCTCAAAATATTTATTAAGGATCCATATGGGTCAAACTGTTTCACAGCCTGCTGCCGTGCACTGAGATTAAGCTGATTTCAGAGGTGTTATTGACATACAGGTATATGCTTTCTATTTTTAAGCTTGTTTTGACAATAGTGTCAATCAGTCTACATGTTTCATAACCCCTGCGGCAATGTGGTGTGATATTGTCATCATATTCACAATCTTGGTTTTACATCCACCTCATTAAAACCCAGAAGTACTTAGGACATTCTGGTGCCGACTCTTCCCTCTCTTACAGGTGCTCCTTCTGCTTCCAAAGTAGGTCAACCAATAGCCCAGGCTCAGACAAGGAGAATATGCAGAGGAATCAAATTCTGGAAGGAATCCTGATGGAGAAAGAGATCATTAATTCTCCCTCTAGAGAGAACTTCATCTCTCAGAGACGAAATCTATTCTTGAAATTCCCACGAGAAAGAGAATCCACTGAGTCTCCGAGTGTAGCACGTGAGATGGTGGAACCAGGGCAGGTAGTCGGAAAGTCTGGGCTTCATACCGTGCCCTTCCACTTTACCCCCCGGCTTACTGAGGCTCCCTGTCCTCGTCTGGGAAATGGAGGTAACACTGGCTTACCTGCCACATAGTTTTTTGAGAGATGAAAAGGAGAACATGGAGAGGATGGTGTTTCTTCATTCAGGAAAATTCCACTGAAAAAGTTCTATTGGGAAGGAGCATCATTTCTTTCCTTTTAGGTAGGTGAACATTTTTATTGTTGTGTCCCAAGGATCTTTCCTTTTGCTTGTACAGATTTTTCTGTTTCTTCTTTTTCCTTCCTTCCTTCCTTCCTTCCTTCCTTCCTTCCTTCCTTCCTTTCTCTTTTCTTTTCTCCTTCCTCTTCTTCTTTTTCTTCTACACCAATCATTTCTACAGTCTCTTGAATCTTTTTCACTTTTTCACTTGCTGTATTCCAGGCAGAGGTTCAAATTGCACAGAGGGTCCATATTCTGGTGCACACACCGGGTGAGTCATACATGTATACACTGAAAGAAATGCTGTTTACAGAAACTTTATGTGCTTTTTATTCTAAGTGATTCACTAGATCCATAGACCAATTTTGGTAGTTTTGGACATGACAGTAATTTGCACAGCTAATTTTTTCTTCTCTAGATGTACTGTTGGACTTTCCTTTTCCTTTAACTTGAATTTGGCAATTTTTTTTTTGTTGTTAAGATCATCTCAAGTACTAATGCCATTATTCCAAAACATGGGCAGTCCTCTCAAAATACTGTGATGTTTGACCTTAAGAAAGTGTTCCTTATTCAAATCACAAGTTTAAGTAATATGATCATTGATCTCGAGCGTGTTACAGAGATGTCAACACATGAGTACTAACAACTGATGGTAATAATAATAATAATAATAATAATAATAATAACAAAAATCAGTGCCAGTTCAGCTCAGGTCATCTCATGTGCCAGGCACTGGGCTCTTTTTTACATTTATCATAGGCATCCTCCAAAGAATCCTGCCAAGTGGGCATGACTGTTGTTATTCTGCAGAGGCGAAAGTTGAAGTTTTCATAAATTAAATTGCAGAAAGACAAGTCAAGCAACGTAGGTCTAGGGACCCAACAACCAGTGCTTTATCCTGTGTATTAAGGATGTGCACAACCACATTCTAGGGATGATATGGGCTGTTACGGACTGAGCAGAACTGGTTTTGGAACCTTGATGGAATCAGGACACCAGAACGCTATAGAGTCTTTTCCCTAATATCTGTAAAAATCTGCTTCTTTGCCCTTTACAGTAGCTGTTACATCCATCTGCTCACAATGAATTTTTTAATCACCTCTGGTGATGTGATTCTGACTCCTGAAGTATTTTGTCCTGGCCACGATGGGGAATCTTCATTGTTACAACATCTGTTCACCCCCTTCCTCCTGGCAAACTCTGAGGCAGAGGATTCACTGGAGGGCTTTTAGCAACGTCTACCTTTTCTGGGCATGCGGAAAGTTGGCCATCTGGCATTGGTCATGGAATCGCCTTCACTGACCTCTTGCATTTAATTTCCTGGACTGAGGGCTCACCCTTACCCACTGTATTTACTATGGTGATTTTTGGCCTCTCCTTACGTAGGCGGTTAAGAAATTATAATTCCTCCAGGAGGGACTAAGGCTGTGCTTTCTAGCAAGACAAAGAATATATCCCACTGTAATAGGACTGTGGTTTTCTAAAGGACAGTTTTATTACTTGCACTTACTGTAGTATCAAGTTTCTTTGGATTTACTTATCATAATAGGACACGACCATCTGAATTATAGTCTACAAAAGTGTAGGTAAGAAATCTCCCTGTGGTCACCTCCTCCACCTTCCTGGAAGCTCAGCATTTTGAGCTGGACCAATTAGAAAGATGTAATTGCATCTTGAGCCAAGGGGTTGGCTTTTTACGATGGTTGACTTTTAGCCAGTCTGGCGTCTGTTGCTCTCTTCATTTTTGATTCTTTGAATTTCCTCCTCCATAGTATTTTAAGATTTAAGTGTCCAGATGGATACTAAATTCTTTTCTCACACCTGGCTTCCTGAGCAAGCAATGAGGTTTTGCTTTTTCAGCAGGCACGAACCATGTCTCTTGGCCTGCTTTTCGTAACACACGACACTTTTTCCCCCTCCTTGGCTTTAATGGTCTCATTAAGGGTCTTAGAAATGGGGGCTCTCAAATATCATTTATCCAAGTACCATCAAGGTTTCAGTGGGAAAGGGACTGAGAGAAATAGAAAAATAGTCACAGATTTCTATTCATCTCCAGCCAGCTTGTCATGCTGCCCTTTGAAAGATGGCTTCATAATTAATATGGGCAATGGACAGGCCAGCAGTACCACTGGCTGCCCGGGCAAGCCACTCAATGCTTTTTTACTGCTAATAAGACATAACTATGGCTAATAGTAGCGTTTGCAGAGTGTATTAATGAAACACAATTTCTGAGTGTGATACGAATTTTATCTAATTAGTAGCTTTTAAAAAGCCTTCAGACATGTTTCCAAAGGGAATTGGATGCACTGAAAAGGGATTCAGGAGCCAGAGACCCTAAATGGCTCAATACTCTGCAGACAGTGTGAGGTCAGTTTCCTAGGCGGCTCAAGAGAGCCCTGTTCCAGGAAACTTGATTGAGCATAAAAGTTCTCTGATATTTTTCCTTCAGTAGCACAATACCTTGGACTCCTTACTACTTCTTTCAACCGATGAGCCAGAAAAACAACAAACAAAACCAAGTTAGACCTTTTCTTCAGCTTGAGGTACTCATCATTCCTGACACTTTCTCATGGTATGGCAGATCACAAAATCTGAAAAGAGTTAGCATATAATGCTAAACATGGAAGAGGCTTGCAACTCTAACCAGAGCCTAGAGTTGCTAATGCCTCTCCGTGACCTACAGGCTCTTTAGTTAAAAGTCCAACACACCTTTTAGCCAATTTGCTTTTCTTCCCTTTTCCTTCTTCCTCTTTCTGCTCTCTGCCCTCCTTTTGTCTCTTGGTTAGTTTGCTTCTTCTTTTCTCCATACCTGTTTCTGTGTGTGTATGAATCTCAGATATTGATAATTGAGTTAGTCATATTTTTCAGTTCACGATTCATTAGCACACAACTTCTTTTCTTTGTTTGGTTGTTTTCTCCTTCAGTGCCCCTCTTCAAGTTCATGTCTGTATCTCCCATAGACGGACACTCAAGGGCATTTAATGTCTCTACTTAGATAGGTCATCAGTGAAAATCATAAAATTTAGTTTGGCAAGTGCGTCTTTTTAACTTATATAAGTGGTGTTGTGTGACAGAACTCATTTTACTTCATTTATTTAATCAATTCTATTGTTAAAAAGTTTCAATATTGTTGGTGTTTGTAAATCTCTAGCTTATTCTATACATCATCTATCAAATACTTGTCTCACATTTTACTTATTCATTCCTCTGTTGATGGCTTCAGACTTTGTTACCATAAGCAATATTTTTTTAATGTTTTATTTATTTATTTTGGGAGAGAGAGAGAGAGAGAGAGAGTGAGCAAGGGAGTGGCAGAGAGAGTAAGAGAGAGAATCCCAAGCAGGCTCTGCGCTGCCAGCCCATAGCCCAATGTGAAGACAGAACTCACAAACCTTGAGATTGTGACCTGAAATGAAATTAAGAGTTGGATGCTTAACTGACAGAGCCACCCAGGAGCCCCCAGCAATATTTAGTGAACATCCTTATGCATGCCTCCTTACATTCCCAGGTGAGAGTTTTCCTATTATGGAGTAAGATGACTAAGGTTGTAGATATGAATATCTTTAATTTTGCCAAAATATCTTTAATCTTCCCCTCAAAAAATGTCTTCTCCACTAGCAATGCATAGTGGTTCTTACTTATCTACATTTTTGCTATTGCTTGGTATTATTGGAGCATTGAGTCAAAGTTCAGAATCTTACTGTCTAAGTCAGGACCAAGTGAGTATGAGACTCCTTGGATGAGTCCTTTAAGTATGATTCTTTGAATAAAAGTTCTCTTGATCTGCAAAATTAAAGAAACAAGTTATTTGTCCCCCACATACCCAACATTCAGGATGGAACAGGCATAGGATGATGTCTGTAGACATGACTATTTAGAAAGCAGGACAATAGGAGACACTAATTGTCACCAGATCATAGTAATTGTGAAATATATGCAGGAGGTTCCCTTTTTTAGAACTTAGTTATACTTCTGCAAAAGAGTTATTCATTATTATTCTTCATGGTTTTGGCTACACTCTCTGGGTTCTGGGTTTCACTCTCTGAGTCATGCGTTCATTTTTATAAAGGTACCTTGTGTTTGTAGCTGAGTAGTGTTCTCCGAATGCTTCCTGGTTGTAGATTTTGGGGACCCAGAGGCGTCTTTTCATTTTGTGCTGTTTCTGTCCCTTTCAGTCCAAGTTGTAGATGTTTCTGAATATAGCATTCTCTTAAAAACCTCGTGGGTCTCCTGTGCATATTTTTGGAGTTCAGGCCATTAGACAAAAGCATACTAACAAATCTTTTCAAGATAAGCCCTTTATTACTTCGGGCTTCTATTGAGGAACAACGCTCTTAAGCTTTTAGAAGCTCTGTTGTTTGATTTAAAGGACCTGTGAGTCACACTCTTAAAACCTTAAAGAGCTTTTTTGTCCTACTGAATGACACTCTGAGGCACCACCTTTGATATTTTTATTGATATTTCTTTGATACTTCTCACTCCCTCAGCTTCATGTTTAAACCCTATTTTCTTGAGAGTGTCCTTGGTTTGATCTTTGCTCAGAGCTATTTCCTAAATTTAGGATTGCTGGCCATCCGGTGGGGCTGGGAACCTTTGAAACTAGCAAGTTCTGGTTCTTTCTGTGTGTAATGGTCTTTTCTTCAACTTATCACTGTCCTCTCAGATTTTACTCGAAGCAGCATTTCTGTGGCATTTTCATGACTCTGGCTGGAAATCTCCTTACCTAGATCATGATCCAATCCACGAAGTATATTTTTAACTTCCACATTACTTCTGGTTACTGTTGCTAAACTTTCTGTCAGGACATAATGAGGGTCTCCTTTCCTCCAGTTTCCAGTAAGAATTTCCTCATTTTCTTTTAAGCCCCCACCGGCAACCTCCCTAAAGTCCAAAATTTTACTAATGGTCCAATTAGACAAGTTAGACTTGTCTGGTTGCTGCCCACTGCCTGGGCCGTATATAGGCTTTTGTTATGGCACATCTTCCTTTTGGTGCCAAGATCTGTATTAGTTATCGCTCACTACGTTACAAATCACCCTAAAACTTAGTAGCTGAAACAACAAACATTATCGCACATTCTCACACCTGGGAATCTGGCAGCAGCTTTTGCAAGATGTTTACCGGGGTGTCTCACAAGGTTGCAGGTAACCTGCTGGCCAGGGTTGCAGTAATTTCACAGCTCGGAAAACTTGATGATAGGCGCATGCACATCATTGTTGGTAAGCCTCAGTTCCTCACTGGATGATAGGCGCATTCACATCATTGTTGGTAAGCCTCAGTTCCTCACTGGTTAGTGGCTGCAGGTTTATCGAGACCTTGTCTTGCAAATCTCTCCGGAGGACTGTTCACAACGTGGCCGCCTGCTTTCCCCAGAGCAAGACATGAAGGAGAAAGGGAAAAAAAGAGGGAGGCAACTCAAGATGAAAGTCATCGTCATTAACAACCTAACCTTGGAAATATTTTGTTTTCTATGCCATATGCAATTGGTTACACAGACCGGATCTGAGCCGGTGTGGGAGAGGACGATGCAAGAATGTGAACGCCAGGAGGCACGTATGATTGGGAGCCATCCTGGAGTATGACTACCGAAATGACTTCATTTTCTCAACACTATTGTTAAACAATTCATGTTTCCCCCCATTGATTTTTAGTTATTATCCCCAGCATATGTTACATTCATAATTAGAAATGGGCTAATTTCTGGCGTTTTAATTTTATTCCATTTGTCTCTTTTTATTACTTGTGATCTCTCGGTGTGCTATAATTTGTGACCTTTCAATAATTTGTCTTATCACATGGAAGGGCATGAAGGAAGGAAATGGTTAAGAAGTAGGTCTAAAGTCTATTCTCGCCCATGGGGATTCCCCTGGGAAAGAAAGAAGGCCTAGACTGAGTAGAATCTTCTTGTAAATATGCTAATGACATATGTGATAAACGACTAATATTTTTTGCTAATGGGAGAGTTTAGCAGTACATCCTGTTTTCTAGGATTGTTCAAGCAACGTAAGTAGACCTGAGATCTATGGATCCATGGGACACACCTTCCTGGAAAATGTCACATAAATTGTGTAAGTCTCCAACTACCAGATGAGCAGATATTTCCTACCAACTTGGCAAGTAGGTAATCAAATTTTGAGGCTTCTTTTTATTCCGTTTAGTTGTTTTTTATACCAAGAATACTTTATTGGTGGTGTTGTCCACTGGAGACACATAGTATCTGTTTGTTTTTGGTCATGTTGAAGTCTTTGGTGATGAGTGAATCAATGCTTAGGTCAATCAATTTCTTAGGGGTTGCAAAATGGTAGAATTCTAATTCTATCACTCCTTCTTCATTTTTTCATGCTTCTATAAAAAGAAAAGTCCTGGGGCGCCCGGGTGGCTCAGTTGGTTAAGCATCCTACTTTGGCTCAGGTCATGATCTCCCGGTTTGTGGGTTCAGGCCCTGTGTTGGGCTCTGTGATGACAGCTCGGAGCCTGGAGCCTGCTTTGGATTCAGTGTCTCCCTCTCTCTCTGCCCCTCCCCCACTCATGCTCTCTCTCTGTCTCTCAAAAATCAATAAACATTAAAAAAACTTAAAAAAAAATTCCCTTCCTTTACTATTCAATAATCCATTGGTATAGTTCTTATATGAAAGGCACGATAAATACATTAGCCTTTCCCTTTATTAATTAGTTTTCAGAATGACTTGGTTTGGGGAACCAGGATGGCTCAGTTGGTTAAGCATCCGATTCTTGACTTCTGCTCAGATCATGATCTCACGGTTCATGAGACTGAACTCGGTGTTGGTCTCTGCACTGATAGTGCAAAGCCTGCTTGGGATTCTCTCCCTCCCTCTTTCTCTCTCTCTCTGCCTCTCTCAAAATAAATAAACTTAAAAAAATAAAATGACTTGGTTTGCTATCATCCTTTAAATTTCACTTATTATTATTATCTTGCAGTATTATTATGAAGTCATGGATTTAAACATATTTTGATCAATTGTGGGTATTATCCTTATTGATAATGAAGTTATACCATATTTGATATAACTCATCAATTTGGCTTTTGAGTCCTTTAGACGTGATTCTAAAATTCTTTGACGGTTCCCTTTTTATTGGCTACAACAAAATGTTCTATGCTTATCTTGTATATTTCTGCTCCAGACTGGAAATTAGCTATTTCTTGAGGATATCTAATTTCTATTACAGAGAAATGGTGTTTAGAACTCATAATCTGAGTGCTAAGGTTTTTTATTGCTACTGGGTTTCTCCACGGACTTGCCAACAAAATATGTTGCCAGACTTCTGAGAAAACATTTCTTTCTTTTGATAAATGGTGTCTTGGGCTAATTTTAGTTTATGTTTCTTTTAATATGAGTAAGCTTGAACATTTCTTATGTCCAAAGACATTTCCTTTTTCCTTGAATAGTCTGTTCATTTCAGTAGCCCATTTTAAAATAATATTTTTGGACTTTTTCTTCTCTGGTGTAAAAGTTTTTCATACTAGCAGTTCTCAAAGTATAACCTAGGGAGCCTGGGGGTTCCCCAAGACTACGTCAGGCAGTGTATGAAGTAAAAAGAATTTTCAGAATACCAAGATATTATTTGCTTTTTCACTGTCATTATCTTATGAGTATACGGTGGAATTTTCTACAGGCCACATGACATGTGAAATTGCGATAGGAAGAATGCAGAAACAACCATCTATTAAGCTACGCATTTTTAAAAATTGCAGAAATGTGAGGCAATGGCAATCTTCCTGCACCTTTTTTCTGTTTCAATTTTTGTGTAATCAAGATTATCAATCTTTTTTTGAATTTTATAGGACATCAGACTTTTTGCCAGTAACACTGGATACAAAAAGATAACTAAGAAATATTTTTAACTCCTGAGGAAAAGAATTTTGAATTAGTGCTGTACATCATATTAAGGGATCACAGTGTGTGAAAAAAATCTTCGGATCCTGAAGACCTCAGGAAGCCTGGCATGAAAAGATCTTTCCAAAAGCCATTTGGATGGGCGTGGTGGGGAGAGCTATGATATCAATGCCCTTGCTAAATTAAAGTGGGCAGAACAGTGCATAGGGCACAGGTGAGGGGAGGTGGTCTGGGGCATGAACACCTCCCTCTTCATGGGCAGTAGGCTATGCTAAGTTTTTGGCATGGATTTTGGTAGTTACATCATGCTGTTGATCCACACTCGCATTTATTTTTTCTTTCTGTGATGTCCTATCAACGATCTATTACCTACTCTCTACTTAAGCAGATTTTCTTTTTCTTTTTCTTTTTTTGGCAAGGGAGTAGTATTAAGTACAGTACATTTTATTTTTAAAAATGACATATTTAACCTTTTGGATATCTGAGGAAACTCAGTTTGGCCAGTATTGGCCTCACACTTGTCCTGAAGACCAGTCTTCTCTACTCTGAACACCATGAGGGTAATTATACGGGAACAAGTAGAGACCTTGACTGCTTTTGTGTCTGTCCTAGTGAACACAGTGTAGCTCATACTGTAATTCCACGCTCTTAACTCTGGAGCCACCTCCCTAAACTTTAAAAAGAACCATACAGAGAGACCACTGCTGTGAAAATATTAGATTGCTTCTGAAAACCTACTTCTCCTGGACCTGATCCCTGCGAGGTTAGCTTCATTCTTATGGAAACTAGCAGTTACACATTAAAGATTTTCAGCAGTCCCAAGCTGAGGATGCATCCGGTAGCAGCACTGTGGGGAACGCAAATAAAAACAGTCATCAGTTACTGTAGTAATCAAACATTATTGTGCGAAAGCTTGGGAACAGCCTTGGGAACCCAAGCGTATGGGCTTCAGGATGCATTCCACAGCTGTGCCCTCAATTCTCATCATCTCTTTCCCCGTGGCTTAGGAGAGAACAAACTAATCTGGGCACCAGGCTGTCATCTTCATTACCTAGGAGATAAACTGATCCTCTAAGGATTTCTTCCCCTCCAGCCACCGGTCCTCCCCTGCAGTTTAATTTGCATTTGTATTACTCATTTGGTTGTTATTTATAAAGTGGCAGAGATTAGGTTTCTGGGTAAAGTTGGATTTGGTGCTGAAGTACATAACTACTTTTCAAAAATGAAATTTCTTAAGCCCCCCTCTGCCCCCCAAAAGAGGGATTATTCCTAGAAAGATGCTGACTTGGTTTTAGGATGGAATGTTCTCCCTGCACAATTCTGACTGTGGTCAGTACTCTCCAGTCCTTGGGTACTGGTACTCCATGAAGCTCGAAACATCATTTTGGAGGTACAAAATGATTTTAAGTGAGCAAGTATTTCAAGAGCTCTCTGTTTTTATTAAAGTAGAAGAGGAAGTTTTGAAATCTGGCTAGTTGGCAGCTTCAGAGGAGAAGGATTTTGGCCAAGTCAACTAGTGAGATCTCGTCTTTAGATTCGTGCCACCCAGCATTGCCCAAACTGAGAGATAGATTTGCAAATATCAGATCTCGATGTGTTAATTTACAGCAGGAGATTCTCTTTTACGGATTCTTGAAGACTTAAGTCCATTATCCTGAGCACTGTTTTCTACAATGCTATCTAGATGAACTGGATTCCAAGTGTAAGGATTGGGCCACTCGTGCAGGATATGGGCAAGGAACAGAAGAGTTCTCTTTCACAGTCAGGGAGTCTTTGTCCTTCTTTATGGCACCGTGGAAGCAGCACTCACCTGTGCTTACATTCTGGCTTTCCTTCATCTAACCTTCACTTCCACATAGATGCCACAGGTATTTTGCAACTCCAGAGAATGTTTTTCAGCTTTTCGTCAGCAACACCACACTCATGTCCTTCTAGGTTTTTATCCTTAGAGGTAGAAAGTCCATAGTTAAGTGCTCACATAAGGAAATCTAGTTGGCCTAATTCTAACACATGCTACCTAGAGGCTTTGGGTTCATACCTTTCTGAATTGTAGTTTCCATATCTATAAATGGATATCACATGAGTAACTATCTTATCTCATGGGGCTGTACTGGGGTCAAAAGAAGTAGTTCTTGTGAAGTGCTAATGATGTGTGGTATGCAGACTTCATGGTGGCCCCAATTATTTATCTTTTTATGTAGCCCCTTTGATAGTCAGTAGGGCAGATAGATGCAAACTCTAGGATATTGTGGACATGGTGGAATATGATTTCTGAGGCTAGATCATAAAAAACATTGCGTTTTCCATCTTGCCTTCTTGGGTCACTTGCTCAGGAGGAAGTCAGAGGATACTCGAGTAACCCTTGTGGAGAGGTCCAAGTATGGGAACCAGTAGTGCCTGCTGATAGCTATGCCAGGGAGCCATTTTGGAAATGGATGCCTGCAACGTCATGAGAAACCCTGAGCAGAATCACCTAAATAAGTCCTTCCTGAATTTGTGATCCACAGAAACTATGCAATAATAACAGTTTGTTGCGTTAAGTGGCAGAGATTTGGGGTAATTTGTTATGTAACAATGGATAACCAATACAGTATAAAGGTACCCAATAAATCATAGAAATTATTATTACAGTCTAGTCAATTAGATTATAGTTTCTGGTCTTGTTTTAATGTGGGAGAAATGCCAAAATGATCAGAGACACCTGTTAAGCCATTTTAGTGTGGGCCATTTCTCTACGGGGCTAATTTGTCTTTCAGGATGCAATAGTGATTTTCATTAGCTTCACTTATCTTGTGGTACCTTAAAATAGTTATTTGAATACTGGATACACCTTTTAATTATACTAGACAAATCAGATTGGCCAACAGCTTCAGGATAAGAAATGTTTTAGGATGAATACAAAAGACACCAGAAATAGAACATTCAGTGCAAAGCCCTCTGTTTCTCATCGAACATTCTAAGGTTAGGTTCTCAAAATGGGTCATGATTCTGAGACTAGGATATAAGAAACTGAAATAAATGAAGATAAAGGAGAACCTTATTGATTTATATTTCAATTAATAGTTAAACTTTTATGGTCATTTGGGAAATTGTTTTATCTCTGAAGTGTAACTTTTTTTTTTTTTTTTTGACAGAGTGCTTGTGCAGGAACAGGGAAGGGTTAGAGGGAGAGGGAGAGACAGAATCTTAAGCAGCCTCCATGCCCAGAATGCAGCCCAATGCAGGGCTCTATCTCATGAACTGTGAGATCATGACCTGAGTCCAAATCAAGAGTGGGATGCTTAACCAACCGAGCCACCCAGGCACCCCTAGGTTTGCAATATTAAGTGGAAAGGCAAAAAAACATCAGCCACAAATAAATGAGAGGAAATATTGCCTACCTTGGGAGACTGGACTATAGAGGAAACTAGCCCTTAGAGTGTCTTCTAGCTATAACTTTATGTTCCTCCAGCCTAACCAGTGGGGACATTCATACAAAAGATTCATACAAAAGCTGAAGTCGTGGTAGAGCACACAATCGTGGTGGGATAGTCAGTGGTCTTGAGGCAGGAAAACTAGGTTCATATTCTAATTCACCTTTTCCCCAACTATGTGGTTTTGAGGAAACTAACCTCTGTATGAGCTTTCTTGTATGAAAATGGAGTACTGATTACGTCACAAATCCTTAGGTTTAAATAATGGGGTATATGTGATTGTGTATATTCAGTGCATGACCTGGCATGGAAACATGGTAAAAACTGAATCTGAAGGCGAATGAAGAGAGAAGTGAACTTGCCAAGGGAATGAGCTTGTGCACACACCTGTCTTTTGAGTGAAAGATTTTTTGTGAGTTTCTTACCAGGGAACGTGAAGAAACTTTGCCAGGTTTCCTCGTGTCCGTATTGGTTCCATGGAGTTTGGTTTTATCTCCACTTAGAAGTACCAGTTGTCCTGCATTTTGCAATAATATCTTTACCAGCCTCTGGCATCTGCTAGGTTATGAAGTTCTTTTGGGGAAAGAGATTACATCTTATTTATTTATTATTATTTTTAAAAATTTCTCAAGACTTGGCACATAATAGGGTCTTCATAATTATTTGATGAGGAAGTAAGTGTCATAGGTTTTTAAACCAAACTCTTATTCTTGGAACCATGGACACTACTATGAAGTTTCTCCAGTCCAGAGGGCAGGCACCAGTTGTTAATTTAAAAAAGAAAGAAGGAAAGGAAACAGGTGGTAGGTGAAAAGAATGTGACGGTTTCTGTAGAAACACATCACTGTTCTTAGTGACCCTGAACTGAGTCTAATTATGTGGGATTTAATCAATGCAGATGAATAAGCCCTTAGATAAAACCCTCAAAGCCTTGTGCTTGCATGAACTGTCATAAGGATTTTTTAAATAAGTGTGCAGATTGCCCAAGGAAAGGGACTTCCCCCAATAATTAACCTATGCTCCGGATTTTGTTGGCATGAACACTTTGCAGCGGTTAATGTATATGAAGTTTTTTTAGGCTGGGGGAGGGGGGTGATACGAGATCAGAAGAGAAGGCACCGGCTTGCAGGGATGTGATCAATGACAGACATGGAGAGTCAGATGGGGAAACAGGTGCATCTGCAACCCACATAACTTGGTAATGAAATGTGGACTATCTCAACTGCTTCAATAGGATGTTGCAAGATGCCAGAGAATCATTTAATTCATTAAAAAAGTAAAGCGCGTCAATGACAAAACCTTTTCCCTTGCAGAAGTAACTGAAAAGGGCCAAGGTTAAAATATTAATGAAAACATACATTGTATCTTCAATAAATAGTAAAGTGGCATTGCTTTCAGCATTATTTACTGAGGAAGTGATCCTGGGAACACGGCTGTCAGCAAAGTGAAGGGACCTGGGGGGGATAAATCTACTCTTTGAGTTCCTTCTCCCAAAGGTTTTATTTTAAAATAAACGCTAGTTCTTCGAAATGCTCTCCCAAACTATTTTCCAGGCTCAAAGAAGTTTGGAGAATATTTAGCACTAAAACTATCCTTTTAGAGAGACCCAATGGATCTTTCTTTACTGTCAGATGGATTTTTAAAAACATAATCATTATAAAAGCAAAACAGGCTCATTCTAGGACAAACACACTCAGAAAGGATTTCTTCCCAGTTGCCAAATTCTACTCAAGAATAGAATATAGCTGGAAAGAGCCACATTGTTTCTTCATATTCCACATATAGACCCAGATAGTTTGGTTCAGGAGTCAGTCAACCTGTAGCAAATTCTGGCCCCTCCACTAGTGAACGATGAGACTTTCGGTAAGTTGGAAGGTACTTAACATCTCTGTAACTCAGTTCCTGAATTGTGAAATTGGGAAAATAACAATACCGACTTTATGGAGTGTTAAAGGCTTAAATGAAATAATACAGGTAAAATTTTCTCCGAAACCTTAACACTTAATGGATCTATTTCTATGGCACTATGTGTAGATGTGTCTTATTGTTTTTGACAGCTGTGTAGAATTTAATTTTATGACATATAAAAGTTTAACTAGTGAATTTTTAAAATATACTTTAGAGTAGAATCGTTTTTTTTCCAAAGCATGGCATGAAACTCAGCAGAAAAGAAATGATTTAACTGCATACAAATGAACATTTATGAACAGGAACAAACCTCGTGGTCAATGTTAGAAGACAAATGACAAGATAGGAAGAAAATTAGAATTCATAGGAAAAAACCTAACTTCTTTAAAATATAAAGAACTTTTCCAAATATATAGGACATTAACCCAATAGGAAAATGACAAAGACTAAGTACTTCTGCAATAAACACATACCCACTGCTCATTTGCAAATGACAACCATGAGACTGTCCCTTTCCCATAAAATTTGCAAATATTAGGAGGCTCTTAATACACAGGGTGGGAATATTAAGAAAATGGGAATATTAATGCACTTTTTGGGGATGCAAGATAATTTTTGTTGGAGTGCAAAATTTGAATTTGAATTAAAGCTTAAAAAGTGAGTGTGCCATTCGAACCAGGAATTTCTCTCCTTAGATGCTACTCCTCTACTGATATGCTTGTGCACAGGCAGAAAGACTTATGGGTAGGCCTGCTGCAGCATTTTTTTTTTTTTGGTGCTCCTAAAGAACTGGACACAGAACATGTAAGGTTCTGCAAAGTCTGTCACTCACCAGCTCTTTTCCACTGGCTCCCCAAAAGATGGAGGTGCAGGGGCATGGAACCCTGAGAACTCTCAGACACTGCTCTCCTGAGAAGCAGAAACCTGAAGAGGTTTGCAGAGGGGTGGAAGCCTTCAAAACCTTCCTGCTCCCAGGACACAGGCATTGCTTCTGTGGGAGCAAGGGAAGCCAAAGTTGGCTACCTGGGGGATGGACAAGAAGCTCTCCTGCCATGGGGAAGTGAGGGAGGGGCAGGAACACTGAGAAAGCTCTACCCACAAGGCCCTGGTGCCCTTGGACTACAGGGATCCCCAGCCCCCACCAGGAACCCAGCATCTCGTGTCATCAGCACTAATAAGCTCCTGCCAGGCAGCAGCAGAGACAAGAGGGAGCCACCCTGGTAGGCAGGCAGGCAGGGATCCCTGAAGAGGCAGCAGGAGACTGCAGCAAAACCTGGAGCACCCTGAGAGCTGCACCAAGTGCCAGGTAGCAGCCAGAAGAATTCGAATGTATGGATCGCAGAAGATAACCTAGCGTCAAAAAACCTAAGCTCTGCTCAACTTCTCACCAGACTGACTCAATCCCTACCCCCGCAGACTGGAAAGAACCAAGGAACTTTGCAGATAGGCTGATAGAAATCATCCAAACTGAAACTCAACGAGAAACAAGAGTAAAGAAAAAAGAACAAGGGCTCTCCCTGAATGTTGGCTTGGGATCTAAGAATTTAAGACGATTTTATTAAATCATATGCTTGATAAATAATTCTACCCTGGTGTTATTCCCTGATTTTTTTTTGGAGCTATCTTCACATTAATGATGGCATCAGATGGATGTCTAGTGGATGAGTTCCTAACACACAATGGGGGGAATTGCAAATTCCCACTATGACGAAGACATTAGAAGTTCCTTAAATGCAAGACAGAATCCAACATAATGAATTGAACAAAAAAGTTTGGTAACTTTTACCTCTAGTCTCTGCTGTGACTGGGGTCCACAACAAGGAAACAATGGTTTCTCACCAGTTGTGAGTCTATTTATACCATTTCCTGTTGGAACTTTATCGTTCCAATAAATCTACCCGACGCAGAGAATATGCATACAATCTTCTATATAGCCAGTTTCCTTTATTAAATCATTTGTTCTAGAATCTATAACCATGTTTGCCTTTGTTTCCCCTAAATACTTGGCAGGAAACAAGAAATCACTCCTACTCTGAGTCATGAAACTAAAGTAGAAAGAGGTTGTAAATATTTTATGTTGAAGAGAGACAGAGGGGGAAAAATCACTTAATTTGTTGTCTTTGACTAAACTATGAGACTGCTCAATTTTTTAGGTTAGCAACTTATGTTTCCCTGGGTCAATGACTACTTGCAGAAAAGAGTAAGTCTATATCTGCTCAAGGAACAGATCTGATCTGAATACCAGAATACCACTGATACATGGAGAGATATTGGTCTCCTGTTTATAGTTGATATTTCCACATTAAGATGAAAACAGCTGCCAATTCAAAATTGCAGCCCTCAAGCAAAGCCCGACGGCATTATAAAAACACGTATACTCCTGCCACTTTCCAGCTGTCAGCTTTGAGGCTCACCTTTCTTCTTGCATTTTATTATAAATGTTTTGACCAGGATTTATAATGTGGAAGCAGGAGTTCACCTGTTCCCTGTCACAAGGCACCACACTGATTGAGAAGACAGAGGGAAATCAGAGCTGAAGCTTGGTCCCTGAAGAACCATTTTGCCTGGAAAGGATCCAAACCCATCCTTTCTATGGGCCACGTGGTATAGTGGTTAGGCTTACTTATCCACACAGGACCAGGTTTACACTCCTGGGCCCCCCTGTTTATTAGCAGGAATACCTAGAATCAGTTACTTGGCATCAGTGAGCCTCGGTTTCTTGTATTTGAAACTGGGGTAAGATACACATCTTCTTGAGCTAGGGGAAAGGCTATATGAGATGCCATGTGGTTATCTTTTTGGCACAGCCCTTGGGTCAAGCAAGTATTTATCTGGTAGTGTAGTAAAGAACTGAGTTGATGTTCTGGCCCAAAGATTAGGCATGGCTGCCGTGGTATGAAAGGTACTTTGCAGAGGGGGCGGGTGGGATAGGCCCGAATGTAATGAGGAAGATGAAAGCCAGAATGTCTGGAGAGCCTGGTGGCAGGAAGAAAGTGATTTTGTGGTTGTCCATCAACCACAGAGAAGTCTGGTAGGAGAACACAGGGCCCAGACAAGGGAGAATGTTCAGAAACATCAGAGTGATGTCTGGAAATCATGATAAGAATAAAGCAGTGAAGTCCACTCTTGCTGAGAAAGAGTATAGAGGAAGCTGCCCTAGTGGGGAATATGTCGGCCCCTAATAGGGGGCCTTATGTCATTGCAGTAGAAGAACAAAGCACTATTCAGCTTCTACCCCTGGGGTAAACGTAAAATCCAGTCTGAACTAGCATTCGTTAAGCCCTTCATAGGTGAGGAGTATGGGGCCTGAGGCAGGGTGAGGCTGCTTGGGGAATTTAAATGGCTCCCACAGGGTGGGAGGAATAACACAAAGCTGTGTAGAAAACCAAGCACGTTTTGCATGCTTCAGCATTGCACACCCAATCTGAATAATATTGTGTTGTTCTGCCAGAAGCTGATAGCTTTCACACTTCCTATTTTCCTCATGTTGCCGAAAATATATTGTCCACTAGATATGGATACCTGTCAATAATGGCCAATGGGTGGGTTATAATTGGGTGGATTCAGCATAATTTTCCAACAGAACCCTCCATCCTTCTGGCGTCTGTTTTCCAGTTCTGTTATTCTGCTCTTGGAAATCTTTCTCTATAGGCAGGTCTTTCCCCAGTTCTGCAGGTGGGGATGAATGCACAAATAACAATCAACCTTTATGGCGGCTGAGAAAGAAACAAAGGTTTGCCTGCTCCTTCTCAGGTGCTGTTTGCTTGGGAAGCTGGCTGGGAGGTGCATCTCTGAAGAGCTGCCTTCTGTGGGTGTGGGAGATGCACCCTGTGCTTTCACTTCTTTGCAGATTCATACAGCCAGAGGACTGTTCAAACAGACTGCTTGCCGGAAGTTAGGCCCTTGTTTCTGACTCCAAATCTGGTGATCTAATTTCTGCATCACAGATTTTAAATATGGCCGTTCTCCAGATATGTATGATTAAAATTCAAAACACATACAAATATCGTGGTATTCAAGAGAATGAAGTTTTTTCTTTGAAAAATAAAAAGCAGATAAATCTTGGATGTATCTTATGGTTGCAATAATAGCTATACTAATGTTTATGTCAAATTTCAAAGAAGAACAAATAACTTAGCTAATGTGTGTAACAAAGAGTCCCCCAGTGTGAAACACAATAGGACTTGTTAGTTCATAATGTAGAATACCTGGGGAAAAATGGATTTTCAGTTATCTGGGATGAGCTGATCTGATATTTTTTAAATAGCAGGAGAATAAGAATTGCTTTGAATTTAACGTGCTTTAAAAGCAGCAACCTATAAAGTTTTACTTTGTGGGTGTAAAGTCTTAGTAATAAGACATTTTGGTGTATTTATGACCTTTAATTGCAACAGATCAAGAGTGTGTGTGTGTGTGTGTGTGCGCGTGCGCGTGCTGTATCTGTGTGCTATGTGAATATATTTGAGAAGAGGATTATTCGTCATCTAATTAGATAATTAAATGGAGTCAAATCATGAAGCTTTATTTCCAGACTCTAGGCATTTCAAAGTGACCATTTTAAATTTAAAAACATCAACTTTAGAGATTTTGTAAGACTTGTTTTGTAGATTCATTTGATCTTGAATAATGGCATACGAAGTGATTTATTTTCTTTGAGTCACATATTTAAGAAGGCCAAACTTGTGAATTATTACAGAGAAAAACACCACCCTCACTTCCTTGCTAGGCATGATCTTGGTGATATAAAGGCTGGGCTCACAAACAATATCTCCAACACTATTGTTAATGCATTCAGGAAAGGAAGCTGTGTGGTATCCACTTTTTTTTTTTAATATTCACTAATCAGTGCATAAAAGAGGTTATAGCTTGTTCTCACTTGAAATGATACTTCATGTGCATATCCTTGAAATTTGTTCATGATAACCGAATTTAGTTTATCAGTGGAATCCTAAGTTTTGCTACTGGATAAACTTTGACAAGACAATGCGATGTTTTTTTGTTGTTTGGTTTTTTTTCCTAGAGCTCCTTTGGCTGCATTTAGGCCTACAGACTGGTTGAATATGTTATACAAAAGGATTTGGGGGTTACAGAGCCAACTAAGGGGCACCTATTAGTCTAGTAGTGTTTTCAATGACTGCTCACAGATACAACCCATGTCTTGGGCAAGAGGTAGCTGGGACTGTGCCCATGTGGGAAAGAGTTCTAGCACTGTGCTCGTAACTTTTAATCAAGTTGGTGAAAACCTTGACATTTTGGAAGATAATCTTTGGCATATGCTTATAATATCCTCTGTATTTTAAAAGTTAAAAATAATTTTACTGAGCTATGTCCTAGAGTTCAACTAGCCTAGATCACTTTTTCCAGTTATCACATGCTTTTTCAAACATGAGATTCAAACCTCCTTTTATTTTAGGAAAATTATTTGTAAATTATAAATTTAAATATAAGTTATGTTTCTTTCTTGCTTTCTTTTTGATTTTTAGCTACCGGATAGGAAACTGGGGCTTGGGTAATACCTTGAGGCATCCTGTTCAATTGATCATCACGTGTATCTCCCCATCCTCCTCACCCATCCACTCTTTAAATCCAATTCTGAATACTATTGATTCCCTTCATAAACTACCAGAGCAGCCTACATTCTAGAGACAGCGTATTGATCCACCTTAGTATAATTATTCTGCCTACGATGATCTACACCAATTCTAATATTGCATTATATTTGATGCGCCTCCATGACAGGGGATACATAGGGCCTCTGAGACTCAGATATAATGCTATTGATTAAAAATTATTTAATATGACCTCAAAAATCGTTAGTCTATGACAGAGCCATTCTTCTAGAAGAGCTCATCCTGAAAGGTCTAGGATCTTGCAAGACTGGATTGTGTTGCTCTTCTCCATGGCTTTCATCATGTCTGTGGGCATGTAGCACCTCATTCCTAGCCAACGGTGTGCTGGTAAGTGCCTAACAGCTGGTTCTAAGAGAGGAAAGACAAAACCAAAGCAAAAAAAAGCCCCAAATACCAAACTGATAGCATCTGCCAACTTCTGTGGTATTGATACTGTCACCATGACTGGTTTCAAGTTACCAATGTGACATTACTGAACATGGAGTTGGGAAGAGGTGCTCATAGTTGGCTCTTGAAGGCAGGTGCAGGAGCAAGCGTGAGCTAACTCTAGCACACGACTGCTCCTAGCCTAAATGCTTCACTTGTAACTTCGGCTTTCCAGCTTCAGGTGCTGAAGAACTGTTGAAGTTGAAGTGATTCAAACTTGGCTTCTCTAGATCCAACTCTGGGAGACTGTCAGCTGCAGCGGAGGAAGCTGTATTTTGCTGTCTCCATGTGGTGGCACAGATGCACGAAATTTGGCAATGTCTGAGGGCATTTTGGTTGTCCTCACCGGGGAGGAGGGAGTATGGCATCTAGTAGGTAAAGGTCAGAGATTTTTCCAACATCCTGTAAGGTACATGGCAAGCCCCACAACAGAGAATTATCTGGCCCAAAATGTCAATCAGGCCAAGGTCAGAACGCTTTGTCTGGTCAGATCCAAGCACTCCAGAGAATTAGCGTATGCTGCAGTCTTCACTCCTTCTTTTTGGAATTTGCCACCTTGTACCCCATAAAAGGGACCTTCAAATCCAGAGATACTCAGTGCTGTTACATCTTGCTGTGGGATGTGGGCAAAAATTTATTTTTGGAACTCTTTGGGTACCAATATTTTGTACGGCTTGGCTTGATTCTTTTACTATTGTTACTTGAAACTCTGCCTGTAGTTGAACCTCTCAGCTCTAGTGGAGGCGCCCAGAGATGCTGCAGATAGACATTACCCTAACCGTGTGGGAGATTCTGGCTGGCTTCAGGCTGTGTGAACTTTGAGCAATTTTGTTGCTTCACCTCAGTGGCCCTGCATCTTCTGTAACACACCAGGATGATTCCCTGGGTTTTTGTAGCTGGCCATTATATGTCTGCTATGCCCATAGCTGAAAGAAATTTCGAGAAAAGCTTGCCAAAGTGTCCTTGCTGTCTTTAGAGCAACAGCCAGCTTGTCAACAGTGTGTATCATGGCCAAAGTTGTAGCCTCAGCCATCTTCTCCGTGTCTTTTAAGTTTTCATAACTTACTTTGTTTGCACTTCCATCTGGATATGCGGCATTAGAAGAGAAAGTTCCAGAGCAGATATTCAGGGATATTTGCATCAGGGAAATGCAAATCAAAACTGGAATGAAATATCACTTCACACCTGTTGGAGTGACTACAGTCAAAAAGACAAAAGATAGCAAGTACCTGTGAGGATGTGGAGAAAAGTGAACACTTGTGCACCGTTGGTGCCAGTGTGGACTGGTAAGGCTTCTATGGAAAACAGTATGGAAATTCCTCAAAAAGTTAAAAATGGAACTACCATGTGATCCAGCAATTTCACTTCTGGTGATATATCTGAAGACAATGAAATCACTGTTTGCAGAGCTGTCTGCCCCTCCATGTTTATTGCAGGTTTATTTACCAAGACACGGAAGCAACCTAAGTGTCCATCCAAAGAATGAATGGATAAGGAAGATGTGACATATAAAGGAAAGCTACTCAGCCATATAATGGAAGGGAACTCGTACTTTTATCTTAAGTTTATCTTCCCAGAGGTTGGTACAACTTGGGCCAATGAGGTGTAGAGGACAGTTTGTGGAAGTTTGTGTGGGAAGAAGCTTCCTTACACCTAGGAAGAACCGTGGGAATGAATCTCTCTTTTTTGCCAGATGTAAACCAGGAAGTACATAGCCTCATTTACTTCTGGCATCTATCTTATGGCCTGGGGTGAAATCAGCTTCAAACTGACTATAACTCTGCACATGGGAGAGAAGAGATGAAGACACTTTAGTCCTTGATGATGCTATTTAACTGCTGGATGGATCCATCTGGATGCCCTCTTTATCCTGAACTTGTACAAATATGGAACAGTGACTTAAATAACCAGAGTGGCTTTGAGTTTGACATTTCTTGTACATGTTGCCAAATGCATGGACAATGGCATATATGTGTTTGAAAAACGTGTGTTTTTGTGGCTTTCCAGTAGATGACAAAATGTGAGTTTCCATACTCCTCTCTGTCTCTTGTATAAACATCTAAATTAGGAAAGTAGATGAAAAATGGTTAATAAAGCTGATAAATACCTCTGTAGGCCAGAAACAGAAGAGAAACAGAGAGTGGGGAACAGATTCTGAAGCCAGCAAAGATTTTTTGAGTCCCATGCTTTTTTAGGGATAGAGGAAATTTCTATTATCAATTCCATTTGTTCAATACTTGCTGGATTAATAAAGTTTTTATGTTTCTTCTTGAAATATAAAATTTTAATAAAAATTTTCCATTATGTCTAAGTTTTCAAGCTTATTATCATAGAGTTGCTCTTAATATTCTTCTTTCTATGTCTCAAGTGTACCACATATCTAGTTAAATACTTTTTTCATTCCCAATATAGTTTATTTTTTACGGATCTCTCTCTTACTTTCTCTTTTTATTCCTCAGACTCACCAGATACCTATTTTATTAGCATTTTCAAGGAATATTTTTGGTGTAATTGGGGGAACTTTAACTTAGACTGCATATTAAGTGATTTACAGAATTAGTCTCAATTAGTTTAGCCATAAAGTTAGTATTCTGGTTATGTTGGAGAACATCTTTATGTCCAAGAGATGTAGGCTGAAGTATTGAGGGGTGAAATATCACAATTTTGGGGCAGGGAGGGAGAGAGGAAGAGGTAGAGAAAGAGAACATAGGCAAAGGGGACAAATGTTTACAAGGTTCAATGAAGAATCCAAATTAGTATGTACTGTATTTGCAAATAACTAATAAACCCCATCTTGAAAATGCAACTGGTACAATATTACAAGTCATCCATAAAAGGTTAACCTTTTAATATTAATTCAACAATTCTTTAAGGTAATTTTTAGCAGGTCACAACAACCCCAAATAACAGTGATTTAAATAAGATAGGGGTACATTTGTCTCTCATGTAAATGACATCCAGGAGTTTGTAGTTTAGGGCCATTCCGGTTGCTTCAATAGTATTTCTTTTTTTGTTGTTGTTGTTTATTTTGAGAGATTGAGAGAGAGTGCGGGGGAGGGACAGAGAGAGAGAGGGAGAGAGAGAATCCAAAGCAGGTGCCATGCTGTCAGGCAGAACTGGATGTGGGGCTCCATCCCATGAACCATGAGCTGAAGCCAAGAGTCAGACGTTTAACTGACTGATCTACCCAGGTGCCCCATTTCTCTGGAATTTCTATCTCCTTGCTTCATCAATCTAAACATAAACCATCTATTGGACCATTGCTGCATGGGCTTCAGAGATCACATTAACATCCTAGATAACAGGAAGGAGGAAGAGGCAGATTTGGATACGTCTTCCTCTTAGGATCACTTGGAGATCATCCTGCTTAAATCCCAATGGCCAACACACTTACTTGCAAGGAAAACTGGCAAATGTAGTTTTATTCTCAGCTAAAATGTCTTTAGCCAGCAATCAGTTTCTATTATTAAGGCAGTTGACGAGAAATAGCACTGGGGCACACGCTAGCAGTTTTTCTCCCCTATTGTTACAAATGTTATGGAGATGTGGCGAATGTCTTCTACGCCTTGCCATGTGCTGTTGTGTTTCTGGCATTGATGATAGTCATCTTGTTTTAAGACCCGAAGAGGAGGGAAGTTCTCCCAATTTGACTACCGAATTTTCTTGAGAGGCCTTTCTGGGGCATCTATTGTGATCTCTTTCAAACCCTTCTACTTTACAAATCTAGAGGCCACATACCTTGCAGCCTTGCTGACTGTCAGAAACCTGATGATCACAAATAGGAACATTTTCAATTTCGTAAGAGGGGATTTAGTTTCCTCTCCATCATTTCCTCTAATTTATTGTTTATTTTATTTAATTTCTTTCATTTAATTTCTTTCATTTTCCTCCCTAGAGAGTCCTTTCCAGTCTCTCTTGTATCCATTTTTTTTTTTTTTTCTGTTTGCTGCTGTAAAGCCCTCCCACACTGGAAAATACTATTATAGCACACTGTAACATAGAATCCATTTGGGCAATGCTTTATCCTGATTTTTTAGATCGTGTTAATGTCAGTATCCTGTTTTTTTCCCCTTCCTAATACAGAAGTAAATGTTTTATGTCTGCTTTAAGTCATTAGGTTTTTTGCATGTCCTGGGATAAGACCGAATGCTTTATGGTGAGGAAAAATATTGACTGTTATCTGAATCGCTACTGTATTGTTCTTTTCAGAGAAAATGCATTCTAGGTCAGACTTACAGCTGCAGATTGAAAAATTCCCCTAAAGATTAATAAGGATTTAGTAGTCTAAGGCTGTGATGTGGTATGCCTGTTTGTCACGGCTGTTAGTTTCAGCTTCTGCTGTGTTGGGATGCAGGTTTCTATCACTATCCATGGCACTACTTTCCTGTTTCATTTGTTCTCATGGACAAACAGCTGGGGTTGGAAAATAGGAGTGCTACTAATTGACCAGCTGAGGAAAGGTGTTAGAGGCCCTGATAACTTTTTAAAGGTGTCTTTTGGTGTTTTACTGTAACTCCTGGGTGTTATAGTGTTTATTTTTTTCAAGTGTATTTAGTTTGAGGGAGAGGGAAAGAGCATGTGCAGGTGGGGGAGGGGCAGAGAGAGAGGGGGAGAGAGAGAGAGAGAGAGAGACAGAGAGAGAATCCCAAGAAGGCTCCCCACTGCCAGCACAGAGCCCCATGTGGGCTTGAACTCACGAGGTTGAAGTCGGATGCTTAACTGACTGAGCCACCCATGTGCCCTAGTGTTTATGTTTTTTTTTTTTAAGTTTTTTTTTTTTAATGTTTATTTATTTTTGAGACAGAGAGAGACAGAGCATGAATGGGGGAGGGGCAGAGAGAGAGAGAGACACAGAATCGGAAGCAGGCTCCAGGCTCTGAGCCGTCAGCCCAGAGCCCGACGCGGGGCTCGAACTCACGGACCGTGAGATCCTGACCTGTGCTGAAGTCGGATGCTTAACCGACTGAGCCACCCAGGCGCCCCAAGTGTTTATGTTTTTTTAAGAAAATCCCTTGGGGTGTCTGGGTGGCTCAGTTGGTTAAGCGACCGACTTTGGCTTAGGTCACGATTTGGCTCAGGTTTGTGAGTTTGAGCCCTGCGTGGGGCTCTGGGCTGACAGCTCAGGGCCTGGAGCCTGCTTCTGATTCTGTGCCTCCCTCTCTCTCTGCCCCTCCCCCACTCAAGCTCTGCCTCTCTGTCTCTCTCTCTCTCAAAAATAAATAAAAACATTAAAAAATATATATATTTAAAAAATTCCTCAGAGTCAACTCACAGAGCACACTGAAAATTAATTATTTTAATTAACAAGAAAAGCACGATTTGTGTAGCACTATGTGCTTTTTCAAGGAGTTTTCATTTCTATTCTATTTCATATTTTCATAAACATATGTGCCATTGTCGCCAACTGGCCGAGAAAACAATGGCCAAAGAGGGTAAGTGGTTTGTCCCTAGGTGACTGTATGTCTTAGTTTATGCCTGTTTTCCTAGAATTAGTGCCCTCATTTACTTTCATACGTGCTGAAATTTGTCAGTCATCAAGTCACTCTGTTTCTCAGGATAGGATCCCAAGCCTCCTCACTGCCAGTTTATCTACAGGTACTTTTGGTGGTTACTTTCCTAGCCTTGGAGTCATGATCTTTAATACTTATGGGGACAGGGGAAGTCCTATGGGCCTAACTTTTTATTCTCTATGGGAGAGTTTAAGCTGTTTTCGTCCAGTTTCTTTTCCAATGCCACATGTCTGGTGGAGGCAATTTCCTAAATGCACTGAAAAAAAGACTGGTAATCTAGAGACTTAATATACATAATTCAACGTTGAGTTCACTAAGCTCAAAATAGTGAAAACATACACTGATTAAATTTTATATGTGTTGCAAACTTTGTTTTTATTTATGCTATTACAGATTGGATTTGAGGCATTGAGATGAGAAGTAAGCAACATGTAACTTGTTATAAAGAATGGGAACTAAGCTTATTAATTTTGTTCATTGCTTTGTCTCTAGCGACTAGCTCAGTGCCTCATCTGGCAGATAGTAGGCATTCGATAAATATTTGTTAAATGATGGAACGAGTAAATGAATGCATAAACAATGCTTTTCTCGAGACTTGACAATACAAACTTATTTTGGGCATGGATTATTCACAATGAGATGCAAAAGAATTACTATGTAAATTAGATGACAACAAATGTGAACACTTTGAATTTTATGAAATATTAGGTCTTGTAAACTTGGAGGGTATCCGATGTTGGAACCCCTTGTTGGTAGAAATATGTCCATCTTACCACCATATTAATTAATTTCCGATGCTTTGACAAATGGAAATGTGGAATTGTTATTTTATGTTGGTGTGCAGATTGGACATTTGAGTAAATAAGATAACAATTCAAGTTGCCTATAAATGTTTATAATGCTTGTAAAACACGATACTTTAGATGGAATTTTGTATGGTCAGTGTTTTTGCTTTTGTTTTTGTTTTTTTAAGAGCTCAGATAACATGAGGATCTTTTAATAACAGTGTTTCTCATAGTATCACAGCAAAGGCATATGGAGAGAATGAGCTTGAATAATCAGAAAGCGCTCAGCAATAAAACTATTTTGTTATTTTAGAGAGAGCACCAGAGGTAATACTTTCAAAAATGGACTTTAAAAGTAAAAGAGAAAGTAAAGTATCTGGCCTGACATTGTTGCATGTTTTATCAACCCTGGTTCATTATACGTGTGTGCTTATCTAAGTGTTCCTGTTTAAATAGTAAAAGGAATAAAAACACGAATGCCATAATGACCTTGTTATGCATTTTATTATATTCTTTCCCAATTGTCTTGTGTCTGATGAAAACTCGGGCATAATTTCATGTGCATGTGCTTTTGGAAGTGAGCCCAATGATGAGAGTGACCGTGAGTGTTTGTAGGGTTATATCTCAACCCTGAAAGTGCTGAAAGTGTGCTTAGAGATTGTGCAATTGAACTTTTTCAAAAGCTTTCCGGAGTAGTTCCACTGCTGGTACATGTCCAGCTGGATGCTTTCCTTTCCTTTATTAGAAATGTTTGCAAAAAACTTTTGGCTTCTGTCTCTCTCCCAAAGCATATGGATGTGTGGATTCAGTAAACAGAGCCACATGTTTTAATTTGGGTAACTTTGATGGAGTAATATGTGTTTTCTATAGAAATCTGTACTCACAGTTCTGTTGGTCAACTCAAGTGCCCTCTGGGCTAGATTTATGGATTAGAAAGAGTGGCAGAACTGAATCTGTAAGCAATCACCATGGAAATTTGGGTGGTAAGCTGAGTAAACAGCCCCTAAATATGTCCATATCCTAATCTCTGGAAGATGTGAATGCTACGTTCTATGGCAAAAGGGAATTTGCAGATGCGATTAAGTTAAAGTTAAACCTTGAGATGTGGAGATTATCCTGGATTCTTCACTTGGGCCAGATACAATCATAATGGTCCTTATCAGAGGGATGCAGGAGAAGCCAGAGTCAAGGAACGTGGCTGTGTGACGATGGGAACCCAGACAAAGGCAGTGAACTTTGAAAGTGGAGGGAGTTGGCCACAGGCTAAGGAATACAGACCACAGCTATGGGCCGAGAAAATCAAGAAAAAACATTCTTCTTAGGGCCTCTGGAGGCAACCAGTGCGACTGATACCTTGGCTGTGGTCTCGTGAGACCATGTTGGACTTTTGACCTCCGGAAATGTGAGAGAATAACTTTAGGCAGGTTTCAACCACTAAGTGAAGTTAATTTGTTACAGTGACAAGAGCAAACTAATACGCTCAGGGCAGAGATGGTGTGTGGAGCAAAGGCAGTGTCCTAGACTAGCGAGATGTCGAGAAGAAGCTCTTTTTCTTCGAATGACAAAGCCCTGACCCCTTGGGGGTCGATTGTTTCCTCTCTGCTTTCACTTAGAATTGAGAGCCACTGGTGACTTTGAGAAGATAATTGTCACAGCTGTCCTCACGGTAACCTCTTCTTATTGAATTCCTAGAGGACAGCCAGAGGCTGGTTCATTCATATGCATTATCTCCCATATCATCCCATTGGCTTCATCAACTGGACATTGTTGCCCCTGTTCTAAAATCAGGAATTAAGGCTTACAGAAGTAAAGTAACTTGAGACAGTCTCCACAGCTAACAAGGGACACGTGGATTCCTCACCTTCATACACTGAAAAACCTTTGAATGTCTTTACACAATAGCTGGTTTCTAAACTGCGTAAAGAGAATTTGTTTTATGTATTTTCTTCCGTGTCGATGGAGAGATCCTTAGGAGGGGAGAGCTTGCTGCACTCATTTGTGCTACGGGGTTGTGTCCCACAGTCATTGGCAGGCATCTGGGGCCAGTGGCGATGAGTGGCATGAAAAATTGATCCCCAGCGTTGGAAGGTGAAGTTCTGCTATACACTCCTCGTGATGCCCGACTCTTGGACTTTCTCTCCAGGAACTCTGGGTGGCAAAAGTCTTTCTGCTCTGATAAGGCCTGAGGAGCTGGTGGATTAGGCCGGCTCTGCAAGGAAATTTAGAAAGGACTGTTTAAAACGCTAGGTTTTGGAAATCTTGCCATTTGCAACAACGTGGATGGAACTGGAGGATATTATGCTAAGTGAAATAAATCAGTCAGGGAAAGACAGATATTATATGTTTTCACTCGTATGCGGAATTTGAGAAACTTAACAGAAGACCGTGGGGAAGGGAAGGGGAAAAATGGTTTCAAACAGAGAGGGAGGCAAACCATAAGAGACTCTTAAATACAGAGAACAAACTGAAGGTTGATGGGGTGGGGGGACCCGGGAGAGGGGAAAATTGGGTGATAAGCATTAAGAAGGGCACCTGTTGGGATGAGCACGGGGTGTTGAATGTAAGCGATGAATCATGGGACTCTACTCCCGAAGCCAAGTGCACACTGCATACATTGTATGTTAGCTAACTTGACAACAAATTATATTAAGAAAATAATAAAACCTTAGATTCTGATTCTAAACAGAGTAGAAACAGGGAGAAGGGCACTGTACGTGGGAGGAGAGTCATTGCAGGAAGTTTAATGGAGTGGCTGAGCAGAATTATTATGTAGCAGATGTTTAGAGCAGGAAAGGATTTGGAGAGCCCTTTCACCCAGGTAGGCACTGAGCCTGGGTGAGGTGCACTGAGTCTCCTGAACTACGGTGGGTTCGGGCAGAGCGGGGGTCCTCTGTTGGCATCTTGACCCCAGACCACTGCTGTTCCCAAAGCCCTATGACTTATGCTGTGAAAAGGATTTGTCTTAGAGAAGAAGAGCCTTTCCAGATGGGTAATGAAAGCAGGAAGCAAGGAATGTGGTCCAGGATGACCTCTATGCTTCTGAAGGATTCATGAAATGGCTCTATTGGGAAGTCATGTGACATGAGTTTGGACAGACAAAGCAAGGTTCATCTCACGGGAAGCATCGTGCTTTTATTTATCATTGTCTGAGTACTTAAATGTCTCCAGGAAAGACACATTCTGTGCCCTACTTCTGGAAGGCCAGCATCATCTTATACCTATGTAGTGCTGTAAAACCAAAGTGGTTTTAAATATATAAAATGAATAATAACTGTTATAATTTATAAGGACCTGGCTGTATATGGAAACTACCATACTCTGTATTGTCCATATATTAATGAAACCTTCAAAAATAACTCTGTGAGATGTTACCTTCATTTTTTCGAAGAAGAAATTGAAATCCATTTAATACTCATGACAGCCCTTGTTTTTCAAAGCATGTAACAGATCGTTTGCTTAGAACAATGTAACAAAGACCTGGCAAGGGTAGAGTGTGGACACAGGTTTCCAGTCTCTAAGTACACTGCTTCTATTGCTACATAAACCCAAACATGTTCAAAGGACAAAAACAGAAAGGAAAGTATAAGCTATGACTCTGGAGGACCCAGGCTTGAATGTCAGATCTGCTATTCCCTAGCCCCAAACCTGGGCAAGTGAATTCACCTCCCTGAGTCCCAATTTGCTAAAATTGTTAAAATATGAATACGTACAGGGGCGTCTGGTGGCTCAGTCAGTTAAGTGTCCAACTCTTGATTTTGGCTCAGGTCATGATCTCATGGTTCCTGAGACTGAGCCTGGTGTCTGTCTCTGTGCTGACAGTGGGGAACCTGCTTGGGATTCTCTCTCTCTCTCTCTCTCTCTCTCTCTCTCTCTCTCTCTGTGTGTGTGTGCTTACCCTTCTCATGTGCATGCATGAGCTCTCTCTCTCAAAATAAATAAAAAATAAACTTAAAAGAATAAAAAATTAAAAAAAATAAAGTCTGAGTAAGTATAGAAATTCCTCAAAAGGTTGTTGAAAACTTCTGTTCTAGAAGGCATTTAAAGTGCCTACCCCACCGTAAATGCTTAATACATGTGAGCTCTTCAAACTCAGTATCATCTTATTTTTATTTTTGTTTATATCTGCGAACAGCCTTGAGTCTAATTCAAGATGAAATAAATCCATTTAGGAATGACTCAGAAAGGGCCTGGGAAAAAGTTGTCTTATATTTTTAAGTCCCTTGGAATAATCTATGAAGTTTTAGTTGTCTCTTTCAACAGCAGTGGGTTTGCTTATATGTTCTTTTAAAAATGTAATTAGATCACACGTAGATGTAAGGTAAAGTGTTTATACTTTTCTTATCTTCTCTGTTTCGTTTTTGAAATACTATTTTCACATGGAAAACTTGGGGAAGATCTTCTTAGATATTAATGATAAGTAATGGCCACCCGAGATGAAAGAATATGTGTGTTGGTTAAACTCAGATTTGCCAAGGAGGTTGCGAAGTAAAAATGTAGGAGCAATGTTTTAGGTAAAATGATCCCACTGCTTTTGAAGTGTATTGAGATAAATAGTTGCAGGGGAATTTTCAAGAAAACTGGTTAAGATTTCAAAAATGAATGTTTCTTCTCTTCTGAGAAAATAGAATATGTGATCATTATAACAACTGGAAAAATGAAAAGGGAGGAAAATACGTGTCTGTGCACATGTGTGTGTTAATATAACAAATTCAATATTAACTGGGATGGACAAAACGGGTTAGAGTTTATTCTTTTATAACTGTCCTCATTTTCTGCATGAGCTCCCTCCCATCCTCCACTCCATTGGGTGGGAGAGAGGCATAAAAGGAGGGAATGGATGTATTTAGTCCAAATTTATAGTCTGTGTTCTTTCCAATAATTTAAACTGCCTTTTAAAGAAAACTAGTCTCTGCTTGGATGAATCAGGCAAATGATTATTCTCATTCTTGTCTTTTCCAAGATCACATCTAGTGGTATTTGCGGGGGTGATTTATTTATTTATTTATTTATTTATTTATTTATTTATTTATTTATTTATAGTTTACATCCAGGTTCGTCAGAATATAGCGCAATAATGATTTCAGGAGTAGAATCCAGTGATTCATCCCCTACGTGTAACACCCAGTGATCATCCCAACAAGTGTCCTCCTCAATGCCCTTTGCCATTTTGCCCATCCCCCCAACCACAACCCCTCCAGAAACCTTCTGTTTGTTCTCTGTATTTAAGAGTGTCTTATGTTTTGTCCCCTTCCTTGTTTTTATATTATTTTTGCTTCCCTTCCCTTATGTTCATCTGTTTTGTATCTTAAATTTCTCACATGAATGAAGTCATATGATATTTGTCTTTCTCTGAGTGACTAATTTCACTTAGCATAGTACCCTCTAGTTCCATCCACGTAGTTGCAAATGGCAAGATTTCATTCTTTTTGATTGCTGAGTAATGCTCCATTGTGTGTGTGTGTGTGTGTGTGTGTGTGTGTGTGTGTATATATATATATATATATATATATATATATATATATATACCATATATACACCATACCATATATATATAGCATACCACACACACACACACACACACACACGCCCCATCTTCTTTATCCATTCATCTATTGATGGACATTTGGGCTCTTTCCATACTTTGGCTATTGTTGATAGTACTGCTGTAAACAATGGGGTGCATTGCCCCTTCAAAACTGCATACCTGTATCTTTTGGGTAAATACCTAGTAGTGCAATTGCTGGGTTGTAGGGTAATTCTATTTTTAATTTTTTGAGGAACCTCCATACTATTTTCCAGAGTGGCTGCCCCAGTTTGCATTCTGTGGGAGTGATTTAGATGATATGACTTTCTGTAGGCAAGAGAAGTGGGTTCCTTGAATCTACACAAGGAATTTGGCTCATATTGTGTGACTGTCATGGGATGATCAACTAAGACTGATCCTTCCCTGGCAACTTTGGTGGTGTAACTGGTTCCATCTGACTTTTTGAGATGTCATGGAGTACTTTAGTCAACAGTCATCATTATTTGCCTCTGGTTTCAAATTCCCCTTACCTTGAGGGGTCTTTGCCTGAAGCCAGGTTTCTTCTGGACATCCGACCCCTTTAGTAGCTCCATTTCCCTTCATGGATTCAGGGACCCCCTGAGTCTCTTGCATGTGAATTCAGGCTGTAGGAAACCAGGAGCACTGCTTTAGTCCTGCCACCTGCAATTCTATGGGCTTATACTGTGTTTGCGTTGGCTACGGGAAGGTCTTTTCCTGGGAGAACCAGGTCCTCTCACGATGTAAACTGAGCTGCTGCTGTCCAACATTTTGGACTTCCCTGTACTTACCTGGGTGCATGTAAATGGCCATGTCCCCCCAGTCCCCACCATTTTCTTGCTTGTGTGGTAGTAGAGGCAATGAGAGATGGCTTCTCACAATCTTCTCCTGTCTGCCTCATCTTTTTTAGAATCCAACTGGGATCAAAAGCAGTGGTATTCTTTTTTCTCTTGGCTTCTCTTCTTATCTAGCTTTGTCCTCCCAAGTCACTTCCTCCCTCTTTCTCAATCTAGACTTCAATATAGAGAGTACAGGGAGTGAGAAACTCTTTAATTGATAAGGGGACAGGAAGCATTTAAAAATAATTTACCTGATTCTCACTGCCCCAACTCGTTTCCTTCCTAAGAACAAACCTCATGAGAAATGACATGGCCCTATATGATGCAAAACAGACCACTAATTTGCATCATAAATATATCTGGAGAGATTTCATATTTCCAAATTCTGAAAATCCTGACATTTTTAGATAGAGTCATATTTCACATCATACAAAAAATAATTCCCTATTGACCAATGAATTTCATGTAAAACATGGAGCTAAAATGTTTATTTGTGTAATTTCTTGGTGGTAGTGAAATTGCTAAGCCTAAAATTAAGAGAAGAAAATACATCCCATACCATACAGGAGTAATTAATACGTTTGACCACATAAAAATCCATATCCTAAAACACCTTTAAAATTGAAGACAGACTACACGCTGGCAAAGTACTGTTGTAAAATCATTGACAAAGGTTGTTGAAAAGAATCTTCCATAGTCTTTTCTAATGAATAAAAGACTAAAACCCAGTGGAGAATTAGTAACAGTCACATTGAGAGAATTAACAAAATTCGAGGCACAAATAATTTATGAAATCTTATTCACTCTAAGATTTAAACAAAATTCTATTCATCCCAAGATTTCTCAATTCCAATATGTCAAACAGGCAGCTTCTTTAATCCAGTGTTATCATTCTCTGCTGCAGAGTGTGAACTCTTCTGCACAGCATCATGGCAATCTGTTAACAGTTGTTGAAACATACTTATAACCTTTTCACCAATAATTCCACTTTTACACATTTTAACTAGGGGAATTATTTGAAATGTGTACAAACATATTTTCACATTTCTATTCCCAAATAGAATAGAAACACATTCTATTCCCAAAAAACCCAAACTGGAAATACCCAAATTATCAAATAGAGATTGATTAAGTAAAGAAATATATCCATATAATGGAATAAATACTATGTAGGCATTAAAAGTGCTGTAGAAATGCCAACATGTTAACAATATATTAAGTGAAGAAAATACACTATAAAAAAGATATGATAGGGGCACCTTGGTGGTTCAGTTGGTTAAGTGACCAACTCTTGATTTTGGCTCAGGTCATGGTCTCTAGGTTGGTGGGATCAAACTCCACGATGGGCTCTGGGCTGACAGCGTGGAGCCTGCTTGGGATTCTCTCCCTCTCTCTCCATGCCCCCCCGCCCCCCTACTCTCGCTTTCTCTCTCTCTCAAAATAAATAAATAAACTTTAAAAAAAGATATGATATATTTGTAATGGAAGGGAAGAGTGCACGCATGCATGCACAGTTGTGTATCTCCCGTATGAGAAGATAGCATCTTGTTAACTCCCTTCCTGACTTGTGTCGGGAGGCCGGCTACTCCTGTGAGTACCTGAAAGTCACGTGTGAGCATGGTCACGTCAGTCTTTTTTATTTGGTTTCACTGGCATTTCCCCTGCACCACCACTTCTGGCCACCCATTGGCCCCAGCTCGCAGCCCTGCCATTAGGAAGAGTATAAGTGAGGCGGGCACCAAGTCTTTGCTGGGGTCCCGCCACACCTGCGAGAATGATGGGGAGGCTGCACCCACCTTGATAAGCTAGAGCGTGCTGCCGCTGTCAGCCCATTTACTTCTGCAGTCAGAGCTGCATCGTCTACCTCAGTCCTGATAGACAACAGAGCAGCTGTTGTATGGGGCAACCAAATGGTTCAGAGGCAGATAATTAAGTTGTTCTTTTATCCCCAGCAAAGGTACGGGAAGTATTTCCTTGAAGCTGAGGGGTCTATATGTTGGCATCACTGTGCCAGCATCATTAAATGAACAGTCTCTAAAACTATAGTGGATTTGAAGATCTTTAGTGAGAAATAAAAGACAGTATCTTGACCACAATATTTTTTTTTATTTAAAATGAAGAAAATTAAAAAAAGATATAAAGCTATTGCATTCAAATACCAATATAGAAATTATTGGGCATTTACTATTAGGAAGGTACTTTAAAATTCTGACTTGTGTTGATATCTTTACCTTTTGTAACTGCCACTCTATTGACACCATGGCATAAAAGTCTGTGAACTGAGCAATCCTGAAAGTTACAAAATGCTTAATAGGGTGTTTTGTGTTTTTTTGTTTTGTTTTGTTTTGTTTTGTTTTTGTCCAACTGCTATGTGATTGGTTTTAAATCACGAATTAGTGTGTAATTTTAAGAAGGGCAATGAAATAGAAAAGCTTAATCGGACGATCACTAATTGTCCCTTAATTGGTGACTCTTGACAATTCAATATTTCATGTGTAAGGGACATTTCAGGTTAAGAACATATTTGTTATAGGGCACCTGGGGGGCTCAGTCGGTTCAGTTGTCGACTTCCACTCAGGTCATGATCTGGAAGGTTCATGAGTTCAAGCCCCACATCGGGCTTGCTGCTGTCAGTGCAGACCCCACTTGGGATCCTCTTTCTCCCTTTCTCTCTGCCCCTCCCTCGCTTGCACTCTCCCCCAAATAAACAAACATTAAAAAAATAAAGAAAGAACGTATTTGTTACAAGAATATACCTGTGTAATTACGTAAGTTACGAGTTCATACTTCTGTGGTCAAAGTTCGCCAGGACTCAAGGTCACATGACACGTCACTTTGCATTGATGCTTCTATTCCCTTTCTGTCAATGCTCCTGGAGGCAGAGTAATGAAGCCCTGCTTATGAACCTAAAAAAATCGAAAAGAAACCAGGTCATGGATTTGAATCTATATTACAGAACTTCACAATTTTGGACAGCTCAGTAAGACCTCAATTTCCTCAATATTTTCTTATTTGCTACATGACAGGCTGAAAGAAGACTTGATGAGAACGTTTATGTGTAATGTCTTCGTTAAATTAGATGCCACTTAAATTTGGAATATATTTTCCAGTTATTGTTTTTATTATTACTGACTGGGAAAAGGATGAAACATAGCATCCTTGACTTTTGGTTATGAATGGCTCAGTTCAGCTTTTCAATAAAAATGCTTGAGCATGTGCTAGGCATGGGGCATTCTTTATGTGCTCTAGGTACAGCAGGCTCCATATAGTGATGAGTCAGACATGGTTTCTGTTCCAGAGACACTTATGATCTAGGGGACCAGACTTTAGAGGTTTTCTATTCCATAGTATTGATGAGGAAATTACTTGATTCCTTTCCCCAAATATACCTGAACAAGAGCCTGTGCTGTCTATTCTTGTCTGCCTCTGAGAGTAGGGGCCTGAGGGTATGTATGGTCGGGAGTGACTGTCATCAGCCCGGCCACAGAATAAACGACCCAGATAGGATTAGAGGACATCTCAATGGCCATTCATTTTTATCTGACATTCCAACATAATTTCTGGCAAGAAGGGACAATGTAGGAAAGTGAGAAGGGTTGAGGAATCAGAAAGACCTAGCTTCACATCTTTGTTCTGCACTGTATAAGCATTTTATGTTTGGGGGCAAATGACGAATGTCTCTGAAACTCAGTTTTCTCATCCGTAAAGTGGAGACAATGCAGAAGAGAATTGAATGCAGTAATAAACGAGAGCGACATCTCAGTGCGTTACTCCTAGTAGGTGTCCAAAGATAGTAGCTTTTATTCAATTCCGTGAAGGCTGGGGAAGTCCTGATATCTGGAAAAGAGACTTTAAGAGAGCCATGTTCCTCAGTGAAAGAGAACAAAAGGCCCTCAGATTATCTGTATGTAAGATCATGAGGTTAGACTGTAGATCAGAGATGAGAACCTCAAGCATGGCATTGATTTCCAGAACCTTTGTCATTTCCCTGCATTGGTTTTTGTCACTTTCTCTTCATATTCTTCTTTACCCCTTTTCTTGGAGAAACCAGCAACGAATGTGTTGGATAATTTAATTCTGAGCATTTATATTTCAGGACAAGAAAGGATGGTGGGTTGGTGGAGAGGGAAGACTAAAGGTGGGGTAGTTTAACGCTTAGAATAAAGGTAAAGGTAACCAGAGAGAGAGAGAGAGAGAGAGAGAGGAGAGGAGAGGAATGTGGCCCGAAGATTTGGAGGCAAGGAACAAAACTGAGTTGAGTGAGACAAAGTGTGACCCCAGCAGATCCGGGTGCCCCTGGTTTTCAAGCACTGCAGGGAATGGGGGAAGGTGGGGAGATGGGCGGGACAGACGTGGCAGGATTAGAGCGAAAAGCGGGAAATTTCCCTTAGAGGCTCCACCCCACTAGAGAGCCCTCCCTACTCCTGCAGGCCTGAGGAACCTGAAGGGAATTTTGTTCCCATCCCAGAAGTGGAATTTTAATAATCATGGAAAACCACACACAGCAGCCAGAGGAGAAGGTATAGAAGTGAAAGAAGCCTGAAGCT
The DNA here is from genome assembly GCF_018350195.1 of Panthera tigris. Classification (NCBI taxonomy): domain Eukaryota; kingdom Metazoa; phylum Chordata; class Mammalia; order Carnivora; family Felidae; genus Panthera; species Panthera tigris. The sequence goes on from NC_056670.1 coordinate 39,562,196, forward strand.
GCCGGAAGGGCTGCCTAAAGGTTTAAAATCTTTCATCTCAATGAGAAGAATTCAACTTTACATTAGTACAAGAACTCTCTAAGTTTAATAAACTGCCTTATTTTCATCTTTTGCATAATGTGTACATTGCATTTATAATTTCTACTAATTGCCTTAATGTCCAGGAGAACTTCTGAGTATGTTAAATGGATTATGATGATCACTTTGTTTGGATTAGTAACTGATTGCGATGAAAGGGAGTAGCAGACCAGATTAAAAATTGTTAATTCAGGGGCACTGGGTGGCTCAGTCGGTTGCCTCCAACTCTTGATTTTGGCTCAGGTCATGATCTCATGGTTCATGAGTTCGAGCCCCACATTGGGCTCTGGGCTGACAGTGTGGAGCCTGCTTGGGATTCTCTCTCTCCCTCTCTTTCTGCCCCTCCCCTGCTCATGCTCTCTCTCTCTCTCAAAATAAGTAAAAAAATAAATAAACATTAAAAAAAATTGTTAATCCATTAATGACTTGGGAGAGGAAAAGAAACCTTACACTTTAAACTGTTATCTCTTTGACTGTAGGAACAAATTTAATTTTTCTGAAATGAAAAAAAAAAAAAACAAAAAAACAAAACCATTCAAAGTAGTCTACTTTAAGTAGAAAAATTAAGAATGGTTTCCCAGGCTTTTTGTTTTTCTTTAGAGGTAGATATGTTTTTTGTCTCAAGTTTCTAAGTCAGGTGAGATACAGATGTATTGAGATGTATTGATTGTTATATTGATTCAGGCATCCGTCCACCCATCCATCCAGCATGCTACTCTCTCTGACCTTCTGATGTTCCTCAAGTAACCAGAAGAAATGAACCTTTCACACATCAGTGGAAGGAAGGGAAAGGGTGTTATGCAATAGTTAAGGTTCTGGTTCTGGAGATTCAAAGACAGGGCTGCAGTTCTGGACCTATTGCTTACTTGTTATGTGATCTTATATAAGTCATTGAATCTCTCTAAGCCATTTATCTCTGGGTGCAACTGGATAAAATAATGGTGTTGTGACGAGGAGTATGTGAGATAATGTTTGTAAAATACACGTTATCTGGTACTTGGTAAGTACTCTAAAATGTTTGGTCTCATTATTAGTAATTTTGATGATGATAATTATAGCACGAGTAAAAGGTTAGTAGTAAAATCCAACAATAAGGAATCAAAAGCCAGATTAAAAAAATGGGCAAAAGACCTGAAAAGTCACCTCACCAAAGAAGGTATACACATGGCAAATAAAGGTCATCAGGAAAACAAAAATTAAGACAACAAGGATATACCACTAGACGTCTATTAGAATGGCCCAAATCTGGAACTCTGACAACACCAAATGCTGGAGAGGATGTAGAGTAACAGAAATTCTCATTCTTTGCTGCTAGGAATGCAAAATGGCGCAACCACTTTGGAAGACAGTCTGGCAATTTCTTATAAAACTGACCATACTCTTACTCCTACAAGTGATCCAGCAATCGCATTCCTTGGTATCTACCCAAAGTAGTGGAAAGCTTATGTCCACATGAGAGCCTGCCCTTAGATGTTTAGAGCAGTTTTATTCAGCTTGAAAGCAACCAAACAAACTGGTACATACATAAAAGGGAATATTAGTGATAGGAAAAAAAGAGCTATCATGCCATGAAAAGACAAGGTGGAAACTTCGATGCATATTACTAAGTGAAAAAAGGCAATGTGAAGTCTACGTGCTGTACGGTTCCAAGTATATGACATTCTGGAAAAGGTTAAACTGTGAGGAGAGTAAAAATATCAGGATGTCAGAGGCTTGTGGGGAGGGAGGGAAAGATGAATAGGTAGAGCACAGATTTTTAGGGCAGTGAAACTATTCTATATGATACTGTAATGGTGGGTAAATGTCATTAAACATTTGTGAAAACCCACAGAAGGCACAACACAAAAAGTGAATCCTAGTGTAAACTGTGGGCTTTAGTAAATTATAATAAAATAAAGAAAAAGTAATAATAAAGCAAAGATACTATCTCATCAGTTCTAATAAATGTACCCCACTAATGCAAGATACTAACAACAGGAGAAACTGTTTGGGAGAGGGAGTGTATTTTTCTGTAAATTTAAGTGTTCTAAAGTATAAAATTGTTAAAAAAATAACTAGGGATAAAACAGAATATCAAAGACTGTGGTATCCAAAGTATCCCAAATCAGGGGCACCTGGGTGGCTCAGTCGTTTGAACATCCGACTTTGGCTCAGGTCATGATCTTGCAGTTGACCAGTTTGAGCCCCATGTCGGGCTCTGCGCTGACAGCTCAGAGCCCGGAGTCTGCTTCAGATGCTGTGTCTCCCTCTCTCTCTGCTCCTCCCCTGCTCACGCTCTCTCTCTCTCTCTCTCTCTCTCTCTCTCTCTCAAAATAAATAAACATTAAAAAAATTTTTTAAAAAGACAAGTATCACAAATCAGACTGGCGTCAGACTTCTTGAAAACGATGGCATGATGCTCTCAAAATTGAGGGAATGTGATTTCAAATGCAGAAGTATGTATCTGGCCAAACTGTCCCCTACTTATGGGTAGACTAAAATAATTTTTAAACATGAGAAAGAAAAAAAAAGATAATTGGTGCCATGACCAAAGTCTATAACGTATTTATATGGAAAGGAGAATACATTGCTCCTTTGGGAGAGATTTAGGAAATGCTTGACAGGAGAGACTTTGAGTCTTAGAAATGAGGACGCAACTGACCAATGGATAAGTACAGGAAATGTTAACGGGCAGAAGGAGTGGAAGGGACAAGGGTAACAAGAATAAAGCATCCTGGTATCCAGAGTTTCATGTGGTATGATTGAGCGTAGTAATGGGGGATACAGTTTTGATAAAACTAAGATGTAGAGTGGTCCCATTATGAAAGGCTTGTCTGTCACACCAAGCTTATGAACTTTACCTCGTAGACTAGGAGTTGACAAACTTTCTCTGTAAACGGCCAGAGAGGAAATATTTTTGCTTTTGTGAGTCATTTGATCTTCTGTATAACTACTTAACTCAGCTGTTGGAGCATGAAAGCAGCCATTGACAATATGTAAATGGTTGGGAGTGGCTATGTTCTAAGAAAACTGTATTTACGGAATAGTTGGGAGACTCTGATAATACTCTAGGCAGGATACAGAGAAGCCATGATCTGGGGAGGCATTGATGATGGAAACTGTGAAGTAAAAATGAAGTAAAAAGTGTAACGAGAGTAGAGTTATTGAAATGGTCATGGATTAGAGTCCGTGACAGACAAGGTGGGTTGCTTTAGTTTTAATACCAATATGCCTTTCACTGAGGTACAATAAGGGAAAAAAACCACCCCTACATTTAGTGGAGAGATATTGGGTTTAGTTTGGAGGTTCCTGGGGCTCATCCAGAAATCGGAGTTACTGTTACATAAATGAGCCAACAATGGTCTCTGTATATTGGCCCGTAGGTTGTTTATTTCTTCATAGCAGGCTGAGACCCGTTAGCGCAAAAGCCTTCCAATGCCAAGCTCAAGATTTTACACATCCAGTTGTTTTCAATAGAAACCAAACAAGCAGATTCGTAGCGATTTAGAGCCTGCCTTCTTTGCAGACCTTACGAAACTGCACCCAACATCTGCTACCTATAAATAGATAAAACCTCTGGTGCTATTAAAACCCCAAGCCGTTGCTGCTCTTTGGACTCTCTGGCCCAGAGATTCCCTTCTGTGCTGCTAGGAGAAATCATCTAGACATGTAAACCCTCCTCTGATCCTTCTTTTCCCTAAGCGTTCCTTTGCCCTCTTCCCCAGTGGTCTCACACCTTGAGAGACTTCCCTTCCTAGAAACCTACCAAAACATCATCCGAATAAAACTTGTGAGTGCTATTGCCACCTCATGGTCATATCTTTTTCCTTGATCAGCTCCCTGATCTCCTCACCCTCCCATAGTTACAGTGATCGATGCAAGCTTTATTGGCACAGTTGGGATGGATGGATTTTTCCCAAGGAGTAAGAAACAGAGATTAAGGATAAAACATCAGGGATTCCTCAGGAAACATCATTATGCATTGGCCAGGAAGAAGATTAAAAAAACACTTGAAAAAATAGACATAAATAAGACAATCAGTTGAGAATCACGTAGAAGAAAGAGGCAATTTCAAGAAAGGGATGTTCTAGTATCTGATTCCACAGAGAGGTCAAATGGGCCAGAAGTGAACATAGTTCACCAGATTTGGGTGTTAGGGGCTCATTGTAGGAGTACCTTCAGTGATACCACTGAGACAGAAGCCTACTGATTGTAAGCCGAAAAGTGATTAGAAAGTGAGGTGAGTCTTGAAGCATTAGGCGTTGGAGAATGAGTAAATCATGAACACTGAAGTAGAGTGTGGAGTGGCACAGAGTTTCTTGATGAGGATGGAGAGTGAGCAGCAATCCACGTGGTGTGTGGATATCTGTGCTGGTCTGCAGACACGCAGAAAGATAACCAGGAAAGGAAAGGTTGTGTTGATCTACAGGAAAATTGTGTTGATTTTAAGGGCAAAAATCTTAGAGAAACGAAAGGATAAAACCATTGTAGATATTGGTAAGAGTATGTCTGGTGTGTTGAATCACAATGTTTACACTGGACCAGGAAAAACATGAATCCTTAACTAGATCATGACCCCAAGTAGAGATCATTTTAAAAACATTGGTTTCCGAAGAATATCGACAGCAGGAGTGTTGGGAATGGAGAATAAGAAAGCTGGATTGGCAGGGAATTATGAAAGCTCGTATCTGATGCTGTCGAAAGAGAATTGGGCCTAAAATCAAAGTAAGAACTGACTTGTGATTCTCACCTCCTAGCCGGTTGACTTTTGGCAGATCACTCGTTGCCTCTGTGCTCAGTTGAATGGTAAAATGAAAAAAGGTACTTATCTGCAGCCTTCATTTGGATCAGATTCAAGTAAAACAACAGATGTAATGATGTTCTGTGCATATGTAAGACTGATGCACTGTAAGTCCTGTTACATCCACATCAACCTTAATTCTCTTTCCATAAGAATATAGAAATACTCAAACCAATGGGTCTCAATTCTGACTGCTTATCATAATTTTCTATAGAGTTTAAATATATGTATATGTATATATATGTACACACACACACACACACACACATATATATACGTATATATACGTGTATATATATATATATATATACATATGTATATATGTATATATATATATATATATATATATACATATGTATATATGTATATATATATATATATATATATATATATATATATATATATGTGCTTGGCTTTTCATTTTCATTCTAGATTCAGAGGGAATTTGTATTAAAAAAAATAAAAGGAAAACCCCTCCACAGGTCACTAGCATGTGGGATTCTAACAATAAGAGCCCTCATCTCTTGAAACTGAACCTGAGGAAAACAAATTTCCTGAATACCTGAATGGTGGTTTTTCTGAAATGGAAGAAACCTTTACTTAAATTGTCTCTGAACGGAACAAATATTGTAAGAAATCGTATTTTCCCCTCAAGTGATATTGACATACACTATCTTACTCTATTTCACAATTTTATGAGATACTTTGGCTTATCTTCCTCATAAATACATTCCTGTTGAAAATACTTTTTATGATAAGTAGATGGCAAGGGTATTACAATCTTTGGAAAGATTGAGAGGCAGGTCATCAAATGAAGATCAAAACCTTGGGAAGATTTTGTATAGAATTGAATGGCAGAGGGAACGGGAGGTGAAAAAAACCAGCTTTTTGAAAATTTCATTTTAATATAATTGGTATTTTTATCATGTTATATTTTAAAAGATATTTTCAAGTCCATATACATTATTTCATTTTGTACACACAATGCCCCTTCAAAGGTGAAGATGGTCATCATTGTTAACATTCCTAACTTACAGTACCGCGACCAAGATTCGTGGAGTGACTTACCAAAGGTCGCACACCTAGTAAGTGGTCAAGCTGAAAGTCAAAACTAGATGATCTTACTTAAAATGTTGCAGTGTTGAAAAATCTCCCAGATTGGGAGACAGAGGCAAAAAAACTGAACCGAGTGGAGAAACAGTCCGCTGGGAATGCTATAACAACATGCCACAGAGTGTGGGTGACTCTTCACAGTTGTGAAGGCGGGAAGTCCAAGATCAAGGCACCAGCAGATCTTACGTCTGCCTCCTGGTTCATAGATGGCCATCTCTTTACTGTGTCCTCTCTTGGTGGAAGGGACAAGAGAACCCTCTGGGTCTCTTTCACAAAGGCACTTAACCCCATTAGGCTCTATGCACTCATGACCCAATCACCTCCCAAAGGCTCCACCACCAATTACTATCACATTGAGGATTAGGCTTTAACGTATGAATTTGGTGGTGGGGGGTTGGGGCACAAGTATTCGATCCATAGCAATTATAAAACCAAATAGGATGAAAGATTCAGAAAGACTAAAATATAAATCTATATCACATCTCTACCCCACTCAAAGAAAACTGTGTTAAGTGTGGGGTTCAAATGAATTTTCTTAAATTTTTTTTTCCTTTACCGTTTATTTATTATTGAGAGACAGAGAGAGACAGAGCATGAGTATAGGAGGGGCAGACATAGAATCTGAAGGAGGCTCCAGGCTCTGAGCAAGCTGTCAGCACAGAGCCCAACGCGGGGCTCGAACTCACAAACTGTGAGATCATGACCTGAGCCAAATTCGGATGCTTAACCTCCTGAGCCACCCAGGTGCCCCTCAGATGAATCTTCTTCTAACTGAAATCTATAAATTGCTTCAGTCTGTAAAAATCACACCATATTCTGGTTTCCTTCATATTTGTGCTATGATTTTACTGTATGTTTTCTGCTTTCCCTTGGAGTTTCTATTTGCCTTTGTTGTTCTTATGGTGAACAACAACAACAAAAAATGTACATTTTGCTACATCCATGAATTTAACGAGCTTCTTAAAGAGAGGATCTTTTTCATAGGATCCACTTTCTTCTTGAACAGATGATTTCTGTAGTCACCAGAGTTCCCTTACACACTGTGCTACTTCTCTAGGTCCACAGGAGAGCTATCCTTCTGAGACTGGCATTTGTTTCCTTCCTGAATTTTGTATTCCATATGTTTTTCATGTCACTTTTCAGGTTAGTTGTCTTTAGGACTTTCTCAGATAACTCCATGACTGTATGTAAGCAGGATAAATTTTCTGGTCTTTCGAGGTTAAAAGTGTCTCCTTTTTATCATCATATTTTGATATTTTGTTTGGCTATGGAATTCTAGGCACAATGCCTGAGGACATTGCATGGAAATTTGCACTGCCGTCTTATATTGCTCTCTATGATAGGCTCCTGGACACTTGGCGGCCTGTCTCTTGTACACTGAAGTGTCTACCTCTGTTTGTTGTTGTTGTTGTTGTTGTTGTTGTTGTTGTTTTGTTGTTTGTTTTTTACCATCCCTCCCATGTATTCCTGAAGCGTTGGGAAACTTTCTATGACTTTCCCCTTAGTAATATCCCTTTATTTCCATTTTATTTTCCCCTCACTTTCTAGAATTCCAATCAATCAGCTTATGATCATTTCCTGGATATCTCCTTTATTTCCTTCATCTTTACCTCATATTTTCTAGTCCTGCCTTTTGTTTCACACTACTGAAGATTTCCACGACTTTGCCTTCAACGATTCAATGATTTTTTAAAGACAGATTTCAGGAACATTAATTTCTCCAAACTCTAGTTCTTTAATTTCTCCTTTATTTATAGCATTTGTTCTTATTTTGATGACACTATATCTTCTTTGAGTGTCTGGAGACACTAGAATGTAATTCTTGTCTTCTGGTTTTAGGCTCATTATTTTCCCACTGAAAATTGATTTTTTCCCCTGGATTAGTTTCTCTCTCTCTCTCTCTCTCTCTCTCTATCCTTATTTTCTCTGATGCAGTTTTTCTCATTTATTTGATGATCATTGGTTAGGTTCTGCTTTAGTTGGAGTGAGCCAAGAAGCTGGAGGCCTCCACAAATACCAGAAGAAGGAGGTTTATTCTTGCAAACAGCCAGCTTAGTTCTCTGTGAGCATTTTCATTTCTTAAGAAAAGGGCTTTCTTTTTTTCTCTTGATTTAATTTGTTTCATTTGAGGCATACGTATCATACTGCTTGTCATTCTGTGTGTTTGTGGTGGCCATGGTTTAGGGACTGGCAAGACAGTGTCAAAGGCAGACCTTGAATTATCCCCTCCATTCTCTAGTTTGTGTGTCTGAATTGTGACTTCCTCTTTTTGGTTTCAAATACAAATATATTTTCATCTGGTTGTGTGTGTGTGTGTGTGTGTGTGTGTGTGTTCCAGAAATTTATCTGAACTTTCATGTACTGATGATGCTGTCTCTTGTCCTTTCCCTTTATGGGTTGATTCCATTTCAAATTCTCTTTTCTTGTTTTAAGTTTATTTATTTCTTTTGAGAGAGAGAGAGAGAGAAAGAGAGAGAACGTGAGCAGGGAAGAGGTGCAGGGAGAGAGGGAGAAAGAGAGAATCCAAAGCAGGCTCTTTACTGTCAGCAGGGCTCCATCACACAAGCTGTGAGATCATGACCTGAGCCAAAATCAAGAGTCGGATGCTCAACCTACTGAGCCACCCAGGTGCTCCCGCCTTCCAAATTCTTTTACTGTGACTTTATTAGGGTCTTATAATAGGAAGAGACAAGTGTTTGTGCTCAAGTCATCAATTCATAACAGAATTCTTGTGAAGCTGATAGTTTTCCTACAGTATTTTTGGAGCCATATTACTTGGCTCCTGGCATGGGCTATGACTAGGTTGTCTTCATTATAGACAAGCTTTCAATTAACTTGGGCGTGTTTTACTCCTATTTTTGAGATTCTGAAATTGCCCTTCTTCTGAAGTTCTGAACAGATAAGAGAGGAGATGAAGGTGAAGGCGACCTGACTGTACTAAGTCTGAGTATTTCTTACGGCAAGTCAGTGCATTTTGAATGGAGCACACGAGTCAAGAAACAGAAGTGCCTGGGCGCCTGGGTGGCTCAGTCTGTTAAGCGTCCGACTTCAGCTCGGGTCACGATCTCGCCATCCATGAGTTCCAGCCCCACGTCGGGCTCTGGGCTGATGGCTCAGAGCCTGGAGCCTGCTTCCGATTCTGTGTCTCCCTCTCTTTCTGCCCCTCGTCCATTCATGCTCTGTCTCTCTCTGTCTCAAAAATAAATAAAACGTTAAAAAAAAATTAAAAAAAAAAGAAACAGAAGTGCCAAATATTACCCAGTGTAAGGAGGGTGTTGCCCGAAGAACAAGTTAGGAGCATTTGCTGTGGGCACTGGGATTGTGTGTATGGTGTGGTGAGCTGAGAATATATTGCTATTGATTATAAGCTCTTATGTACTTTTTCCACGTTTACCCATGTGCCCGTTTAAATGCTCTATTTTTGTTTTTTCTGACGGTCGTATTTTCCACTCCAAAACTATGCTTATGGTTCTATTTTACTTTGCCTCAGAGCTTTATATTATCCACTAACTCCTTACTAAGAAAGATGAAGAGTTGCCTCACCCTGACACTTTCCCCCGGTATTAAGGTACATGTCCAAGCATTTAGTTGTTGTTGTGTCTTTTCTTCCTCTTCCTCCTTCTCTTTTTTTCATTTCTCATCTTCCTTTTCCTCCTCTTCCTCCTCTTTCTCCTCCTGCTCCTTCTTTCTCCTCTTCTCCTTCCCCTCCTACCCCTCCTCCTTCTCCTCCTCTTCTTCCTCTTCTCTCCATCATGTTCTGTTCTCCTTCCCCTCTTCCTCCTTTTTCTTGTTCTTGGGGTTTGCTGCCCAAGTCCCCCCTTCAGGATGGAAGCACCCCCTCCCCCACTCCTGGAGTGTTGACGGCATATAGATTGCAGCCGTGTTGCTCTCTGGTAATTTCTTGGTCTGGGAACTGTGTTGTCCCAGTTACACCCTCTTTCTGGGACAGCCCAAATCTAATGACTGTTCAGTGAGAATATAAAAGGGCAGACCTTCCTTGTCATGATTAAGGCAGCTCTGAAGGGCCATCCCAGCTCCAGAACGTCCTGTGGGATCAGCTAAGGCCTCTGGGGCAGCCAAATCACATTTTAACTTCTCATCTTGCTGCCTCCAATTGTTTACAAAAGTTGACCCCAAGAGCACTCCCCAGTGAACTTCCCGCATGCAAATCTTCAACCCCGAGTCTGCTTCCTGGGGAATTGAACATATGATATTAGGAGTCATAAAAGGAAGCACTAGGAGAACTAAGCACAAAATGACAAAAGTAATTCTTCTTGAATTAGGATTTAGGAAGGTTTGGGATGTTTTACACTATAAGCCCTTTTATCATAGTTACTTTTTAGCATGTTTAACAACAAATACAAATTTGGGCGGTTGAAGTTTAAGAAGAGCAAATTAACTGTAGAGAAGTCTTGAGGTTAAGTATCACAATTGCAGAACTATATTCGTTATCCAGCTTGTATCAGTTCCCATTGAAATGATACACAATGTCAGCATTGGACACTATGCCAAGAATTTTACAGAATTTCTTTCCAGCAGATACATCAGAAAACATGTTGCAAAAGAAAACTGGTGGACTATGATTAATTTTATGTGCAGAAGAAGACCACTTGAGAAATATTTATTCATTTAACAAATATTTGTTGAGCACTTACTATGTGTCAAAAATTCTAAGATGTCTATGTGGGTGGCCGGGGGACAGGCAATAAACAAATGGTCCTGTAAATATATAATGTGTCAGATGGTGATAGATGCTCGAAAGAAAGATAAATTAGCTTAGTCAGTGAGAGAGGCAACCTCAGAGAGGAAGGTGGGCCATGAGACAGATCTTTGGAGGAAATCATGAGACAGATCTTTGGAGAAAATTATTCTCATGTTTCTGGCAAGTGCTGAGGACTGTCAAATGATGTGAAAGGGGGACTCCACAGCTGCCTCCTGACCCAGAGGGTGCCAGTGAGACGCAAGGAACACGGCTCCAACTACCTTCATGCTTTCCTAGTAAGCTCAGAAAAAGAAAATGCTTTGGCAAACGATTGGAGTATCTGTTTCTTCCCCATTCCACACAGTGACTTAGAATTCCAATGAGGAACAGTAAAAACCCAAGGTGATTTGTTATTCCGTCATAAAGTTTGAAAGTTGTGGAAAGGCTCAATCTCTGAAAGAAATGATCTCTGAATCTCTGGAAGATCAATCATCGTATTGATCATCTCAGATAATTGCAGACCCTTCTCGTCCTCCCCTCTGTAAAGATGGGCAAAGAGAGGGGGGGAAAATGACCAGAGAGGAAAAACATTTCAATGTTTGAAAAGGTTGGCTAAATTCGAGGAAGCAAGGGGAATGACACGTTTAAAGTGGATACCATGAGCCAAAGAAAGAAATGTGAGAAAGCCTGATTCAAATGGGTTAACGAGAGTAAAAGAAGATTGCAGAGAATGAATAGTGAAATAATCTGACACCCGGAAAGTTTGCCTTAGGAGTAGGAGACATGGCTTCCAAAAACTTAAAGTTAATTAAAAGGGACCCAGAAAGGCCGATTCGATTCTGTAGAAAAGCAAACCACAAAATGTGATGACAAAGTAAATTTGACAAAACGAAAGTCTCTCCGATTCAGCGGAAAAGAATGAGATAAATAAATGGGAGAAAAGACTGTAAATAGCAGGGAGGGGCATACGTGGGTTTTCATCACATATTTGTCACTGGAATCACAGAACAAGAGAGGAGGAAATGAAGGAGAATAAAAAGGCATTTATTGGGTGGTTACCACACGCGGGACCCTGTTCTCAGTTCTCCACATGTATTTAGTTGTTTAATTCTGGTTAACAGTCTCAGAGGGTATATGCTGTTATCTCCATGTTACAACTGAAGAAAGTTGGGCACAGAGGGCACCTTGGACAAATTATGGAATTTGTCCGTTAACACACGGCTCAGAGGAACGGAACCGGATCTAAATCCAGGATTGTAACCATCATGCTGTTTTGTCTTTGAAAATTCAATAAAATGGAAAACAAAATGTTTTATCTTCACCATCAGATGGAAAGAGACTCGTAAGTAACTTTGTTGCCTTTCACTTGGCTTGAAAGGATGGATATGCCACGAAACTGTTTAAATGTCGTGTTTGTTTTCCTCTGGTACTTTATGGTCTTAAATTTGATGGTATTTTTTTTCAACTCATCTAGACTAAATATTAGTACATGTCATAAGGTGAAGATGGAATATAAATATCTCCAAATAATTAAATTATCATCCCAGTCCATTTATTGATTTCTATAATTTCCCCAAGGATTTGACATGCTGTCTATATGCACTAAACTTGATAAATACGCATTTCTGCTTAATCTTGAGTAAAATTTATAATTAAAAAATTTCTGTATAATTATCTACTTACTTGAGAATTTAAAGTTTATTAACTTAGAGTTGCATACCGAGTTCTTTTTAATACATAACTCTTTCCTTAGCATCTGTGGTTATATACACTTTCCCCGCCCGTCCCCCTCCCCAAGCTTAGGTTGTTTCTTTAGAACAAACTTAAAGATTTTGGCAGAAGGATCATGAGGGATTTTACCTACTTCATTGAAGTTAAAATAAATTGGGCACTGGGAAGAATCTCCCCAGGTTTCTTTTTCATACTTTGTGAGATCCTGAATAATTCCCTGTACTTGGCTACCCTCCCTGCTCCCCACACATGTGTGTGGGCCCGAACGACAGAATGTTCACAGCCTGAAGGTAGGGTGTGAGTGGGCCCATTGGGCCATGGTGCTTTGTGTTAGCATGCTTTGCTTTTCTCTAATGTGAGTATTGTAACCATGGCATCCTGACCAAGCTCAAACTTAATTGTGTATGGTCGGACACAAGAGACGGCTGAAAAGGATGTTTCTGGATTTACGCCACAGGCAAGAAAGGTAGCAGTCATATCAGGATGAGCTCTCCCAGGAGAACTGGAGCTTGTAAGACATCAGTGGAGTGTGCATCATGGTGCTCGACAGCACAGTGTCTCATTTAGTCTGTTTCTAGCCCCACACATCTCTGAAAGCCTCCCAGTTATTTGAAGGGCATGGATGGTTCCCAGGAGCTGAATGCCTGTGAATACTTGGTATATGTCATGCTTCTTGTGGACAGGATCGGCAACTATTCACGGGTAAAGTTCCTGGGCAAGACCCTGTGCTCAAGCTTTACACAGGGATGTTCATTGCTTGCTTATTAGAAGCAAAGAAACAAAGAACCTGAACGGATAATGGCAGGAAATCAGCAAAACAAAGTATTCTAGATACATCATATGTGATAAGAAGCATCTGGTCCCCATGGTCTCTGCTCCCTTGGTGGTGCTCCCGTGGTCATTATGTTACGTGGCAAAAGGGACTTTGCCAATGTGATAAAGGTCACTCATCAGTTTATCTTAAGATAGGGAAGAGTATCCTGGATATTTGGGGTGCCCTGTGTAATCACATGAGCCCCTGGAAGCAGAAGAGGAAGGCAGAGAGTGGCTGGCGATAGAAGGGAAGTCAGAGAAGTACAAGAAATTGTTAATATACTGTTCTTGGCTTGAAGATAGAGGAGACCCTTTGTCAAGGAAACAGGGGCATCAATCTGCAATGGCAAGGAACTGAATTCAGCCAGCCACCAATGGGAAGAGGAACTCGAGCCCCCGCTGAAATTGCAGCCTTGGCTTCAGCCTTGTAAGACCCACAGACACTGTGAGACAGATAACCAATGGATGTTGTTTAAGCTGCTAAATTTGTGGTAATTCACTATGGCCATGACCAGGAACTAAAACACCTTGTGAAATATACTCTGTCTCCTAAAATTATGTTAGAAATAATCATGTATGGAATTGCAAACCTCAAATGAAACTATGATTCTGATGGGTACAGAAAATGTACTTTTCTTAATTTTTTATTTATAATTTCTACAGCCCCTCTCTCAAGTGCACACCCACAGGAATGACCTGTGGTTGGTTGGGTCTTCAGCCTAGTCCAGGCTGGTACCTTAAATGGTCACTTTGGGTTACTTTCAGTCACTCTCATAAAAATGCTCAGTTTCGCAATTTCTCCCCCTCTCCCTGCTTCTGCTTCCCTCTCTCAGTTGTTACATGTTTGAAAGAACACCAGAATGGATGACTTAGGAGAACTCAGGGCATTGGAGGAGGAGGAGGTCCTCCAATCTTCATGGTGACTTTTAATTTCTGCTTGATCTGCTGGTCTTTGGGACTGGTCTCCTTCCACTTGGATTCTATGGTTCTGCTGGCCTTCAGGACAAAACATTTTGACTGTTCTAACTCATATTATTATTTTCCTCAGCTATATTGGGCCTGGTGTTGCCTTTCTGGCTGACTGTACCCCTCCCTGTCCTCCACATCCCCTACCTTGTCTTTCCCTGGTAGAATAAGGCTCTTCCAGGTCTGGCCATGTTTCTGCTTTAGTTCAGAGAAGCTGCTTCATGGTCACTGCTGGAGACCCTCTCCTTGCTCCCTTTCTGGCACATCCTTCAACAGGCTCCATAGCAGGATTTGTATCATTTCAGGATCAAGTCTGTATCACATAGAAACTAAGGATGGCCCAGGAAAAGCCAGATCTCTCTGGTGTCAGGCCATAGCCACCCTGGAGATAAAACTGGCACCTGTATCTGCTTGTTTCAATCCCTTCTTTTGTCTCTCTTTCTCCTTTCCCATCATCCCTTATATCGTATCCTCCCATCATTAAGAAGAAAGCACACTGAATTTATTGTTATATGTAGAAGGCACATCTCTGCCAGACTCTGAGAGGGCTCTATAAATGTGCATCCTTCAGGCATGGTTTTTGCAATTTTAAATGGGGAAGATAAAGGAAGTTGGGAAATCCTATCTCAACAGTGCTGGCCTCTCACGCTAATTTTCTTGTGGCAAAATCTTAGTTTTCTTATCAGAAGCTGATTATTGCTTTGTTCTTTCCCTTTTCATTTCTTCTGAAACATATGTTCAGCTCCCTGCAGGAAGATGGATAAGGTAAGAGAGAAAGTATATTAATGATGTTTAAAATATCAACACATTAAAATTACTTATCCTTATAGTAAAATGATCATATCTTATTAACTAAAAAAATAAAGTCGTAACACAGTGAGTATAAAAAAAACTGAAAACCTGAATCTGAAAAGTTTACAGTTGCAGAGTGATAAGCTTGTGGAGATTTTGAATTTGTTCCTTCTGTGTTTCTTGTCCAGTTTTTCTGCTGTGCATAGAAATCGCTTTTATAAATAATAAAGCAATGACATATTGTATTTGAAACATAGGCTACTTGACGTACACATTGCTCCTTCTTGTTTCCCCCTTGTGCTCAGTTATTCCTCTAGTACCTTCCCCCATCAGGTTCTGAAATGCCATGTTGGTCAACGTTGGCTCAACTCAGCATTGTCATGGAAATTTGAAGTTACGGTTCAATGAGAACTCAGAAGTTCTCAACCTGAGCCCATAGCCCTCACACACGGTTAATATTTCCAACTCCTCACATCTCTTGACAGGAGTCATTATTCTATAAGTTTATTTGGCTTTTTAAAAATTAATTTATGTATTTTCAGTGGGGGAAGGGGCAGAGAGAGAGGGAGAGAGAGAATCCTAAGCAGGCTCTGTGCTGTCAGTACAGACCCTGACATGGGGCTTGATCCCCATGAACTGTGAGATCATGACCTGAGCCGAAATCAAGAGTTGGACGGTCAACCAACTGAGCCACCCAGGCACCCCAATAAGTTTATTCGGCTTTACAGCATTTTGATATTTGCCTAGCTAAATTCTTACTCAGATATATTTTTCTTAAATAAGAATCTAATTCAATGCAGATCAAAACCACAATGAGATATGACCTCATATCTGTGAGGGTGGCTATTCTCAGAAAGACAAGGAATAGTAAGTGGCAGTGAAACCCTTGTGCACTATCGTCAGGGGTATAAATTGGTGTACCCGCTGTGGAAAACAGAATTGCGGTTCCTCAAAAAATGAAAAAAAGCTCTACCACACCTTCTGGAAATTCCACTTCTAGGTATTTATCCAAAAGGAATGAAATCGCTGACTTGAAAAGACATCTGCACCCCATGCCCATTGTAGCATTATTTATAATATCCAAAGCATGGAAGTAACCAAGTGTCCTTAGATGGATGCATATCTGTATATAAACCACATTTTCCTTATCCATTCATCCATTTAGGGACACTTGGTTACTTCCGTGTTTTGGCTATTATAAATACAGTAAAACCTTGGTTTGCAAGCATAATTTGTTCCGGAAACATGTTTGTAGTCCAAAGCACTTGTATATCAAAGCGAATTTCAAGAACCATTGGCTCAGTTGTGATCATGTGATGTTTGGTGTCACATACCCCTAGTATTACAAGGCATCGCTCCTTTATCAAGTTAAAATGTATTAGAAACGTCTGCTTGTTTTGCAGAACACTCACAGAACAAGTTACTCTCAATCTGAGGTTTTACTGCATATATACATATAACATTGTAAATGTATATGTATATTTCAGCATTAAGAAAAGAAGGAATTCCTCTACTTTGTGACAACATGGATGGACCTTGAGGACATTATGCTTAGTGAAATAAGAAATAGAAAGAAAAACACCATATGATCTCACTTACATGGAAAGTCTAAAACAAACAAACAAAAATCTGAGCTCATAGTTCAAATCTGTTAGAATGGCTATTATTTGTATGATGGTTGCCAGAGGTGGGGGGTCAGAGATGGGAAGATGGTTGAAGGGGGTCAAAGAATACAAACTTCCATTTTCAAAATAAGTAAGTCTGAGGGGTGTAATGGACAACATGGTGACTATAGTTAATAATACTGTAACGGATGTTTGAGAGTTGCCAGGAAAGTAGATCTTAAAAGTTCTCATCGCAAGGAAACAAATTTGTAACTATGTGTGGTGATGGATGTAACAGAGACTTAATGCATCGTGTACAAATACTGAATCATTGCCTTGAATATCCTGAAATATAAGGGCGTAAGTCAATTGTACCTGAAAAGAAAAAAAACCTGATTCATTGTTCCAAATGTCTAATATTGTGTCAGTTCTGGGTACAATCAGGAGACGGAGACTACCAGTTATTTGAATAGAGATAATATAAAGAGCAATTCACTAAATACAGGGGTATTTACTAGGAAACTGAAAAGGTGAAAAGCCAACTGTAAAGTATCAGTTGTAGTATCAATTTGTAACCGCAACTGTAGACAAACAAAGGGTCAGGGGAGCAAAGGGTATCAAACCTTAGTAACTCAGCAGAGAAGCCCTACAGAGCTGAAACTCAGACCTCCGAGGAGGGAGTCAGCCGGCTGGTGCTGGAGGCTCTAAGGTTGGAGGAGCAATGAGGCTGGTTTTCCAAGTGATGAAAAAATTGCAGGCTGAGCTGCTGCCACTGCTGCTACCAGGGTAAAGAATCCAGGCTGCGTGTCCTTCATTATAACAGCAGGCAAGTGGGGAAGCAGGTCTCCTGCCCCCACCTCCAGCCCGCCAGTCTCCCTCTACTGCCCTCTACCGGCAGAGCCTAACAGGGCCAGCTGGCCAAGCGGGAATGTGGTTTGTACTTTCCCAGCTTTATTGACCAAAGATGGAAGAGCTGGTGTGGAGTTGAAAGAGTTACTTAATAACCGGCACAAATATGAAATAGCATTTATATTCATGTAATATCTATGTCTAAATAAAATAAGGGAGCCTCTTAAATTTTAGATATCTGTTATAGCAGAAGAGTGTCATGGGCAAATAGACAACCACATGTTATTTTAACATTTATAACATCTATAATTTTTTTAATGTTTATTTATTTTTGCGAGAGAGAGAGACAGAGAGAGAGAGACAGAGCACGAGTGGAGGAAGGGCAGAGAGAGAGGGAGACACAGAAGCCGGAGCAGGTTCCAGGCTCTGAGCTGTCAGCATGGAGCCTGATGTGGGACTCGAACTCAGGAACTGGGAGACCATGACCTGAGCCGAAGTCGGATGGACAACCAAATGCTATTTTAAACAAAAAACAATTTATTTTTTGAATAAGTGAACAAATGAATGAACGAACGAATGAACAAAGGAATGAGTAGAGGAAAGGAGGGGTGGATACATGACATGGAAGGCCACCTTCTGGGGGTTTTCTCTCACTCAGTCTGTCACAGGAACTCTTTGTCACGGTGTTCGTGTGGGCAGAGTTTTTCTTGGTAGGATTAACATCAGTTGGGATTCTCAGATGCTTTAATCACCATAAGTCGTTTCTACCGACAGCCTTTCATTCTCGGTTGCCATCATGGCAAAGAAGAGATATTTCATGAAAAGTGTTTGGATGTATCCGTTTCTTTCTCACAGAATCACAGGAAGATACTTTGGGCCCTATTTTAAACCACAGAAGACAGATTTTGTTCTTAAATAGGAATAAAATGAATGAATGAGAAAAAAATATGAATAATACCCATTTTAGAATAAACAAAGATTTATTACTGACTCGCGTGGCTTATTTTGCAGGAAGACCTCAGGTTACTGGCTATGGTTAAAAAATGAATTCTCTGGCAGTGGAGAAAGAACAAAATAATGGGCTCCTTGGAAACTGAAATCCAAGTTTCCTTCATGAGCTCTAGCTAAATTGGCTTCCTACCTATTTCCAGAAAATATATCCAAAGCCTTAGGACAAACTGATAAGGGACTTCCTTTGGCATTTACCCATTAAAAGATAAGGTTTGATTTCCCTCATGATTTTTGAGCTCATAAAATCAAGTAAGAAGATAAAGCACATTAAGTATTACATAGCGGGTTTTAACACAATGAAAAAGCCTTGCCCGAATTCGTGTTACTTCTTTCTTTTGTCTTTAAAACTCAAGTTGTCTAAGAAATTCTTTACTTTGTAAGAAGAAATATGTATGTATTCTAGAATTAATGCTAGACCTTAACAGCTTAACTTGCAGATGGAAAACAAAAAGCAAACCTGAAACTCTCCTACCCACCGAACCAGACAACTCTTGGGATTTAACAAAACAGGGTAAAAGGGAGTACCGTTAAACTTTACTCCTAAATCACTGGCGATGAAATCTTTTCTTGTGTAAAGCACAAAAGACAGAGTGTAGGAAACTTTCAGTGAAAGAATTCCTTTCTCACGGCAAACAAAGAAGTAAATAACAATGAAAACATAGGGTATTCCTTAGTAACTCAGCATATTTGTGCAGGGAAAATTGGGTATATAAGTTTTAAACACAGAGGTGAGAGTTTAGATTTTGTTATATTAATACTGATACATCACACAAATCATCTTTCAAAGAAATGCTAATATATATATTTTTTATTTATTTTATTTATTTATTTATTTTTTATTTTTGAGGAAGAGAGAGAATGTGCAAGTGGGGGGGGGGGCAGAGAGAAAGAGAGAGAGAGAGAGAGAGAGAGAGAGAGAGAGAGGGAATCCCAAGTAGGCTCTGCACCACCAACATGGATCCTGATATGGGGCTCGAACCCATGAACCATGAGATCATAACATGAGCCGAAATTGGATGCTTAACCAACTGAGCCACTCAGGCGCCCCCATGCTAATATCTCTTTAAATGTATTACCAGCCTCAAAACAGTTGTGTCAATACAATTTCAAGTCTTCATTCATGAAGTTTTCCATCCTTTAATACTGATTTCTATCCTCCAATAAAAATAATGATGAGCAGTGTTCACTGATGATCTTGATAAGAACTAGGGCCTCTTCTAAGTGTTTTGCATCATGATCTCATTTAATTTTCACATCCGTCCTCACTAGTGTATTTAATAAATGTTTATAGAATGTCTACACCATGGCTTACACTTTGGTAGTGGTCCTGGTGAATTATTGTTGAGGAAAGAAAGAAAAAGGAAAAAAAAAAAGGAAAGGGAAAAGAAAAACCTAAGACAAAAAGAAATAGAAACTTAAAGCCAGTCCTAATCTTCCATAGAACCTGGTACCTACCTTATGAGGCAGGTATGAGATAATATAATATATTTTATATATTAACATAATATATATAATATAGTATAATATAATATAATATAATATAAAATAAAATATATATTAATATATATAATATAATATATATAATATATAATAATATATATATTAATATATATAATATATTAATATATATATATATAGGTCTCTACAGTACCCTCAACACCCATTCCAGGCACAGGGCTCCCGAACTTCTTGTAAATTCCTAAGTGATAAAAGTGACAGTGTTCTAGTATTTGGTTTTTGGCCCCAGTTCCAGGCACAGGGCTCCTAAATCCTTTGGGACTTCCTGCGCGATAGAATGTCTTTTGTTCTAATGAGGCAACTCCGGGTGGCCACTTTCATGGCTTCTGGAGGGGGGCTGGTCACCAGAAAGATCGAGCCATGATTAAAAGGTTGGGCTTTTGAGCATCATCCCCTCAATTCTCTAGATAGAGGAGACAGCCTGAAAATGGAGTTAATAATTGATCGTGCCTACCTGAGGAAGGCTTCATAAAAATTCCAACAGTATGGGGTTCTGGGAGCTTCCAGGTTGGTGAACGTGTGCACATATTGGCAGGGTGACACATTCCACCTCCACGGGGTCAGAAGCTCCTGTGCTGGGGACCCTTCCAGAGTTTGTCTTATGTATCCAAATCTGGCAGTTCATTCCTATCATTTATCATACCCTTTAATAGACTGCTAACCATATACGTAAGCGGTTCCCTGAATTCTGCGAGCTGTTCTAGCAAATAATCAAATCAAAAGGGGAGGAGGTGGTGAGGACCTCTGGTTTGTAGCCAACTCGGACAGAAGTTGTGGTTCACCAGGGGACCTATTACTTGTGATTGGCATCTGAAGTGGGGGCAGTCTTGGGCGACTGTGTCCTTAGCCTGTGGGATCAATGCCATCTCCAGGCAGACAGTGTCATAACTGAGTCCAATTGTAGGACAAAATCTGCTGTCAGAAGTGTTGAGAGTGTGGTAGTCATGTAAGAGCACAGGAGACACCTGGGAGAGAGTCTGAGTTTTTCCTTTACAGGCAGGTACTGTTATAGCTTATATTTACAGAAGAGAAAACAAACTTCCAGAAAGACACTGTGCCTTGCTCAGGATAACCCCATGGGAGGTGTCGGAGCCAAGGCTTCCCTCAGGTCTCTTTTTAGGTCACAGGGTTGTCAGATGGCCTCAAACTGTGTCATTCCCCTCCTGCTGCATCTAGGCCCCCCCCCCCATTGTCCCTCCCCCTCACTCACTGAGCGCTTCTTGCAATGCTGCCTTGAACTGACACTGTGCCTTGATTTATACTGAGTGCACGCTTGGCTCCCATCTGGATTCTCAGCTTCGCAAGAGCAGGTGTCATTTTAATGTCATCTTTACCTCTCACCCCACTACCAGTTTGATGCGTACTAACACCGTCCATGCATGCCTGGCTGGCTCAGTCAGAAAAGCATGCAAATCTTGATCTCAGGGTTCTGAGTTCCAGCCCCATGTTGGGTGTAGAGATTATCTACATAAATGAAACTTAAAAACAAACAAACAAACACTGTCCAATGAGTAAAGGACAATTAATTAATTAATAAATTAGTTTTTTTTTTTCTTAAAATAACAGACTTATTCTCTCAGAGGTCTGGAGAAATCTCCAGTCAGTACCACGGAGCTGAAACCAAGGTGTCCTGTGAAACCAGTTATGTCCCGTGAAAGCTCTAGGGGAGAATCTGATCCTTGTCTTTTCCAGCTTCTGGTGACTTCTGACATTCCCTGACTTGTGGCTACAGCCCTCCAATGTAGCCTCTGTCTTTTTTCCTTTTTTTAAAATTGTTAAATCAACTTTAAAGGCTTTGTTTTTTAGAGCAGTTTTAGGTTCACAGCAGAATTAAAATGAGGACACAAAAATGTCCCATATACTTCCTGTCCACCACACACGCGTAGCCTCTCCCATGATCAATATCCCCCATCAGACCGGTACATCTGTTACAACTGATGAACCCGCATTGATAGATCATAATCACCCAAAGTCCACAGTTTGTACTAGGGTTGACTTTCATGTACATTCTTGAAGTTTGGATAAATGTAAACTGAATTCTATAGATCCGTCATTATAATTTTATACAGAGTGTTTTCACTGCCCTCAAAATCATCTGTGCTTTGCCTATTCATCTCTCCCTGTCCCCTACCCCCTGGCAACCACACTGATATTTTACTGTCACCATAGTTTTGTCTTTTTCAGAATGTCATATAGTTAGGATCCTACAGTAGGTAGCCTTTTCATATTGGCTTCTTTCACTTAGTAATATGCATTTAGGTTTTCTCCATGTCTTTTCATGGTTCGTTTCTTTTTAGCGCTGAATAACATTCCATTGTCTGGATGTGCTACAGCTTATTCATTCACCTACTGCCAGGATATCTTGGTTGCTTCCAAGCTTTGCCAGTTATGAATAAAGCTGCTATAAATATCCACATGTGTTTTTTTGTGTGGACATAAATTTTCAACTCCTTTGGGTAAACAGCCAAGAGCACGATTGCTGGATCATTTGGTAAGAGTATGTTTCACTTTGTAAGAAAGCACTAAATTGTCTTCCAAAGTGGCTGTACCGTGTTGCATTCCCAGCAGCAACGAATGTGAGTTTCTGATGCTTCACATCCTCACCAGCATTTGGTGTTGCCAGTGTTCCAGGGTTTGGCTACTCTCACAGGTGGGTAGTGGTATGTCAAAATTGTTCTAATTTTTTGCATTTTTCTGCTGCATATGATGTGGATCATCTGTTTGTATGCTTGTTTGTCATTTGTATTTCTTCTTTGGTGAAGTGTCTATTAAGGTCCTTGGCATATATTTTAATCTGATTGCTTGTTTTCTTATTGTT
Organism: Panthera tigris; assembly: GCF_018350195.1. NCBI lineage: Eukaryota > Metazoa > Chordata > Mammalia > Carnivora > Felidae > Panthera > Panthera tigris. The sequence goes on from NC_056670.1 coordinate 39,584,971, forward strand.
GGGGTTGAAGAGTTCTTTGCCTATTTACCGTAACAGTTCTTTATCAGGATTGTGGCTTTTTTTAAATGTCTATTTTATTTGTTTTGAGAGAGAGAGACCGTGTGTGTGTGTGGGGGGGGTGCCCTTGAGTGAGGGAGGGGCAGAGAGAGAGGGAGAGAAAGAATCCGAAGCAGGCTCTGCACCGATGGACACAGGACATGAACCAAACCGTGAGATCATAACTTGAGCTGAAATCAAGAGTTGGACACTTAACCGACTGAGCCACCCAGGCACCCCTATCAGATTTGTGTTTTGCAAATGTTTTCTCCTAGCCTTGTGGCTTGTCTTCTCATTCTCTTGGCATTGTCTTTCCACAAAGAAAAGTTTTTAATTTTTATGAAGTCCAGTTTATCAATAATCTCTTTCATAGATTGTGCCTTTGGGGTTCCACTGAAAAGTCATGGCCATACCCAAGGTCATCTAGATACTCTCCCAGGTGATCTTTTGGAAGTTTTGTAGTTTTGCATTTTACATTTTGATCTATGATCCATTTTAAGTTAATTTAAATTTTTTTCTTTACTGTTTATTTCTGAGAGAGAGAGAGAGATGACAGCGTGTGACCGGGGCTGGGGCAGAGAGAGAGGGAGACACAGAATCTGAGGCAGGCTCCAGGCTCTGAGCTGTCAGCACAGAGCCCGACACAGGGCTTGAACTCATGGACTGCGAGCTCATGACCTGATCCAAAGTCGGACGCTCAACTGACTGAACCACCCAGGTGCCCCTAAGTTAATTTTTTTGAAGGGTATAAGGTCTGCATCTAGATTCAGTTTATTTATTTATTTTTTTATGTGAATGTCCAGTTGTTCCAGCACCATTTGTTGAAAAGCCTACCTTTGCTGCCTTCACTTCTTTGTAGGAATAAGATGCTTTTCAGTATGGAATATTGGAAAGATAGCCAGATGTGAATCAGCAGTAAGAGCATGGGCCATGGTGTTAGATGGGCATCTTAAAGTCACACTTTGGCCCTTTCCATCTATAAGATCTTCGGGAAGCCATCTCGACTTAATTATTAATATTTAAGCTGTTGATTGTAATGGATTAATATGAAATAAAACTAGCTTAATGTATTAAATGTGATTTTTTAAAGTTTATTTATTTATTTTGAGAGAGTCAAAGAGAGAGAGAGCACTCATGGGCGGGGAAGGGGCAGAGAGAGAGGGAGAGAATTTCAAGCAGGATCCTCACCAGCAGCACCGAGCCCGACGTGGGGCTCGATCCCATGAATTGGGAGATCAGATCTGAACCCAAACCAAGAGCCAGACACAACCAACTGAGCCACCCAGGCACCCCTTAAATGTGCTTTTTAAACTATGTTTCATGAAATATACACCTTACGCTGACTGGTGACAGACATCAATCTGCCCTGAATGCCACAGGGATCTGGAGTAGTGCAGTACAGTTTGGTGCAAAGATCACTGTACTGGAGGGGTTCTCAGTGGCATTCATGGGTCGACAGTATTGGCATCATCTGGGAACTTGGTAGAAATGCAAAAATCCCTGGACCTGAGTTAGATCTGTAGAAAGTGTGGTAATGGGACCCAGCAACCACGGGTTATACCAGTCTTCCTGGTCATTCTGAGGCACTCCAAAGTTTGATACTTACTGCTGTGCATGAAACCTGTCTTTGACTTTAGGCAAACTATCTCCACCCTCTGGTAATCAGTTTACTCACCTTTAAAATGTGGCAGAAGATCACATGGTTGTTAAGAGCTCTCCCATTTTGACAGTCAGTAATTCTGTGCTTAAGAACTGCTAATAAGTTTATTAACAACTCTTATTATGTGACAGGCACTTTGTCAGCTGCATGACATATAGTACTTCAAATAATCATAGAAAATCTATAAAGTATAAAACTGAGGTTTCATTTCACTTGTGTAACTTGAATTTTAGTTCAAGAATACTAAAATAGTTCATTATAAAGTTAGGATACCAAAGATGCCAGTTTCCAAAGCTGTGGCTTAATCTCTTTGCTATACCGATCCGTGGGAATGGGTGTCAGCAATGTTGTCCTGTTTATTATTAAAAGCTCATAATCAGGAGCAATGTATTCTGAGTATTGGTCTGTAGTCATTCACCAAATTTCTAATAGATTGGGTCGAAGACTGCTAATCAAAGTTTCCAGTGGAGAATGGATGTCAACCCAAATATCCCTGTGTTTCCCAAGTGCTAAAACTCACTTCACTTTGTAGAGCATTTTCTCACCAAATTAATGTCTCTTCACTTGATTTTGTGCAAGGTGGAATAATGGAAAAATTCAGATATGGTCATTTAATTTGTTATGTTAGCTTGTTATCACCCCAAAACTAAGAGGTCAATTCTAATCACAATTTTTTTAATACAATAAGGCAAATTCAATGGATATATTATATCATAGGTCTTTGGTAAAGCATCTCGAGGTGCTGTTTGCTTGGAAAAGTGATGGTTAAGACTCAGAGATTGTTCTTTAAAATGAAGGAAGACAGGGGTGCCTGGGTGGCTCAGTTGGTTAAGTGTCCGATTTCAGCTCAGGTCATGATCTCATTGTTCCTGAGTTTGAGCTTCACGTCGGGTTCTGTGCTGACAGCTCAGAGCCTGGAGCCTATTTCAGATTCTATGTCTCCCTCTCTCTCTGTCTCTGCCCCTCCCCCACTGGTGCATGCTCTCTCTCTTTCTCTCTCTCCTCTCAAAAATATGTAAACATTAAATAAAAAATTAAAATGAAGGAAAACATGGTCTCTCTCCATCATCTTCTAGGTAGGTTTGGCCAGAGTAGTCAGGCCTTTGACAATCTTTTTTATATATTTCATAATATAGTGTTGATAACTTAGAGTGAAAATTTGGAAAACTTGGATTTGATTTGCATCTCCTCTAAGTTTTCATTCCTTATCTAAAAAAATGATGATATTTTTAAAAATCCCTGTTGATTTTCTAACAGTTTAGTGAAAAACAAGTATAATAATATTGGACATACTTTTATCTATGAGGTATGTAATCTTTTTCAATTGTTAGTACTTTATATGTAAAGAACCTACGAGGTTATTATAATGAAACAAGTGATTTTACAGGTATATACAGCCGTCTTTAGCAGAAAGAAGCTAAACACATATTTCATTTAAATGTTAACATGAAATAAATGTTTCTAGTCTTTGTAAACATTTTTGTCTCTTACTAGAACTTTACTTTCGATGCATGCTTGTTGCAATTTAAATTTTCTCATTTAAAAGTTTCAGTAATTTAAAAATGTTTATGTAATGCTTAATGTACTCCAGACTCTGGGCTTGATGCTGGGAAAATGAAAAGCTTACTGTTAAGGGTTGTAATTGGACTCAGATATAAAAATTCAATCGTAACGAAGTGTGGTGAGTCCCACAATAAGGTGTTTTTAACTGATACATAAGTTACATAATCAATAAGATTTGGTGAGTGTTTGGCTGTAGGAGGGGAGGAAGGAGAATCCAAGGATGAGCTTGGCTTGGGAAGTTAGGCAAATAGTGGTCTCATTTCGTGTGATAGAAATTCTGAAGAGTAGTATGTTTGCATGGGGCGGTGATGCGTTCAGTATAGAATGCAATTAGTTTGAGGTGTCTTTTGGACACCCAGATAGGAGTGCCAATTGTTAAGTTGATTTATATGAGCTGCGCTCCAGAGATAGAGGTTTTCGCCTGGGGATTAGAATTCCGGAGTCATCAGCATATAGATAATAACTTTTCCATCTTCATAGTATGACAGTTATATTATTCTCTTCAAGGAGAAAGTATACTTGAAATATATGAACCCATGAGCGTTTTTAGTCAACTTTCAGGGATTCCTCTTTAAATGGACTAGGTAAGCACAGTATTCCAATAATGGAGCCTCAAGAGGATTGAGCCATCACCTTCCATCATTCAGACGTGGATTTATATAAAGGCAGGGATATATTCTCGCACAAACGGAAAATTCATTCAAAAGAGATGAATTGGAGTCACATGAGCCAAAAGCAAGTCTTTACCTCCTCCACAGGAAAGCTTCCCCTTTATCACAATTCAGCAATCTGAGGGAAAATAAGGCTTAACAAGCAAGATGCTGAGGGAGCAAAGTTGGGTCGATATTTTAATTTGTGTCCTACAATTATGGATGCAGATAGCATTTCTTGTCACTGTGCTGATTCTTAATAGCCAGTGTCCAGCACACATTTTATTTCCCATCAGTTGCTCTTGAAGACCCATGTGATATATAAACTCAAAATTGCTCTTCTAAAAATCGTAATTGGTGGATAGTGTTAGACGCTCTGATCTCTACCGACCTCACTCATCCTTTGCCTCCACGCTGTTCAGTCCATCGATGTGTATCCCTTAAAACTTGTCTAATGGTATTAAGACATTTTAACTTTATTAGATCTTCAGAAGGAAATATGTTGTCTTATTGATTGCATTTTGGGGAGACTTTATTTACCAGTAAATAATAAAAATAATAAAATAAAATAAAAAAGGAAAATAGAATCAATACTTCCACGATTCAGCTTTATCCAGATGCATGTGGTTTTAAGTATTATCAAATTAATTCTTCCTTTTTTAAAATGCACTTCCCTCTCTCCTTCCCCCATAGACAGAACTGTAGTGACTATCTTCAAGGAAGGCACAATTCTTCTTTCTGAATTATTTTGTGTAGCAAATTAGGAATGTAATTGCCGGATCAAAGAAACCTTCACTTGAACCTTCATACTGCTTTCCAAATGTTGGAACCATTTTGCTACTTACTGATTTTAAGAGTAATTATTTTTGCAGCTTTCAAATCATATCTGCACAAAACCCACTTCTTTGGTCTTGCCGAACACCAAGTTTCTAAGTCAAGTTATGAAATGTTCATTTTAGGTCATTTTACTATCATACTCTTCAGGTGTTTTTCATGAAGATGGAAAGAAGGAATGAGAACAGTTTTGTTTAACCTTAGGTACTATAAACAAGGATAATATAAAAAATAATTGCTTGTTTTTTAAAATATTTATTTATTTTTGAGAGAGAGATAGAGAGAGAGATGGAGAGTGGGGGAAGGGCAGAGAGAGGGAGACACAGAATCCGAAGCAGGCTCCTGGCTCCGAGCTGTCAGCACAGAGCCTGACACGGGGCTCGAACCCATGAACCATGAGGTCATGAGCTTCAGCTTAACCGACCGAGCTACCCAGGCACCCGAATAATGACTTGTTTGCAATAGCTATTGCCCAATCAGAAGTTAGGTCTGAGCAATTAGAATGCCAGGCAGTGTGAACAACTTGTGCAGCTGGACTAGTGCACCTTCTGAATGTCAGCCCTCACTAGGAAGTCCTCGCTAGCTCTCAAGACAAATAGGGAGTTGATGGTACAGTTGACAAGCTGTTATTTGAATTCAATAGCTTACTTTGAGATAGGGTTTTAGAAACGATTCAATGGAAGTCTCTCGTCTTTTCACCACGGACTGCCAACGGATAGAAGTATTAGACACGAAAAAGAGGGGAAAGTTGGACAGATAACAAAAATTGAAGAGATGCTCAATCATCCTTATAATCAGAGAGATGCAATTCAAAAGAAGTATATCTCATTTTGTTTACCTAAGATTGACAAAGATCGTGAGGTTGGATAATTCCTGGCATCGGCCAAGATAGGGAGAAAAGAAAATGCTACTGCAATTAAAAGAGTAGATTTTAAAACACAGTGTTGTGTTTTAATTTAATTAATTTATTAATTGTGACATAATTAATAAACAAAAAAGATCTATAGCATGTTATTTATGTAAATTAAAATATTTAAAATAACAAAAGCATGGTATATGCATGTATGTGTATTTAAAGAGAGATTACAGGGGCGCCTGGGTGGCTCAGTCTGTTAAGCGGCCGACTTCGGCTCAGGTCATGATCTCACAGTCTGTGAGTTCGAGCCCCGTGTCGGGCTCTGTGCTAACAGCTCAGAGCCTGGAGCCTGTTTCAGATTCTGTGTCTCCCTCTCTCTGACCCTCCCCCATTCATGCTCTGTCTCTCTCTGTCTCAAAAATAAATAAACGTTAAAAATTTTCTTTTTAAATAAAGAGAGATTACAATTAGAATGGTAGGTAAATGTAAATGGCCAAATTTCCCTCCAAAGGAGGACCAAGGGCATGTATGAAGCATCTTTTTTTCTTTTAATTTTTTTAACGTTTTTTATTTATTTTTGAGAGAGACAGAGACAAAGTATGAGCGGGGGAGGGGCAGAGAGAAAGGGAGACACAGAATCCGAAGCAGCTCCAGGCTCCGAGCTGTCAGCACAGGGCCCAACACGGGGCTCGAACTCAGGAACCGTGAGATCATGACCTGAGCCGAAGTCGGACACTTAGCCAACGGAGCCACCCTGGCACCCCTGTGAAGGATCTTTAAGTAGCATCCAACAGGGGTGGGAAGAGTACAGGAGATAGAGATGAGGAAGAATATAATAACATTCAACAATAAGGCTCTAATATGGAAACCTGACAACAGTGTGCCTTAATCTAAGGAATGTGATTAACTCAACTATCTGCATCAGAGATCAAAACAGAACAAGAATAAGGGAAGGAAAGAAGGAAGGAAGGAGGAAGGGAAGGAAGAAAGAAGCAAGAGGCAAGGACAGAGAATGACAAACTAAAAGAGGTACATAGGAAGGTAGGCATAAAGAAGGAAGCAAAACCAAACCAAAACAAAACAAAAAAAACCCAGCATTTTTTTTGTCAGTCTGTGAAGTCTACACAAAAATTAAATTCAGTATCTCAAAAATACAGCTATAAAAACTTTGTAAACAAAATTAAAAAGCAAAGCTGGGGAAAATCTTTGCAAAATATATGACAAAGGATTATTTCTTTGGCATATTAGGAAATCTTACAAATTGACAATCTAACAGCAAAGAACCTTTACAGTACAGATTTTTCACAAATATCTAACAATTACAAATACCTAATAATTATATGGAGAGTTGCCTAAATTTATTTATGATTCACAGCAACTGATACTATTAAATTGGCACGGATTAACAGAGTTTCACAATGCCCACCACTGGTTAAGTGGAAGAATTCTGGAAATTTCATACACTGTTGAAGGGAATATATAATTGACATAGCCTTATTTAAAGGGCAATTTGGCCACTTCAATGAAAACTTAAGATGTATATTTTCTTTGACTCAGATATCTTGGAAATTATCCCATATATTCATTAACACGTATGTGGAAATATATACATATGTATAATCTTTGTTACTTGGGGAATTCATTTAGCTTCTATGTGAATATTTTCCTCACTTATAAAAGATAATAATAATAATAATAGTCACTCCCTCATAAATTTGGTGTATGGAGTTACTGTTATATAATGAGTTATTATATATAAATTACTTAAAACAGTACCTGGTCCATAGTAATAATAATAGTGTGATAACATTAACAATATTACTACTACAGCTATAGTTGTATTTATTGCAGTATTACTGTAATACTGAAAACAACCATAGAAACGTTAATTTTTATCAGTGGAACATCAGTTAAATTGATTATGGTCTCTCCATCCAATGGCATATTCTATGTGCGTAACAAGATAAAAGGTTTCGGTGAAACATTATTAAGTGGACAAAGGAAAATTCAGAACAATGCATGTGCTCAGATTGTATTTATATGAGAAAGAAAGGAAATATGTTATATATGAGAATATATAATTGTCGATGGGAGTTATTGATGGAGATGGGATGCAAAAGATTCTTTAAACTGTTTGAATTTCAAGTCCTTTGCTATTTTTATAATGATAAAAGCACTGTCATAGTAAGTATAAACAGGAGATATTTATTGATATGGAAAACCACTCTCAGTATATTCCCCAGTGCAAATAGTAGGCTGCATCAGTAAATATTTATTTTCCTTTCTATTCATGTATACGACACACATACGGTTCTGGAAAGCTATATACCAACATCTAAACACTGATCATTTCTGGGTAGTGGCATTCTTGGAAGTTTTATTTCTCTGCTCTTCTTTCTACAAATTTTTAAAAATAAAATAAATATTGTTTTGACAAAAAGCAAACAATTACAGATGTTTGCATATATATATATGTATATATATATGGACAAATATTAATATTATCACCATCTCTTCAATAGAAAATTAGCTATTTAAGTCTTTATGATTTTTCTGTATCTTCCCTAAACTTTCAGTAATATTTAAATTTTAAAAAATGACATGTTGCGGGGTTAATTTTAGCTCTGAAAATTCCTAGCCACATGAAATTAGTCTATTTAAATATTCTCTTTTTTGTTTGTTTTCCTGAGCCTTTGTTTGCTTATCTGTAAAACCTGATGATCATATTAAAAATAAGTATGCAAACCTTTTGGCTGTTTTGTCAGGTCTTTACAAATGTTAGCTGCTGGTGTTATTATAAACTTGTCTGTGAGCATCATGTTCAGTGATGGTTGAAAATAATTCATAAATTGAAAATAAAACAAAGATTCTGCTGCAATTAATTATTCATTGCAGAGCTAGTCGCATTTAGTATTCCCTGTCAGCCTTCTGGCAAAACGTAAATGACTCGAACCACCTCATCAAATGGTTATGTTTCACTTCTGTTTCCACGCTCAGCAGTGTCTATAACAATTTGTTTAACCTAAGAGAGGATCAATTAATTTCATCTGAATTAAGTGGAATAAGCTTTACTAATCAATGATTTTAAAAAAATTTTAACATTTATTTACTTTTGAGAGACAGAGAGAGACAGAGCATGAGCAGGGGAGGGGCAGAGAGAAACACACACACACACACACACACACACACACACACACACACAGAATGTGAAGCAGGCTCCAGGCTCTGAGCTGCAAGCACAGAGCCCAATGCAGGGCTCAAACCCACGAACCACGAGATCATGACCTGAGCCGAAGTCAGCTGCTTAAACGACTGAACCACCCAGGCTCCCCTACTGATCATTGCTTTTATCTAAAATAAATATTTTTATGGATATCATATTTTTTTTCTTGTCTTTGGGAAACATTTAATTTTTTCATGATAAGGAGAACAAAAAGGGGATTTGAAAATGCACTGAAATGAGCTCCTTAAGAAACTCACCCATGTTTGGCTTCTCTTTCCTTTTGTTTTCCTTTTGATGGCACTTCTGTGAAACTGAGTTTCCTTTTATCTAGGAAAATTTACTGGATCCTTTTATGATTTAGGTATAGTTAGTTCATCAGAATTGAAATTTTAGAATTTATGTCTTCTTGGTGTTCGCCTTCTTTTAGAGGACACTTAAGGTTCTGAAAAGCATCCCTGGGTCTAAGAACCCCTGAGTGCCTCCACACACATGGTGACTTTCTTCAAGTGCTAATTGACACACTCTATATATCACAGGATGCCAAGATCACCAGAGGAGACACCTAAAGAGAAACATCAAAAGCTCTCTCCTTCAAAGGAGCTCCCAAAAACTGTTGGGAGTGCAAATTGGTACAACCTCCACTGGGGAACAATCTGTCAGTTATTATCAAAATTTTTAATGCAGCTATACTTGCAACCTGCAACCCCATGGCTTGGAATATATCACGTGGATATATAGGCATTGGTTGGCCACAATATACATGCATATTCTTTAAAACATTAGGAAACCGATAGACACAACATTGTGTCCCGTACATTGTGGGAGCGGAAGGAAAGATGTCAATGTCAAGAGATACATGCTGAAGAACTTAGGAAGAACCGAACTATGACAACATGTTAATGTTCTTAAATCTAGGTGATGTTATTAAGAAAAAATTTTCGATGTCGCTGTTGAAGACGGTAAGGCAGACTTCATTCAGGACCTTCACAACAGACATAGGGACCACTACAACAAGATTTTACAGCTCAATGCCAACTCTGAGTGCAGCATAGACAAGTGAGAATTTATAGCCAAGGACTAGGATGGGGGTCTGTGGATGGAAAGTTTCTAAAAAGGAACATCAAGGGTAAGGGATGTTCTGACTCAACCCATTTAACAAGATTCTTGCTGAAGACAGGCCAGGGTGACCAGGTCATCTGGGAGATGAACAGATATAGAAGATACTGAGATTGGAGAAGTTCTCACCAAAACTAGATTTTACTAGTTCAGGAGCCTGACTGAAATTTGATCAAGTAAAGAATCTTTGTCAGTTCTATTTGTAACATACAATTTCCATTTTTCTCCGTGTTGAAAACGTTAATAGTAAAAAGTTAGAAAAAAAGTAATTTGAGTAAACAAATTATAGTCTATCTATAAACTTTTATCTTATGCAGTTGTCAAACAAAAAAAAAGGAGATCTGTTTGAGCCAGGATGAAAGTAAATATTAGACATGTTTTCAAGTGAAAATGGTAATTGGCAGAAAAGTATTCACATTATGAGCCACAGAGAGGATTTGAAGAGTTACTTTAAAAGAAGACTCTAGAGCTATGATAGAATAGCTTGCAGAAGGCAAACACTCCTGAGCACAATTAGAAATCTGGAGAAAATAGAAACAGCCTATGCTTCAAGGCACCAAAGAGCCACTGAAGCAGCCAGGATTTAAGGGACAAGATTTCAGAGAGGATAAAATCTTGGAGGAGGAAGATGGCATTTGTAGTTGCTTTTTTCCCTCAGAATGTTTGCTTATTCTTGGTACTGAGCGAGTGGTTGAGAATTTAGATACAGGGTAGGAAGAGGTTTGCAGCGAGGAGGGAGAGAAGTCAGCAGAAACTTTGGCAATTTCACAGGGGGAAAGAGAAAAAATGGCAGGTTAGTGATACCAAAACAGGACATGGGGCGGGGCAAGATCCTGGTGAAAAGGAGGCCTAGAGAAGTGAGACCCTGTGATCAGCTCTGTCCTTGAGGCATTTGCCAAATTCTTAAACTACACAGGGAAGAAACCTAAGGTGGTAAGCAGAAATCTCATGAAAATCAGAGTGGAGTGTTCTACCATTGCTAGGTGGCAAGAAGACAAAAACTATACTTCAGAATCCACTAAAAGGAGGGACTTTAAACAACTTTCAGAGAGCTATCGACTAGGAGTAGAAGTGAAACAGAAAAATGAATCTTTATAAAAACTGTAACTCACATTAAATCAACCCAGTCCCTGATTGGATAAAGGTGACCTGCCCACACTCTATCAGAGGAAGAGTGAAGCTAGGGGAAGATAATACCTTCTGGGGCCTCTATAGTCTATGGTATAAAATGTCTACTAAGCAATAAAAAATTATCAGGTATTCTGATAATTAGGACCAGGGGGGAAAGAAGACAATAGAAAGAGCCACAGATGGTCTAAATACTGGAATTACCAGAAATGGACTTTACAATAGGTGTGATCAGTAGTTTCAAGAAAATAGATAATAAAGTGGAGAATGCCATTAAAGAAGTGAAAATTTAATTATCAAAAAATGAAATAACACTAAAAATTCAATAGATGAGTTTAATAGTAGATTGCACGTGGCAGAAAAGAGGATCAGGAAATTGGTCAGTGGAAGATATCCTGGCTGAGGCACAGAGAGCAAAAATGATAGAAAGCAAAAGAGTGTAAGATACATATGGGATGTGGTGAGAAAGCCTAATATATGTAATTGGAGTCCCAAAGCTGAAGGAAAGAAAGAACCAGACAGAAGGACTAATTGAAGAATAATGACTGGGCATTTTCTAAAAATATAAAAGAAAATCTTGCTACAGATTCAAGAATGTCTAGAACTCAAAGCATGAAAAATGCCAAGGAAAGGATACATGAGTGTATTTGAACTAATAAACGTATGTAGAAAATTGCACCCACCAATGAGATAATGCATTTTGTTGTCAAGTACATGGAACATTAACCAAAACTGACTCTATGGCGAGCTATATAGTGAGACTACTCACTAGGGGTGATAGTGAGTGATGGCATTTCCATTTCTACCCTTAATTCCTGGATCCATGAATCTTGGTTAATGGGAGAAAAGCACTATATATTAGATGCTGATTTAGAACACATACAGGCTCCTTGTGGGCATCGCCTCATCACGGCAAGGTATTGACACATAGTTGGTGCTATAATTGAGTCTTCAAAAGGCCATTTAACCTTTCTATTAAGTTGGTTGCTTTGGAATTGTGGGGGAACATTGTAAGACCAGTTAAGTTCATGATCATGGGCTCACTGCCATATATCTTTTGCTGTGAAGTGAGTTCTTTGGTCAGAACCAATACTGTGTGGGATACTGTAACAGTAGACAAGGCATTCTGTAAGTCTGTGGATGGTAGTTTGGGCAGACATACTGCATCAGGGAAGGCAAATCGTATCCAGAGTAAGTGTCTTTTTTAGTAATGGCAAACTTCTGCCCCTTCCATGATAGAAGCAGTCCAATGTAATCATCATCCCACCAGATAACTGGCAGATCACACTGGGGAATGATGCCATATCTTGTACTTAGCGTTGGTCTTTGCTGTTGGTAGACTGGGCACTCAGCAGTGATTGTAGCCAGGTTGATATGGTGAGTGGAAGCCCAGGTTGTTGAGCACACGCATAATCATTATTCCTGCCGTCATAGTAACTTTATTTCTGATGGAAACAATGATAGGAGTAGTCATGGAAAGAAGCTGACAGGTACCCACAAAAGGGGTCATCCTATGCATATGATTATTAAAGTCCTCCTACACTGGACCACTCTTCTGTGAACATTCACACAAGACACAATTATCTTTACAGCATTTCCCCATTCAGAGAGGTCTATCCATGTTCCCCTTCCACAGACCTCTATGTAACCCATTTTCCAACTATGTTCCTTTTAAGTACCTCATCATCCAAGCAAGCCAATGGTCACAACTCATGAATTGGTATAGACTCACATTTCTGGTGATTTCTCCTTTAAAGAAAAATGAACAATCAGCTGAACTTTTCAAAGTTCTCCCACTGGTAGGATTTCCTTTCACCACTGCCTTTTTCAGAGATGTCTCAGAAAGTGGATGTAGAATTCTAGCTGTCCACTTTTGGGTGCGCCTGCGTATCATGAAGAATTATCTGTAAATCAGGCCCGAGTTTCTCTTCCTCCATCAATTGAACTCTATGTGAAGCCATAGTTGGGAGAGATAAGGTCATTGAGTAGACGTAGTGTCCACTAGCATTCGGGTTACTTCTTCTCAAATTTACTTGTGCCTTCAGGGCTTACTGAAACCCAATCTCATGTATATCTCTTCCATCTGATAGTAGAGTGCTACTGTGCATGCCCAACTTTATTGCTTGGTGGGTCAGGTGACACCCTGTCCCTCCTGGGCAGCTCAGGTCATGTGGTAGCTTTCCTTTCTCAAAAGGAAAGTGTATCTACAGAGGCTGGCAGGGTAAGGCTGTGTTCCTTCTAGAGGCCTTAAGGGACAATCTATTTCCTTGAAATTTTTAAGCGTCTAGATGCCACCAACGTTTCTTGGCTGTAGGTCTTTTTCCAGCAACATTACCGCAGTGCTTTCTCTGAGCTTAGCTGGGAAAGTTTCTCTGTTTTCAAGAACACATATGACTAGATTGTAACCACCTAGAGAAGACAGGATGATCTTCACATATCAAGGGCTGCATCCTTAATCATATCTGCAAAGATATCTGCTTTTGCTACAGAAGGAGACATATTTGCATGTTCTGAGGACTAGGTCATGGATATCTCTGGGGCCATTTTCTACCACAGATGCCTGCTATCAGTGTGGATGTCCCATTCAGTATAATAAGGCAAGAAACAGAACAGAAATGAAAGCATAGTGACCAAAAAAAAAAATCATTAGTTGCATGTGTTATGGTTGTATACCTAAAAAAAAACCAGGAAACAAACTACTAGAAATAACAGATGAAATATTAAAAATAATTCATGAATTTAGTAATTTTATTCAAGATAGGGATTAAAAATTAATTCTATAATTACACAGTAGAAAAAGACAAAAATGAACTGAAATAAAAAAATTTCATTTATAATAGTATCAAAAACATAAAAAAATCTAGGATTAAATCTAATAAGGTGTATGAAAATCTCGTCCAGTAAAACCCCTACATTGTTGAAGGATATCAAAGATCTGAATAAATGGAAGAGGATATTTAATGGATCAGTAGGCTCAATATTATGAAGACATCAGTTTCCCTCAAATTAATCTATAGATTAAATGCTATCTAAATCAAAATACCATTAGTGGGTTTTTTCCCCCACAGATATTGACAGGTGATTTTAAAATTCATATAGTATTATATAAGGCTAATAACCAAAACAGTTTTTTTTTTTTAACGTTTATTTATTTTTGAGACAGAGAGAGACAGAGCAGGAACAGGGGAGGGGCAGAGAGAGAGGGAGACACAGAATCGGAAACAGGCTCCAGGCTCTGAACTGTCAGCACAGAGCCCGACGCGGGGCTCGAACTCACAGACCGCGAGATCATGACCTGAGCCGAAGTTGGCCGCTTAACCGACTGAGCCACCCACCGCTTAACCGACTGAGCCACCCAGGCGCCCCATCCAAAACAGTTTTGAAGAACAACAAAGCTGGAAGCCTTAAGCTTATGTGTAGGTATCTACATGTATCATAAAGCTATAGAAATTACAGAAGTGTGGTATTGTCACCCAAACTGACCATGGAATAGATTGAAGAATCCAGATGCAGGCCTATGCTACAATGGAATGGAGGAAATGCTGATCTTCTCAGTAAACATTCCTCAGTCAATTGGCTATCCATACTGGAAAAAGTATATTTTAATCCCTACTTCACATGTACACAAATCGATTCCAGAGCATTTGCACAACTAAATGCAGACAGTAAAATAATAAAGACTTTAGAGATTAATGCAAAGGAGCCTTGTATCATGACCGTGAAATTGTCAGAGTTCTTAAATAGGACGCAGAAAGCACTAGCCATAAAAATAAATGAATTGGGCTCTACTTAAAATGAAAGAGCTCCCGTCCATCAGAACACATCAATAAGTGAGTGAAGGCATCCAACAGAGGGCGAGAACATATTCATGAATATATAAAGAGCTTCTGACACCAGTAAGAAACGAACAGATCACTTAATAGAAAGATGGGCAAAAGATTTGAACAGACATTTCACTGAAGAGAAGATCCAAATGGCTAATAAGCAAATGAAAAAAAAAAGTTCAACTGCATTAGTCATCAAGGAAATACAAATCAAAGCCATAATATCACACGGACTACATATTCATCTTAATGGCTACAATGGAAACCACCCAAATGCTAAGTGTTGGCCATCGTGTGGAAAAACTAGAACTTTGTTCATGACTAGTGGGAGCATATTTATTTTGGAAAATGAGCATTACCAACGAAAGCTGAAGATAAGTGTATCTAGGGCCTAGACATTCTACTCCGAGGTAGACAGCCGGCAGAAATGTGTACATATATTCATCTAAAACATGTACAGATAGTTCTATGATGTCCATGTGAATTTTAAAAAGCCACCATGCTATGTAAAATCTCACAAGAAAACCCACGGGGATTATGGGAAAAATGGAGTTTAGGGCAAGGTACTCAAACACTTTATCGGTGACACATAAAAAGGATAAGAACCTGATAAAAATGATAGTGCAATTTTATACATAGTAAACAGTTAAGAAGTATAAAATACTATAATAAATATGGCATTTTTCCTTGAAAAAGACCTAAAGTTTCCCTTTGGAAGTGGGCATCAAGGGTTGTAGCTTGTGAATGATTGTGAAATGCTGGAGGGGGATGTACCACTTTCCTACATTGTCATAAGAAACTACCACAAATTTGATGGCTTAAAATACCAGAATTTGGGGTGACCGAGTGGCTCAGTTGGTTAAATGTCTGACTTCGGCTCAGGTCATGATCTCACGGTTTGCGGGTTCGAGCCCCGCGTCGGGCTCTGCTGACAGATCAGAGGCTGGAGACTGCTTCAGATTCTGTGTCTTCCTCTCTCTGTTCCTCCCCGTCTCACACTCTTTCTCTGTCTTGCAAAAATAAATAAAATGTTAAATTTTTTTTTTTCTTAAAAATTACCAGAATCTTATTCTCTCCCAGTTGTGGTAGTAAGAAGTCAAAAATGACATGTCTGCAAGGCCATGCTCCCTCCAAAAACTGTAGCGGGGAATTCTTCGTTTTCTCCCCCGGCTCTGGGGCCCTAGGTTATTTCCTGGTTTGTGGTCACTTCACTCCAATCTCTGCCTTTATCTTCATATGGTCTTCTCTTCTTTCTGTGTCTTCTCTTCTGTTTCTTATAAAGACACTTGCCAAAGGGGGTGCCTGGGTGGCTCAGTCGGTTGAGCATCCGATTCTTGGTTTTGGTTCAGTTCACGATCCCAGAGTCATGGGACTGAGCCCAGTGTTGAGCTCGGAGCTGAGCGTGGAGCCTGCTTAAGATTTTCTCTCTCTCCTTCTGCCCCTCCCTTGTTTGCGTGTGCTCTCTCTAAAAATAAAAATAAATAAAATTTTAAAATTAAAAAAAAAAAAGACACTTGTCATTGTATGGCCTACCCACCTAATCCAGAATGCTCTCATCTAGAGACTTAATTACATCTGCAAGGATTCTTTTCCAGATAAGGTCACATTCACAGGTTTCAGGCTTTAGGCTGTAGACACATCTGTTTGGGAGCCGCTGTTCAATTCACACTAGAGGAAAGTTATAAAAATTTGTTATAAAAAGTTATAAAAATTTTTTACAGCTATAAATCCTGGGTCATATTTTTCTGTCTTTGAGGTATAGGTCCCTTGAAGCATGTGTTCATAGTAGATACCTGTTATTTCAAAAACAAAAAGAGTTCCATATATAGCCTTCTTCATCAATTACCTGAACATCAGTCTCACTAGTGGAAATACTGGTGGCTTTCTCATTTGCCTGAAAATTGAGGGCTTTGGAAATTGTGGCATGTTTGAAATCACCAAAGCAGGCACTCCTTTTGGAGCTAGTTTAGCAGGATTTGGCAGTTTCTGTTTCTGCTCTTTATGTGTAGATGGTTCTCCCCTTTGATTGTAAGAAAAGTTGTTTCTGAGTTTTTCACGGCTTGATTTTCCATCCACATGCTCAACAATATTTCCACTTCTTTTATTTCTTTAAGCCTTGTTCTTATTGACTTCACAGTATTTGAAGTCGTTTTAGTCTTTCTGAACAATGAAAGACTTTCGTTTTCGCGACACTGGCTCTGATGGTCCAAATATGAATTCCTTTATGATTGTTTGCTCATAATGTCTTATTATTTCTAGCTTCTCCTCAATATTAAGTCTTTCCACTTGGCACTTTTGAACCAGGATGCCCAGTCATGTTTGAGATGACCAGCGTGTGTGTTTTTAATATAGAAAGTTCACAAATGAAAAAGAACAGCAAAATGCAACCTTGTGTAAGAATATGTGTGGCGAACTAAGGAAACTGGTAGGTGTTTGAGTGTGTGCAGGTGTGTATTTTTTTGTATACCTACATGTATACCTCCGTTCCGCTGGGTGCAATTTTGCATTTTCTCGTGGACAAAATTGCACATAAGCAAACCTAAAATTTACATGAGTTATAAACAAAACTTATTTAGATTGTTCTGTAATATATCAATCAGGTTAGAACAAATTTTTGTTTTCAAAACAAGCATTCTACAGGAACTATCTGTACTAGAATGTTCACAACAACAGTATTTGTTAAGAGCTACAAACTGAAAGTCAGCCAAATACTCCAACAGTAGAGTAGATAAATACAGTTGGCTAGGCTCACAATGTAATACTACGCGGCAACACGAATGAGTAATCCACAGTATACACAGAAATATGGGTGCATCTCACAAAGGTAAAACTGAGCAAAAGTCAACATACATAAAAATATACAGACTGAATGATTTCATTTATACAAATACAAAAATGGGCAAAAGAGATTTATGATATTAGAAGCCAGGCTAATGGCTACTGTTGAGGATAAGGAAGTTTCAAGGGGCTTCCAGGGTGCTGGTTAGACAGGCGAGTTCCCTGTGAAAATACACTAAGCTGCATACTTAAGTTACATGCACCTTCTATATACATATATATTATACTTCAATAAAAAATCCATTTAAAGTCTACAGGGAATCTGGGTGGCTCAGTCGGTTAAGGATCCAACTCTTGATTTCGGCTCAGGTCATGATCCCAGGGTCATGGGATCGAGCTCCGTGTCAGGCTTCCCTGCCGAAGATTCTCTCTCTCTCTCTCTCCCTCTCTCTCCCTCCCTCCCTTCCTCTGCACCTCTCCCATGCTTGCGTGTGCTCTATCTCTAAAGTAAAACATCAAAGAAGAAAAAAAAGTCTTTTTAAAGTCTGCTATGAAAACAAGAAACAGTGGTACCAGCTAGCTCTGGAATCAAGCTAATAGAGTTTAAACACTAATTCTAGCATTTACTAATTGTATGGCCTCAGGCAAGGAACTTAATCCCCTTTTGCTCAATTTCCTCACGTGTGCCACGAGGAAAACAAAATGCCTACTTCATGGGGTTGTTGTGAAGATTTAAATGAATGAAAACTGTGGGGTGGCCAGTGTCTGCACATCCTATGTGCTGGTGGAGTATGTCATTGTTCACCTTGTTTGCTACCCTACATTTTTATCTAAATTGTACTTTGAAGGGCGCTTGGGTGGCTGAGTCCATTAAGCGTCCGGCTTCGTCTCAGGTCCTGATTTCGTGGCTCACGAATTCGAGCCCCGTGTGGGGCTTTGTGCTGACAGCTCAGAGCCTGGAGCCTGCTTCGGATTCTGTGTCTTCCTCACTGTCTCTGCCCCTCCCCCACTCGTTTGTGTGCTCTCTCTTTCTCTCAAAAATAAACATTAAAAAAAATAAATTGTACTTTGAGAATATATTTTTAAATGCTTTTTTAAAAATGTTTATTTATTTTTGAGAGAAAGAGAGAGAGAGAGAGACAGAACCTGAAGCGGCCTCTAGGCTCTAGGCTGTCAGCACAGAGCCTGATGCGGGGCTCAAACTCATGGACTGCAAGATCATGACCTGAGCTGAAGTCGGTTGCTTAACCGACGGAGCTACCCAGGCCCCCCAAGAATATCTTTTCATGTTTGTTTACTTCTTGAAGTTTAAGTATATAAGAGGGCCCTCTGATTTCCAAAAATTTCTTATTGTTGGAACATTTAAATTTTGTTGATGAAGGAAATCAAATGCTGGGCTTTTGGCCCTATTTTTATCCCAGATGTTATTTCTTTACTTTTTTTTTTTTTTTAAGGTACTATATATATTTTTCTGTCTCCCTCCTTTGTGTTTTGGCCCATTTATTTTCATGGGTTCCTGGGTTTCCATCTTTCTCCAAACTCATCTTACTGTCCTCTCAATGAGTAGGTGACTTCAGACCCAGTTTATTATTCTTAAAGTTATTTGCTCTTTGTAATGTTCCATTTTGGTTCCTTCTCCTCACAAATGATTTTGGCAAAGACATTCTTTTTCTACCCGTGGTTATAGCTACTTTTGCCCTTAAATTTATGTTTCCCCGTTATCCATGTACATTCTAGCTCTTCTATGTCAGGAACTCTCACCTACTTGCACTTTTATTTTGATTTATCTCTCAGTTAGTATAACTTTTTGAAGAGAGAAATACTGGTGGAATATTTATGTCCCCTTTTATGTATAAAAATGTATTCTTGTTGTCTGAAAAGTATCCGAAGTATAGCAACATAATGCAGGAATATAGGGCCTATTGAGTTCTTGGGCCATAGATTTTTTGTTCAGACTTCTGTAATTACCTTTTTTCCATTTTTCATCTGGCATCTGGTTTTTCTTTGTCTTCCTCGGTGACCTAGGAAACCCCCGTCAAATTAACCCTGAATGCACGGGAAGTGTACCTTCGGATGTGTGTGGGGCAGGAACTCAGAAACGCCATTCCCAGGGGACCGAGAACTCAGCCTGCACAGCTCTGAAGAACGTGCAGTAGTCTCTGCATTTCCTGCATCCATCTGCCTGTCATCTTGTCACTTCTTGTCACAAGTTCCAGCTTTCAGTGTCGCTCACAGAGGTCTTTGATCCTTATCCTCTCCCTGGCCCCATCATTAGGTCCTCTTGAGCAATGGAAGAGAAATTCTTGTGTCCTCCTGCCTACTCTCCTAAAAGAATGAACAGCTCAATGTTGCATAAAAAGGGAAATTTACCAGTGTATGTTGCAGTCACTCTATTCGCCCTAAGGAAAAATGAGGTTCAGAGAGGTTAATTCCTTACCCCGGGACAAAGTGTGGCAGAAACAGCACAGGGATTTGGAAGAGGAACAGAGAGCTTCTCAGGGAAGGGAGAGTGGGAGCCTGGACGGGAGCCAGGAGGAGGACTTGATGGTTTCAAAGGTCAGTGCGGAGACAGCCTGATCCGACCGTTGAGGCCCGGTGTGGGGGACGTTCAGACCTTCACTAGGCATACAGGCGAGTGAGGATCAGAGCAAAGACAGGGGCATCCTGTCTGGGGGACTATGAGGACTCAGTGGCCAGGAAGAGCATGCTATGCAGCCAGGGCCTGCACCTGCCGGGACTGCTGTTCACCTTGACCAGGACCATACTCAGGAACGTCTCTGCGGGACCGAAGTTCATCTGGATTTGGAGCTGGAGGTCTCCCTGGATGATCTTAGGACATGCATTGGACTTTTAATGAGATGTGAGGGAACGGCTTCTGGGTCCAAGGATGACTGTTGTCCACAGCGGGACTTGGCCATCTCTCTCCAGGCGCCATGGAGTCATTACAGCCAGAGGGAGGAGTGGGGAGCTCTGCAGAAGCCTAAAACTGAAGAGGCCCGATCCTAGCTCTGCAGGAAAGGGACTTATGTGTTTATAGCAGAGAGAAGCAGAACCAAAAGAAGCATGGGAATATGGCCCAAGGAAAGTGAAGTTACACTCCTGGGCCCCTACTCGGTGCCCCTCACTGTGCCCCTGGGCCCTTTGACAAAACAGGAAACAGGGAAAGTAAGAGACTCTGAGTCCACATCATGCCTGGACGTGGTCCCAGGGCTTTTGTGTCTAGATCTGCCTCAGTTCAAATTTGGTCCATACATGTTCTCAGACTCACCTCTGCCCGCCCCGGAGGCACCAGGAGAGTTGCCAGAGGAGCCCTGTGGCCCTGGTTCCCCGCCCAGATTTCTCAGGCTAGCGTTAGCTTTTCAGCCCCCTTGCCACTCGCAGCCAGGCTTCTCCTTGTAACCCCCACAAGAGCACCCCCAGAGACCGGAGTCATGGATGATGGTGATGAAAGAGCAGGCAGCACCTGAAGTGAGACAGGGCAATGACCCCCCCCCCCACAGTCCTACCCTCACACAGAAACACGAAAGCGGACTTACTCCCCAAATGCATATTCTGACACCCTAAAGCATCAATTTCATCTCTACGTTCCCTAGGTGCTCCACAGCAGGGATTCTAAAGCAATTAGGGAAATCAGGTCTTTGACAGCAATAGGCACTTTGCAGGCTCTTTGTGGAGAGTTGTGTTTCAGTGTGGTACCGCTGTCCCCACCCCATGAACCACATGACAACTCAGTGGTCTGGAGCTTCAGGAAAGGACACAACACGTATGCCTACCTGGGTCTACAGGCCCTGGGCTCTGTTCCCAGGAAGGTCTCCAGGCTCAGGGTTAGGACTCTGAGCTCCAGGCCGTGGGTTCTATTTGAGACTTGAGGCTTCTGGGTTGAGATTTACTTAGTTTGTTTTCCTGAACTCTGGCTTCCAGGGGCTGAGCTAATTCTCAGCTTTGTCCGTGGGGTTGCTCTGGGCTGCGGGATTTAGATCTTAGCTGGTCTTCTCTCATTCTTGTCTCCTTTTCTCAAACTCAGCCCAATAAGGCCCTAGACTTCGCACCAGGGCTTTAGAGCTTTGGATTCTGGGCTGTTCTGTACCCTATAAACTGAGCTCTGTTTCTGTCTTTATCTTGGGGTCCTGGTCTCAGGGCTCAAGCTTGAGGTCTCTGGTTTTTGGTTCTGGAGTCAGAGCGTGGCTCAGCTCAGGGATCTGTCTCATCCTTAGGGAACACAGTGAGCTGAGTTTGGAAAGAAGGTGATGATCCAGGGCCCAAACCAAAGAGTATGGGAACAGTTGGGTCAGCATCTGTTTAACTGACAAGAGTATCATTCATCTTCTTGGTTCTGATTGCAGGTGGGGGCTTCTCCCTGGCGCAGCTAGGTTATCCTGAGGTCAATCCCCCATCGATTCTCAAACCTCATTCTGCAAATCCTGCAAGCTGAAGGTTAAGTAAATCTTACCAGAAGTAGAGGTTCCCTATAAGGCTTGTCTATCTTCAGAGCTTCCCTGGACCCATAGGCCTGGTGAGTGTTGGGACAAGGGACAGGGAAGTTTAGGGGAGAGTTGTGGTTCACAGGGGCTCCCTGTATTTTGCATACAACTTTGTACACAATGCGCCATAAACAACATTATTGAATAAGTCAATACGTGAACAAACGGAGAAATACCCAGAAAGACTTGGAAAGGAAAAAGAGTACAGAAGCAAAACTGCTGTGCGAGAGAATAAACCAGGAGCGGAGGTAGAAAGCCAGCTGGTAGGGGCTTCACCCAGGTGTTCTGGAGGAAGGGGAAGACATCTTGCTATGAACTTCCCATATGGATTCATTGGAAACACTGGATTTGAGAATGGAGGGGAGGAAGGAGAAAGCCTGGCAGCCAAGGGAGGGGGGAGGGAGGCGAAGGAGGGAGCCGCTCTTGTCTCCGAGGAAGTTGCATCCATGTTCAGGGGCGGGGGAACAAATACTCCTAGACAGATGCTCAGTCTGGATCATCAGATGCATGAGATTCACCTCCAGAAGCTCTGGTTTAAAGACCATCTCTGTATGCTTTGTGGCAGGTTTGCTCGCCTTGTCCAGAGATGACAAAAGTTTCATGCACTCTCAACTAACAGTTGGGAGGTTCCATCAAGGGATGTAATCTGGTTTCCAGTGGAAGAAAAGCTTCTTCCCAGCTTTCCTTCAAGGTCTTTGACTCCCTTTTCTTAAGGTTTCCAGGTCTTCATCCTAACGGTTCATCTTGTCATTTGCTTCAAAATGTTCTTCCCACCATTTCAGGTCCTGATCCGCCTTGACAGGTAATATCCCAAGAAGGTCCACATCTTTTTCTGACAATGTTCTCTCATTTCATCGACACCTGTGGACCGTACTCTCGGTTTAGACTGGCTCAGTCTTTTAAGATGAGTTGCCCAGTAGTTGTTTTACAAAAAAAATAATTGAAAGACTTAAAGTTATTTTTAGTACAGTTTTAGCTTTTCAGAATAATTAAGCATATAGAACACAGAGTTCCATAAACCCACTGCACCCTCTACAGCTTTCCTTATTATTAATATCTTGCATTAGTGTGGTCTATTTGTTACAATTAATGAACCAATAATAACATATTATTAGCCGTGGTCCATAATTTACATTGAGGTTCACTCTTTGTGTTGTACAGTTGTTTGGATTTTGACAAATGTGATCACCAATCTACCACAACCATCTCCTGTCCCGAGGAAGAAGGTGGGTGTCATGATCATAGTCAGGAGGCCTGAGGAAGAGAACAGAGCCGAGTCCCAGAGGTGAGAGGTGGGACCCTCTAGTCTTTCCAGAGGGGGCCTCTGGGCTGTCCCCTTTCTAGGGAATTTGCAAAGTTTGGAGCTGAAGAACCTGGACCCCATGATCCTGACACCCTTGGAAATAGTCACTGTAGAGCAACAGGGACCAGATCCAGCGCTGGGTGGGAGCAGCATCCCGCCATCTTCCTCAGAGGCAGTGTCTGTCACATTACCAATTGTTTTTAGTTTGTGTTTTGTAAGAGGTTAATGGAGGTACAAGTCAAAACCATACATTTATTTAAAGTGTGCAATTCAAAGTTGTTTAGTATATCCACAGAATTGTGCAATCATCCCCATAATAAATTTTAGTGGATTTTAGTTATCCCCCAAACAAACCCTGTGCCCTTTAGCCATTAGCTCCATGGCCCCAGCCCCCATATTTCTCCCAATCCTAGGAAACCACATATCTACTTTTTCCTTCTATAGATTTGCCTGAATATTTTGTATAAAGGAAGTCATACAATGTGTGGTCCTGTATGACTGTTTTTTTCACTTAGCATGATGTTTTCATGGTTTGTACTTGTTGTAGCATTTATTGGTACTTCATTAATTTTTTTTATTTCTGAATAATGTTCCAGGGTATGGATATTCCATACTTTATCCATCAGTTGATGTAAATTTGGGTTCTTTGTTTCTATGAACATTTGCGTATAAGTTGCGTGTGGACGCATGGTTTTATCTTTCTCAGATACATACCTAGGAGTGAAATTGTTGGACAATATGGAAACTGTTTAACTTTTGATGAACTACAAGACTGTTTTACAAAGTGTCTGAACCATTTTACATTCTGCTAAAAAGTATGAGAGTTCCCATTTCTCCTTGCTAACACCTGCTATCATCTAACATTTTGATTCTAGTCATCCTAGTGTTGTGAATTGGTGTCCCATTGTGGTTTTGATAGGCACATCCCTGATGACTAATGATGATGAGCCACTTTTAATGTATTTATTGGCCATTTGTATATCTTATTGGGGGAGTGTCTGTTCAGATCCTTTTAATTGAGTTGTCTTTTATTATTGAAATGTAAGCATTCTCTAAATACAAATCCTGTATTAGATATGTTATTTGCAAATATATTTTCTCAATTTTGTGTGCAGGTTTTTTTGTTTGTTTGTTTTATCTTCTTGATGGTGTCCTTTGAATCACAACATTTTAATCTTGATAAGTGCCATTTATCTATTTCTTTTTTTTTTTTTTTTTTTTGCTTGCTTGTTTGTGTCGTATCTAAGAAATCATTTCCAAATCCCCACTCATGAAGATTTACACCTATTTTTCTTTTCTAAGAGTTTTATATTTTTGGCTCGTATTTAGTTTCGAGTTCCTTTTTTTTTTTTTAATTTTTTTTAACGTTTATTTATTTTTGAGACAGAGAGAGACAGAGCATGAACGGGGGAGGGACAGAGAGAGAGGGAGACACAGAATGCAGGCTCCAGGCTCTGAGCCATCAGCTCAGAACCCGACGCGGGGCTCGAACTCACGGACCGCGAGATCGTGAGCTGAGCTGAAGTCGGACGCTTAACCGACTGATCCACCCAGGCGCCCCTTGAGTTCCTTTTTCAATATGGTGTGAAGTAGAGGTCAGGCTTCCTTCATTTGCATGTGGATATCCGGTAGTCTCTGTACCTTTTGTTATAAAGATTATTATTTCCCCATTGAATCATTTGGACATACTCACTGAAAATCAATTTACTGTAAATGTGATTTCCCCCCTAGATTCTCAATTTTATTCCATTGATCTATATGTTTATCCTTATGTCTTGATGACTGTAGCTTTCTTGCAAGTTTAGATATCAGGAAGTATGTGTATTCCAACTTTGCTCTTTTTTAAGATTGCAGTGGCTATTCTGGGTCTCTTGCATTTCCACATGAATTTTAGGATCAGCTTGTCAATTTATGCAAAGAAACTAACTGAGATTTTGATAGCAATTGAATCTGTAGATTAATTTAAGGACTATCACCATCTTAACAATATTGTTTCCCAATCTTAAAACTGAGATGTCTTTCCACTTATTTAGATCTTTTAAAATTTCTTTCAACAATATTTTGTAGTTTACAGAGTGTAAGTTTTTCCCTTTTTTTTGTTCAGATCAAAGTAACTTCTAATTTTCCTGATCAATTCTTCCTTGACCAATTAGTTGTTTGGCAGAGTGTTTTCTTATATTAATATACATGAGATTCTCAAAGTTTTTTCTGTTACTGTTTTCCAATTGCATTCCACTTTTGTCAAAACGCATCCTTTGTATGTTTTTGATCCTTTCAAATTGATTAGTGCTTCATCTGTGGTCTAGCATACGGGCTATCCTGGAGAGCATTCCATGTGTGCTTGAAAAGAATGTATATTCTGTTATTGGGTATAGTGTTCTGTAGGTATCTATTAGGTCTGGTTGGTGTACAGTTTTTTCAGGTCCTATTTCCTTGTTGATCTTTTGTCTACCAGTTAACACCCATTATTGAATTTGGAATATGGACGTCTCCAACTATTATTGTTAAATTGTCTATTTCTCCTTTCACTTCTGCCAGTTTTGTTTATTGTATTTTGGTGCTCTATTGTTAAGTGCTGTGTATTTCCTGTTCCACCACAGCACATGGTCTACACTTTAGAACTTGGCTTACCTGACTATGCCTCAATTTCCTTACCTGTCACATAGGAATCTTAATGGAAATTCCCAAGGGAGGAGGCTCTCTGTCCTCTTAGACTGACCTAGCTGGATCCATAATTAGAGCATTGTCTTTCGATGGAGGGTGCTCTTCCCAGGCTCCTGTCTGTCTTGTCCCATAGTCAACCTGCACATATTCCTGAAAACACCATAGAGGCAGCTCCCTCAATCCTGAGCAAATGAAGCAAGTATTGGTCTCTGATTAAGGTTACCAGATTTAGCAAATAAAAATATAGGATGCCTGGGGCACCTGGGTGGCTCAGTCGGTAAAGCATCTGGCTCTAGATTTCAGCTCAGGTCATGATCCCAGGGTGGTGGCTCTGCGCGGAGTGTGGACCCTGCTGAAGATTTTCTTTCTCTGTTCCTCTGCGCCTCCTCTGCTGTGCCTTCTCAGGTGCACTCGCTCTCTCTAAAATAAATTAAAAAACATATATATAAAGGATGTCTTCATTTGTTTAATTTGAATCATTTCTATGGCTTCTGCATATGTACAATGAGATAAAATAAAAATATTACATGGGCATGTTTAAATTAAAAGTTATTCAGGGGCGCCTGGGTGGCTCAGTCGGTTGAGCGTCCGACTTTGCTCGGGTCATGATCTCACGGTCCGTGAGTTCGAGCCCCGCATCAGGCTCTGTGCTGACAGCTCAGAGCCTGCAGCCTGCTTCAGATTATGTGTCTCCCTCTCTCTCTGGCCCTCCCCCCGTTCATGCTCTGTCTCTCTCTGTCTCAAAAATAAATAAATGTTAAAACAAAATTTAAAAAAAATAAATTAAAAGTTATTCATTATTCATCTCAAATGATTTATAAATATCTATATTACATAACACTTCCTTTGATTATACTTCCTTGATGCTCTGACCCTCTTTAACAGTTCCCTGTTTTGAAGAATTTTCTTATAAAATTCCTTGCAGCCATAGTCTTTATTCCATTTACATTGTAACACAGTTTTTGTTACACATAATGTAGCCACATACAGTTTATTTCACATGCAATTTATTTTACTTTTTTGCCCATTCAAAATTAATTAATGAAAAAATGCACTCAACATCAGCATATGAGCCAGCTGCTAACATTTATAGTTATGAAGTTTACCACCGTAAAATCTCTTCGATTTAGATGTGTCAAAGTATATAATGCCATCTTTCATGGCGTAGCTCGGTTTTCCGTTCTTTAGGATTATGTTGCATCACTTGATCGCTGGTTTTTAAAAATGTTTCTCGGGGCGCCTGCGTGGCTCAGTCGGTTGAGTGTCCGACTTCGGCTCAGGTCATGATCTCACAGTTCGTGGGTTCGAGCCCCGCATCAGGCTCTGTGTTGACCTCTTGTTCAGAGCCTGGAGACTGCTGCAGATTCTGTGTCTCCTTCTCTCTCTGCCCCTGCCCCGCTCACACTTTGTCTCACTCTGTTTCTCAAAAGTAAATAAATGTAAAAAAAATAAAAAAAAAATGGTTCTCACCACAAAAAATGAATTATTGTCAATTTTTTATTCCATTCTTCTTCAGTACTACATATCATGAATTCACTTATTCCCATGCCGGAAAAATATTTAGTAGTATTCATGTAAAAAATTGGATTTTTCAAGAGATAGGATCCATTTAAAAAGATAGTCATGGCAAATGCGGTAATAATTACCCTCTTCAAATCAGAATTGCTTTCCTTTTCATAAGTAATGCCACGTCTAGTAAGAGCAACCTTAACACTTAAAGGATAAATTTTTCATCAGTTCTTTCTTTAAGCGGTTCAACATGTTCCTTTAAGCAATGGAGTACTTCAGTAACACTGTTTACTCTCTTTTTTTAATTTGCATAAATCTTTTGCTAAAGAGACATTGAAAACTATGAACAAGAAATAAGTAGGCTTCACTCAGTGAATTATTTAAAAAGTCAAGGACTTTGGGGTCACCAGAATTAAAGTATGATTTCAGTGCTTCAAAACAAACTGAAAGTTCTCTCAACTCTATCTGTTAGAGAGAGCCAACAAGTTTTTGAATTTGGGAGAAATGAAGAAGACCGAATGCAAACAAAATCACAAAATTCTTTCATTGTTCTGCTTGAGCAGTGCTGAAGTAGGAGAACGATTGCATGGCTATTACTTCAATGTCAACGGAAAGGGTATGGATGTGGTTTGAGTAACATTTTGCAGAGTATGGACAGGGCAACCAAAATCTCCCAGAGAATCATTCATCCCTAGCTTCAACTTGAAATAAAATTATTTGCATCTTTACACCAACATGTGTTTTCATATTGTTTCCATCAAAAGCAGTACAATTAAAAAAAATGAACGCCTAATTCAATATGAGAGTTTTCTACAAACATCTGCTTTTGATTTTGAAGTCTTGTCTGGAAGGGATTTTACCGGTAGGACCCTTATAAGTCAGCTCTTTTCATGAAAAATATTGCACAAGAACATCTTTTTCCCTCACTGTGATTACTTCCAATCATGGTTATGTTGTAAAAAAAGAAAAAAAAAGGTGAGGCATTTAGATCTCTGATAATCTCTGTAATAGTAAATGGAGCTATTACATTTTTTATTATTGCTGTAGATTTCATCCTGGCACTCGAAAATTTACTTGCAATTTTGGAATCCAAAAATACTTTTGGTAGCAGTATGTTCAAACAGACATTTGAGCTAAAAGACTGATAATGATATACAGGATGGGAAGCCATTACAATTTCTGCCATGATTATTTTATCTTCTTCAGCTGAATTTCTCTTAATCAAAAAATTCATTATTTTATCACTTCCTTTGGAAGTAGTTGAGGAAATTATACATCTCTTACGGTTAGCTGTCAGTACATGCTGGTTTATATCTGACTTTCAATTTTCCATACTGAATAACAATTGCATACTGTTCAAAGAGCTATAAGAAGACATTTCCTTCATTTAATAAATGTCTATTGTTCAGAAAATTTATCATGAAATTTACACCTGTGTTTTGGCCTCTGGGGGTTCAAATATACACAAATAAAGAAAGGGTAATAGCGACAATCCAGGAATTGAAAACATTACTAATCTCACGTCTTCCTCAGTGTGTCTGTCAGTCATAAACACAAATTTAAAAAAAATTAACGTTTATTTATTTTTGAGACACAGAGACACAGAGTGCGAGCAGGGGAGGGCAGAGAAAGAGAGAGAGAGAGAGAGCGAGAGACACAGAATCCAAAGCAGGTTCCAGGCTCTGAGCTGTCAGCACAGAGCCGGATGTGGGGCTCAAACCCACAAACCTTGAGATCACGACCTGAGCCGAAGCTGGATGCTCAACTGACTGAGCCACCCAGGCGCCCCACTCATAAACACAAATTTATATTTAACAGTAAACAGAGGTGATGTCGAAAAGATTGAGAATTTGTGGACCAACATCTGATGCAAAACGAGATGAGCTTCCTGATCCTTTGCAGGCGAGACCTGTACTTATTGGGCATAATCTTCCCAAACAAACCCAAAGCTGATCCTCTACAAGATTTTGGGAAGCCTGGTGTTCAGGAGCTGGCGGATTTTCAGAAGCAGGAGTGTTTAGAGATTGATGGATTTCCAGTTGTGTTAGTGCTGTCACTGGACTGGGACTGCTCTTGGCTGGCTGACCTTCAGGAGCGTGGCCACTGGAGCGAGGCACTCAGTGATTGGCTGCTGTCCGGAAACGTGGCGTTGTCTCTGATGGGCCAACTTTCACAAACCAGGTCTCCCAACTTATCTCTAACAGTGGTTACTTGTTAATGATTTGGGAGATTGACCAGAGAGCAGTCCTTTCTTTTCTTGGATATGAAAAAGAAGTAGTTTTTTAAAATATTTATTTATTTATTTGGAGAGAGAGAGAGAGAGAGAGAGAGAGAGAGAAAGCAAGTGAGGGAAGGTCAGAGAGAGGGAGAGAAAGAATCTCAAGCAGGCTCTGCGCTGTCAGTGCCGAGCCCTGGGGTGGGGGGACGGGTGGTAGATCTCACCAACCCTGAGATCACGACCTGAGCTGAAATCAAGAGTCGGATGCTTACCTGATTGAGCCACCCATTAAAACCCATTAAAACTAAATAAGTAGTTTTAATCCTCAGCCTCTTTCCTTTCCAGACCCCCCTCTTTTTTTTGGTCATCCCTTAACCAAACCTCAGGAGGGACCTTAGGGATTGTGCAGATCTATATCTATGGAGATGCAATTTTTAGCTAGTGTTGCTGTTTACTTGATTTAAGGGCCAAAATCCGCGACAGAAAAGTGTCTTGCATTGCTGAATTCTTGTACCGTATTGAAAAACAATCTGATTATGGGATATTTAGGGCTTCTTGACACAGTCAATATAGGCTGCAGGACAGACTCGTGTACATGGTACGTCCTGAATGTACAGAATTCTTGGGCACGTCATCTCTGGTGGCTGAGAGCAGAAATGTGCTTTCCTGAGAGCACCCGTCACCTCCACCTTGCTCTCCACAGTCAGCCTGCACTGGGCCTGCGCTCCTGCTCTGCCCCAGCCAGAGCAGGCTCACCTGACCCACAGGCTTGCCAGCAAAGTGCCCCTCCATCCTGAAGACATCTGTGACCAGGCGAGCGTGGAATTTAAATTTTAATCGCAATGATGGAAGACGTTCTCAAGTGTGTGTGCTAGCCCTGTGAAGGGATACATTCTGCTATACCCATCACAGTCTTTTTGTGATGTAAATTTCAGTTCAAGGATTTAAGAATGTCCACCTTTTCCCTCTTCTTTTTCTTCCTTTTCTCCTCCTCCCCTTCCCTCTCCTTCTCCTTCCACTTGGTTTCCTTCCTTTTGCTCAGCCTTCAGTTCCCTTTTCCTGAATCTGCTGATTGTAGCAGCTGACCTTTCATTTACTTGGTTGAGTCTATTTTTGCGGGTTTTTTTTTTCTGTGAACACAAAATAGACATGAACTAAGACATATTTCTAGTTTCAATCTCGTTAGAAGTTTCTTCTTCTTTTTCTTTCATGTTATATTTTCCTCCTTTGGTGTGTATTCCTATGTTGAATACTCTTCATAAACTCTTGTTGACATTTTTCTCTTTCTTTAAACAAAGTGAGGTGGATTCTGTTTTTAAAAATTCTACTTTCTTTCCTGCATTATCAAGTAGATGTTTTCTAATTCCTTTCTTTGGGGTTCTGGCTGAGCATTGTCTGTGGAATGAAAATGAGTTGGGGCATCAGACGCAGGACCTACAGGGGGTCATTACCTTGGTACAATTTATTCTCTACATTTGTTGAAGTTGCTGCAGTGGGTCCACTATTCTTTTTTTTTTAAGTTTTATTATTATTATTATTACTATTATTTTGAGACAGAGTGAGAGAGCGCGCGCACAAGTGGGGGAGGGTCAGAGAGAGAGGGAGAGAGAGAGTATCCCAAGCAGGCTCCGCACTGTCAGTACAGAGCCGGATGTGGGGCTCGAACTCACAAACCATGAGATCATGACCTGAGCCGAAATCAAAAGCTGAACGCTGAACCAGCGCTGAACTGACTTAGCCACCCAGGTGCCCCTGGTCCACTGTTCGAGATCCAGATTTTATTTTGTCCTGTCCCCATTCTAGCTATGTTGTATGTTCCTGGCGCTAGTTTTCTTTTTTATCAGATAGAATCACTTCCCTGCTGTGTTTTTCATTTAAAAGGATAAGTTAAACTACACCCTGGCCTCTTTCATACAGGTATAGGAGTCATTTGTGGGATGCTCACAGCCATCACCTCTATTTTTCACTGTTCTTGACTTTCACTAATCTGAGGAGATGCCAGGAAAGTGAACCCAGGTGTTTTTGTGGTCTCCCACACCACAAAATATAATCCTTCAAAGTTGGACAGTATCTCCTCATTCTCTGTGACATAACTCCACGTTTTTCTTTCTAAAATGGAGTTGTTTCTTTAATCTTTTGCTACAGTTATGATTCCACTTGTCTTTTATCTGGAAACACTATCTCATGAAATGTCTCAAATATGAGTGAGAACTTTCCCTCAGTTTGGGATTTTTGACCATTTCCTTCATATTTTTTTTTCTGTTCATCTGAATATTTTAGTAGAGGTCAGAGACAGTTCAGATTATGTGCTTTCAGAATCATCAGATCCAGAAGGCTCTACTGACCTTTGCTATTACTACAAACCTCAATATATGTTTATGAAAGAAACTATAGGTTGTTTTAAATTTGTAACTTTCCTATATGTTACATTTACTATTTCCTGTATATTTTCTCTCAGAATTGATCTTAAAAATCTTTTAAGAGAAAATACCTTGTTTTCCAGAAACGGGGGTAACTGTGTCAGGTTTAGAGGAAGATGATGTTCCTACCAAGTTGGAAACCGGGGCAGGAGGTGAGGGAAAGAGACCATCCTGAGTCTGAGATGCGCCATTAGGATTAATTATAGACATATCTGTGATGGTGATTTTGACAAGGAACAGGCAAATTTTTTCTAAGAGGGGTGGGATAACTTGTTAGACCTTGCAAGCCATATGGTTTCTGTCACAGCTGTTCAACTCTGCCACTGTTTCCTGAAAGCAGTCAGAGACAGGATGAGAGCAGTGTGTTTCATTACAGCGGATGTGACTGTGTGTTTCATTACAAATAGAGCTGGTGAGGCAGATTTGGCTCTTGGAAATGGGTTGCTGACTCCCGATTTAAGCAATAATTTTTGAATTGTGACTATTTAGTAATTGGTAAAAAAACTTAATGTTTGAATATTAACAGCTCATATATATACATATAAACATATATATGCATATGCATGTACATATATTTACATACACACATTTATACATGCGCGCGCGCGCGTGTGTGTTGTTGTTGTTGTTGTTTCTATATACCTAGTTCCAAGCTCTACTCTAAGCCTGGCATATACTTGGAACTCAGTAAGTACTGGCTTTACATATGAGTAAATAAATATCAATCTGTTCTCTGTTGTTCACATTACTTGGAATGATTATTGACATGGCTTTCTTGCCTTTTCCTTACCAGGCTTAAGTTGTGGGAGCTTTTTGAGTGTCAAAGTTTATTTTAACGTAATGCATGCATGTGAACTTCATTTCTAGTCCATCCTGTACATTCGCTGTTTGGAAACCCGCGTCCTTTGGTCTCCCCCAGCCTTCCCCTTGTGCCCCACTTCAGACCTTTTACGCCTATTCCCTCCCTACACCTCGCTGTACCTTTGGCTGCAGGAATTTTCCTAAATTATTGCCATACAGATGGAGAACAAACTTTCTTTAAATTTTCAAAATGTTGAGCTTTTTACAAGTTAGTTTTTTAAATTTTTATTCATTTATTTTGAGAGTGAGAGCAAGTGTGAGCAGGGGAGGGGCAGGAAGAGAGGGGGAAGAGAGAGAGAGAGAGAGAGAGAGAGAGAGAGAGAGAGAGAGAATCCCAAGCAGGCTCCACACTGTCAGCGCAGAGCCTGACACAGGGTTCAAATTCACGAACCATGAGGTCATGACTTGAGCCGAAATCAAGAGTCAGATGCTTAACCGAATGAGCCACCTGGGTGCCCCTGAGGTTTTTAAAGGCTATCTACACTCTCTAACCAAACACTCAGTGGGCATTGTCTCCACTGCATGGAATGCCATTCATTCTACTCCCATGGGAGAAATGCCAATATTGTGTTTTTGAGGCCCAGTAAACTCCTCCGATATTTCCCATTTTTATTGTCTATCTTTCTCACCTTTTATGACATCTGGATGATGCTTTCATCCAGAGAGGTTACTTAGTCACATCGGCTTCCTTGCTGTCTACTTTGACAGAGAAATAAGCTCTCGATAGCTCCTCCCTGACTTACCTAGCCCCTTGGACATGAGTATTTACTGGCTTCACTATATTATTCCCTTAGTAAATAACCATTTGTGCAACCTGGCCCCTCCCACCAGGAGGGAAAACTCCTCAGCTTCAGGCCTTCCAGTGGTACCCTGGGAACAAGCTCTTGGTCCCTCAGTCCCCATAGAGAATGTTCTTCTCTCCCAGAGTTACCTGAAATTCCATGAAAGCTGCTCTCTTTGGGATAGACCCCAATATTCCCAGTTAGATCTGGGGCCTCCCAGATGCTATCACAAGAGACATCACTATCAGCCTCTGTGTAGGGTATGTATCTGCCTAGGGTGTGCACAGACGAAGTTGTTGGCTCAGGAGAATGAAATCAATGCGGGATACTTTGTCCAGCAAATCTGAGAGGTCTCTGGTTCCCTGCAATTGTCACAAAGGACCTCAATCTGGTTATACTTGAAGACCCTTATAGTTTCTGAATCAAAGCGTAGATCATGCTTTAAGGAAGTCATTTCACACCCAGACCAGTTTATTTGAATGGCTGGGCATGTCGGCTGGCATACTTTTAGGAATCAAGACTGGGTTTTCGAGGTATGCCCATACTTCCTCAGGTTGCAGGGGGTGACTCCGTAAAGACAGCATCCTGTTCATCTGGGGAACATTCCAGCTGTACAGGACTTCCTGCTCAGCCTCTATAAGGCTCTTCCCTTGCTACACAGTTGCCTTTGCTACTGTCTGGATCTACCTTGCTGCTCTCAGCACATGTCCCCATTTGCAGTCCAAGCAGGGCCCCAGTAATAATAGTTCAGGGTATTTCTCAAGCTTTTTTGAAGACCTACTGTTTTCTGCTATGTTCTTGGGGCTCCAAACATGCATAATCATACCCTCGCCTTCTGAACTGAACTTATCACTCAGGGATAGCCCTTTGCTTCAGGGTACGCCACTGTGGTTCTTTCCGAAGGGTATGGGAAGTACCTCTGAACATGTAGTGGGCATCAGAACCCTCCGGAGATCTTGTTAACCATGCAGACGTGTGAAGTCCAGCTCCAGAGTGGCTGAGTCAGTCTGTGTGGGCTGAGACATGGGAATCTGCATTCTAACAACCCCTCAGCTGATTATGATGGAGGTGGTCCAGGGATCATGTATTTAAAAATGCTGAATAGACTGATCCAGGGGCCCCAGGGAGTGAAAGACTTTGCCTTCAGTGATGCAGAGGCTGGTGCAGGTAAAGAAGTCCCTGGATCTTTACCAACTGGGTAAATCCCATCTGTTATCCTCTTAGCATCTTTAGATGCAGACAGTATTGGGGTCCCTGGGTAGCTTAGTCAGGTAAGCATCCAACTTTGGCTCAGGTCATGATCTCGCAGTCTGTGAGTTTGAGCCCCGCGTCGGGTTCTGTGCTGACAGCTCAGAGCCTGGAGCCTGCTTCAGATTCTGTGTCTCCCTCTGTCTCTGCCCCTCTCCCACTTACGCTCTGTCTCTCTGTCTCTCTCAAAAACAAATAAACTTAAAAAATATTTTTTAAAAAGAAGCAAACAAAAAAAAAATAAAAAGAGGCAAACAATATTGAGAAAATATCTGAATAGTTTTTTCTCTCCCTATTCCAAGTCTGAAAGAATAGCTGCCCTCAGCCCTGGTGGGTCAGGATGACTGGTCCTGGGTGCACCAACCCTGTGCAAGGAAGAGCTTCATGGACCTAAGGAGGAGCTGAATTTATTCCTGTGCCATGGTATAGTTCTTGGAGTAGTTGGAACTTTAGAGGGTAGAGGTGGGACACTTTAGCACTCAGAGAAGTGCAGGGCTAGTCAGAGCTCCATGGGACCATAGATGAGCTTGTCTTAGGATACTGTAAGGATAATTGCTTTTGGTTTGGAAAAGCAGAATAGTTTTCCTCACTACCAATGACCCAGCTCATTTGGTCTGACTGTTGTATTGATTGGCTGGTGTTCTCTGTATGTGGGTTATAGATGTAGGGTCCTGAACGAAATAGAGGAAGCTGTGGTCTGATACAGAGTATATATAATCTAAAATAATGATAGGCAGTAACAGGCAGACAGGCAATGTGGTCCAGGCCGAGGCCAGGATCGGCATGCTGACCAATATCCAGATGGCTGGATAAACCACAGGGGGGTGGCGGAGAGGGAGAGGGGCTAAAAGATGAAATTAGAACCCCTCACAGGAGTCAGATGAGCAAAAGGGGAAGAAAGCCAGTGGATGTGCCTGGAGGAAGTGTTGTCATCAGATAAAGCCTACCATCGGAGAGCAGCTCAAGTTATGTATTAGGAAATCTTCTCTCAGGAGAGTGGTCTGGAGACACAGACTAACTGTAGCGATATGGCCGGAACAACAGCCAGGGAGCTGGCATCTAGAAAGCTGCCCGCACAGACTGCTAGTGTTTAATGGAGGGTCGACGTGCTTCATGTATGTTAGGCAGGGTATGATACAGGAGCAGCTGGCCGTGCAATGCCAGGCGGAATCATCAGGCAGAGGTCCTGAACTTGGGATGGGTTTGATTCTGCCGATGGGGCAGGGGGACTGAATGGGGTGGGTGCAAACCTGGGAATGGGGCAAAGCACTCACTCAAGTCAGGCGCGTCAGTTCTGTCATTGGATCAGTTTTTCTAAAGCACACTGACGCTGAACTTTCTCCCCACTCCCACCCAGTTTGGACAGTTCCGTCTTCTGCTTCTTCGTAACGCTGCCTGCCCTAGAGTATTCCAAAGAGCCCCTGGAATCTACACTTCTTGTCTTGTTAATCATCTTAAAGTTCACAGCTGCTGAGAACAAAATCTTCATTGATGTACAGCCTCATTTACTTCTACTTTCTGCCTCTGTCATGTTGTAGTTCACTAGCTTACTGTAAATCTCATGAAAATTGCTTGTAATCTTTCACCAGCTGCTGTTCTCCATTCATTCAATCCTGACTTGTGGGAGTTCACTATTGCACTCAGGTTTTAGGTGGCAGCCCATTAGAGTCAATTTAGAGTTCACCTTTTCCCTCCTTGGCTTCCTTGATGAATAGAAAAGTCATATTTATATGTCAAGGGGGATACCGGGGATTTGAAATTCTGATCTCCTGAGCTGAGACCTAAAGCATTAAACCCATGTATAAATTTTCCCCTCATTTTTTTTTCGATTTTTTAGGACAGTTTCTTTCCTGAGAGGCTTGAAGGGTATCTTTGAGGAGCTAGCTGAAGGAAATCATGTTTGGATGATGATAAACCTTTTTATTTCTCCCACTGGAGCTCAGCAGCCCATAATTGTAATCTTTCATTGGGAAGTCATACCTGTTGTTTGGACATGGGCTGGTTCATGATCTGTGAAGGCTGGAAGAGAGGTAGAGTCAATGATTAAGTGCTTGCAGATATATGGTACATTGTTTTATTCATTTCAGTAGTTTTACTGAGTATCTACTCTGTGCCAGGATGTGGTTAGGTATAGGAAATTCAAATGTCAACAAGGGGAAATGCATTTGGGTGTGGAATATTAATTGTGGGCCTCTAAACACAAGCTACTCTGCTATTGCCCATGTGTTATACATTTCTTGTTTTTTCTTTTGTTAATGTTTATTTATTTTTGAGAGAGAGAGAGAGAGAGACAGACAGACAGAACATGAGCAGGGCAGGGGGAGAGAGAGAAGACACAGAATCCGAAGCAGGCTGCAGGCTCTGAGCTATCAGTA
Organism: Panthera tigris; assembly: GCF_018350195.1. Lineage (NCBI taxonomy): Eukaryota > Metazoa > Chordata > Mammalia > Carnivora > Felidae > Panthera > Panthera tigris. The sequence goes on from NC_056670.1 coordinate 39,622,500, forward strand.
CAGAGCCTGACACCTGGCTCAAACTCATGAATCGTGAGATTGTAACCTGAGCTGAAGTCAGACGCTTGACTGACTGAGCTATCCAGGCATCCCGCATTTCTTATGATAACCTTGTGAAGTGCTGCTTTTTTTTTTTTCAAAATAATCTTTCATGACAATTAAAAAAATGTATATAAGTCAACATGAAATTTTAATGATAGATAACCCAAGACCCAGAATTTCCATAATACAGAGAAATTATTGTACTTTTGCTTCACACTATATATTTATATTTATTTCTATCTCCATCTTGATGTATACGTATATCTATATCAGTATCCTTTTTGTGATAAGAAGAGCATTACACAACACAAATACGTTCATCAGCAGTAAAAGTATATATGTATATGTGCAAGTTACATTATCTTTATGCAATTAACATGTTTGCAACAATGGAAATAAATGAACCAAAGCAAATATGAACCACTATGGATAGATCTCAAGTGTCACAATGAGTGAAAAACGATACCTTTTATTAGATGAGGTGCATAGAATGGTTTCATATATATAAAGATTTAAAATAAGGCATGGGAAACAACATTATTTGGGGTTACTTTCAAATAAGATTAACTATATAAATATGGAATCGATTAATTATAAGAAGTTCAGGGAATAGTTACCTCAGCAGGGGAGGGTAAGGGACGCAGGTGGGAGGGATAAATGGTGAGTTTCAAAGGGACTGATGTGTTTTATTTCTTAAGTTTAGTGAGGGGTGGATATGATATTATTTTATTATTGTAATTTAAGAAAAAGCCTTTTATAGGAATGATATTTTCATAACAAATAAAAGACAGGCTGAACTGTGAGTTTTGTTCCTGTTTACGTGACTCAAAGCCGGTGGGCTATAATGTGCTAATAGTCAGTCGTGGGCAGGGGGAGGGCAGCAAAGCTGTCAGGGAAACTTAGAGCCAAGAGGTGATGGTTTCCCTTTTGAGCCTTTGCTATCTGTGTGACCTTTACCAGGCCTCTTAATCTTTGGGTCTCAGTCCCTTTACGATAAATTGATTCTCCTGTTCTCTTCTTTAAGAAACTGAACCCTGGCAATAATGGTTGATATCTCTGCAATGTGATGTAATACCTATTACAACTTCTCAAAGCCTGTCTGAAAAATGTGTTTATTTTCCCAGGAATATACCCATAATCTTTGCCGATTAAAAAAAAAAAAGTTAGGTTGATGTAGTTATTTTGAGAGAGACAAAGAGAGTGTGAGCAAGTGGGGGAGGGGCAGAGAGACACGTAGAACCTCAAGCAGGTTCCACGCCTTCAGCACAGAGCCCTGTGCGAGGCTTGAACCCACCAACTGGGAGATCATGACCTGAGAAGAAATCAAGAGTTGGACGCTTAACTGACTGAGTCACCCCGGGGCCCTTGCTGATTTTTTTTTAAATTCGTTTCATCAAAAATCTCTGAAACACGATGTAGGGGACTTCTGGTGGCAATAGCATCTAGACTGAAGCACAAGCTGTCTACATCTGTCTTCCTCCTCTATTTGATGACCACGCTGATCAATTTTCTCCCCAAATTTAGAACTTCGGTGCTCTTGTCTGCAGTATTTCTCTCTACCCCAACTCCTGTCTTTATCATCAGTGGTTCCATCATCCAAGATCATGAAATATCTGACAATCTGGTTTAAGTTTCTTTGAACCTCGGTCTCCTCACCTTCATCAAAATTTCTCACTGCATTTCAGCCACTCCTTTCAACAGTCTGTTTCTGGAGATTGTATTCCTTTTCTTCCATCTCATTTGCTCAAATACCCTCTGCATCATCCTCATAAAGCCCTCCAATCAATGACATCACTGCTGTCTTACAATCTGCTAAAATCCTCTGGCTTTCTTTTGCTGCTATTCACCTGGTTTATCATGGAAGCACCTTCCACTAGTTGCCTCCTTCTACCATTTCAGATGCCTCGCAAAACCTACAATATGCACTGTCAAATGTGGGAGTGTTCTAGATGGAGAGAACAGTATACGCGATATCTCTGCTTAGGGGGTTCAAACCACACAAGCACCTGACCACACATGTGAACATTCAGCCCAGCCCCAAAACCTAACCACTGTAAAACCCCACTAGTTTCCTTTCCTTTCTCTCTCAAGCCATTTTTGGAACGAATTAGAGGTCTGCTCTTCTCTTCCCAGAAGGCTTCATTACACAAGTTGATAAATCTTTTCATACCCTCTTGGGGGGTGTGTGTGGTGCCATTAATCTCAATGTCTGAGCCAGATTTTTGTTGAGGTCCATCTGTGTCACTAAGGTGGCCACAAAAAAGTGGGCTCAAAGGGGCATTCCAGAGATGATGTGGTGTGGTATCTTGGTGTATATATGGTGTGGTATCTTGTGGATCATGGTGAGGGTATTGGATGGTTTTTTCTTTTCTTTTCTTTTCTTTTTTTTCTTTTCTTTTCTTTTCTTTTCTTTTCATTACTATGTCAGAATTTAAAACGTTTACTTTGGTTGCTGAAGGAAAGTTGACTATAGGGACATAAGAGTAAAAACAGCGAGAACAATGGTACTAGTTCAGCTAAGAGATGACAGTGGCTTGGCCTACAATGGAAGCAGTGTAGAGCGAGGTATACTTTGAAAGTTACACCCAAGAGGAATACTGAATATTTCAACAGTGGAGGATACCGGGAACAGAGCAGTTTTAAGGTGAGGGTAATCAAGAGTTTTGTTTTTGGCAAGTTGAATTTGAAATGCCTGCTAGACGTTCACATAGATATGCAGAGTATTCACTTAGACACAGGAGTCTGGAGCTCAGAGTCAGGAGCAAAATTCTGAGCATAGGCTAAAACTGCGTTGAAAATTATATATAAAGGCAGTGACCTCTATCCAAAGGAAATTCGCATATCAAATGGCAGCCTAACATACGTTAATAACATACATAGAATTCTTTTTTTTAAAACATTTTTTAAATGTTTATTTATTTTTGAGAGAGAGAGGGACACACACACACAGGATCCAAAGCAGGCTCCAGGATCTGAACTGTCAGTACAGAGTCTGATGCGGGGCTCAAACTCAGGGACCGTGAGATCATGACCTGAGCCGAAGTTGGATGCTTAACCCACTGAGCCACCCCCGCGCCCCTACATTGGATTCTCTTGTGACTACATTTTGTGGAATCCTGACCATGTTGTAAAACTATGTACTTACAAAAATTTGAAGTCAAGTTTAAATGTCTCTGACTTTTCTTGATAATAATCTGGCCGTATTTCTTGACTTTTCCAGTTATATTTTATAAGATAGGCTTTTATAAATATCTGTATTTAAAGACCTTAAAATTTAGCTCAATTCTAAAGCTACCCCTATTAAAGGATAAATAGGGGCCATAGTGCCCATGAAAATAAAGGATTGTGTCAGAATTTTATGGAAAAGAAAAACTAAAAGACTTCTGTTAGTCAGTGTTTTGCTTTCCATTGCTATTGTCAATTAGTTGTTCAGAATTCTATCTGTTCTCGGTTTATGGTCTCCAATATGTCTCCACTGGGGGAGATTAAAATGTTTTCCTCTTTTTTTAGGATTGGTACTACTGTATTCTTGCATTAATAGGAAGTGATGAGGAAGCATAAGGCAAGCTGACACCTTGCAAACCATCCGCCCCCCACCGTGTGGGATATGTGTGATATTCCTCAGGCACTCCTGGCTGCCCAAGAACAGGAAAGGAAAGAAAACAAATGTGTAACTGATAGAGATCACAGTCATGCAGGACTTGGGTCTCCATCAGTTTGCAACTATTTGAATGATTTACAAGAAAAAAAAGCAAGCTCCAGAAACTTGTCGACTCAGTTTCCTGGAGCCCTAACATCGCCCTCCCCTCCATAGTGATGTGGGGAACAAAGGCAAGGAAAAAATGTAGATACAATTAAATATCTTTATAACCTGCAGCCCATTGACACATACTTGAGGTAGGCAGAGTATAACATTTCTCCAGGAACTCCCTACTGTCTTCATGTTAATGTCTTGCTAGAGGAAAAAACAACCTTAGCTCCCCAATAGGGAGGTCTCAGGTATCTTAGGAGTCCTCTTTAGCATATGAAAGTCCTTTTGGAAACCTGCCTTTTGCCTTTACCTCTCCCAACTCCATAGTATATAATCCGTCACTCTTCACAACCCCAGTGCAGCTCTTTCTGCCCAAGGGTCCTGTCCCCAGGCTTTAATAAAATCCCTTTTTTGCACCAAAGACATCTCAAGAATTCATTCTCGGCCATTGGCTCCAGACCCCACCACCACTCCAGAACTGCATCAGGAAGTATCATCTGTTCCTGTATAATAACAACTGAACTAAATGAAATAGGGACTAAGCGTAAGGAAAAATTAATGCCAACTTCTCAGAAGAAAGCACCTTGGCTGATTCTGCAGCTCAGATGGTAGTTTTTAACTTTTTGTTTTTTCCTTTGTTGCTCAGCTTGTTTTTAAAATAAAAAAGAGGACATTTACCTATGCTCTGCCTTCTTGCTATAGCAAGTGTACAAAATCAATATTCAAAAGGAGAACAAAAATTGTGGGATATTTTCATATCTAGGCAATCTTTGATGAGGACTCATTGGTAGAATTGTAGCCCTTCTTATTATCATTCATCTGTTCTCACAGATGAATGAAGCAAAAATCATCATGTGGAATGGAATACACCGGTTTGCTTTAAATTTTATGTAAATGTATCAGGACTATCCACTAACATGCCTTTGTGCCTTATTTGTGAAACTCACAATGTAGGGAATCCTGTTAGGGCAGCTATTACAATGTGACCAGTCTCTCTTCTTCTACGTGTATCAGGATTTCATTCAATATTCCTAGGTATGTGGAGATGAATATGGTAGGGTGATTGTATGCTTGTTCTCTGGCTTTCGGGAAGTGTTGATTACATATTGACAAAGAAAATGTTAAGCGATTTAATTCCTTATTGGAAATTGCATACATTACAAGAGGAAAAACTATCTCATAGGTCAGGCAGTAAAATAAGCCAGTAAATTTTAATGTCAATTAATTATAGCATGATCCTTATGACCCTCAAAAGTACAAACAGTTGAGAAAAGAAATGGAACTTTAAGGAATAGAAGGGCTAATACATGTGACCAAACACATTTAAATTGTCCTAAAGGTTTATCTTTGGCCATCAAATAAAACCCCTATTCTAACTAATTGGATTTAGCCCAGAATTATAATTATGTTCGATCAAAACTCTGAATATAAAACTGTCAAACAAATAAATGAAACTAATTCACAAATTACCTGAAATCATAACCCTGTGTTGGTCTGGGGACTCAAGTGTTTCATTAGAGGTAGAAGAACCATAGTTTTTTGTTGGCCGTGCTCATGACTCTGACAGAATAATCTTTCAAAATTTAGCCCAATTTTGGTCTATTTGTTTCTAGTCAATTCCGCATGTAGATTATCAGAGCTGGAGATTGGATTCAGCCATGATTCTTAAGCCTGAAGACTCATTTAAAATAAAGTTATTGTCCATCCTCTATGGATTTCCTATTCCTCTTTTCTCAATTTAATGAAGAAGATGCATGAAATAGGTCAGGTCAGAAGGCCATCCTCTTAATCTGATCCTTATTACTGGACCGCCTCCCATTTCTGACAGAAGGATATCAATGAGAAATGTTAGGAAAAGGATTGATGCTGAGATTTTATCTCCCTCTAGGATTGTCTCCTCAGAGGTAGATATTTCCTGTGTATACCCAATGTCCCAGGTAATTATTAATAGTTTTTCCTTTCACTCACAAATATAACTTGGTTTGGAAGACAGATTATACAGTCACTCCATTTTTAAGTTGCTTCTCATAACTGATTCACTTTGAAACAGGTTTTGTCTGAGTTTATCACTTTCTTGTCAGAGTTTTCCTACAGTGCTGAGGAACCTCAATACACTCTGACAGTCTCACTATCAGCAATGACTTCCTTTACAATTTAGATCAACAGGCTTGGCATGCTTATGCTGTTTGTCTGCCTATCTATGCAATAGCATACCAAGAGTTGCCAGATTTTCACCTTGCAATATCCATACCCAACCACGAAGCCGAAGCTAAACATTTTATGTATTATTTTGGAAGTACCAACTTCTGGTCTAAATTCCTGTATTAAAAAAAAAACAAAAATAACATTTATTTGTTGTTGAGAGAAAGAGAGAGGTAGAGCATGCGCAGGGGAGGGGGTGAGAGAGAGGGAGACACAGAATCTGAAGCAGGCTCCAGGCTCTGAGCTGTTTGTTAGCACAGAGCCCGATGCGGGGCTCAAACTCACGAACTGCGAGACCATGACCTGAGCTGAAGTCGGATGCTCAACTGATTGAGCCACCCAGGTGGCTCTAAACTCCTGCATTATTGAGAAATCTACATAACACATACATCTAAATATGTAACAAGTTGAAGTTCTTTTACTGATATGGTGAGTAATCTCCTAAAGACCAACCCTACTATTGGTCTGGACAAAATACAAAAAAAAAAAAAAAAAGAAAAGCAAAGAAGAAATAAAAAAACTAAACCACCTGAGGGCACTTGAGGATGAACAAATTTCTGGAGGGAAGTGGACACTTGGAAGGAGGAAACTACTCAGGGTGATTTCTCCATTTTTGTAGCTTTTAGCATGAAAGCTATCCATAGCTGGTATAGCATCGCGTAGCTAAAACTCTAGTAGTCTTTCCGAAGGATAGGAATTAGAGCAATGCAGCAGCTGGAAGTTGAGGAGAGGGAAAAGGAGATAGAGATAGAGATAGAGATGGTAGAGATAGATAGAGATAGAGATAGATGGAGATAGACATGTAGAGAGAGAAGGGGACCAAACTCTGCTCATTCTGCCAAGGTCTCCAGCGGACGCATGGCCTTGGTCGCTGGGGCAGATTGCAAGGAGCCCAATTAAGGAGAAAGAACTGAAATGAGATCTGAGCTGCTCCTGAAGAAATGTCTGCAGTTTGAGTCCATGCAAATTAATTGTCTGCTAAAATGAACAAATAGACCAAAACACATTTTTTACAGAATTTGCCAGAATCCAGTTTCCACACATAACATTCCCGATGTCTAGGATATGGCCCACAACTCCAAAGAAACAAGAAAATGTAAACCAGTCTCAAGAGAGAAGAAAACATTCAACAGAAGCCAACTGCGAGATGACCCAGATGGAATCCACAGTAAAAGGCTCTAAAATAGCTGTTCAGCTATGCTCAGTGATGTAAAGGAAAACATATTCACATTGAATCAAAGAAATATAAACTGTGTAAGAAGAACCAAATATAATTTCTAGAACTGAGAAATGCGGTATCTGAATTAGAGATTCACTAGATGGCTTCACAGCAGAAGAGAGGTGACAAAAGAACGAATCTATGCATATGAAGATAGATCATTAAAAATAATTCGGTCTGAAGAACAGAGAACCAAAAAGATGGAACAAAAATCGCAAAGACTCAGGTACTTCGGGGCCAGGATCAGATGTCCTAACATGCATGCACGTTTGGTTTGGGAAGGAGAGAAGGACAGAACAGGGCAGAAAATAATATTTGAAGAAATAATGACCAACTGAAAGCAGAAGGTAATTCTCCTCAGTGATGGGGATTTTCAACGTCCAGAACTGGACAGGGGAAGAGGCAAAGCTCATACCACAGACAGTATGGGCACAGAACACATGTAGCTGCATTATCTCACAGAACTTCTTCGTGTTTAGCAGACTATCTGGTGTAGAACATATCACAAGGGGAGCGCCTGGGTGGCTCCGTCGGTTAAGTGGCCAACTTTGGCTCAGGTCATGATCTTGCAGTTCCTGGGTTCGAGCCCCGCATTGGGCTTTGTGCTGACAGCTCAGAGCCTGGAGACTGCTTCAGACTCTGTGTCTCCCTCTCTCTCTCTGTCCTTCCCCCCGTTCTCTCTCTCTCTCTCTCTCTCAAAAATAAATAGACATAAAAAAATAAAAAAACATATCACAAGGAAGCAAAGTTTTCTGCGAAAATCAATTCCTTATGGCCTGCTACTCAAAGACTATACTTTATGAAAGTGCATAAGCCAAGCCTTAGGGAGTCTTAACCCAACCTGGAGGCATTTGATACGATTAACAAAGAGGTGCAAAGGGGCCTCAAAAAGAGGGACTTTGCTTTCCACTCAGAGGGATGAGGAAGGCTTGGGGTCCCAAAGAGCTTGTATATCCATGAATTAGAGGGGAAAGAGAGTTCCCAGCACTTTTTTCCCTAAAAAATTCCATCTCCCTGTCTTCCTTCTTTAGTTATGCCATCACCATCACATGAAGTCATCTTGAGATAACGATAAGTGGAACTTCGTGTATAGAGGTCATTATAACTAATTAAGATATGTGGATGCAATTTATTTTCTTTCTATTTACTCTGCTAGTCCTTTTTTCTTTTTTATCCACGTAATAAAAATTATCAGGGTAAATATTTTCCTGTGGTGAATTTCCATGTTCCTTTCTGCACCCTACCTTAATTGAAATTTTTAATCTCCCCTTTTATATATGGAAATTTGAAATTTTAGGAACCTCTCCCTAAGGGTTGGGAAGTGATTATGATATTCTTGTACTTCATTTGGGAGTATAATGCTTCTTTGCAATAAAACCACGAAGAATAGGAGGGAAGAAATAGACCTTACTGTGTTGATTTGTTTGACTAAGTCACCAAAGCTTCTAGAATCTTTTGCTGCTCAAATTACGTTTTGCAGATCAGCAGCAGCGGCATCACCTAGGCCCTTGCTAAAAATGTAAAACCCTGGCTTCACTCCAGACCTATTGAATCAGAATATGCATTTTAACAAGTTCCTTAGGTGATTCTTATGGAAATGAAATGTTTGGAAGCCCTGCCCTAACACAGCTTTACCTTTCTCTTCCTTAAAAAAAAAAAAAAAAGTATAATCTTTAGACTGATTTAATTTCCACATCCTCATTGTTCCAGTGTTAACTGATTGCCTCTTTTGTATAAGTCATTTCCTTAGGTGGCCTGCAGCATGTCGATGGGCAGCAGGATGGACAGAGTCAGCAGACTGTGTGCACACAATACAAGAGATCTAAGGAGTGTGGCGATGCCCGCTAATCTCTTGAATAAATTATTGTCTGAACAGGTGGAGCTCTCCTCAATATCTGAGATGATCCAGGCATGGATTAGGCAGGTTCTATGAATTGAGGCAAAAGATAAATTCCAGGTAGAGATAGGGTAGGTGGTGATTACGTCGGGAAGTTGGCAGGAAGGATCCTTGTCAAGCATCTCTATTCTAGAAAGACTTGTAAATTCAAGAGCCTTCAGTGTTTTAAAAAATCAGGTGAATTGAATCAAAATAAGGAGTCTGATAGTACGCAATCCGATGTTCCCTTGATCTTAGTTATTGCTGGTGCTTTCCACTAATGAAGTCTTGTCATGTTCGCTCACATAAAATTCTTTTCAAAGAAGAAATCAAACAAACTCCAACACAGACATGCATGCATGTGTGTGGGCACGCACCCCCCTCCCCCAGTCCTGATTAAAATGGATCTAGTCACTGACTACGGATACAAAAGTACTACTAATGCATAACTAGGTCAATAAGCATAACCCAGACTTCCAAAATGTGAGGCTGAACTCCTATTTGAGAGCTTCAGACAATCGATGCCCTGCTTTGAGTCTTGCACTCCCTTTCATTAATTCTGGGCCAACACATGGCCCACACTAATTAGTCCGTCTTTAATGGAGGCGGTAACTGAATGTCAACACCAGGGTAGGTCACTAAATGCCACTTCGGCTGTTAAAAACCAAGGAAACAGGGGAGAGAGTGCACCAAAGGCAACAAGAAACATGGAACAGTAAGAACATGGGGGAGGGGGAGGTGCTGCTAATGAATGATGATGAAACGAAAGAGGCCAAAGTCTATTACAAGCTCTGAAGTTAATAATAATCTTATTTTCCATTTAATGAGGGTAGGGAGAGTCTTCAGAGGAAAGGTAAGACTGTGAAGGTAGAAGCAAAATGATATAAGCTAGAGAGAGACTAAGCAAGGGCTTCCTGGTAATAGTGTAACTTAAGAGTGAATACAACAGAAGGCAAAAACTATGCTCGAGATTTCTCAGCCCGGTATTTTAGTCCTTTTAAACCATAGAATCTCTGGAAAATCGTTTCAGCTGTGATTGAGTGAATGTGTGCTGCATGCTCTTTGAATACTTTGAGGGATATAATTTATTTTCATGAATTTGGGGAATTTATCATTTACACTCTTCTTGTCTATGACTGTGGCCTTCTTTATGTTTTACAAGCAAAGAAGCTGAGGTGCAAATGTTATGGAAGAAATGTTTATTAAGTAAATGATTCCTTATAGAAAATATCCTGCACAGTCGGTGGTGGTTCCTGATTCTTTAGTGAAGTTTTATGGTTATGTGCATTCTATTACTCTCAACAGAATACAGAATCTCTCAGGTGGGAAAAAAGGCTCTCCTTCCTCTACAACACACAGCCAATGGTGTTGTGTACATGGCATTCTGTCACTAACTTGCTCGTAAACTGTTCAGTGTTCATTTTAATTATGAAAATATTATTTTAGTATTTGTCACAATAAGACTTCTCTTCCTGAGTACTGAATCTTTGAACTCCAAAATTATCTCTGGTGATTATGAAGGGTTTTTTTGCGTACTGTATTTATAGACTGATATTTGACCATGTTAATTTGGAGTTTTTCTATATAGATTAGTTGATTTGGGATAGGAGAGGGCGAGGCAAGTATCATAAAAAGTAAATCTTTTCACTAATATCTTTCCATAAATGTTTGTGACTCATGCCTCACGTAGACAAAACTTCTTTGAATGTATTAGAATTTAAATGGCTGTGCTATGAGGATTTTAACAATACCCAAGATAATTTTTTTGTCTCACCTTTAAATGGGTATACAAGCACTAAGCTTAGAAATGTGTTTTTGAGCCTTTTAATAAATACCATGGTAATTCTGCATGTATTTAGAAGAATCATCTTTAAAAAGAGCTGCCTAGAACAGAGCAGTAGCTTGGTAAAAGTTAGTCAAATTAATAGATCTATAAATATATCCTTCAACTAGCCTTGTAAGTTGGATCAAATGTTGTAGTCTCCCCTCTGTAAACCAAAAGTTGAAACATTACGTAAATGCCCAGGCAAGGCTTTAAGTGCTAGGATCCTGTAACTTCATCCTTGCTTCTGAAGTGTTTTCAAACTAATAGACAAATAAGACATGAAAATCAAGAATTAGTGAAACAGCATGATGTAGACTGTGGTGGATTAATTGCATTGGATGGTCCTAATTAATATTGTAACTGTATCTATGCTTTTTGTTTTATAACTATTGAATTCTTCCATTCTGACTCTGGCCTGGCCTTGTGGCTTTCTTCAGCTAATAGAACACGGTAGAAGTGGTATGGTGCTGCTTCTAAGTCTATGTCTCAAGAATCTTGCATCCTTCTGCTTGAATTCTTCTTTTCTTGCTCATTCTAGTCCTTTGTCCACACCAAGTGACTATGCTTGGACACCTGGAGGATGCAACCCGTGGAGAAAAGTCAAAGTGACCCACAGACCGTCAACTCTCAGAAGCAGATCAGTCCTGCCCAGACAAGTTAAAGTTTACCACAGATGTATGAAACCACCTGAAACCAGAACCTTCCAGATCAGTCTAGATTCAATTTGCAACCTACAAAATTGTCAGCTAAAAGAACGGTTGTTTCAACTTCTAAATGTTGTGGCAGGTTGTTATGCAGCAGTAGCTGACTAATACGCGAAGTTAAGAGCTGTGGGCCCTGGATATGTTTATTGATCTTCTAAAAACGTATCTCCTTATCTAGAAATACACTATTCTAGGAGCTCAGTCAGTTGAGCGTCCAACCCTTGATTTCAGCTCAGGTCGTGATCCCAGGGTTGTGGGATTGAGTCCCACGCCCAGCTCTGTGCTGAGTGTGGAGCCTGCTTGGGATTCTCTCTCTCTCTTCCACTGCCCCTCTCTCCCACTTAAGCTCTCTCTCCCTACAATAAAATTTAAAAAACCAAACAAACAAGAAATACATTATCCGCATCAAATTATTGTGAGACTTGAGTGTGTGCTTGATAAATTGTCTTAGATGCACTTAATAAATAGTGATTATTACTACTGTTACCCTACTACTACCATTACTACTAGTAATATTATTGATGCTAATTCTACTATTGAACCAAGAGTGATAGTAAAATATAGATATTTTAATATGCTCTGGAGACAGGAAGAAGGTGGGAACTTAACTGTCCTTTTATATGCTGGGGAAGACCTACACAGAGGTGTTTCCATATGAGCTGAGTCTTGAAAGTTCTTTTAGGTGTGAAGAAGTGTTAAGAAAAATACTAGCAAAAGGATAGCCTATATTGATAAGGAAGACAAAAATAACTGCATTTGTATAATATTCCACTGGACAAAGCATTTTGCATATATAATAGTTTATTTCATCTTCCCTTCACAACAGAAAATTTTGTCTTTATTATATGATTTGGAAATGAAGAGTCTGACTTTGCATGAGTTATTTAAGGCCCTTCAATTTGAAGACCACGGAGCTAGATTTAAACTCAGGCCCTTTAACGCCAACAAAAGTCTATCTCCCATATATCACAACGCCTGTTCTTATACCATAGTATTTCCCCAAATAGACTAGAAGCATTAAGTTTATAAAGGCAGTATTTAAATAAGATTGTCAGCATGTTTGTGAAAATATATCTTTTAATTCAGAATATACTTAACCTCTCTTTAGATTTTTCAAACTATTTGGTAGTTAAGCAGAAAAGGTGTTAGTATAATTAGGTTAATATTGAGAATTTATGTATTCTACATTCATTTTGTGGAGTGTGTGAGTGTGTGTGTGTGTGTGTGTGTGTGTGTGTGTGTGGGAGGGATGGAGGGAAAGAGTAGCTGGGAGAGAAGATATCCCATAATAACAGCAGTCTTTTGTTATTTCTAATTCTTAAGAAGCAAATTGCTTAAAGTAATGTGAGTTTAGTATGATTAGAGTGTCCTTATTTTCTTTAATTGGGAATATGGAGGAATTTGAATTACTTTATTTGAATTGCTTTCTTAAGGCCCAGGGAAAGACTTAATTTCATTTTTGACATCTAGGAAGACCTTTCTGGTATGTAGTAAAAGCCTGTCTGTTAATGATTTGGGATGCATCCTGTGACTGAAAGCTAAAATTTGCAGCCCATTAACATCTTTCTTAAGGTTTAAGCCACACGGAATCACATCACAAAGTCCAGTTTCTGATGTCAGCAATTTCATTGTAAATCACATTTAATGTGGTTTTCTAGTTTAAAAAAACATGCCATTTTACAAGTCATTACTTGGTTGTCCTCCTTCAGGCCGAGGGGGTCCTGATGGAGTAATAAATTTTGATGGAACTTTGGCTTATTAACAGCCTGCAAATTACGTTGATAATTGTCCCAGGTTTATGGCGATAACTATGTCATTATGTTTAAATGAGTCTCCAGTATAACACTGAGATGTAGGCCAGAGAGCTGCTGCTAACACTGCCACATGATATGTAGCTAGATTGACAAAGCACCATGTTCTCCGTGGTTTGTAAAAAACTCCTGAATCTTGTAGGAAGAATTCCATATCATTGCATTTCTGCATCTCAGATCTTGTAGCTGAGCTCTAGTCCCATATGGCCAATGGTCTGCCCCTCAAAAGGCCCATATTCTCCAAAATCTGGGAATGAGCTAACTGATCTCCTTCCTTTTGATAACAGAGAGACCATTCAAAAGAAAAATGGGCAAAGAATTTGATTAGCCATTTCACAATATAGGGCATTCAAGTGTCCATTAATCATATGGAAAATGTGTTCATCATCACTTGTTAATCAGGGAAATATAAATTAAAATCATAGTGATTTTAATTTAGCTAAAACTGGCTAAAACTAAAAAGAATGATGACATCAAGTGTTGGTAAGGATATATAGCTTATGTATGAGCACACTCATACATTTCGGGTGGGAGCGTAAATTTTTGAAACCACTTTGAAAATGTGTTCACAATTTACCGCTTTAGACTCTGTAATTCGACACTTCCATTTCCAATAGAAATGTGTATATATGTGCAAAAAGATACATGCAGAAGAATGTTCACAGCAGCAATATTCTAATAGTTCCAAACTAATAATTACTCAAATATCCATCAACAGTATATAATGTGTATATTCATACAATGGAATACCATGCAGTGATCTAAAGGAACAAACTCCTATTATATACAATAGTATGTATTAATCTCACATACATAATGTGTGAAAGAAGTCAGATGCAAAAGAATTTACTGAATTATTTCGCTTATATCAATTCCAAATGGGAAAAAAATAAACGATTGGGAGAGGAATTAGGACTCTGCTATATTTAGAATGAAGTAGAGGTAGTGTTTGGAGGGGACACAGGGAAAATACCGGGGGTACTGTCAGTATTCTATTTCTTTGAACTTTGGTGGTGATTGCACAAGTGTTTGCTTTGTAATAGCACATTGAATAGTTACATACCTAGCATATTTGACTCATAGGATGGACAGTATTTTTTAATGATTCTTTTCTAAGTGACAAAATTATTTTTAGTAATAATCACATAATAGTCCATATTTTCTAAATTAACAAAGACTATAATTCAGTTAGTGTCACACTTTACATTTTGCTTTCTGTTACACTGTTTCATATTTAAACACAAAATCTCCAAGTGGTCACATAAATTGACCTAATTAAGTAACTAAAATTCTGTTTTATCTTTACAATCACTGTGCTATCGTTATTTATTTCAAATCTACTGCTTAAACATAGGGAGATATAGTATCACATGTTGGAGACTAAACTGCACCCAAAGTAAGTTGGTAAGATTGGAAACCATTATCATATTAGTTTTCTAGAGCTGGCACAAAAAATACTTCACAGTCAAGAGGAGCCTAAGGAGATTTAAAAATTACATGTAATGTGGTATCTTGGGTAGCATCCTGAAACACAAAAGGACATTAGGTAAAATTAAGGAAATCTAAATAAAATATGCACTTTACTTAATCATAGTGTATCAGTATCGATTTATTAATTATAACAAATATATCACACTAATGTAAGATATTAATAATAGTGAAAATTGGATGTGGCGTATGCACAATATCTTCATAATTATCCTGTAAACATAAAGTTCTTCTAAAATAAAGAGATATATTAAAAATAAAATATCAGACTTTTACCATAATATAGCAATTATTACATTAAATGTAAATGGTCTAAATCCACCAATTATAAGACAAAGATCAATGAGATCATAAAAAACATGACCCAACACTGTGTTTTGTAAAGGAAATTCACTTCACATATCACAATATAGGTAGGTTGAAGTAAGTGGATGGAAATAGATCTACCAAAAAAAATATTATTTGAAAGAAAGCAGGAGTGACAACAATAATATCAGATAAAGTATATTTCAAAGCAAATAAAATGGTCTGAGACAATGAGGGATGTTATTTAATGATAAAAGGGTCAATCTATCAAGAAGACATAGCAATCCTTCATGTGTATTCACCTAATATCAAGGCTACAAACTATTTTTACATAAAAAGTGATAGAACTGAGAGGTGCCTAGGTGGCTTACTAGGTTGAGAGTCTGACTCTTGGTTTCTGTTCAGGTCATGATCGTGGGGTTCTTGGGTTCAAGTCCTGCATCAGCCTCTGTGCTTACAGCATGGAGCCTGCTTGGGATTCTCTCTGTCTCTCTCTGCCCCTCCTCCACTCACACTGTCTCTTTCCCTCTCAAAATAAATAAACTTTAAAAAAAGAATAAAATAGGGAATATCATTATGGACTCTGAAGCCATGGAAAGGATAGTAAGGAAACACTATAAATACCTCTATATGAATCAATGTAACAACTTTGATAAAATAGACCAATTCCTTAAAAAGCAGAAATTACTATAACTGATTCTATATGAAATAGATAATTTAAATAGCTCTGTAATTATTGTGGAAATCAAATTCATAATTAGAAAAAGATCACTACCACCACGACCACCAAAATCTCCATGCTCAGTTTCGTTACAGTAATTTACCAAATGTTCAAGAAAGAGTAACACCAGTTCTATACAATATTGTTCAGAAATAAAATGAACACTCTCTAATTCATTTTATGAGACTGAAATAATATACCCAAACAGGTAAAACCACATACAAAAAAGAAACTGCAGCTCAATATCTTTTATGAAAAAATGAGGCAAAATTCCTTAACAAAACATCAGGAATGTAATTTAACAATTTATAAGAATTATACACCATCACAAAGTGTATTTTATTCTAGGGATGCAAGGTTATTAAAATATTCCAAAATCATGAAATTCACTATATTAACAGTCCAAAGAAGAAACATAACATGACCTATCAATTGACACAGAAAGAACATTTGACAAAATTCAACACTCACTCGTGATAAAAACTCTTAGAAAATTAGGAATAGAGGTCAACTTCTTGAACTTGATAACAGCCACAAAAAACTTACAGCTAGCATCATAGTTTATAGTGAAAGATTGAACGTTTTCCCTCTATTATCAGAGAAAAAACCCCAAAACTCCTCTTACCACTGCTATCCTGCATCATATTGGAAGTTTTAGCCAGCACAATAAAGCCAGAAAAGAAAACAAATGGCATGCAAATTGGAAAGAGAAAAATAAAACTGTCCCTATTTGCAGATGTCATGAATATAGGAAATTGCATCAACAAAACTCTTTTAGGGCTAATAGACTAGTTCTATTACTCTATCTATATATTCTAGCAATGAGCATGTTGAAACCAAAATTAAAATACAATACCATTTAATCACAAAACAACCCCCCAAGAAATAAAAATTCTGAGCATGACTTAGGTGAAAATCTAACAAAATATGTGTAGGACCTTTATGCCATAAGCTACAAAATGCTTATTAAAGAAATGAAAAAAAATCTAAATAAATAGAGAGACATCCTGTGTTCATGGATTGGAACACTTGACATAATGAAGATGTCAGTTCTTTGCAAGTTGATATATAGTTTTACTAAAGCATTCTCCTCTTGTATCGTTTCAGAGGGATTAAAGATCCTGACAACTTCCTGCCTTACTCCTATGAACCTAAATTTTAGCATCTAATGGGTACAAATGCTTATGAAGAAGAGGACAAAGTGATTACTCTGTAACCAACCTGTACATATTGCCAGAAGCAAAAGAATTGGGACATAATGAGTTCCTTCTCAATAGAGTTATTCAAACTGAGACAGGAAACCACTTGGTGAGGTGGTTATGGCTGTGTTTAGACTGGTCCTGCCAAGGTTTCTCTGATCTCTGAGAGTCCATAACCTAAAATATCATCATCATAGTTATCATCATCCTTACCATCGTCGTCATCATCATCATCATCGTCACCATCATCACTATTCATTGTGGGCTCATAACTTGTGCTAATCATTAACTCCACGAGGTTAAGAGAGTTTACAGAAATTGCCCAGATTCACACAGATTTATAAATAGTATCAGTAGAACTCAAACTCAAGTTTCTTTGAATTCAAAGCCAGTGACCAGTGAAAATTACTAGAAATATATTAGCATTTATTTTTATCTAATATATTTTTCCTTTTCATTTCCATTGCATATTGTGTAATTTATACGACATTAATACAATAGTATATGTATATATATGTATATATATATGTATGTATATATATATGTATATATATATGTATGTATATATATGTATATATACATATATATGTATGTATGTATATATATATACATACATATATATATATATGATTAGTTAATAATTAGGTATGGGAAAGGAGCTTTTTAAAGTTTTCTTTCATAGATCTATAAAATCTGGGAAGCCACTCTAAATTACACTCTCTTGCCTTCTCCATATTAAATTCTGTATTTTTATAGAACTCGGCTGTGTATATGATCCATCAACACCCCAGTGATGAATAATAATTCTGAGGGGCAAGTCTATGTAAGTGAGAAAACTAAAGTTTTGATTAAATGGTTCTACATTTATTGTTTCAAAATGTGTCCGTCAACGTGTAGTGGCGCAATTTTCCGCACCCACCTTAGAAGTCCCTCTATATTGTCTTTTCCTATGTGAACTGTTTTCTTCAGCATTTGGTGTGATTGACAGTGGGGGTAGGGCCCACACTGAAAACAACATACTGCTTTGGCATCTCTCCTATGAATTCCTGAGGCAATGAAAGTCAGAAAAACATTGTCGGGATAGGGTCATAATAAAAGGCCCTATTGAATGCTGTTCTCCTGAGCCTGTAAATTCAGTGAAGTTTATTGTTCTGATCTTGAGTCCACAGATTATGCTGTGTGATTTAAGGCACTAAAGAAACAGTCAGTTTGAGCAGCAGTAAAATTTCTGCAGAATAAACAAACTCATAAACTGGCACTCTACAACCTTCTCAACACTGCAGCATTTTCCCTTGGTTGTTTCACTCCTGCATCATCGTGGTAAAAGGATGCAAAGCACAGACTTTAACTTCTAGGACTTAAAAAGACAGGATTCACGTTTAGACAATACATGAAAAAGTACCTCCTGATCTGAAATGCTCCCTAAAAATATTTTAACGATTGAGCAGTCTCTATGATAACAAATGTAATCGTCCTGTCATTTATTCTGTGGTTTGGGCAGACCTATAGTCTGTGAGAAAGTACATTCCATGCATGGTAACTACCACTGGCTTGTACTTCTTTTGGCTATTGTTGCAATTAATTGAAAATTACCCAGGAATTTCCTGGCGGAAGGCAAGAAATTGTGGGGTGGATGTGGCACGATAATTTGTAATTGGTGTGTGTCATCCTGAGATCCTCCTAGCACTCCCTTCCTTTTAAGTAGCTGCCACGGCCCTTTTATAGTTCAGGATCTCTGTAAATCTAAGGATTTCCTAGGCTTTTGCAAAAGCCAAAACTATCTGGAAAAAGTTGTAGGTGTCCCAGAAGGGTGGGGGTTAAAAGAAAGTGACTTGAGAGAAATGAGGAAGAAAATAAAGTCTTCTTCCCTACCTTGGAAGGAACACGAGGAGCAGAGAACTGCACCCAGCTTCTTGGCTGTGCCCCAGGGAGGTGAAAAGTGTCTGGTGATTGGCTTGAAGAAGATCGAGCTTACAAGGCTCAGAGCCCAAATGTTCACAGCCCAGCTCGAGTACGGTCCCCAAATGTATCAAAGGAGCACCAACGTCACTGGACCTGAAGAGACCCTGTTGAATGCAAAGGTGATGGATATATTGTCCCTGCCCAATGTGGACAGTTGGCTAATGACTCTAGGGACATCCCCAATGCCCTTAAACTATGTAAGATGTTGGGCCTTGAGCATATCAAAGTGGGGAGCTGAAAATTATTGGAACTGATTTCTCTAAATCATTTTGGAAGCTTGCATGCCAGAATTTCCAGGTTGTTATTTACATCAGCTGTAAGGTATTCAATTCTTATGCCCATAAGATCTGCAACTATAGTTATCTACCTGCAGATATTCACTTCTGTGATATTAATTTCCAAATATTTTGTAAAATGCCTTTTCTTTTACACCTTAGGTTATCATTTATGATTGTGGTTTGTTGTCAGTTTCAAAAGATTTTTGTGGCCTCTCTTTGATGTCATTTGCATTATGTAAGTGTGTGTATTCTCTGGTTTTAATATTCTGTATCTCTGCCTCTTCCTGGGGAGTCTTATGGCTTACTCTATTCTGCTTATTTTACTTCCCAATACTCAAAATAAGAGACCTAGGGAGCATCCTGTGGAGGTTTACATTAACATATATTAACTGAAACTGAAAAGAGCAGGAGAAAGCCAAAAAATTAAAACCAAATGCCAGGTCTGTTTTTCTTTGATCACCTAGAGCGTATGTGTTATAGTGGGTGTATCGTTTCATCAAATCTAAGACACCGGTGATTGTACAATCATTATTTTATGTTCTAATAGGGAAGAAAATATGCAACCAATTAAAAGATACAGTACTTTCACATCACTTAGAATTTTTATTTTATACTTACTGAAAGAACTTTTGCACTTATTTAAATGTACGCTTTTATAATTTTATATTGTTTATATTTTATAATTTATAATGATAATTTATAATAATTTAGTTTTATTGGATCCCCAATAGGTAATATTATACACCGATTGTGAGCACCTCCTTCCTAACCTATCAAAATATACTCAACCTGAGGAGGGTCCTTTTTTTTGTCAGGGAAAATAAAACTCATTATTTTCTCTCTCTCTCTCTCTCTCTCTCTCTCTCTCTTTTTACTAGTTTCTTAATGTTAGGGAGTTAATTTGTTTCTGCAAGTGAGCCTTGGATTACCAGAGTGTAACTTCCTCATGTGGCAAGAGTTTAGTCTTAGGAAAAGTTCCCTGTGAAGTTAATTTTTATAAATTGAGTCTGGCTCCCTGCTGACTTCATAAAATGGAAAATTTGTTTCTCTTGGGGCAGAGGGGAAACATAGCCCTTCAGATGTAATAAAATCACACTAAAGTGGAGAAAAAATCTTTGAAAAGCCTATGTTTAAAATAAAATCATTATTTTTATGCTCAAATAATGTTACTCAAAATGAGATCAAGTCTTGATTGCAAAACAGTCAAGCTCCCACCCTGCTTTTTAAAATTCCCAATACAATACTAAAAGAGAGAAAGGAGGGAAAAAAATAGTAAGGAAATCGCCTCCACTAACTAAATGAAATTTTTCCTTTTTCTTTTCTTTTTTTTTTCTTCCCTTTTTCTTTCATAGCCCAGTCCAAACTCTGGCTATTGAATATTCACATATGAAAAATAAAGTAAAAAGGATTCATATTACAAATAAAAGAATCGCTTATAGGTATAATGTTGAATGTACCTATCAAGTTAACCACTACATAAATAAAACTTCACCTCTTATTTATGAAGGCAGATTATTTGGAGTCAAGATAGAATGTGTCCCCTAGGATCCTTCATTGAAAGAGCAAAGGGGGTAGAGGTGTGTATTTCCTGTGCTTGAATGTTCATTTCATTTCCAAGTGTTGGCTATAAAGTGAATATAAGTATCAACATCTGGTTGAATCGTTAGGAGAGAATATTATAAATTAAATCATTAGATCAAAGGGACACAGTTTTAATTCGAAACATGCTGGCAGTGCATGAATGCCTATCTCTGAAAATACCCACCGATATTGGTAATTGTTAATTATACTAACTTTTGTCAGCGTGAGCTGAAAAGCAAAAGTCTGTTTTAATTTGCATTTGCAATCTTTGTCAGCTATATGTGAAAACATTTTTTTAGCCATATTTATTTTTGTGCCTAAATTCTTGTATTTGTTGGCCGTTACTTTCTTATAGAAGCGTTAATATATTTCGCGTTTAACATAAAGCATTGGTACATGTTACTGTGATTGGCACTTTATATTATTTTTGTAAATAAATCTATATTCCTTGACGAAGTTTTTAGTTTTTGTGCAATGGTGCTCTTGTTCTGGAAACATTTTGGAAAATAAACCTGGATCCCTTCCATTTATAAACTAGACAAATGGCAGATTTAAATATAATGTATAGCTCACCTCATAAAAAATGGGGGAGGGGGAGTTCCATTTGCTAGAAACAAAGAAGGAATGGAAAAACAGAGCATTAAGCCAGTGAACTGAGGCTATATTAGCCTTGTGAATGATTATCCAACCCCAAATTAGGCCCTAAGTCCTCAAGAATTGGACTTTAATTTCAACACAGGAAGAGTAGCTAGCACATGGACCATGAGGTTACAGGGAGTTGGGACTAAGATTCCCATGTAAAGGCAAAGCACCTGGAGGATATCCCAGAAAAAGGAGAAAGGAAATCTTGGCAGAATAGTCCTTTGAGAAGCAAAATCCTTTCTGCATTGGAAAGTAAGAAAAAAAAAAATTCCATGAGAAATCAAAGCCCCGAGCCTCTGCTCAATTTATGCAACCCTACCCGATGCTATAGAAATTCCCAACTAGGAACCCAAATCGAACTTAGACTGATAATTACCCTAAAGCCCAAGAGAAGCTAATGTTCTGGAATACAGAGCCACAAGCTGGAAAAATTGACATCTAATTTCCAAATCAGCAAAGGAAGAAAACATAAAAAAGGAGGAAGCAAAGAAAATACACGGTAAATCGAAAGTATAAAATAAAATAGTGGAAATAAATCCTGCGTTAAAGTAATCAACATAAATATCAGTGTATTGTACTCAGTAATAAAAAGATAGAGATCCTAAGATTAGACTAAAATTGCAACAAAATCGCATGACAGACTACTTTACAGCTAAAATACAGCGATCGGATTTGGGGTGGGGAGAAAGTTGGAATAAAGATCTGAATCTGGGTTCAGCAAGATGGTAGAATAACATAACTTGAAAATACTTTTGCTTTAAACACTACAGATCCTAGGAAAGTTACATTATTTGGTATCTCTCAGAGGACACAAAGGAATATACATGAATTCAGGGAACTAAGAGGAAACTTAAAGCCATAAGGACAAAAGCCAGTGTTCAAAATTTGACTGTTTTGGTGGTAGTTTTGCAGGGGCATGGTAATAGTGTGATCGTGGTGAGGTAGGGATCCAAGTACAATGCCCAGTAGGATGAGAAGATCAAGTTTGGCTCTTAAAAATCAGGGAGACAGATCTGAGACCATCTGTGATAAACTGGAAATTTCAAAGGATTACATGCATGCATGTCCTGTGCAAGGATCAGTAAGGTGGTCAGTGTAGCTGAAACAGAGTGTCCAATGGGAAGGGTGGTAGGAGATGAAGTCACTTGAGAGGTAAAGGGGCGGGAGACGATAACACGCGGCTGCTGTGACCCAACTGATAGACTGGCTTTTACTCTGCATAGTGAGGTGGGAATAAAATAATGAGTTCTGAGCAGGAATGTGAGTTGGTGTAGCTTTTCTTTATTTTTCTTTATTTAAAAAAATTTTAACGTTTATTTATTATTGAGAGACAGAGAGAGCATGAGCATGGGAGGGGGAAGAAAGAGGGGGAGACACAGAATCTGAAGCAGGCTCCAGGCTCTGAGCTGTCAAGCCCTGACGCGGGGCTTGAACACACGAACGGTGAGATCATGACCTGAGCTGAAGTTGGATGCTTAACCGACTGAGCCACCCAGGGGCTCCTCGTGTTGTATACTTTAAAGTTGAGATGCTAATTAAGCATTTCCGTGGAAAATTTAAGCTGTCACTTGGATATTCAAATGTAGTGTGGGGAAAAGTTGGGATTAGATATCTAACGGTCCCAAGAACCATTGCAGTTAAGAAACTTAAAAGATATAAAAAATATACCTAGCATGACTTCTGAAGGAGAACAATAGAGAGCAGTATGTAAAGAGAAAATGGCTGAGAATTTTTCAAAACCTGTAAAAGACGCAAAACCTGAGGCTTAGGAATTCTTAATAAATCTATTCTTTGGCATATTACCGCAAAGCACGTAACACCCAAATCGAAGAGGGCATTAGAAGAGCAACGAGAGATAAAACTCCAATAATGGAGGCTTCACATGAAGCACAGAAGCCAAAGAATGATTCGGGTTGCACAGGTGTGCACATTTGTTAAAACTCCTTGATTTCTGCATTTGAGATTTGTGCCTATCCTTGTAACAGAATTTGTATCAAAAGGAAAAAAATAACCTAAACATAAATATTGGATTCTGGATAATAATATGCATATTTAAATAGGGAGAAGTGTACTGACGTGCGTAATACACTTAAAATGCATCAGAAATACGATGGACCCATGAATAGACAGAGGGCTGGACGGGTGTGTGATTTGCTGACTCTAAGCGTGGATGTAAGGACATTTATCATGCAATTCTTTCAAATTTGCTGTGTGTTGGTAAATTTTTATCATAAAATAGTAAGAAATAAGGATGAGACCAGAGACTTTAGCCCTTATACTCCTATGGAAAATTAGCTTCCAACTCCTAATATGTATCTAAAAATTTTAATCAAATGACCATTTGAGTTTGAGGGTGAAATGAAAATGCTTTAAACAAAGGTTGAGTTTCCTGCTGGAAGGACAACTGGGGATGCACTTCAAGAAGACATTAAACAAAGAAAGAGTAAAATGCAAGAAGTAATGATGAACGAAAGAGTATTTTTTAATCACATTCACGTCTATGTCACCTATTAAAACGCTCAAAAACAGTTGCTGTGTGCTTGCTTCTCCAGACCCTTGCCAGCATTCAATCTTGTCAAAGTTGACATTTGAGATCTTAATAGTTTTACATTATGTATTTCTTTTTTTTTTTGTTTGTTTAACGTTTATTTATTTTTGAGATGGAGAGAGACAGAGCATGAATGGGGGAGGTTCAGAGAGAGGGAGACACAGAATCTGAAACGGGCTCCAGGCTCTGAGCTGTCAGCATAGAGCCCGACACGGGGCTCGAACTCACGGACCGTGAGATCATGACCTGAGCCGAAGTCAGTCGCCTAACGACTGAGCCACCCAGGTGCCCCCATTATGTATTTCAACAAAAAAAGAGGTTGAGCATTTAAAGCTTTTGATTTTAGGCAATTTTGTTCCCTCTTTCCGTAAACTCTTTCCTCAACCCAGATATTTTTTATGCTAAGTTAATGGGATTTAAGTTTGTAACTGATTTAGTGGAGCTATTTAGTAAATTCTTTTACTCATTGACCCTCATGGGTGTTATAGATATATCTCCTAATTTGCTATTTACCTTTTATTTTATTGATGTTATCTTTTCTATTTTTATTATTTTCATATACTTAAATTTCTCAAAAAAGTACAACTTGTCCATTATTGTTTGAATAGGATTTTTAGAAATCCTTAGCCACTCCAAAGAACATAAGTAAATTCAACTATATCTAGTTCTACACTTTTCTTATTTTGAATTTTAGGTCTCAAAATCTGATCAACTTAGATATTATTTTGTTGCACAAAACATGGTAGGAGCCCAAGTCCATTTTCTTCCTCATTGTGATTGCATTTGCTTAAATTACATAATGGGAAGTCACGGAAGTGTGACAACAAATACTTTTCTTGTCACTGATTCATTTGTGTTTTTAATTATCTAGAAGATTTGGGGAATGTTTCCTAAATTTATATACTTTATATACTTTTATATAATTTATATACTAAATTTATATATACTTATATATATAATTTATATATAAATTTATATACTAAATTTATATACTCCCATCTTCTAAATTTCATAAAGTCATAACAATAAAGTTGTACTTATATTCTCATGCATTTTTGACCTTAATTATATTTTCCTTTAAGTATTGCCACTAGTCATTGCTTTTATACTTAATAGCAGTAACAAATGAGGCTTATGAATTTTGATATCAATCTGAGATATGTTTAACCTCCCCATTTTCAAAAGCTGTTTAGTACCAATCGACTGAATTAGAAAGGAGGATCTTCTAAAGATCTCTGGGTGCTCTCTCTGTGAGGTTATTTCTTTCTAGTACTCGGCCCTCCAGAGTCTTGTTTCCCGGACACCCCATGTACCCAACTATATCTCAACTCGGGTAGTGCATTGGGCTCTTCCTGGGTATGTCCTCCCATGCTCTGACCTGGAGACTGTCCCCGGGCAGTAATGTGGGGTAATCAAAAGGCTCACCTCATTTGCTTCCCAACTCTCAGGGATTACTGTTCTACATTGCTTGATGTCCAACCTATTGTGTATCATGGCTACATGTACTTGCCATGACTACTTACAAGGGAGGGTAAGTCCAGATGCATGTTGACTGGAATTGGAAGTCTGTCTCATGACTAATATACCAGAAACCATGTATTTTGTAGCATTTGACACGCTGCTCATGTAATTTATTTTGAAGTTCAAAGAACCTAGAATAGCCAAAGCAATGTGAAAACTGGAGAACTTACGGTACTCGATCTGAAAACATATTCTAAAGCCAGACTAATCAAAATGAGGCGGTATTGGCATAAGGATGGGCGTAGAAAACAATGAAATAAAAATGAAAGTCCAGAAGTAAATCCATGTATGAATGGTCTTTTGATTGTTTACAAAGGTGGCAAGACAGTTAACAGGGAGAAGATGGCCATTTTAACGAATAATTCTGGGACAACCTGGTATTCACATGCAGAACGAATATGTCTAGATTCTTACCTCACATCACATACAAAATTAACTTAAAATGAATCATAGATTGAGATATAAGAGATACAACACTAAAAAGAACAAAAAGAGGAGAAAACCTTAATGATCTTGGGTTGGGTGAAGAGTGCTTACCATGACATAAAAACATGACCTATAAAATAACAAATCGGTAAGTTGGACTTCATCACAATTAAAAATGTTTGTACTTCAAAAGACACTCTTGAGAAACTGAGAAGATGAACCACAGCCTGGGAGAAAACATCTGCAAACCACATGTCTGATAAATGACTTCGATCCAGAATACCCTCTGTAACCATTGGTGGCACTGAGGGGACCAGGGAATGTCTGCAGGTTACCATGTATTGGAGTTCCACATTGGGCTCCAGCAGCAACCAGACCTGTTGCTTTTTTGTTTATTTCTGGGGGGGCCAGAGAATAGTGAGCTCAACATGGGTTCTCTATTTGCCCCCGTAACCTTTGCCTGGGGGTGAACTTGGCCTGCATCCTATACCCAGGGTGTGGGAGGCACCCACCCAGAAAAACACTGTATGCCTGAGGCATCTGCTAGAGCAGACAGGGCACTAGGGAAGGTAAGGGAGAGCTGAACTGTTGTTCAGGGTGTAAGACTTTCTTGTCTTTTAAAGAAAGATTTCTTTTTTTTTTTAATTTTAAAAGGTTTTTTACTTATTTTTGAGAGAGAGAGAGAGAGAGAGAGAGAGAGAGAGAGCATGAGCGGGGGTGGGGCAGAGAGAGAGGGAGACACAGAATCTGAAGTGGGCTCCAGGCGCTGAGCTGTCAGCACAGAGTCCTAAGTGGGGCTCAAACTCGTGAACCCCGAGATCATGACCTGAGCTGAAGTTGGACGCTTAACAGACTGAGCCACCCAGGCACCCCAGGTTGGAAGGCTTTCTATAGGCCAAATAATATAGTGTTGAGATGTCAGTCTGACTTCTCAGGTGGGGTCCCAGCAGCAATGAGGTCAAACCACATTTGCTTCCAGGTGACTTTTACTAGACCCTTCGTAGCCTATCGGATAGCTTTTTGGCGTCTCAACCTCCTTCTCTGTCTTGAGTCTTTCCAGCAGCTCATACCTATTCCTGGGATTTGTCACTTTCCCCCAGGTCAGCAATGGTCTGCCCCAACCATACCTGTGTTGTCCCGTGGCTGGGCTTAGCATGGATATCAGCATCCTATGCCAGGTGCTGGGGGCAGACTGGAGTATCTTAGCTTTCATTCCTGCAGTGAATGTGGCCTGATCAGTGCCCTCCACAAGCTGGGAATAGATAGGGTATCTCATTCCCAACTCCCTAAGAGTGTGTTGCCCTTCTATTTTCCCAGGGTCTTTACACAGTCTGCCTGGTCAGAGAAAGGCCATTGCCCCTCATACCCCACGGCCGCACCAACCACATTGGGATGCTTTTCCTGGCCTTTTGTTGGAACTTGGCAGTGATATCAATAACCCCAAAGGGTGCATGTTCCCTCTTTATGAGCTGAACCAGGGGCTGCGGCACTGTCTGGGTTGTTGCTATGCTTTTTTTCCCTTTGTCTTAAGGGTTAGACTGCGTGGATACCCAGTTGCCCGGTTCATTGTCAGTCACCCCAACATCCTCCTCTTTGTTCTCCTCACTTTCCCAGGGATTCTGCCTCTTAGTCTCCCAATCAAGCTTTGTCACAAGTGCTCCAGGCTTCAATCCTCCGCAGCCTGCATCCTCCTGGTTTTTCAGAACTCGAAGCTTTGCTAAGCTCTCCAACTTATTATCCCCTTTTCTCTGAGTTGGCAGAATAGTGGACACGCACACGTCCTTCTCCAACCTTCTGACTCTTCTTCTGACTAGATAGGTCTTACCACACGATAGCATATAAGGGATATATCATAGTTGAGAAAAATTCTGATCAATAAAATACTTAAATTTTAAAAAATCATCTATCACAAAACTACATATTGAGGAGACTCAAATTTCCCATTGAGTTCTCTCTATAAGACTATTTGAGCACAAAAGAGCATAAAATAAGAGAACAATAATTGAAGTGGTAGGTAAACTGAGAGGTTAGAAAGTGGTTGTGATTTAGGGGCGCCTGGGTGGCTCAGTCAGTTGAGCATCGGACTTTGGCTCAGGTCATGATCTCACAGTCGATTAGTCTGAGCCCTGCATGGGGCTCTCCACTGTCAGCACAGAGCCTGCCCTGGATCCTTTGTCCCCCTCTCCCTCTGCCCCTTCTTTCCCCTGCTGGTGTGCTCTCTCTCCCTCTCTGTCAAAAATAAAGAAAAACATTAGAAGACAAAGTTTTATATATATAAAAAAAGAAGCGGTTCTAATTTAAATGTTTTTAGGAAACGTTAACATTCCCGTGAATTGAGGCCATGGTATACAGGACTGCATACCCTGATTCTCAGTTATAGATACTTTAAATTAAAAAAAAAAAAAAGTAATACCTGGTTTATAACGCGGAACAGAAATATAGGAAACAGTTCAGTAAAGAATAACTACAAATGACCAATCAGCACAATGAAAACGTTTCATTGAAAGTGTGATCTGGGGCGTGTCTAGTTAGTAGCTAACAGGCATTACGTTAAGAGGTACTACTCCAAAAGAGAAAACGTGTGCAGAGTTTGAAAATAAAGAAGTGATCATGTAATCCCCAAGTATAAGCAAAATATAATTGAAACAACAGAATATCCGTAAGTAAACTGGTGAAATCAGAAAATGGGATAACAATGATGTGCTTTCTGCAAGTTTGTTGTTGACCATGACTGAGCTTCTTCTTCATTCCAGCATTAAAAAAAAATCGGGAATGTAGGTTAAGTATTACCAAATACCTTTTTACATATGTTGGTATCAGTCTCATATGTATCTTCTTTATTCTCTTGTTTTGAGAAACAACACTAATACATATTCTAATGTTGGACGGACCATCTTCGCATACCTAGAATTTACCCTAATTGTCCGTAGTGTATCTCTTAGTTTCCTTTAGGATATATTTGCTAGTGTTTATTAAGACTTTTTCAGGTCTATCATGATTCGTCTTGTCAACAGTTTTATTTGTATATTTTTATAAAGTTTCCAATACACATGTTTGTTATTTATTTTTTGCCTACTTAACATGGCAATAGCTAAGGGAGGTTTATTAGGTGTCTCAATTCTAATCTTTTTCTGTCAGTTTGCTTCTTGTGTTTATAATTTAAAAAAATCTATTTTGACATAATAATATTCACAGCCTCAAGATTCATGACAGTTATGTCTTCATTGTACAGTTTCATTTCACCTAGCATCCTGCTGCTTCTTATCAAAATTAAAATTTCCTAGAACCCTTAAGCTCTTTCTCACATGCTGTAACATAGGCACATAGTTCTTAATTTATTCCCGCACATTTTGAGGGATCAAATGTAAGATGTCACATGCTTCCCTGTTACATTCTTTTTGTACTGGAGCCTTAGGGTGAGAACAGGCTTTTTATTCCTCTGTTTGATCATTTGTCTATATCCTCCTCCTCTGCTTAAGTTGAAAAGGTAAGAACTTCATATAATGCAGTATGAAATTAAGCATACAAGTGCTTAATGTCTACTTTTTGTTCATGATCATCAGGTGTATAGACAAAATAATTGTGAACATTCACAAAGGACATGACCAGTCATTTAGATCTTTTTATGAGCATTTTTAGAAACAAACATGTTAGTATAAAAACCTTCAGTTTCAATCTCAAAGTTCTTCCTTGGGAAGGCATTATTGCTGCAAGGTACATTTACGCATTTAAGGCTGAAGAAAACACTTCAGTTTACATTAAAAATACAGCTTGATTTTAAGCCATAGCATTATACTATGCATCTCTGAGCTGGGCTAGTCAAGCATACACAGTTTACCAAGCTTTTGAAAGTACTCTTTACCCAAGAATGGATAACATGTTCAGTTATTAAACAAACAAACAAACAAACGAATAAATAAAATTCTTGATGGAAACTTAGGAGTTGCAAGGTCAATTTCCTTAACAGCTAACTGAGGAACAAATCCCCATCACTTAAAATAGCACTAAGGCATCCTTGGAGAGGTACAATCTTTCATGCTTGTTGACTGTTTTTTTCAGCAAAAGATAAACAAGAGGAAATCAGCAAGATGGTGGACTAAGAACACAGTTATCTATACAAGGAACTATAGATACGGAAACAACCTATGTGGCTGTCAGTGGATGAATGCATAAAGAAAATGTGATGTGTGTATATATCACATTCATAGATGCTCTGTTGGCTAAAAAATATAACCAATGCTTACCATATAAGACATTACAGTTTGATACAAAGCTCCTCTAGTCCAATCCCATTCCATGGGAATGGATGTATTCTAATTGCTAATCTAACACTCAGGGATCCTTTAAGAGTAATGTAGTCTATAGAAACTTTCCAAGGAAAGAACACTTGGCCGTATAGGCAGTTTTGCATATGATTCTGTAAGGAGGTGGTCACCTTCAAAAAGTGTATATTGAGCACGAGGGATTTGCCAAGCATCTGTGGAAACAGATGAGAGCCCCTGACTGTAACATCCTTGGTAAGTGATCATCCATGCTCAACTTAAATGCCCCTAGTAATGAGGATCTCACTCTTTGAAGTACTCTAACTGCAAACTGCCTTTCTCTTAGTCTAAAACCTGCTTCTTTCTACCTTTCCTTGACTGGCAATATTTTAGCTCTCCGCACCTATATGGGATAAGTTTAATAGTAATCCCACACAATTCTCTCCAGTTAATCAAAGACAATAATTGTGTTCTCCATAAATGACATTACCAGCCTTAGCTAAGTAATGACAGAACTTTCTCCAGAGAGACAGCTACTAAAAACTGGTTCTGAAAACTGGTTCTGTTCCCCACTGGACAACATCAACAACAATATCACAACTCTATCCTAACCAATTCACCAATAATATTCTTATAAGTTCTGTTGTTTCAATAGTTCAAAGAATAAAATAGTTCCTAATGGGAACACGTAAGATTCAAAGGGGGAAATGTCAGGAATGAATCTTCTTACAGTTGAAATGACACACAGAATGAGAGTGACTGACAGCCCAGGGAAGGTAGCCACCAGGTAACAAAGAAACATGTTCTAAATCTTGTTGGAAACAGCCAACTGAACCCCACATACATATTGACTGCTAAATCAAGTAACTATCCTTAAAGGTCTAAGTATTCATACATCATTTCTGTTGCCTTTGCTGATAACAGTCCCTATAGAATCCCATTAACTTTTCTAGGGAAACAGGGAGGGCTTTTGTCTTCATACAGTCCTAGGTTCCCTTACTTATTCCATTTTCTAGCTTGGATAACCCTGGAAAACATAATTAACTACTCAGATTATATTGACTGATGGACAAATAAGATAGTGTCTTGTACATTTCCTAGGTGCTCAGTAAATACTGGTTCCTTTTGCTTTTCTTTTTTTGTTTCAGTTAACCATTAACACAAATTTAGGGGCTTAAACAATAGCCATTTATTTATGTAGCTCATGGTTCTGTGAGCTGCCCGGGAATTCACTGGTCTAAATTGTCTTGGCAGCTGAACGAGCCCTGGCCTGTCCTTTTCATGGGGCCATCAGAGGCACAGCCTATTTCAAGCTCTTTTTATATCCTGCTGGCCAAATCAAGTCACATGGCTGAGCCCTGATTCAGAAGCCTCACCATCTTCCTTCATATGAGGGCATTGAAAGATTATATGGCAAACGACGCAGAGACAGAAATGTGAAGCAGTGGTGGGGGATTAATGCAATTTACCACGTCTTCCACTGGCCACGAGAACTTGAAATACATTTCTGTAATGTATTATGGGAATCTTGTATTATAAAAGCATCTCTGGGGGACGCCTGGATGGCTCAGTCTGTTAAGTGTCCCACTTCAGCTCAGGTCATGATCTCACAGTTTGTGAGTTCCAGCCCCGCCTCTGGCTCTGTGCTGACAGCTCGGAGCCTGGAGCCTGCTTCCGATTCTGTGTCTCCCTCTCTCTGTTCCTCCCCCACTCACACTCTGTCTGTCTGTCTCTCTCTCAAAAATCAATAAAGATTTAAAAAAATTAAAATACATAAACAAATAAAAGCATCTCCTATCCAACCATGATAGAACAGTGAAGGAACTGATGTCACGAAATGAAATGGTAAATTGCAATATGAACTCAGAAGAGCTAACTTCTGAAAAATATATATCAGAGTAGCAATTTTCAAAGTGTGGTCTAGGGACACATGCAGTCCCCAAGACCCTTTCAGAGAGCTCATTAGGTAAAAGCTATTTTCAAAATAATATTGAGGTGTTGTTTACACTTTGTACTTCATTCCCTCACAAGTATCAGGTGGCACTTTCCAAGGTGCATGGTGTGTGATTTCATATCAGATGGAATATAGGAGCAATTATGAGACTATATCTCTTAGGTCAAACATTAAAGAGGTTTGCAAAAATGTAAAACAATGTCACTCTTCTCACTGTCTTGTTTTTTTGGGGGGGGTAAGGATAGTTATTGTTTTTAGAAATGTGTTATTTATGTTAGCTTGCAATGAGTTTAGATTACTTTTTTTTATAATTTAATGTTTATTTATTTTTGAGAGAGACAGAGACAGAGTGTGAACAGGGGAGGGGCAGAGAGAGGGAGACACAGAATCTGAAACAGGCTCCAGGCTCTGAGGCATCAGCCCAGAGCCCGACACGGGGCTTGAACTCACAACCCATGAAATTGTGACCTGAGCCGAAGTCGGACGCTTAACCGACTGAGCCACCCAGGCACCCCAGATTACTTTTAATGAATTATTAAGTGTGTCTAAAATTTTCTCAGTTTTGATTTGTAGTGCAGTAAATGTCAACAGAGATAATCTGCAAAATGAAATCTATTTGGGGTCCTCCATAATTTGTAAGAGTGTAAAGGATTCCCAAGACCAAAATGCTTTAGAACATGAAAAAAGTTAAAAAATAAAGTTTAAAAACTGGTATATGCAGAAAGAAATCGTTTCTATGAAACAGAACTAGAAAGCCATAGGAAAAAGCATGATGAAATTAAAAGAAGACAGTTTGCATTAAAAAAGGATGTTACATGGGATAAAGAATTATTTCAAGAAAGGTAAAACATAGTCAAAGAATTATTGAAATCCCATCAGTAGCTGCTAGGATCAGAGTCAACATTTTGAAATAATAAACTGACACTGACAGAAACACTGGGAGGTTCTCCCAGAAGGGAATGCAAAAGGAGGAAATGAGTGAAAAATATGAGAAAGAAAAGGATAGTTATGAAGACAAAATTATCTCCTTGAGGAAGAGCCAGAGGCACTGGAACAAGAGTTACTACAGCAGGCAAAACAGAATAGAACTTTCCTGAAAAGTAAATAAATTAACATGTGTTTTAAAGATCTGAATATGAAGTTTGAAAAGATTTCTATAACAACGGATAGAAATCCATGAAAAGAGTCTCGATTCTTCAGGACTCTCTGGTTCACGGTTCTCAATATACTATTTATTTCCACTTGACGAAGGAAGGCTGTTTATTACTCCTAACTTTTATTTCTATTTGAATCAGCTTCCAGCTCATGATGAGCAATTTGGATTGCTTGATCACTTGGTCTGTCAAGATCATGTGTTCGGTCTCTACAAAGACCTGATCAAATTCTGAAAGTTATTTACGAAGAGGAGAATGAATACTTCATTAGGATTTGTTCCAGGATCTTGGCTGATTTGGCTGAGTCCCCTATTGTTATTTTTGAGGTTTTTGCAAGCTTCTTGCAGCACCTTGATGACCCAGGTACTTTGTGTATCATTAGGCAGATTAGGTCTTAAGGGTTAAGAGACAGAACTCCTTGCTCTATTGGCTGTTCTAACAGAAAGCTTTCTTTTGCTCTGAGCTCAAAGTTGATAGCCTCTAAAGTGGCTTCCAATAATTCCTGACTGCTAATAGTCATTCACTCCTGTATGTAATTCTTTCCCTTTGAATGTGAACTAGAACTGGGTACTCAGGTCTAGCAAAAATAAATAAATAAATAAATAAATAAATAAAACTAAAATAAATAAATAAATAAAGTAGCAAAATTGAGGGGCTATCACTTCCAAGGTTAGGGTACAGAAAGACCATTAACTTTCCTCTCTCAGTCTATTTCTCTCTTGAAGCTCTCATCCTGGGGGAAGCAAGCTTCTGTGCTGTGAATAGCTCTACGGACAGACACATAAGGCCAGGAAAGGGTGTCTCCAGTCAAGAGCCGGTGAGCTTGGAAACGAATCTTTGCAGGTTTGCCAACAGGCGCAGGAGTGGGCTTTTAAGCTAATCCTCCCCAGGCTGAACTTTGCAACCCTGGCAAACACCTTGATACTCCCCCCCGCCCCCCACCACCCCGTGTGACAGACCCTGAGCCAGAGGACCCAGGTAAGGTGCTCCCAGACTCCTGACCCACAGAAGCAGGAAGATAATACTTTTTTATTGTTTTAAACAGATACAGTGGGAGCTGATGTGTTCTGTAGCAGTAGGTAATGAATACACAAGATCAAAGATGGAAGTCTTTGAGGTTATTTGCCTAACTCTTCGGGAGAGGTAATGAAATTTGTTGAATGCTGCTTCTGAAATTCAAAGAAACCATGGGACACTCTTTTTCTTTCTCAGTAGAAGGTTGTGTAAGCAGGAGCATCTTTTCCTTTCATTATGGAGGAATAGCGCAGCATACCCAGACCACTGGGCCTGCCGGAATTTCACCGAGGCGACAAACCCTTTTCATTCCGGAAGTCTATTTCTGATTTTTCAGTGCATCTTACCAGGTCAAAAGTTGTTATATGGAAACTTGAGGTGTCATTTATGAACAGAATAGCAGTAAAATTATATTTTCAATGATATTTTATATATTTAAAAATAAATACATATAGCACCTTTGTTTGTGTTCTATAGAAATATATTACCTTTTAGGTAAAGAATAATCTTTAAAGGGCACCTGGGTGAGCATCTGACTCTTGCTCTGAGTCGGGCTCTGCACTAACAGCAAGGAACCTGTTTGGGATTCTCTCTCTCTCTCTCTCTCTCTCTCTCTGTCTCTCAGAATAAATATATATTTTTTTAAAAAAAACATAGTATTTAATATAATTAAATAAAAAATTAATTACGTGCACAGAGGGCAGCATCTACTCTGATTTTTCGGATGGACTCTGAGTAGCCTAGTGTGGCCAGAACTCATCATTGTACTTAATATAGTAGAAGATACGCACGAGCCAGGGCTGGTGGATCCAGACACTTAATAGCAAAGCCCAGCACAATCATCATGAATTCAAGTCCGCTTTCCTTCTCTACCTTGACCTATTTCTTCTTGAATTTTAAATCCAGTTACCGAAGCTCTTTTTTTTTTTTTTTCGTGTAGCTAATTTACATTATTTACATACAAAATAGGAAACATTTCTACTTGCTTGGCTTAAATAATCCAATAGCGAGACCATCTGAATTTCCCAAAAAATGTTTCTCAGAAAGGCTTCTGTAAGTGAAGTCTGTTTCCTTCATTGTCAACAGGTCTGAGTGTGTGTTCCAATTCTGCTTGGGGCTAGCTGCGTAAGGTGTCAAATTGTTTCACATCTCACAATGTCAGGGTTTTTGCTGAAGCTTCTGGGCGAGTTTATGAATATCCACTAATCTTTTTTGAAGGACCAGATGGAATTACATTATGAGCAGTGTTTTGTGAGGTCAAGTGTCAAATATAAGTTAGGTTACACATTATGCAATATAAAACAACAAATTACAGATGATGAAGTGTTTTTCTAGAAAAGCAGTTTATTGACCACCCTTGGGTTTCTGGCGACCAGAGACTGTCTACCTGGTACCGAAACCCATTCTTAATTCTCTTTTTTCATCGATATGTTCATTCGTCATTCAGTCATTAATCAATTCACCATTCAGTGTTTTATTTATCCATTAGAATTATTTATGTGGTTCCTACAGAAGGTAATAGACAATAGTTCCATTTAAAAATGCATTACAGTGAATTCCTGGAAGAAGAACAAGCGAGAGAGCCGAGTCCTGGATACGAGACCAGGTTGGCTGCTAAGTTGGTTTGTGATCTTAGAGTTTCTTCACCGCTTTCTAAAGCTGTTTCCTTAGCTTAAAATGAG
This sequence comes from Panthera tigris, assembly GCF_018350195.1. Taxonomy (NCBI): domain Eukaryota; kingdom Metazoa; phylum Chordata; class Mammalia; order Carnivora; family Felidae; genus Panthera; species Panthera tigris. Next base: position 39,658,668 of record NC_056670.1, read on the forward strand.
GACGGTGTTAGCATAGATGATTTAAAAATGCCTCTCATCCCTGATTTTCTCTGAGCATGCAGAGCACCTGATTTCAGAAGTGACTTCTTCCAAGAGGCTTGGCGAAGAGGCCAAGAGGCCTTCCAAGAGGCCTTCCAAGAGGCAAGGCCGCCACTCTCTGCCCTTGTCCATAACCAGAGTCTGGATCTGCTATGGCAAGATGTCAGGAGGAGACAAGATAGGGAGGCGGGAGGAGCGCTGAGCCCTGCCAAGGTTCAGAGCATACTTCTGGTGGAAAACATGTTCATGGAAAGGTCAAAGAACAGGAGGAGAGCGAAAAGGAAGTGAGAAGTGAAAAAGCAGACAGCTGTGAGTCTTGCTTCCTTAACCTTGAAGGGGAACATAAGGTCCTCGTTAAAACAATCCTTGTTCTGTCATCACCCACAGCCTGGTGACTCCACTACCCGTGCATGCCAGCACCCACCATGCAGCCAGCCTTCTGTGCTTCACGCAGAACTTCTTACTTCCCACTCGCAGCTGCTGCCCCACCGTACTCTCATTCTTCAACGCAAGCCTGTTTGCCCAAGGCGGGGTGCCTTAGATCCCGGATTCCCAGGAGGCAGTGTGCAACGGAATCATATGTCAGGTTGTTAAACATCCTGATTCATGGGCGCAATCCCCAGATAGTCTGCCGCGGTGGGTGTGGGGTGGTGTCCTGCAAACAGGACGCTTGACACACATGGGTGGACTCTGATAGAGCTGACCTTTGGGGTATGGCTCGAGAAATGTGACGCAAATCAACTGCCGGGGAGTTCTTTGACTACGCAAGAAAAATCCTAGGTTGTCACAGTGTGTGTGTGAAGTCACTGTGTGTGTGAGCCTGTTTTCTCGATGGAAGGGTGTGGTTTCTATTTTTAAAATCTTTCATTTTTTACGGTGCGACTTGTGATATCTTAAAGCTTTTACAAGTTGCTATATAAATATAGTATTATATGTCTACGTATAGTTCTCCATATGCAGAAATAATATATACCCTCCAAGAACATCATATTTATAGGTTAAAAATATAATATGTATCCAACTATTTACATAAAAGTGTCTGCCCCTGTTCACATGTGATACACATAAGAAATTTAAACCTAATAATGTACTTTTGTTGCAAATGTATTGTATAGATACGTAGAGCCCCATATCTGTCCATAGCATGCACAGTTGTATGTTTCTATGGATTTAACGGTTATTGTTTATTTGAGGTATAGTATCCATCACTTTCTAATTGACTGATGATATTAACTGAATAATCCATCGTGCCTATTATGAGTACAGGAAGGAAAAATTATGGAAAGACAAAAGGAAATAAAATGCATGAAGGGAGTGTGCCAAGGACTTGCAGAGATTGTATCGCATTGATCAGTACTTGTCCTTACAAAGCTCCCCCTTCAACAGTAGAAAGTAAGTGTAAAAATGCAAGCAAGCAATGCTGACGTAGTAGGATGCACACAGTAATACAGGAGAACAGATGAGGTTGAAATTAGTTTTGCCTGTGAACTTAGTTTTATAGAAACAGTGCTTTCTGGGCTTTAAGGATGAATAGTTTTTCACTCTAATCACTTCTAGGTGCTAGGAGTCCAAGCATGAGCAGGACACAAATCCATGTCCTTGTGGAACTTACTATTATTTTTAATGTTTCTTTATCTTTGAGGGAAAGAGTGTGTGGCAGGAAGGGCAGAGAGAGAGGGAGACAGAGGATCCGAAGCGGGCACAGAGCCTGATGCAGGGCTTGAACTCACAAACCATGAGATCATGACCTGAGCCGAGGTTGGAAGCTTAACTGACGGAACCACCCAGGTGCCCCTTATATTCTCCAGGGAACTTATATTCTGCAGGGAAAAAAGATAGGTAGAAGATAGTCCCACAAAAATGAATGCCCCCTTTTGATCTAGGTAGAAGGGGAAGGACAGACAAGGGCGTGAGGGACAGAAGAATGATAACACTTTTGAGGGTCTAGACATGGTTCAATGTGCGTGGAATATAAAGTGGAAGAGTGAGTGTGGAGAAGAACAGAGCTGGGAACAAGTCAAGGGAGAGATGATGATCTTTCAGGTCAGGATCAAGTTTAAAGAAACCTTTCCCCATAGAGTACTTAAGTACTTAAGTACATAAGCCCATAGAGTACTTAAGTACTTAAGTACATAAGTCCCTGAAAGGGTCCCTGTAAAACAGGCACGTCATCAAAGCAGTGGCACATGAACAAGGCCACGTTGGCCACAGAAGGGGACTGGATTGGAGGCTATGAAACTATAGCCAGGAAAACCAATGAGGAGACCAAGGAGAAATAGTGGGGGATGAGTGGAGCTGTCTACAAGGTCAAACAGATGTGTCTGGGTGACTGACAGATGTGTTAGAAGAAGGATAAATGAAAGACAGAAAGATGCTAAAGACAATTGCCATGATTCTGTTTAGGCCAAATAGTGGATTTGCTGAGAAAGGGAACACCAGAGAAAAAACAAGTTTTGGGATCGTTTATTAAATTTCTGACTTTTATAATAAAAGTTGACAAGCTTATGAAACATCCAGATGGAATAAAATTATTTGCAAATCTTATGTCTGATATGATAAAGAACTTGCAGCTAGAATAAAAAAGGAACTCTTCTGTTTAATTTTTAAAGTTTATTGGGGCGCCTGGGTGGCTCAGTCGGTTAAGCGTCCAACTTCGGCTCAGGTCATGATCTCGAGGTCTGTGAGTTCAAGCCCCGCGTCAGGCTCTGTGTTGACAACTCAGAGCCCCTCCCCCTGCTCACACTCTGTTTCTCTATCTCAAAAAGAAAGAAAGATTAATTTTTTAAAGTGTATTTATTCGTTTTGATAGGGGGGAGAGGCAGAGGGAAGGAGAGAGAATCCCAAGCAGGCTCTGTGCTGTCAGCACAGAGCCCAACACAGGGCTCGATCCCACCAACTGTGAGATCACCCACCAACTATGAGATATGACCTGAGCCCAGGTCAAGAGTCGGATGCTTAACTGACTGAGGCACTCAGGTGCCCTTAGGGGGTTAGAACTTTTAGTCACTCTCCTCTCACACATACCTCCAAGGAGGGGAGAGGGGCTGGAGGCTGAGTCAGCCAAGAGACAGTGACTTAATCAATCCTGACTATGCAGTGAAGCCTCCGTAAAGAGCCTAACAGACAGGGTTTGGAGAACATCCAGGTTGGTGAACACGTAGAGATGGGAGAGAGAGGCACACCTAGAGAAGGTATGGAAGCTGTGTACCCTCTCCCCGTGCCTCACCCTGTGTATGTCTTCATCTGGCTGTTGATTTGTATCCTTTATCACATTATTTAATAAACTGGTCCTCAAAACTAAGCTTTTCCCTGAGTTCTGTGAGCCGCTCTTGCAAATTAAGAGAATCAAGGAGAAGGTCATTGAAACTTCCAGTGCATAGAAGATTGGTCAAAAGTATGCAGGTAACAGCCTGGAGCTTGCAAAACCGGCCTCTGAAGTGGGGGGAGCAGTCCTTAACCTGTACAGTCTGCTGTTACCTCTGAGTAGGCAGTGTCAGAGGTGAGTTGAATTCTTAGACTTCCTCCTGGTGTTGTAGGGGATGTGGGGACCCCCCCAACCCGACACACACATTGGAATTGGGTCTGAAAATCTTAAAAGAGTTCCAGATTTATAAAGTCATTTTCTATGTTCTTCTAAGAAACTGGGGCATGACTGAAAGTTTTTAGAGAGTGATTAAATAACCTCAGAGTTTGCATTCTATGTGAAAATTCCAGAAATCATGAATTTGAAAGGATTTGTGCTCATTCCAACTTTATGTTCTCAGTCCACGTAGAGGTAGCATGGTAGAGCAAATAAGGCATTTTTAAAATTCATTCATTTTATCACTCACTTACACATTCGACAAACATTGGTAAACACCGACAATCTGCCAGGTATTTGATTAGGCACAGCTAAGTGAGTAAATAAACAGGATCATCTAACCTGGTGAGAAGCACTCTAAAGAAAAACATCAGTTTCACATGATGGAATGTGAGGTAAATTGTAATATGAGAACCAAGTGATGAAAAAAGGAAGGCAAGTAAAACTTATGGGAGGAACACTTCAGGCAAAGGAACAAGTTCCAAGGCTCCAAACCAAGAGAACCCAGAGTGATTGGAGCCTGGTCATCAAGGAGCTTGTTAGGAGATGAGGCTGGGTCAAGGCTATGACAAGGGGTTTGAGTTTTATTTTCAATGAAGCTAAGCTCCCGGAGGACTTCAAGTGGAAGCTGGTGACCATACGTTACATTTTAAAGGCTCCCTCTGGTTTCTTTGTAACAAATGTTTCTATATGTTGCAATCATGGGGTTCATTTACACACACACACACACACACACACACGCACACGCACACGCACACACAGACACAAAAATCACTTCTCTCATTTTGGGAATAGGGTAGGAATGTAGGTTCCTACCTTTTGTAATGTTAAGCTTGGTCATATTATTGGCTTTGGCAAACGAATTACAAGCAGAGGTGATTTGTGTGACTTCTTGGTCAAAGTTTTAAAGAGCCCTTTCACAATTTATTATGCCCTTTTTGTTCTGCTTTGGGGATCATATGTGGAGATTGGAGCCTCCATTAGCTAGATTCCAGAAGGTCTCAGATGTGCTGAGCACTTTCTGTGTACTCCTTCCTCACTTGTTTAAGCCACTGAGATTTTTGCTTTGTTTTGTTACCACAGCATAATCTAGACTAACTGATCAACACGGCATGTTTAGGGAATTTCCATCTGAGTCCTGACTTGCCAAGCTAGAAGCCATAACCCTATTTCCTAGCTTCTTTTGTGGTAGGAGCACAAGTGTGATATAGGCATTTTCTATCTCCTACTTTTTCAGTTTTGGAAGATTGTATGTTTCTAGGAATTTATCCATTTCTTCTAGGTTGTCCTGTTGTTGGCATCTAATTTTCCATAGTATTCTCTTATAATCCTGTGCATTTCTGTGGTATCAGGTGTTACTTCCCCTTTTTCTTTTCTTATTTTATGTATGTGAGTACTTTCTCTTTTTTTCGTGACAATTCTGGCTAAGGGTTTGTCAGCTTATTTATCTTTTCAAAGATCCAGTTCTTGGTTTTATTAATTTTTTTCTTTTCTTCTTTTTTTTCTCTCTCTCTATCCTTTTTCTCTTTGTGTCAGTTATTTCTGCTCTAATACTTATTATTTTCTTTTATTCACCTTGGGTTTTGTTTGCTCTTCTTTTTCTAGTTACTTCAGGCGGAAGATTAGATTGTTTGAGTTTTTTCCTGTTTCTTGAGGTAAGCCAGTATTGCTATACTTGCTTCTTAGAACTGCTCTTACTACAGAGATTTTGGACCATTGTGGTTTCATTTTCATTTGTCTTCATGTATTTTTTTAGATTCATTATTTATTTTGAGAGAGAGAGAGAGAGAGAGAATGACTAGGGGAGGGGCAGAAAGAGAGGGAAACACAGAGTCTGAAGCAGGCTCCAGGCTCTAAGCTGTCAGCACAGAGCCCAATGTGGGGCTCAAACTCATGGACCCTGAGATCATGACCTGAGCCAAAGTTGGACGCTTAACTGACTGAGCCACTGAGGTGCCCCTAAGCTTCTTAAAAAATGTACTATTTCCTTAATCCCTTAGTATGTAAATGTTTATTATGATTCTCTGGAACATTGAGAGCTACAGTTTTTTTTGGAGCAGAGTTCAGGAAATTGAGGTATACATCACTTTCTCTTAAAGTTTTCTGCTTTAAATTTATAGATTCTGAGAAGTAAAGACATTTATTAGTAAATCATTTGCTGGTTGGTAAGTTTTACCATGAACTCCTGTTGGTGCACAGAAACATGTTAAAAAATAACCCTATTAAACTGTGTATTTTTCCTCAAAGATATATAATCACTGTCTTTGACTAATAGTGATTAGTCACTTTGACTAATCAGTCAACACACCAAGAAATTTTTGGTCTCTTTAGGGAGAGTAGACAGAACTAAATATAACGTAAAAGAATGTTCGTCTCTAAAGGGAGTTAAAGTTTATCGGGAGTTTTGAGCCTGGAGAGATTCCTCACACCTGGGGTCACCTTTACTTTAAGAGACAAGACTTCTGGCCATCCTCCGCTGGCTTGGCCAGTGCCATTGAGCTTGTAAAGTTCTGTGGGATCCTGCTCTGCATTGGTTTGGCTGCTTGCCCTGATGGAAATTCTCATTTCTCCATCAGCCGATACCATAAACAAATATGCTTTATGTGCTGCTTTTGTGCTTATAGGATCGGCATGAAATATGGCCTTGGGCCACTTGAAAATGTAACTATAAAATTTTATGGGGGATAATGGTTCCCAGAGTGCTGTCCCCCATCTTCTACACTCAAACAACTTTTATGCAATGCCTACTGCTTCGGCAATAATTGACATGTCCTTGCAGAAACCAATCCAATCTCTGACTATTAATTATTTTTTAATATAAGATGGACTATTTAAACAAATATTCATGCTAGTGGAGCTTTGTGAAGAAGGGCCACGGTGAGGCTGAAGGAGAGGGGCTGCCCAGGAAAGGGTGACCAGCCATCCAACCAAGCTTCCACCGGGGGTCTTCACTTTCTTTCATCCATCAACCTTGTCTGTGGGCTCACCATCATTCTTTCTGGTAACCCATGCTTTGAATGCCCCCAGAATTTTGTGTTTTGGCTTCCCGGAGTCTGGTTTATGCTTAAAAATAGTTCACAAATAGATGTTATTTTGCTGTCTTTCCACCTCTCCTCCCTACCCGCCTCCCACTTCCTTTGTTTCTTATGTTTTGAAATGGATAACGTAAGCCCGTTTCTCATGTCATAACACACTGTGATCATTGGTCTGCTCAAGACCTTTTTTGGTTTTGGTTTTGTTTTCAACAAAACTGTGACTTTGTGTCTTCATTTCACGTAGTTGTTTCTATTTATACCTTTATGGAAACTTTTTCTGATTTGACTAATGTGGGTTTTTTTTCTTCTTTGGAGGGAGAAGCTGGAGATTCCCAAAGTTTGGACTGATATGTCATCTTTTGCACTCATTTATGGAAGTGGTATTTTCATAAATATCTCATTCTCTTTCTTATTTATTTTATACAGTTCCATGTTATTACTATGGAACCATGTTTGTACATATAATCTATTGCTTCCAATGATTATGGAGAAGAAGTTCAGTGTATATTCAACATGCTTAACTTGTCCAAATGATAGCCACTTACACCAGGTCTAACTCTCTGCTACCAGGCACTGTAATGAACATTTTTATACGTGTGCCCTTATGGATCTGTGTGAGACTCCTTTGTGGCATATGATCTAGAGAAAAAAGTTGCTGGGTTATATGTATTGCATGCATTCTCAAGAGTGATATTCTTTGAGTATGACCACAGGAAATGGCCAATAAAAATGGACACTGTCCATGGTTCTGGAGCAAGTTCCTGGGGGACCTCAGTTCTGCCAGGTATTACTATTTGAGGTAATGGACCATGAATGATCTAAAGGTTCCCTGAGAAAGATCCAGGTTATTTGTGGTGGCAGGAGGCAATTGAGAAGATCGAGAAGAAGCAGCTGTCAACCAATCAGAACAAAAACATTAACAGATACATGGTTCCTGTGCCTCCAGCTGGCACAGGAACTCATGTATTGACTCCATAGTGCCAGGCAGGGTCTCTGGAATGGAGCCCTGGTCCACACTCCCAAGAGCAGTGGGGGAATATTTTGAAAAGATGGACTTCTATCACTCCATCAGTTTGTTTCAGTGGTTTTTTCAGATTTCATTTTTTTCTCGAGTCAGTTTTATCATTTTTTTATGTTTCCACATTTGCAAATATTATAGAGGTTTTCAAATGCACTTATATATCATTAGTCAATATTCTCTCCCTCTCCTCTTTAAAATTTCTGTGTGTCTCTTCTAAAAGCTCTGAAAGCCCTAGCAGACATTATTAATAAGAGTGGTCAAGTTATATGTTTCTCCAGAAGTATTTCTTTTCTTTCCTTCCCTCCTCCTCCTCATTATTATTCTTATCCCTCTTTTCCTCTTGTTTGGGCCCTCCTCTGACAGTCTTACATGCTGTGCACAGAAGTAAACTATGGTCACCACTGTGTCTTTTTCTACATACACGCATGTCCAATGCTGCTACTTCTTATGAGCACTGCCCTGTCCATCATGTTCTGCCTCAGCCTCCATTATATAATACCAACTCCCAATTGACTCCAACTTTATTACTGAATACAGCAGCCCAGTGGCCCCACTGCTTCTACCTGTCAATCGTGTTGCAACGGTATCACCATCTTCTGGCAGATATGACGTTGCCCTCCTGCCACCTTTCTGCACACTTTTTCACTGCAGTGCCCCAAACAAAGGGCATTCTGTGTTGAATCTACTTTTTATGACTCTGTGAGAAAGATTAATAAGAGCACATGTGTCCTAGTATTTCAGAGAGATTTAGGAAGCCAGATCTGGAAGCTTTTAGTTATAGCCACCAACCCTTTCTCTACGACTCACATGCGAATATTGAAGGCCTGGATCAGGAGACAGATTTTTACGTCAAATAATAATGTTCTTCTTCTGAAACAGAGGCCAAGCTTGTTTGCTTGGTATTTCTGTCTTCGGGTGTGAAGGCTCCTCCGTTCCCTAAGGAAATGGACTTTTAGTAGATTAACTTCCATCAGTTCAGCTATGTCAGTACCCCAGGGATGTACATTGCTCCTTCTCTCCATTCCATCCAAATAAGAATGCCAAGGGAGAAAATAACTAGAAGATGGATAAAATGTTGGCAAGGGCCTAGTCAGTGTACCTTTGCTCCAAATATACCAAGTTACAGAGTAAACAAAAAGAGTCAGATAAAGTGGGCACAGATGACAGGTAATAGAGCATTAGAGTAATTTACAATTACAAATATGTCTGGGAAGTGCTTCCACCTCTGGATCGTATTTGGATGAGTCTTGGCAGTCAGAATTCATGAACCCACCTGCCCTGGGGATCATTTTGTCTCTTCAGTATGGCTTGTATCTCTTTACTGATTTAGTCAGTATGCATTATGTATCATAATCTCCAAGAGGCCAACATGATACTTTTCATTTCCAGGTTCTTATGAACCTTTCTTCCATTCCCCTACCTATGCAACAGATATTCTAAATCTTATAACACTTTTTCTATAATTTTTAAAGTTTAACTTAACGTCTGTGCTGGCTGACATGGTATGACATTCTTAAGCTTTTGACACCTTTTTCTTTATGAAAGAACCATTGATGAAGGCTAATGGGAGGTAAATTGTAATGTTCTTTTGTGCTTGAAGGAGTTACTTGTGGAATAAGAGAGAGAAGGCTTGAGGTTGAGTCCCAGATCACCAGCTCCTCAGACCTATGGCTGTGGCTAACTCATTCAACCTTTGTAGGTAGACTACCAGGCTTCTTTCTATGATAAAAAGTAGGATAATTACCCCTGGCTATTATGGTACCACTATTGAATAAAAATCGGTACGAGAACACTTTATTGTCTCTAAATTTTATGCATGTATAGCAAGATGGATAATATTTTATTTTCTTAACAACTGACTAGGGGCATTCTTCTTAGAATAGAACTAACTTTATTGAGTCGATAATTTGATGAGTATGCTAGGGGTAGAAGTTAAACCTCTAGTTGAACAGAGTAGCACAAAGTCTTCAAACTAAAATTTTGAACTGAGAACTTATAGAAGAGATTAGGGAATGTGTGATGAGTAGAGGGCATTGTAAGCACCCTGAGTATCTCTTTGTGAGAAATGTAGTATCTCCACTTGAATCTCACCCATCCCCACCCTCAGTCTTTACCATGTATCCAACACATCTGAATGTGTTGTAAAATCTGGTGGAAGGGGTCGTTTTTCATTTTGAGAAAGCCACTTCTGAAAGTGGTTGGAACGCAAGGTGTATGGTTGGGGTGCTTGCTCCTGCAGCATCTTTGTCTATACCAGATACATCGTTTTAGATGAACTGACCGAGAAGAAAAGAAACACAGTTGTTGAGTTAAATTCCTGTGGACGAATACTTCCCACCATTATTTCTTTGTAAAAGTTACGAGCAAATGTAACTACCAACCCCAAACCATGGCAGTGCAGGTCAGGCACTGGGAAAGAAATATGTTCCACTCGTATAGACAGCTTGGAAATTGAAGACCAAGTATAGGGTTCCTAGAATGTGCAATGGTTCCTAGAACATGGCAGAAAGAGTAGCTGATAGCTTAATTTGGGCTATAGAACCAGGGTTTCTTCTTGGTAGAGAAGGGGAGGGTATGAAGACATAGGCCTAGGGCAAGTTCTCAGCATATGGGTGCTCTGCAATTAGCATACAGACTTGAGAGCAACCATTTATGGTCAATATCACAATTTCTTCTGGGTTACAGTTGGTGGAAAGGCTCCCTCTTCTGGGCCAACATCCTGAAGTTCTCGGAAGCCTATGAATTCTGCCGGAAGTCTGGAAAGATGGCCACGGTTCCCAAACGTCTGGGAACCATAATCTAGAAGATGGTGAGGTGAGAGATGGCAACTGCTAGATATGAGTCCGTTACTGGAACTGTGTTTGGAATAAAGGCAGCAAGAGGAAGAGAAGCTTAATCCTCAGGTGTCCAGGGAGAGGCCCTGGACAGAGTGAGAAAGGCTTGTTCATTAGGAAACACTCCCCTGCCTTGACCCTCAGAGGAGCAGACCCACCCCCTACCAAGTTCCATATTCTGATCCTCTAAACCCTGCCAGGACAGAGGCAAAATCAAGGCACACCTGAAGAGGGCCAAACAGAACAGCAGGCCTCTGCATATGTGGGATACCCTTGGTTATTCTCATCTTTCCCTCATGTAACTTTGACATGAAAGTTCTTATTTTTTGTCCTTGGACCCAATTTAGCAAAATCCCCCATTTGAACCTCATGTTATCCATAGAAATGTAAGCAAGAATGCACAGAGTGAGATGGAAGAGTTTGCAAATGTTATGTCACTGAGACAGACCTTCCTCTTATCAATGGTGGAAACTTGGCACTTGTTAAGAGAATTTACTCAAAACTTGAGACTACGTGCATTTCAATATTGGACTTGAAAACTATCCCTTAGGGCTGCTGAGGAATTATTTCACTATCAGGAGAAATTATCTTTCCTGGCTTTTCATTTATTATTGATTAGAGTCCAGACACTGAAATTAACACATAAACTTGTAGGGATTGAGGAGTTATAAACGATTTTTGATCACCAGAAGTGGAAATGCTTTTCTTTCAGATAGCAAAATATAATCCCAAAGATCCATAGTTTTATGGTCCTGTAGAATTTTGACTAGTTGTGCATGTAACTTAGCAAAATCATTTCACTATCCCAGTTGAGCCTGACTATATAAATTTCTGTTCCTTAAATGCTCTTATAACAGCTTTACAAGCCTGTTGTTTAACTCATTAATAAGTTAAATTATCTTTGATATGTTGGTACAAGAGTCATGTTTTACTTTATTGTAGAAACATACATTGAGAGACTGACAGAAAAGTCTGGACAGTGAAAGAAACTCCCGTCTAGTAATTTTTACTCCTCTTCCAAATAAACCAGAGTCTCAGTTGCATCTCGTGACTGATTCCTTGATTTTAACCATTCATTGTGCGTAAACTTAAATCCCAGGGCATTTATCTTGTTGTATATACCCGGATAATTTATAGAAAGAATATGAAACTCAAGTCATGCAGAGTAGACACCATTATCATTTGGGCTCAACACTGTAATTTCCTACTGCTTGTCTGTCATCATTCTAAGGTTTCTTGTTTGATAAAGTCACCTCTGTTTCTTTTTAATGCTACCCACTCAACGCATATATCTGAAAACTGCTTATTTTCCCCCTGTTTACGTATGATGAGAAAATGCCTACTCATATTTAAAAGTATGAATTACTCTGATTTGAATAGATGTTCTAGCTCACTCACTTTTTCTTCCTCTTTTTCTGTGATTCTTAACTTTTTGAGGGTACACTTAGGTAATCTAATGAGACCTTTGGATCCCCCACGCTGGAAAAGATGGACATATACGTGATGTTTTGCAAATAATTACAAGATTCGAAAGATCCTATGGAGCTCGCTCTGTGAATCAATCAAGAATCTGGGAGCCACAAATCAGGAGACCCTCCTCTACCATTAAGTAAAGCCTTCCTATCTTTTTTTTTTTTTTTCCTGTTTCTAAATCCACATCCCTAGCCTCCTGTTTGAATTTTAGGACCATGTCCTGGGTTCTGTTTATAACCAAACTGTTTCAGCATCTTATTTCGTTCTGCTCCTGTGTCTCCCTTAGCATTGCATTTAGTTTTAACCATAATATGATATACATTTTTGGGACATGAATTGTATCTTTCACAAGAGATATGGTCTCATCTTATTTCTCTAATATATACTTTTCTTGATGTAACTTGAACTCCTAAGCCATTTATCTTGCCTTATGACTTTCCACATACCGCTAAAATTTAACTATGTGAGATGGAAATAGAAAAAAAGTCAAATGCCAGTTGATATTGTAAGTAATACCCACTCTTTGGGGCCAAGTGAACAACCCTTAGATAAAAGTTATCATCCTCACTGTATTGTTTTTAAAGAGGTTGTATTTTCCACTATACTATGGGTCCTTAGAAGCATACAAATATTATCATCTTTGAATTGTTCCCGTCCTGAGCGGACCATTTGGCACGGAGCAGCAGTTCATAAAACAGTTGAATGGATAATGAATGATCGAAGGTATTTGAAAAATTCTTTTCCTTCAAGCAGATATTGTGTTTTTCAGTCTCATGGTTCAATTACTGTTGGATTAGTTAGTAAACATACCCCACTTTCCTTCCAAGCGATCTATTACTATTGACATTGTGATTAATAATTCTAGTGTATAAACAGGGAAGTAAATGAAAATGGAATTTTGTGTGTAAAATATACACTAAATAGAAGAAAGAGAAGCAGTCAATATTTTGCAAATGGAAAGGGTCCAGACCATTTAAGGTACATCATTTTAAGCTTACAGACGGATGTATTTCTTGAATTTCACCTATGACCGGACTTTTGGAAGCTAAAGTCAAAACAGTTTGCCTAGAGAGGTATTTATTAGTTCTTGTACTTAAAAGTGTCTTTTCTGAAACACTGTGGACTAGAAGAAAGAACATGTGCTCTGGAGGAAAAGGACTGACTTAGAATGTGGGATTCATTCCTTTTAGCTGTGGGATCAAGACCAGGTATTTAACTTTTATATTTCTCATTTTCTTCATCCATAAAATTTGAAGTTATAGAACATATAGGGTTGTTCACTCATTTCATAAGTCAAATAATAGCAATATCTCAGGATAGTGCCTGGACTATAGGATGTATTAATACATGGAATCTATTAGTAGCTTATTTCTTCATGGTCAAGTTTTGCTCTGCAATTAAAATTTTAATTTACGTGGTGCCTCGTGCAGAGGATGTGAAATTTCCCACAGACATAATATATGTAGATTTGCTCATTATATAGAAACAATGAAATAGCAACAGTAAGGAGAAAGGGAGAAAACATAGTTGAAGTAAGAAAAGAAAATATGCAAAACCCACCTTTGAGCTTCCTGACAATGGTGATGGCTATGTAAACGAAATGGTAGAATTCAGAAACAGTTTGGATGTGTTCCCTGTTAACATGCATTCTTGCAAAGATCCACATATGACCCATTTCCTTCTTTTTAGGGTATCCTTCTTCAGATACAAACAACCAGATTATTGTAACGTATGGATGGTTGGGGCCTGATCCATTTCCCCTAGTTGAATGGCCCGCTCCTGTCTGTTATGAGATTATTTTACAGTCCTCTTCTTCAGATTATAAACTTCATTCCTCACCTTTTCCAATTTGCTGCCGTGAGGTTTGGGGAGAGAGGTAACTCACTGTTGTTGTCATACATTGATGAGGCTAAATTTGGAGAGAAAATTCTTAACCAAGTCTTTTATAGAGTGTAGAGTGCTCACCTTTTCAGAAGTCTTGGTGCCAGTTCTCTTTTTGTTAAGTCTGATCCTCTCTTTCTCATTCTCAATCAGGAAAATTGATAGGAAATTTTCCCCAGTAATCAATTTGCTAGTTCCTTACTCCAAGAGCCCAGCAGTCTGTTCTCCATCCCAGCTTTGACTTTTATCCCCGATTTATTTAAAGATTTTTCGTAAGTTATCCTTCTGTTTCCTTCTAAGATTTTTTTTCTTCATATTTCTGAAATCTCTTCACTGCATTTTCCTTGATATGGTCCCATGTTCAGTACATTCTGTAGAATTTTGAAAAATAATTTCATGTGTTTCCTATCTATTTTCGTATTTTGGGTAGATATTTTGGAAAAAGTTCTTTATAATTTAGATGCTTCCTGTTTGTTTAGCACTTTGGTCTTTCACGTGGACATCTGGAAGGAATAGCATCAAATAAATGGGCAAATTTTATCATTTTGGAGAAGCAGTCTCTTCCTTCTCTTGACTGAGAGGCATTTTTAGAAGATATTGTGTAAGAAAGAGGTAAAAGGTAATTATGTAAAGAGACTGCAAAGAGGGTCCAAACTCTGTAGTATGCTTCTTGAGAGAAGTATGCTTCTGAGGTACATAATCGAAACTCCCACCTCTCCACTTCTAAAGACAGTTAAGAGAGTTCACTCTGGCCTCCACAGTCTCCTTACCAACCTCAGTTAGAGTGCTAATTCACAGACAGCAATGTTCTGGGTATGTGGCCATCTTGCCTATAGTCTGTGAGATCCTCAAGGGTGGGGTGAAAACCTCACTTATCATTTTTGTCTGGTTTCTTGCCCCATGTCTAGCAACCTGTATTGGTCAATACATTTTTGCCAAAAGAATTAGCAGGAATTAATTGAGTGTCTCCAATTTCAGTCTTTCTCTAGAACTAGAAAGGGTTCTGTTTATGAACTTTGAAATTATTCCAATTATAGAACTATAATATGATTAGGGTGTTTTGTTTTGTTTTTTCCCATCCCTATACTTCTACCTGACAAGAACTCAGGAACAAATTTTTAGAGATGACCCTTATAATTTCCCCCATGCCAGTATTAAGAAACATAGCAAACTGTCCCGAAATGGTTACTGTAGGGACATTATGCTAGGCAGCCTTTACTCAAGAAGCATATTCTTGAAACTTCCTTTGATGCATATAAACCACATTTCATCTTTGGCCCTGTGTTCCCAATCTCACTTTCTGATTTTCTCTTGCTTTGTCTTTCTTCGGTTGAAATGATTTTCCAAACTAGTTCTTTAATTGTCATTTTCCTTTTTCTCACCTTCAGTAAGTTTTGTGCCTTCAGGCATGGCATTCAGACAGACTGATGGACTCAATAGCACAAAGCTCACCTCTGGTAACTGCCCCACTCCCCATCCACAGCAGTAAGAGACAGACACCCCCCCCACCCCCCACACACCCACACACCCACACACCCACACACCCACAGCAGTAACTGCCTTTATGGGAAGTCATAACAGCAGCTATCCTAAATTCACTGTGTAGTACTAAGAAAGGTCTGGGTTAATCAAAGGAAAGTATCATAAAGTTGGAAGCTACATACAGTCTATAATCAAAAGGAGCAAAGCTTCACCTTATGCATGATGGTTGGGGGGGGGGGAACTTTATTACTGCATGCATACAGCCTCAGATCTCAAAAAAGGAACAATTTTTGTTGTGCAAGAATTACATTTGCTTAATGTTACAATTGCCAATATCTTACTTTATCCTTTTTGGAGACATATGTCTAAAAGATTATAGACATCATCAATCCTCCTTTTAAAAGAGATGGAGAACAGAGGCTCAGAGAAGCTAAGCAAATTGCCCAAAGAATAAACAAATAAGTAGCCATAGGACTTGGACTCAGAACTTCTAACTCCAAAAGGCATATTATCACAAGCACTTTCTATTGAACCCTAGGGTTTGTAAAACGCTCTCACATAATCAACACATTTAATTCTTATAATTTTCTATTAAATTGATATTTTCTATATTTTACTAATAAGAGTTTCTACCAAAAGCTGCCCCAGAGTTGGAACCAGAACATACCCCAGGCTACTTGTCTCTAAATCTATGAATTTTTGACTGTCATTACTGAACGTTCTGTCCATCATATTTGCTCTAAGAACAGTGATGAAGAGAATTAAAAGTAATGTTGAAATTATGTTTTGTTAAAGTCAAAATTATCAGTGACATAAAGATTCTTACTTTAAGCTCATTGCAACTCTTACTTTAACTCATTGCAGCAAATGCTTTATCTGCACACGATGACAAGGATCATCAGATAATCTGATCACTAGCCAAAGTGATCAGGGTAAGATGTTCTTGAAAAAACAGTTTGTTGTGGGTTGGAGGGACACAATTCAATCACCCGCCTCCACCCTCATATGTTGAAGTCCTAACTCTCAGTGCTAATCCTCAGAATGTGACTATATTTGGAGATAGGATCTTTAAGAGATAATTATGTTAAAATGAGGTCATTAGGGTGGATCCTAATCGATTATGACTGGTATCTTCAGAAGAAGAGGAAATATGGATACAACCACAGACAGAGGGAAGATGATGTGAGGACCCAGGGAGAAGGTGGTCATCTACATGCCAGAGAGAGAGGCCTAGAACATGTCCTTTCTTCAATGGCCTTAGAAAAAACCGATCCTGGTGATACCTTGTTCTTGAACTTGTAGGCTCCATAACTATGAGAAAATAAATTTCTATTGTTTAAGACATGCAGTCTGTGGTACTTTATTAGGGCAGCCCTAGAAAACTCACAGTGTTCATAAATAATTAATTAAGCTAAATCAAAGATGACTTTGCCAGTCTTGAGAAAACAGCAAACTATCTTTGATGTGACAATAAGAATTTCAGGGTGTATACACATGCAAATTTCATAACTAAAGAATATTAATCTAGCCTCTCACTCTCCAGGATACTGGTAGTGCAGTCAGAATTAGGGAGATATCAAGCATTAAATCTTGAAATTTTATAGGACTGATTAGATTATAGGGGTTACCTCTCTTCTAGGCATAAGGAAAGTAACAATTAGAGCTTGCTTACAAAGATTTTATGGTAAGCAAGGATAGTTTGAGGTAATAGCAGAAAGCCCAATATCCTAAATTATCCTCCAATTTTTGTAGTTCCATTTTCAAAATCATTTTAGCGTCAAGGATTTTCATTTGTTAACTTATTATCAGGACACCAGTAGCTTCCCTTTACTTTTGCCACCAAGTGAATTGGTATCAGTTAGCAGTAATCTATTTGGACAGTTGAGTATCAACAGTCTATTTAAAGATAATGACTATAAACTGGCATATGCTACGCTAAAGAATTTCCTATAATTTTCCTTTTATAGGGAAGTGTAGAAAAAGAAAAAAAGGAAGTTTTTTCCTTTTCTACCCTTGTAGGTTCTTGGCTGGGGCTCTGTAACAAAAGACAGATGAACAAGAGAAAAACAAATAGAGGTTTATTAAGGTGTGCATCTCATATGCACATGAGAGAAACTCAGGGATGAGTAGCTCAAAGGGGTGGCTAGGGCTTAGGCTTTGTAGCATCTTAACAACAACAACAACAACAACAACAGCAACAAAAACCCAGTAAACTTTTAGATAAATGACAAGACACAGGAAAAGGACCTTGAATGTCTATGGGGTGGCAAATCGTGGAAAGGCAAATATTTAGGAACCTACTGGTAGAGAAAGTTTCCTGAGTAAAGTTTGTTACCCAGATTCCTCTGGTGCCATCTCCAGGCTTGTAAGAGTCTAAAGTTGTCTCTGCTGATTAGCTTTTGTTCTTTCCGGTAGAGATTTATAAATTTAAATCCTCCTTTTAGGCAAATAGTGGGAGGACAGAGAGTTTTACTTCTCTCTCAGCTGACTTCAGCTCAAAATAATCATTATGTCAAAGTGACATACTAGTGGCAAATTCTGCTATCCTTCAGAAGCTCCTCTGTAAAATGAAGTGGTAAGAAAGTCCATATGAAAGTCATAGGTTTTGAGAGCTGCAAGGAGTGTTAATTCATCCAGCCCAGAACTTAATACCAGAGATGTACATCATACTCCTCTATGAATTGTTTGACGTAAAATATAGCTGAAAACTCCATGTTCCATAAGCCTGGGATGAGCCCTGAGCATCCAGAGCTACAAAAATTATCAGAGGTGATTCTGAGTCTCGCTGGTGATGAAGAACCAGGGCTCCCTTACTCATTGGCATCTGCAATGACCCAGGGCTCTGGGGCTGGAACAGGCCAAACTCTTCTGCTGCATCGTAATTTCCTCCAACATTCATCCTATGTGTTTTCTTGTCCCCTCGCCCCATCGCCGTAACTTTTCCCTAGATTTAAAGTGACTTTGGCAAAAAAGAAGATGAGGAAATCACAAAAGCCTTATCAGATAAATGCTCAAGCAATCAGAAAAAAGAAAAAAAGACACTCACCTCATCATCATCTTTTTTACTCCCTGGTGGGTGTGATTTCTATTTCAACATCAGCCTGGCTGGGCAGCCCCTAATTAAATAGCTTCATCAGCTACTGGCTTTGAGATAACAGTGAGAACAATAAATGATAGGATATGACTTCAGAAAAATACTTGTAGCTAATGAATCACAATCATACACAGAATTTCAAGTGTACATCCCAGGAAATATACCGAGTTAGAATATTGTGACTGGAATTGCTAACAGCACTAACAAGAACACTGGACCTTATGTTTTCCGTACTATAGGCCTTCAATTCTTTGGAAACTTGACTAACTCAAATTTGCCTACTCTTCCCCTTCCTTTATGTTAAATATTAGTCATAACAAACATATACATGGCACCATGTACCTATTTGCCAGTTGCTTCGAAACCTGTATCTTAGGTCTTATGTATGTAAATGGCAATGCTTTTTATCTAGATTTCCTGAAGAAGGACTATGTTTATGTCTTCAATTTATTTTAATTGCTTAGCAGCACTTAGCAAGACTTTCCAATTACTTCAGAGATTGGATGGTCCAGTCTAGTGGAAAGAACATTTCCATAGGAATCTGACATCTTGAATTTGAATTTCAGCCTACATGCAAGGTAAGCCATGGTTACTTAAACCTGTTTCCCAAATTCAATGAAGTATTTATAAGCTTTGATTTATGAGTTGTTGGGAGCATTAAATAAAACATGCCAAAGTGCTTTGAGGATTACAGAGTGTTGTGAATATATAACGACTTTCTGGTCCAGTTCCATGGACACGTTGACACATTCATTAAAAATGACACAATTAATTTCCAAAGGCAATTAGTCTTTTAAAAATACATATTATATTATTTAAGTGTGAAATGCAATAAAGGAAACATTTAAAATGGAGTTGGGAGGTCAGCACGGGGGCCTCTCACGTTTATTTCACTCTGACTACTTGCCCTCAGTTGCAGACCCCAACAGGAAGAGAGGTACATTGCATTCCTAACAGGAAAAAGCTTACTCTACTACTTCAGTAGGAGATAGGATCTTCCTTGCCCACCAACAGGCTCAGCCAATAAAAAAATACCTCAGCTCAGTGGATGAGAAACCATCACCACCTGAACACTTGCTTTCTTCCAGTGGATTTCATCCAAAGCAACCCTGGCCAGCTTCCTTCTTTTCTTTGTAAAGTTTCTTTCCTTCCATCTCTGGGACTTGCCTCTGGTCTGCCATAGCTTTAGTGTCCCAAATTACCATTCCCCTGCTATTCCCAAATAAATCCATTTTGTTGGTAAAATAACTAGCTGTTTTACCTTTAAAGTCAACAAATTGTAATTTTTTAGGTTTGGTATTACTGCCTCTTATATGGGAAATAATGGAAACCGAAAAACTAAAAATGTAGTATAAATGTAATGAGATTTTATTTTTTGCTAATATCTTTGGTTCTATTCTTTTGTACTATTGGGGCGATCGCCTATCTATTTATTATACAATCTTTCACATTTATGACACAAGTAACACTTCCCTAAAACCATTCAGTAAATGTAATGGTATCTTTACTTGGTGCATGTTGTGTTGGTCCCAACCTATTGATGGTAATGCTCTTGCTAGAAATGCCTGTGGCACTTGTTCTTGCAGATTACTTGTAGAAGCTCCACCGACATTTCCCCAGCTGGGGCCACTGTCGTGGGTGGGCTGGCCCTTGTGGTTCGTATGATTGCAGGATGCACTTCAGCAAAAAACCATCAGGGAACATTGAGGAACAAGTCTTATTACTAAAAAGTCCTGGAGGATATACAACGTGCCCCAGGACTACACAGCAAGGTCACAGGGAGGTGGGGAGGGGGAGTTGTGGGGGGAGAACCTGTGGCTTTGCCTTCGCTAGAGACTGATGGCTGGGTGTCTTGGGGTTTCACAGCACCACACATTATTGGCTAATTTGAAGCATTAAAAATGGAAACCAGGGCACTGGAGGCAGGGTTGCTCAAGCGGTCAGTTATCTAGGTCACCCGGTTTTCTGAAGGAGAATTTCACGACTATGCATGACCTAGTTCTTTATCTCGTTGTTTTGCAAGTAGCTGTGTCATACAGTTGGCAATATGTTTACTCAGGATGGATGTCTTTTATTTTTTATTTATTTATTTATTTATTTTATTTTATTTTTTTTATTTTTATTTTTTAATATATGAAATTTACTGTCAAATTGGTTTCCATACAACACCCAGTGCTCATCCCAAAAGGTGCCCTCCTCAATACCCATCACCCACCCTGCCCTCCCTCCCACCCCCCATCAACCCTCAGTTTGTTCTCAGTTTCTAACAGTCTCTTATGCTTTGGCTCTCTCCCACTCTAACCTCTTTTTTTTTTTTTTTCCTTCCTCTCCCCCATGGGTTTCTGTGAAGTTTCTCAGGATCCACATAAGAGTGAAACCATATGGTATCTGTCTTTCTCTGTATGGCTTATTTCACTTAGCATCACACTCTCCAGTTCCATCCATGTTGCTACAAAAGGCCATGTTTCATTCTTTCTCATTGCCATGTAGTATTCCATTGTGTATATAAACCACAATTTCTTTATCCATTCATCAGTTGATGGACATTTAGGCTCTTTCCATAATTTGGCTATTGTTGAGAGTGCTGCTATAAACATTGGGGTACAAGTGCCCCTATGCATCAGTACAGGATGGATGTCTTTTAAAACAAATGCCTGGCACAAATGTCAGGCACTTACACTACATTTCATATAAACAAGGAGGCAGAAAGGAAATCAGAGGTGTAGAATCTTAAGGAGGGGCGGTTTACCCACCATCAGTGGAACCATATTTATCTGTGCTTTCCCCAATTTTCTAATTTATCTGATCCAAAACAGTAGAAGGGATCATTCCTTCAAAATGGACTGAAACATTATTTGTTTCTAGAGAGATGCTTGGGATTGGTTACAAAAGGAAGAGTGATCAAATACATATTCCCTTTTTATGTTATCTTATTTGACTCGAATATGATTGTAAGCTCTTAGAGACATGGAACAAATATATTATTCATTTTTGCATATTGATTTTTAAAAAGGAAATTTTATGCCGATTATGAGTGATATAAACAGTATAGAAATACTAGACAATAAATAAATTTATAAGGATGCCAGCGAAAGTCATCCATAATACTGCTCTCAAGAGCTAAAACCATTTGGTGTGTTCTTTCAGACTTTTTTTTTCCTTCTAATATGTTTCCTTACAAAAATATGTGTTTATGTATGATTATAGAGAATGGGACAATATTTTACATGCTGTTTTGGAAGTTATTATTCTCATTTGATACTATACATTAGTCATGTTTCAAAGTAAGTGTGGGTGTACATCATCATTTGTCATGATTTTAGCTTATTTCCTTTAATGGAATGGTCATGATTTAATCTTCCCAACATTTATATTGGGCACTTCCAATGCCAGAGGCATTTCCAATTTTTTATTGTCATAAACAATGCTTAGCTTTGAGGACTGTTATCTAATCTACAAAACAAGAGTAAGAAAGCCTACTGCCCAGATTTTACGTGGGGAGTACATAATGTTTGAGTAAGCCGACACAGCATATATTCATACACAGTTTTTCATGTTATCTAGATTTTGAAGTGTGTTATCATATGAATGGGGACTGTATAGATTCATAATTTAAAATTATCTCTGCATCTGTATACATATCATTTCTCTTTCCTAATACTTGTGGTGTCGCTTGACTATATTTGTCTGAAAGTGTGAGGTCTTTCATTCAACAAACATCACGGATGATCTTTCTTGTGTTGGGCACAGTGCTAACTGTTAGGGATACAACGGCTGATAAGGCAGTCGTAGTTTGTTCTCTAATGGGGTGGACAATCTCATGGTAGACACAGATTTTAAAAAGAGGAGACAATGAGCAAAGAACGTTGAATTTTGGTAAGTGTTATGAAGGAAATGAACAAGGTTTGGAGAATGAAAATAATGGGGAGGGGTTGCATCAGATGAAGTGTTCAAGGAAGTTCCTTTCTGAAGAGGTGACATTCAAACTCTGAGATATAAGATGTCAGAAGGTGAAAAAAGAAACTGTAGTAAATGGAAACATCTGGGAAGGACGGGAGACTGGCAGACACAAAGTTGGAGACTTAGGATGGGTTAATATAGTGCAGACTCCATAGAGTACAAGAAGGAGATTTGGTTTTAACAAAGCGCAGGTGGGAAGCACAGATGTATGGACATCTTTTATTGTTTTTCTTTAATTTTTTTTTAATGTTTGCTTATTTTTTAGAGAGAGTGAGCGAGCGAGCGTGAGTGGAGGAGGGGCAGAGAGACAGGGGAACAGAGGATCCAAAGTAGGCTCTGCACTGACAGCTGAGAGCCCAATGCGGAGCTCCAACTCAGGAACCCTGAGATCATGACCTGAGCAGCAGTCGGATGCTTAACGAAGGGAGCCACCCCGGTGCCCTGCTCTTCCTTAAGTTGTAAGTTTCACTTACATTATTTTTCCCTTTATAATGGGACCAGATAGTTGTAAAACATTGTCTTTCTAGATATGCCTCACCCAACACTGCATTTGTTCCATGTGTCACCTACTTTTTAATGTTGGTGAAATATTAGGAAGAATGTGTAACATTTTGTAAATTTAAAAAATTAGCCCTTTGACTCTTTCTAAGTTACCGGGAGGGATGAGTTCAAGTCTTCAATTACGATTGTGGATTTTTCTGTTTCTTTGGGATCTGTCAATCTTTGCTCAATATATTTTGATACTCTGTTTTTAGTTGCATACAAATTTAAAATTGCCTATCTTCCTAATGAATGGAGGCTTGTAGTGACATGTCCCTTTTTACTCGAGTAATACTGTTGCCTTAAAATCTCCTTTAAAAATTATTTTAACGTTTTTGTTTATTTTTGAGAGAGAGAGAGAGAGAGAAAGAGCAGGGGAGGCACAGAGAGAGAGAGGGAGACACAGAATCTGAAGCAGGCTCCAGGCTCTCAGCTGTCAGTGCAGAGTCAGACACGGGGCTCAAACTCATCAACCATGAGATCACGACCTGACCAAAGTTGGCACTTAACCGACTGAGCCACCCAGGTGCCCCAGAATCTTCTTCGCTTGCTGTTTATGTAGTTAGAACAGTGTTCTTGTGGTTAATGTTTCCATGATATCTTTTTCTTATTTGCCTGTTTTAGGTTTTAAAAGTATTATCTCTCTCACAAACACAGACACAGAGCTTTCCATTTGCTTTTCTCAGTTATATATCTTAATTTACTGCACTTAACTTTCATCAGTAATTTTCTTTATGATCTGTGGGTTTTGTGTCCTGCTTAGAAAGACTTTACTTGCAGTTTGCAAATTTAGTCACTCATTTTGTTCAAAGATTTGTATGGTTGTGTACTTTGTGCTTAAGTTTTTGTCCCACTTGAAATATTTTTCTCTGTAAGGACTGAGGTAGTAATGTAAAGCTTTGTAGGGTGGGAAGGCTATTGACCAGTGGATTCTGATGTATAGTAAGCGTTTAGAATAATGTTAGGTGAATCTAACATAACTTATGCATTAATTTCTTGTAGTTAGCACACAACAACCCTATAAAGCTATTCTTTTATCCATTTCTTTGAGGAGAGAGTTGAATGTTAGGAAGGTGAAACAAACTTTCCAGAGTCATACACCTAAACATTGTCTATTTATTGTAAAATTTCTTTAAAACATCTTATATCCATTTTTATTTCTGATTTCTATTTCTTATGTTATATATATTTATTTACTGTATTTTTCCGTATGGAAAACATTTTCTTTTGTTTTGTCTATCCTTAATTTTAGAAGACATGTATATTCCTTTATGTTGGTCAAAAACCTATACCACCCTTTCAACTATTTTTTAACATTTATTTACTTTTGAGAGAGAGCGAGAGCTTAGGAGTTCACATGAATTGGGGAGGGGCAAAGAGAGGGGGGCAGAGGATCTGAAGTAGGCTCTGTGCTGATAGTAGTGAGTCCATTGCGGGGCTGGAACCCACCAACCATGAGATCATGACCTGAGCCAAAGTCAGATGCTTAACTGACTGAGCTACCTGGGTGACCCCCAATTCAACCATTTAAAAAAAATTTTTTTTAAATATTTATTTAATTTTGAGAGACAGACGGAGACAGAACGTGAGTCAGGGAGAGACAGAGAGAAAGGGAGACACAGAATCCAAATCAGGCTCCAGGCTCTGAGCTGTCAGAACAGAGCCTGATGCGGGGCCCGAACCCACGAACAGTGAGATCATGACCTGAGCCGAAGTCGGACTCTCAATCGACTAAGCCACCCAGGTGCCCCCCAATTCAACCATTTCTGAGTGTGCAGTACAATAGTGTTAACCATAGGCACATTGTTGTATAACAGATCTCAAGAACCTTTTCATTTTGCAAAACCCAAACTCTATATCCATTGAACAACTTCCTTTTCCCCCCTAGTCCTCAGAAGACATATATTCTTAAAAGTTTCCAAAGTATATTGTACTTATATTTTTAATTATTTACATCAAGAGTATCTTTGAAGTTACCCAGTTGAAGTTTGAAACCTAGGACACATTTTCTCCCTTTTCCTAACTTCAAGTGTTTCTTAAGAGAATCTGAAGTTTATTTCCATACAATTATACATAATTGCTTTTGACCTATGTATTTTTAAAGAAGAATGTTTAGGCCAATTTTTCAGCTTTCTAACCACATTTGTAAGACTTAGAATTACCTCTACTTTTAAGTGGCTTGAGCTCACTTCAAAATCATTTCTGTGACTTTCCTGTGACTTATCTCATTATTTCAATCTTTCTTTGATGATTAGAATATGTATTCAAGAATTTCTTTCTTTTAGGCTGTGGGAATACCTGCTATGGTTTTTGAGTCCTTGACTATGTAAGACTATTTCTTATTGTTCTAATAATTCCCAATGACACATTAAGAGTTGCTTTTTATAGCAAATTAAGAGTTTGAAGGAGTTTTCAACTATGATTTCAGGTATAATATTACTTATTTTTATAGTTAAAAAAATCTTTTTAGTGTTTATTTTTGAGGGAGAGAGACAGATCATAAGCAGGGAGGGGCAGAGAGAGACACACACAGAATCCAAAGTAGGCTCCAGGCTCTGAGCTGTCAGCACAGAGCCTGATGTGGGGCTTGAACTCATGAGCCATGAGATCACCACCTGAGCCAAAGTCGGACGCTTAACTGACTGAGCCACCCAGGCGTCCCTAGTTTTTATTTCTTTTTTAATTTTCCTTCTTTATCATATTAATCATTAACGTTTAGGTCTGCTGGACCCAGTCATCATGTACAGATATAAAACCATATATATTTATAAACAAAGATGTAGTTATAACCATAGGTATAGCTATTGGTTACTTTGTTTCTGGTTGCCATTTTATCTGGCTATGTATTTGCATAAAGATATGCGTGGCTTGAGTATGGTTGACCAGTGGACTTCAAACAGTTTTGATTGCACATATTTATCAGTAAAAGTCTAAGCAGGTACCTCAAAAAATCATGTATTTGTTTAACAGTTGTATATATACAGTACTATTAATCCACATATTAAATGACAAAGTTCAAATTATTTCCAAACATTTTAGAAACAATTATAAAAAAATTAAAAAAAAAAAGCAGTTATAAACACATGAGATTTTCTTTCTGGCACCACAGTTGATGTCTGTATCTTTTTTTTTTTTTTTTTTTTTTTTTTGGTTGTCCGTTAGGCTGTAAGCAAGGATCACGTCTTATCACCACTGCATCCCCCCTGCCTTCCACAGTGCCTGGAACCTTTTGATGCTCAGGAAATGTTATAGAATAATCTAATCTTTTGGACTAATAATGGCTCATACATATGTTAAGTTTACAGATGTTGAGGCAGTTACCTGGAGAGAGAAATTCGTTTGCGAAAGTCACACTGCTTTCATTCTAGACCTGTAAATCTGTCTTGCACTCCAAAGCTGTTCAAAATGGCGGTGCAAAGGCCAAATTCCACGGCTTCCTTGTGGGCCTGTCATAGGAATTGAACGGTGAAGGGGAAAAAGGAGGATACATTTCATTTTGATATCCCCAAACAAATTTAATCAGCTTAAATTTATGTTTTTTTGTTCACACAAATACAATGATAAACACAAAAAAACCAAACCAAGATACGGTTTAAAAGTCATATCCTGGCACAACGCTGTCTTATTTATAAGGTACCTATTATCTCTAAGTAGATTTATATATGTGCATGGCACTCATATTTCCTTTTGTCTTCTGGCAGCAAATAGACCTCTAAATGTGAGCATAATTAGTATATACCCACACAGTATAGAAGGACACGTGTACATTTTTTATTAAAATAATGAATAAATTATATAAAATACTTTTATAGGCATTAAATACATATGATTAGTTTTAATATTATTAATAATTGATATTTTTAGCTTTTATCCTAGAAATACCATGGGGATTATAAAGCCCCACTGCCTGGGATAAAGAGTTGAGACAGGACAATCTATTTCCAGAGAAAATATTAGGTGCCTTATCTATCTTGCAGCAAAGCATGGCTATGATAAATGCGATCAGTTTTGATACTGGAAAGTTATTGAAGTATCCACGAGATGGCTGATCCAGAGTCTAGGATGATTTATTCACTGGCACATGGCCAATGTGGCCACTAAGTCTTATTTTACAACACTAATTGGCTACGTTGATTGCAACCATTAAAATTAGCATGCTTTTTGAAAAACCAACTTTCTACTTTGTGTCTTTATTAGAACACAAGTCACAGACAGCCTTTTAAGACAACAGTCAGCCTGATGCCATACTGTATGGGTTATCAAAAGAATAATCCAAACATAGCTAATACTGTTCAACTTTTCCTAATTACTTCAGAATGAATCACCTTGCTTTTATATGCATAACTCATAAATGCAGTTATGGGGTAACAAGATTGCTTCTCACAAAATACATATGAAAGCCACTCTGCTTAGCGTTGTCTTCCCTATAGTTTCGGGAGATAAATATCTTCGGATCGCTGCATACCTCAACAATTAATAGATGACTAAGTCCTATAGAAAACCTGAAAGATAGTTTGATGACTCCCCACCTAGATCTCTCAGTCGTCAACATTATGCCACATTCTCTCTCTTTCTCGTATATACATACATATATGATTTATATTTATATGCACACTATAATTATATACTGTATAACATAATACTTTATATATAATAGAAATATATATGCATTCATATACTTTGTATATATGCCTACATCACGCTGAAATTGTTCAGCAAAAAGCAACTGTTGCGTACCTTATATTATTACATATAATACGTATAATCCCATTTACTTTATATAATATATAATGTATATATTAATAAATATTACTATTTTTTCATGATATTTAATTTTTGGAAGTTTCTAGAGTGTTGTAGCATACCGCACATTTTGCATTTGTATGTTTATTTATGATTCGATATGAGTAAAACATGTTTTGCAAATGTTATATATTTCTTCTTGCCACATGTAAGGAGATAATATTGGATTGTTCTACAATCAGTGATGCTAAGTCGAATCACTTTGCTGACTTGGTGACCTGTAGAACTCTCTGTTATAAGAGTGCATTTTCCATTTTATAACTAATAAATACTCTATGCCTTTGAGACTTTATGAATATCTGGCTTATAAAATTGCTTATCCACTGGTTTTGGTATCAACTGGTCCTTTTTTGAAAGCATTTTTGTAAAGTAAAAAATTAAAATATTTATCCATGCATTCATTCCACAGATTCTCAATGAATGTCTTCCAACTGTGAGACTTTGTGTTGACTGATGATATCTTGAACAACAAGAGTGACATACCCCTCACTCAAGAAACATAAAGTCCAGTGGATAAACAACTATAAACAATTAGACGCAGAATTTGGTAATTTTTAATAGATTTTAGTAAGAGCCAGAAAACAAATAAACATAATACTGTGAAAATAATAATGTGTGTGTATAGTTTAGACAGAGTGGCTAGAGAAATTTTCTTATAGAAGTGACATTTAAAATTTTTAAAGTTTATTTATTTATTTTGAGAGAGAGAGCACCAGAAGGGGAAGGGCAGAGAAAGAGAGAGAAAGACAGAGAGAGAGAGAGAGAGAGAGAGAGAGAGAGAGAGAGAATCCCAAGCAGGCTCTGCACAATCAGCTCAGAGCCCAATGCGGGGCTTGAACTCATGAACTGTGAGATCATGACCTGAGCCGAATAGAGGTGACACTTAAACAGACCCTAAACATATATGGAACAAGCTGTGTGGGGCATGGAAATTTAAGTGCTTGGGAAGAAGATTAAGATAAAAATTAGAACAACTGAAATAATTTTTAAGGTCATTCTGCCTGTAATATTGAGAATCAATTTTGAGAGTGCAATATTAAATGCCAAAAGACTTGTTAGAAAGTCACTAAATTAATCCAGATGGGGAATAAGGTGAGGGCTAGTGAAGGTGAGGAAAGATCAAAAGAGATATAACTGACCCAACAGTATTAGCTAAATGTAATATTACATCCTTGTTCTATGAAGATGTTTATATAAATGGCATGGCTTAAAGTGATAAATATTGTAAGCATTTGTTTCTAAAAAATAAAGCAGCTTTTATTTAGTTTCAGTAAATTTGGTAGTAACATGACTTTTATTTTGGTTTGAGGGAAGCAAGGCAGCCTGTGCAAGTCTGTGTGTGTGTGTGTGTGTGTGTGTGTGTGAGTGAGTGTTGCATGCACACACGTTATATGTTTGTGTTTGTGTGTTTGTGGGGTAGAAGAAAATATTGGGTAAATGGCTGTGGGTCCATGTATATGAGATTATTGGTAGATAACATATGCAAGTTTAAAGTATACATTGTGAAAATTAGATACAGGTATATATTGCAAAAAGATTACCACAATAAGGTTTTTTAACACTTCCATCCCCGCACATAATGATAATTTTTTGAGTGTGTATAATACATTGTATATAATATATTTAGTATGTATCACTATGTGTAAAGAACATGTGAGGTAGATTGATAGATGGATCTATTTATAGCACATCCTCATTATTCATCACTCCGTTGAGGGACATTTAGGTTGTTTCCATGTCTTGGCTGTTGTAAATAATGCTGCAATGAACATGAAGGTCCAGATCTCCTTCGGATGTATACCCAGAACTGGAATTGCTGGATCATATGGTTGTCCTATTTTTAACTTTTTGAGGAACTTCCATACTGTTTCCCATAGGCTGCACCAATTTACATCCTCACCAACAGTGCACAAGGGTTCCCTTTACTCCAGGTCCTCGTCCACACTCATCGTTTCTTGTCTTTGTGATAATAGCTATTTTAACAGGTATGAGGTGATATCTCATTGTGGTATGGATTTGCATTTGATTGATTATTAGTGATGTTGAGCGTCTTTCATGTACCTGCTGGTTATTGGTATGTCTTCCTTGGCGAAATGTCTATTTCAAGCCCTTTGCCCTTTTTTGAATCAGATTGTTCATTTTTCCTTTCTTTTTTTTTTTTTTCTATTAGTTGTATGAGTTCCTTATACACTTTGGAGGCTAAACCCTTATCAAATCTATGATGCAGAAATATTTTCTCCCATTCTCTGGGTTGCCCTTTTATTTTGCTGATTGTTTATTCTGCAGTGCAAACGCTTTTTAGTTGGATGCAGTCCCACCTGTTTATTTTTGCTTTTGTTGCTTGTGCATATGGTGTCAAGGAGGGCTTGAGAAATTCTTACGTGGAATTTTATATTGATAAACATTCTAAAATACATACATCTGAATCTTATTGTCTTTTAAAAATTTTAAGTTTGCTTATTTATTTTGAGAGAGGGACAGAGAGAGAAAGCTGGGGAGGAGCAGAGAGAGGGAGAGAGAGAATCTTAAGCAGTCTCCATGCCCAGCACAAAGCCCAACAAAGGGTTTGAACTGCCAACCGTGAGATCATGACCTAAGCCAAAATCAAGACTCGGATGCTCAGCTGACTGAGCCATCCAAGCATCCCAGGAATCTTATTACCTTTTATTCCGTTTTTCACAGTAGACATTTGGAAAAATAATTCATGCCCTGGTCGTATATTTTCCAAGCTCAAAATAAAATAAAATAAAATAAATAAAATAAAAAGCCAAGCTATGGGTATTTTAAAGAAATCAAGTATAACTCTGGACTAGCTTCAATTCACATAGTTTCTTTTCTGTTCATAATTTGCCTAAATTCCAACCTTTGGCACTAGGTCCCAAATTTATCCCTGTTTTTTTTTTTTTTTTTTTTTTAATCAATTGATTTGTCTGGGACATGCCCTCTAAATCATCTGCCACACAGGAAGGACACTTTGACCCAGTACTCAGCCCTGGCACTTTGAGCCCCAGTGTCTGGCTCGGAGTCATCTTAGGATGCCATCCCTGGCCCAGAATTCAAATAGGTTAATAATACACACTTGATTGCTAAAACTTCAAAAGACAAGCCTAATATCTCAGACTTGTCATAATAGATACAGAAATAAGTTAATAAAGGCTCATAATGTCACTAACAAGGTAGCCATTTTCAGGTTCCAGGGAGTTCCATTTGTTTGTGGTTTGTTTTTGTTCTTGTTGTTGTTTTTTAGGGACTGCCTTCAGAGTCTCAATCTTGGTTTTTTGTTTTTTTGTTGTTGTTTTTTTAATGCCCTCAAATATTGGTACATCTCTACCTTTGCACAACAGATTCAATATTCACCTTCTGTGACAATTATTCAACATCAGATTAGGGAAATAATGGGTAAGTTAGAAATTGCTGTTTAAGCTTAAAAAAGAGTAGTTACAAATGCATAAAATATTTTCTCCCGTGACCTGTAAGCTTACACTGAGGGTTATTTAAAAAAAAAGTCTATTCCAAGATCCAAATATCTAAGTGATCTTTCTGGGCAAGAAACACTGTTTCACTTCATCCAACTTCATCGGCCAGGTGTGGCCCCTCCTGCCCTCAGCCAGGCCCACTGTTCTCCTGGGAGAGCTGCTGAGAATCAACAGTGCTGCTACGGAGGCCTGCTACTCCTCCTTAAATATGCAAAGCTCCAGTAGAACGTGCTGTACTTTCCGGAAAAAAACTTGTAATACATGTAATAAGACTATTTTGTGACTGTCAGATAAAGTGTATGGCAAATACACCTGCTTTTCCTATAGTCTGGCATCACAAGAGAGGAAGTGTTAGGTGTAAATATGTGGAAATAAGGTCTAAACTCTGAGAGATCTGTGCTCAGGAGATGGGATTCAAGCTGTGATTTTCTGGATTGGAAAATATTACTTCTTTCCGCTTTAGAACTCTTTGGACTTGTATCTCTCAGGGTTTTCTTTCTCTTAATGTATTCTTGGCACAAAAGCAGCCCCGGAGCAGTAGACATAAGAGCAGAGTCAGAGTGAAGATTTGATTCTTGGAAAGAACAGCTTTTATAAGCATGTGCTATTCCTCTATTTGGCATTCTATTTGCACCACAGAATAAGGACGGGGTGATTTTGTTTTTGGAGTTCCAAGGCACCTGCATCCCAGGAGCTCTGCCAATATGCTTTGTGACGTTTTGAAAAATTCTTAGTGTTATTTTTTTTTCTATAAATAGGGAGAAATTATCATTCCTGAATTTAGGTCGTGTCAACATGTCAGAGAAACATGGAAAGTTCAGCTCTGGCTCACAGCAGAATTACCAAGTTGGTGAAGTGTGTCTTTTGAAATGTAAACTTCCTCCATGTAGGCTTTCAGAACTGACCTTTGGTGCTGGGCTGAGGGAAGTTCATTGTCGTTGGCCACTCATTCCTCATTTCTCTCTTCCTCTTAGCTAGACCCTGGAATCTTCAATTTTTAAAAAAAATCCTCTAAAAAGATTAGAGTAAGCTTGGGGGTACTATTAAGAAATAGATGTGAATAAGGTGATGGATGCTCTCTCATACACATGGGGAGACTGAAACTCCCTCCTGCGAACTGTTGTTCTTGGTGTTGCTGACCCCATCATGAGGGAGGGATTTGGGGCATCATGAGGTGTGGGCGGAGTGGAGGGCTGAGGAGCTAAATGCTCGGAACATGCCATTGTGCTTCTAGTTTAAAGAATATGTAAAGCTCAACCCAGGCCTCTTACATAGTAAAATCTCAGTGCTTATCAACTGCGATACTTTTATAATTATCATCTTTCTGAAGGGAGTGGAAGATGTAAAAGAAGGACTTGGGGTTCAAACTGGAGCTTTAAGAGATGAGAAAGGGAAGAGGAATCCTCTTTCCCTGAGCTTCCTCCTTAGGTCAGAGAATTCTGTTCTACAGGATTCACATGCATGGTCAAATCAGTCCTCCACGGTCCTGTGAGAGATGCAAAATTTCATATAAGCAACACCAGTCCACAAATATGGGAACTGATAGAGGTTAATGTAGAGCCATGTCCTCATGTTCCAACAGAGGAAGAGTCCAGATTATAACCCTGTTCTTTTTTATTCCAGATTTCATTGTCCCACTCCCTGTGCTGTCCTGAAACGCTTTATTTTTTTTTTTAATTTTTTTTTTAACGTTTTATTTATTTTTGAGACAGAGAGAGACAGAGCATGAACGGGGGAGGGGCAGAGAGAGAGGGAGACACAGAATCGGAAGCAGGCTCCAGGCTCTGAGCCATCAGCCCAGAGCCCGACGCGGGGCTCGAGCTCACGGACCGTGAGATCGTGACCTGAGCTGAAGTCGGACGCCCAACCGACTGAGCCACCCAGGCGCCCCTGTCCTGATACGCTTTAAATCGCACCCAAAATCAATAGAATGCACTGCTTTCTACCGGCGAGTGATTAGTCTTAGAGTCACCTTCCAGTGTGTTTTAGAACATGGCAATCAAACGTACATCTGAGGGATGATTTTGAGCCAACAGGTACTATTGCTACCTGCTGGCTGAATGGCAAGCTCATCAGCTTTTATAATGTCTGGATCAGAACAAACCTGTTTTTATCCGCTGAGATGTGCTGATAACTCCCCATCCTCGGCTCCCAATTTAAGACCTTGATTACAAGAACACAACATGAAGTCCTACTCCAAAGGCTTGCTTTAGACCAGAGGCCCCACTTGCTCTTCAGTGTAAAAATTTTTAAGGTCTTTGTCCTTATTAGACTTCTATCCTCTGGAATAGGTTTTCCAAATTTGTGTGTCATGTACTTATTTAAAAATTTACTGTGTGTGCTCTCAGTAAGTGCTGGCCCTTACTAATCTTTTGTGCAAATTAGAAAGAGATGCCTTTTCTTGACTTTACTTCTGTGTCAGAAATTTGTCACAGTGTGATGGTCTTGATAGGACAATCCACTTTTCTGTTATCTGCTTACTGAAGCAAAGATACTAATCTCCCTTGTCGGTAATATAAATGCATTGTTTTTGTGCAGTGACCAACCTAAACTATCGGAAGGGCTGGTTCCCAATAGTCAGCAATAATTTAATGAGTGTCTATGTGCTGTGATAATTTTAGTAAACAAAAGGAGACCAAATTTCCATCCTTCACGGAGCTTAGATTTTGTGGAAATTGTAAATAATAATACAAAATATAAATGAGGAAAATACATATTAAATTATGATAAATGCTAAGAAGGAAAAGTAAAGCAATAAAGTCAAATGTAAGACATGAGTTTTTAGAATTTACATGTATTGTGTATGAATATATCATGCTCATCATGAATGGGACACAAAAATCAAAGTAAAAAGATTAGGTGAAAATAAACACCAATGGCAGTTCCAATATAATTCCCAGTGGATGAGTTCACATCTCTATTTGTGAACCATAGTTGAATAGCAGCACCACCCCATAGAACTTTCTGTGATGTTGGAAATTTCATTCTGGTCTGTCCACAGATTGAGTCTTTAATATGTGTCTAGTGAGAGTGAGGAACTAAATTTTCGATTTTCTTTAAGATGCAAATAGCCGTAATGGCTGATGCCTGTTAGTGTCGCTCCAGAGAAAGCAAAGTTTTGCTAAGGATAGAGAATCTGAGGCAACTTTGCCCTTGCCCTATACTATATATTTTACTTCCAGACCCTAAACTTTAGCCCAGTTTGATCTGAAATAATGACATGCTTTCTTCATTCAGTCTCTAACTTGCTTCTTCCTGAATTCCAGGATGCTTAATGAACTCTGCCTCCCCCTGCTCAGTACACCCCGCCCCTGCTGGGATGTGATCTTGTCCCTGGCTCCAACCATGTGACCTGATATAGTCACTGGCTTTAGATACTGCCACCCTCGCTACCTCTCTGTCAACTCCCCGAGGTTGTCTTCAGCCCTCTTTGTTAGGACAATGCTGTCCCCACGATCCAAATCTTCAGAAATCAAGTCTGTGATATTTAGGGTATTAGTCCTGGGATGTTGGCTGTGTTGTGAACTTGTGCTTCTCCAAACACTCCCTGGATCTTAACTAAAGAAGCAGTCTTATCTTCTGGCCTCATCTTAAACTATCATTTGAGGCCAATGTGTTCTATTAAACGGCTGCATGAACCCCTCCTAAGAGAGTGCTTCTGTGTTTAATATTAGATTGAGTAAAGCATCTGGATCTCTGCTAGCATCTCCAGAAAAGAGTGGCATTAAATACATAAAAAATGCTTAAGAGTTTCTTGAAGAAAAGGTGGTGTGGAAACAGTAGGTGGTCTGGAAACAGTTGTACCAAGTTTTACCAGTCTTCTGCCCCTCCAAGGGAAGCCTCACCAGATGGACATCTAGATTGGAGGAGGTCATCAAAAGCATCTCAATAAGAGGTGAATGGTAAATAGCTCCAAGTAAGCAGCATTGTTCTCCAAAGTTCTGTCACACTTGGACAAACAGCTCTATATCAGGAGGTGTTTCATTCATAGTACGTGGCCACACACACACATTTCCATCCAGTCATCCAGGAGCCCCACACACAGCACGCAAGACCCAAAGTCCTGAATCCAGCTGGGACTTGCCCACCTAAAGAGCGGGTGTGGCACCAAAGCTAAAGCTCAGGAATTTCTTTCCCAGCCATTTATACAAACCTAGCAAGACTGATGGGAAACAAAAATGAAGTCTCAGCAGAAACATTAAAAATTAATCTTGAACAAAAAAGAGTTACAGTGGGAAGAGTCATGTACAAAACAAGGGTTAAAAAAAGGAAATTTGTAAACAAATGAAAAAAAAACCATGGTATTATAAAGCAGAGTAAAATAATACTGAGGAAACGAAAGGTGTGAATTACATAAGAAGAGAAACAAACTAATTAAAAAACAACACAGAGAATAGAATTGATGAATACATAAAAGAATTAGTTCTTTAAATAAATCAATACAATAGAGAAACATTTAATTAAAAAATATTGAGAATGAGAAAGTTATTGTAATTCACAAGAGGATATTATATAAACTTCTATGATAATTATGTTTTAATTTCTTGGTAAAATGAACGCCTTGAAAGGACATAAAAATAGCTATCACTGACTAAAAAAAGAATGGAAGCTAATAGATACCAAACTATCAAATAAATTGAAAAAAAAAGGATTAGAAATATTTATAAAAGTTTGGCCCAAGGTAGTTTTTTTTTTTTTTAATATATGAAATTTATTGTTAAATTGGTTTCCATACAACACCCAGTGCTCATCCCAAAAGGTGCCCTCCTCAATACCCATCACCCACCCTCCCCTCCCTCCCACCCCCCATCAACCCTCAGTTTGTTCTCAGTTTTTAAGAGCCTCTTATGCTTTGGCTCTCTCTCACTCTAACCTCTTTTTTTTTTTTTTCCTTCCCCTCCCCCATGGGTTTCTGTTAAGTTTCTCAGGATCCACATAAGTGAAACCATATGGTATCTGTCTTTCTCTGTATGGCTTATTTCACTTAGCATCACACTCTCCAGTTCCATCCATGTTGCTACAAAGGGCCATACTTCATTCTTTCTCATTGTCACGTAGTACTCCATTGTGTATATAAACCACAATTTCTTTATCCATTCATCAGTTGATGGACATTTAGGCTCTTTCCATAATTTGGCTATTGTTGAGAGTGCTGCTATAAACATTGGGGTACAAGTGCCCCTATGCATCAGTACTCCTGTATCCCTTGGATAAATTCTTAGCAGTGCTATTGCTGGGTCATAGGGTAGGTCTATTTTTAATTTTCTGAGGAACCTCCACACTGCTTTCCAGAGTGGCTGCACCAATTTGCATTCCCACCAACAGTGCAAGAGGGTTCCCGTTTCTCCACATCCTCTCCAGCATCTATAGTCTCCTGATTTGTTCATTTTGGCCACTCTGACTGGCGTGAGATGATATCTGAGTGTGGTTTTGATTTGTATTTCCCTGATAAGGAGCGACGTTGAACATCTTTTCATGTTCCTGTTTGGCCCAAAGTAGTTTTAAACAAAGTTATTGTAACCTTCAGGTAGCAAATAATTCCCATGACGTTTCACAATTCCTGCATTTAAAAGTATTTTCATCTCCTGAAACCAATACTACACTATACGTTAACTGACTTGAATTTAAATAAAAATTTTAAGAAAGTATTTTCAGTCCCACCAGTTGTAGCTTTTCTGGGACTAGAAAGTGGCAGAAAGTCATGACTGGCTGCTTTGGCAAGGCCACCGGGGCCTTTGAGACCACCTAGATCACCATGTCAAAATAAAGACATAGAAGCCACTGTCAGGGTCTGGGAAACACAGATCATAGTTGAGGACCAACTGAATGTGAAGTGGACACATATTGTCTTGTTACTACTACCAAAATTCTGAATAAAACAAAGGTGAACAGGACATATTTCAAAGAGTTTTGGACAGAAGCAAAATTAAATAGACATGAGAAACAGCATGACCCCCAAAATTATGTACGCCGGTTAAAAATGATGTAGCTGCTTTGAAATACATTGTCAAATACAAAATCTGACCTATTGAACCTAAAACAGAGAATTGATAACAATTTTAAGAAGGCAAGCAGCTGTAAGAAATTCTCTAAAGATATGCCTAAAATGATAAAACATGAGTTGTAATTGGGGAAATACAGTTTAAAAGTACATGTGAGCAATAATAAAGTAAGGTTTCCAAGATTAGTGTCTATGCCTTTACTATCGAACTCAGTGGCATAAAAGCAAGAACTGGTTTTGGATACTTCTGCAGATTCTGGGATGAGGAATCCCAACAAACAGCAAAGATGGATGGCCTGTCTACACTCCATGATGTCTGGGACTTCCACTGGGAAGACCTGAATGGCTCAAGGTCATTCACATGCCTAGGGCAGGCATCACCTGGAAGCTCCTTCACTTAACCTGCAGAGCAGAGGCTGGGCTAACTGAAGGACTAGACTCAGCTGGGACTGTCACTGATAGACCAATGTGTGGTCTCTCCATGTGGTTCAGGCTTCTCCCAATACGATGGTTGGGTTATGAGAGGGAGAGTACCAAAAGGAAACATTTTGAGAACCTTACAGAAACTACATGGCTTTTTAGGATGTAGCTCAGAAGTCACTTAGTATCTCATTTCTTTCAGACTCTGTTGATTGAAGCAGTGGTAAGTCCATCAAGATGCAAAGGGAGTGATGTATACTCCATTTCCCATTGAGACCTTTTCTAAACCTCCATAAAAACAGACCATATGGAATCCAGAGCTAGAAGCATTAAACAGGATAAAGTCGATTATTTTATTTACTAAGGAGTACCATTGACAATAAAGCTATAACTATCGAGAATCTCTACTTGCTAAAGAATTATATCAAAATACATAATGCAGAACACTTTCCCTCTCTAA
The DNA here is from genome assembly GCF_018350195.1 of Panthera tigris. Lineage (NCBI taxonomy): Eukaryota > Metazoa > Chordata > Mammalia > Carnivora > Felidae > Panthera > Panthera tigris. The sequence goes on from NC_056670.1 coordinate 39,696,767, forward strand.
GTTTACAAATTAAGTTTCAAAAATACAAAAGATTTAAATTCCATACAAATGAAGTTTAACTTGATATATTTAATTAAACATTTACACACTAGGAAAAATGCACATTTTTCCCTGTGTCAATTGATAATTTCAAGATTAACATATGTTAGGCCACAAAGGAAATGTCAATAAAATCTTCAAAGCATAAATTGTCTGGGCCATTTTCTCTGCCTCTAAACTTCTGGTAATAAAACTAAAAATAAATAGAAAAAAATAAATGTTTCGCTAACACTGAAAAGCAATAACACAGCAATTAAAAAATCTTCTAAATATCATGTGTCAAAGAGGAAATCAAAACTGCAATTATAGGCTCTTTACTAATTAGAGAAAATGATAACAACACATAGCAAAATGTACGGGATACAGCTAGCCCTGAACTCAGAGGAAAATAAGAATATGCTTATTTTATACACTTAATTCTTGTCCACTGCTGTTCTGGAAGGAAAGTTCCAATATTATTCTAATTCTGTCTACGTACCGTGGCATAATTATATTTTATTTCACAATACATCTTGAGTGATCTTATCCTCAGAATTGTGGAGGATATAACACAGGAAGGGAAAAGAGATTTCTAACTACATGTCTCACGAAGGAAAGAAAGAGCTGAAGTTTGCCAAATGTCAGCAACAAAATAAAAAGACAGAAAAAAAAGATATAGATGTTTAAATGGAGGAAGCCCAAATAGCGAGATTGTAACTGAATTCTCAGACATATTTCTCCAGCTTTTTCTAAAGATGTAGGAGACAAAAATTAAAAGTGTTTATCCCTTATTCAAAGCAAGTAGTTATATAATATAATATTAAGGGGCATTAAGAAGAATTAAGGGGAAGTGACATAAATATCAACCAGTAATCTAAAATGTTAGATTACGTGACTAATTAACACAAACACTGAAATATTTTTGAGGCTCTGAAGGAGCAAATCAAAACATATTATACCTGCATAAAATATTATATCAGCATCAGTGTTATGAAAAGGAAAGCATAGTAAGTCTAGAATTAAAAATAAACAAAACAAAAAAATCAAATAAAGTAAAGAAAATACCTTCGGTCAGTTCTAAGCTCCTTCATTAAGTACCTAGGAGATCTTCGGGATACTAATCAGATGTTTGTAAGAGCTTTTTGTTCTATTTGACTCAAACTTTCTATGTCTTGCTCCCTGGTTTGTGAAGTTGTTTTCATAAGAAGCAGAGGGGTTTTCTGTGAGCCACATAAACAAAAAACCCAAACTGTGGGTTAGCCTGTAGAGGAAAGATCTGTGTTTAGGGTATCAGGACTCAGGGATTCTGTGGCCAGGATCCCAACCAGAAACACCCAAATCAGGTGGGAATACCCAAGATCTGGAAACAAGGAGGGCAGGTATCTGATCTGAAAAGGCAGGGATCCAGAGCTTAGGAACTCAGGGAACATCAGAAGCAGACAGAGCAGGAATTTTTGGATCAGCAAAAGGACAAGTCATTGAAACTTGAGGGTCTAACATGTTTCTGGGCTTGAAGGGCTGCTGGAAGAGGTCACCAAAGGGCGTGACCACTGGTCGACCCAGGTACTTGGTGGCTCTCCACTGCCTCCTCGATCTTGGAATGTGGGTTCTGCTTGCCTTTCCTGGTTCCAGAAGCTGCTCCAAGGATACAGAGATGGAGATGTGGCATTGAGGCTATCTGGACCGGGTACATGACTGAACCCAGTTAAGGCCTGTATTTAAATTTCTAAGTTTCTGAGTCAGGAAATTCTACTCATCTTGCAACAGCCCACGCCAAGCTTCCTTGTATATAAATTCCTGTGCTTATTAAACCTGCCAGATTGGAGTAACCCACCTCTTTTGTCCCTCCCTGCCCTCTGCTCAGGTTATACTTGGGAAGTTCTCTAGAAGGGTTGTGAACTAACAGAGCTCCCCCACCCCCAGTGGTAGTCATTAGTGAGACCACTGTTTTGGGCTCTCTGTGGCTTAGGGCAAGGAAAATACCTTTCTAGTTCTGAGTCATGATTTGTGTGGAAATGTTAGCGTGTCAATTCTCTGCAGGTGCATTTATATGCTCAAGAGTTTTCTTTTACTCTATCATGACCAGTGATATTCCAAAAAGAAACTAGTCTATCACTCTGAGTCCCTCAGTGAGGATAAAGCAGAGTAGATGTCCCAGAAAACCTACTTACAGTGTGAGGGAGAAGTAAACATTTTTATCAAACCACTGAGAATTTGGCGTTGTCACTGTAACATAATCTATTTTATGATTCAGCTAGATCAACCGTACACCCCTCTATACTGTTAGAAACAGAGGCAGATCCACTGTAGAGGATAAATTCTCCGCGGAGAGTCCCAGTTAGCCAATAGGACTGCATCAGTTAGCCAATAGGACGGCATGATTGCATGGAGAACACCAAACGCATGAGAAGGCAAACAGAAACAAGAGTAGCAGAGTGAAATCACCGAAGACTGTAGATATTGGAGTCTCCACAGCTAAAATATGAAACATCTGGGTATGGACAACTTAAGGGAATAAATAAAATTACAAAAAGAAAAAAGTCATCAGAAAAATAGATTTTAGCAAACAAAATGGAAGGTCCAAATGTGAACAGTATAATTAGTTTAAAAAAAAATGTCCTGACTCAAGAGATGAGTTAAACAGTTATTTATATATATGTACAATATATAATATATATTATATATTATATATAATTAGAAGTATAATATAATATATATTATATATTATATATAATTAGAAGTATAATATAATATATATGTATAATATACAATATAATATATATTCAGTATATATTATACATATAATATATATTCTTATATATGTTTATTATATATAATATATAAAACTAATTTATATTATTTTATATACAATAGATTATATTACTACACCACGCAGCATAGTTCCATCATAGGAGAGAGGATAACTCTTACTAGAGGAAGGTAGAGGAGTGTTTGCCTGGAAAGAAACAAATATCAACAGCAGAAGGTAAAAGGAAGTTTGCCTATTTTAATAGTAAGATTAGTTCTCATGACTCCATGTTATTTGGTCTTGGTAGAATCAACATTATGGCCAAGGGAAGTTCTCATAGTGAAAATGAGTGTGATTTTCTTTTCATCTAATTTCATTAAAAATCACCAATTAGCCTCATAAGGAAGATGATGGGGCATGAGGAGAAGTTGATTTTTCTTCTGTGTGGGGTCCCATACATTCTCTTAAGGCACCAGCTCCCCCAAAGAAAAGGAGAATACAAGAGAGGCATCCATAGATGCCAAGATCCGAAGAAAGCCCTCCAAAGAAAGTATTCCACAGGGCACTGGGAGAAATTAACTTATCATTTTCCCGCATTAATAAATCAACTCTTTCTTATGTAATCGTCTAGCTATTTTTCTTCGGCCATTATCTAAGCCGTTACTATTTCTGAGCAGTCCAGAGAGGGAGTTTCATTGAATTTACCATAGAGATGAATGTGACACTGCTAGTTGTATAGAAATATCATATCATATAGAGAAAATCTGACTTTTGATGTTATTTTACCAACATAACAGTCATTTATAGATAACAAAGAGTCATTAAAGAGAAAAAAATATCTTTATTTATGTTAAGATCTCTGTAGCATACTGTGTGGGATTAAATAGTATTGGAAATAAAAAAGAAAATTAACGCATGGATTTCAGTTTCTGCTCTGCCTCATTTCATAGCCTATTTGAGCTTTTAAAAACTTGTTGAGGCTGCATCATTTGTAATTGGTGTGGAATAAAGCAATGTCAAAAAGAAGGTAAAATGCATTTTTTAAGAGGCTGGTGCTGGCAATGTCAAAAGGCATAATTTTTAAAGCTTTAGAGTAAATTGTTCAGGTTTTAGGTATAATTGAATTAGATTACAGTTGAATTCAGAGCTAATCATTTTTTTTAGAAAAGGAGAATATTATAGAATAATGAAATAAATCTACCCAGTGCCTTTTCTTAAAGAATGTTAAATGCATTCGTCGTTGTTTCATTGTTGTAGAAATTTTACTTTAAAAATTTACATTTATTGAAAGGTAGATTTCTGGGCCCATGCGTTATTTCCCTGCTTCCCAATTTCCTGTTGGAAAATTACACAACAAAGGTAAAGTAGACAAAATCTGTATCAAGACCCGAAATCAGGAAAGAGTCCTGTCAACAAAATCATGAGAGCAGTTTTGCTACTTGGAACAACAGACCGTCCCCTGCCTAAGAATGAACTACAATAACCAATATGGAAAAGAAAACACTTTCCATAGGGGAAATCTCCACCATATGGCTGTCTTCACCAGGGTTCCTATCTCATTTTTGACAGAACTAAAAACTACATCACACACTTCCAACTGTCTCTGCTCTTAAAATTAGAGAAAATATTCTTGTTTTCCCTTTGTCCCCAAATCCAAGTTTTAGGTAGCCATTTAATTTAACAAAGAACCTCTCTCAAATCTGGGCCGGCACGTACACAGACTTCCTTTAAAGGTGCAAACAAAATGTATACAATCCATCAAAAGGTTTAGTGATTCAACGATGAGACATCTTGTAGGTAAATTAGCAAGCTTCCTCTCACCACCAAAGTAAACTTGCTGTATGCTGCAGTAAACAAATAAATAATAATGAAATATTTACCCTCTGGTAATTTTAGCTAGAAATACTTGTAAATATTTTAAACTGTGAAGGGCAAAAGTCTTGGAAGTTAAATGGAAAACCACTGAAAAGCAGTGTAGAGTTTTTTTCAGTCTCCCAACGCTGAGAAAACAAAAGTCAGAGTTCCAGATGTATAAGAAAGTGGGATTGTAATAAATTTCACAGACGCTCAACTGGGATCCCTGTAAGTCTTTACCTTGAAAGTAAGGGCAAAACACCTATGCATAGAAACTCAAAAAGTCTGCAGTTAAGTTACATAAGGAGCCTTTGATAAATCAGAGTAGACGGTCCACCAGCTTCCCAATTCTGAGAACGCTAACACTGGAATTTAGAATTTAGGAGGAAGAGAGGCCATAGCAAATTCCACAGAATTGGCAATCTTGAAAGTCCTTCTCACAGGAATAAATAGAGCTTCATAAAAACCTGTGATCCAGCAGTTTCTCTCAGTTCCTGATTTGATTAAGATTATTCTCCTGCTTTGACCTACCAGAAGAGTGAACTTCCCTAAATCCTTATACCTTTTTACACAAACTATCTCATTAAGGAAAAAACTAAGAGGCATGTTTAAAAAAAAAAGACTTAAAGAAAAAACAGAAAACAGACACATAGATCCACAGATTATTATTACAATTATTAGAGTTATCAATATGAATGTGAAAATACTGTTCTTAATATGTACAAGAAAATATTGACAATATTCACAATTTCACCAAATAGTTGAAGTCTATGTATTAAAAAAAAACCCTGGAAAGCATAGATTTGATTTATGTAATAATAGAAATTAAAAGTATAATGCATGAGGTTGTCCGTATGATAAAGACAGCATGAGGAGTTTAGCATATTTCCCTCCACAGAGAACAAGTCAAAAGGAAACAAAATTATTAAAAGCAATCTTTCCAAGAAACATCCAAAGGTAGGCACAACTTGAAAAAAAAAAAAAAAAAGAGTTTACTCATGGAAAACTGCTAGAGCATTGGATAAGAGCAGTGTTGATAACATTCTTTCCCCAGGACATTTTTGGAAGTGAGAGAACCATAGAAAGGCTAAGTTGACCCTCTACACATCCCTCACTGACTACTAACTGTATTAGGGAGCCCAGGTAAAATTGAAAGCCTAGGGGCACTTTAATTTTGCTACACTTTTTAGTGTGTTCCTTAACCTACCCAAGATCAGAGGACAAAGAATGTGGTCTTATAGACTTCAGGTGTATGAGAATAATCTCTGCAAATCATTGACTGACTGATACAACATACAGGTTTAGGGGAAACCCCCTAGACAGCCAGGCCTAAGTATATATAATCTCAAACAAAATAAAACAAAAAACATCTATGTTGAGGTAGCGTCAGCTCCGCATCACAGGGGAGAGAAATTTCAAAGTTTGAGTCTATGCAAATTAATTGCCTACTAAAACAATAATAACAAAAAACAAGCCTCATAAGAACAGAACAGAGCGTAGCATCATTAAAATACATTATTTAAAATGCACAGTTTTGAATCACAAATTATTAGACATGTGGAAACCAGAAAGAAAATAAAAACCGTTATCCAAGGTTTATATATCCTGTACAACTTTGCTTCAAAAATGAAGGCAAATTTAAGACAAAATTAGATAAACAAATATTATGAAAATTCATTGGAGGTGGACCTGGATTATAAGAAAATGTTAAAAAAAAAAGTCCATTAGGCTGAAAAGAAATTATGCAAGATGATAATGAAAATCTACAAAATGAATAATAGACATCATAAATGGCAAACACTTGGGTAAATATATATAAAGTTATATGTATGTACTACATGAACTAAAGTTATACATCATACACTTTTTTCCTTTTTTTAAAAATAACTGTTATAAATAAATTTGTAAAGCAAATTTAATGCACCATCTTGTCAGGTTTGCAGTATGTATAGATGCACGATATATGGCAATTATATTAAAAGGAGACATGACACTACTCTTATACAAAGTTTCTACGATTTATCGGAGATAAGTATTAACTTGAAATAGATTGTGATGAGTTAAAGATGATTATGGTCATTCCTAGACAACCACTAAAAAGTAATGCAAAGAAATTAGCTAAGAAGTCAATAAAGAAATAGACTGAGAAGTCAACAAAGAAAATAAAATGTTATACAAAAAATACTTTTTTAACACAAAAGACCACAATAAAGGAGGAACTGAGAACAAACAAAAAAGGGAGACATGTAAAAGCAAATAGCAAAATGATAGATTTAAGTCGAATCATATGGATAGCTACATTAAGTGTGAATAAGTAAGCAATCTATCAAAAGGCAGAGACTGTTAACTGTATAAAAAAGAAGATTCGTAACTTCCTATTGAAGAAAGATGCATTTTGAGCTCAAAAAGCCAAAAAGTTTGAAGGTAGGTGATAAAAAATATATGATACAAGAAATTAACATAAGACAGGTTAAAGTTGTTGTATTAAAATCAGTCCTAAATCATCTAAGATGAGAACAATTAGAAACAAATAGGGAGGGGCGCCTGGGTGGCTCAGTCGGTTAAGCGTCCGACTTCGGCTCAGGTCACGATCTCGCCGTATGTGAGTTCGAGCCCCGTGTCAGGCTCTGTGCTGACTGCTCAGAGCTTGGAGCCTGTTTCAGATTCTGTGTCTCCCTCTCTCTCTGACCCTCCCCCGTTCATGCTCTGTCTCTCTGTCTCAAAAATAAATAAACGTTAAAAAAAAATTAAAAAAAAAAAAAGAAACAAATAGGGATATTTCAAAATTATAAAACAAGTAGTATAATAGGAAGATATATAACAATTATGAATGCATATACACTAAAAAATAGAACTATAAAATACTTAAATCCAAAATTGAAAGGAGAAATACCCAGATCAGAACTAGACCCAGATCAGAACTAGTTGGAGTTTTCACTGTTTCTCTCTACATTATTGATAGAACAAGTAGACAAAACAGATAAGCTACAGAAGACCTGAACAGTACCAACAACCCACATGACCTAATTTACATATGGAGAACATGCCAATCAACAACAGCAGAACACATATTCTTTCGAAGTGCACCGGAAACATTCACCAGGATGAATAATATGCTTCCAATAAAGAAGTCTTAATCAATTTAAAAGAAGTGAAATAATATGGAGTGTATTCTCTAACCCCAACAGGATTAGGTTTGAAATCAATAACAGAAAAAAAAACAACCACCCTGGAAAATCCTTAAATGTATAAAACTTGACACTGCACTGCTAAATAGCATGTGTTTCACATTTGAAATCACAAAAAGATGAGGAAACATACTGAATTGCATAGAAATGAAAACACAAAATGTATGAGTTGCAACTAAAACAATGCTTAGAAGGAAATTTGTAGCATTTCAAGTAATTTTATTAGGAAAAAGGAAACTCTAAAATCAAAGCTCTATGTTTCCACTTTAATGACCTGGAAAAATAAAAGCAAATTAAACACAAAGCATCTAGAAGATAGGAAATAGTGAACATGAGAGAGGGTATCAATGCTGTAGAACAAAGGTCAGATCACTTTTTCTATGAAGATCCACGTGATAAATATGGTTTCTGTCATAGCTACTCAATTCTGCTGTTGTAAGACAAAAGTAGCCATAGATGGTATATAAACAAATGGGCATGGTTTTGTTCCCATATAACTTTATTTACAAAATGGGCACCAGGATGAATTTGTCCTGTTACTTGAAGTTTGTTGGCCCCTGATTAAAAAGTGTAGAAAAATAATAGGGAACATCAATAGTCCAGAAGTGGCTCTTTCCAAAGAACAAATATATTGATAACCTTTAGCTAGGTTGATTAAAAAAGAGAGAGAGAGAGAAAAAATACAGTACCAGGATTGAAAGAGGGGTCATCTCTACAGATTTTGAGGGATTAAGAGGATAACAAGAGGGAATCTATGAATATGTCAATAAATTTGACAATGAGTGAAATGGACCAATTGCCTGAAAAATACAAATTACCAAAAGTAACTCAAAAGTAACACGATATCTCAACAAATCTAAACAAAGTAAAGAAGTTGAATTAGTAATTTAAATTAGCCCACATGAAAACTTCAGGTCCAAGTGGATTCAGTAATAAATACTATCAAACAGTGTAAGAAGAAATAATACTGATTTTAAAAAAAGAATTTTGAGAAAATAAAGGAGGAAGGAACATTCACCAACTCATTTTATGAGACCAGTATTATGCTGATACTAAAGCGAATGTCATCACCAGAAACAAAAAAAATAACAACAAAAGCCTTTTAACCAATATTCCTTATAAATGTAGATCTAGTTTCTTAAAGCAATCATTAACAATTTATTTCAGCAAAAATAATGCACACAACTAAGAGGTGTTTACCATTGAAATGCAAGATTATTTTAACATCTAAAAATCAGTTAATATCATACATGATGTTAAAATAAATAAATCATATGATCATCCCAACTATGTGGAAAAAACATTGACAAAACTCAAATTCAAGATAAAATCTTTCAATGAACCAGCAACAGAAAAGACAGTCCTCAATCTGATATGGGCATCAAATCCCTTAGCTCCCTGGGTGCCTGGGTGGTTCAGTTGGTTGAGCGTCTGACTTCAGCTCAGGTCACAATCTAACGGGGTCCGTGAGTTTGAGCCCTACATCTGGCTCAGTGCTGACAGCTCAGAACCTGGAACCTGCTTTGGATTCTGTGTCTCCCTCTCTCTCTGCTCTTCCCCTGCTCATGCTCTGTCTCTCTTTCTCTCTCTGTCAAAAATAAATAAACATTTAAAAAAATAAAATCAAATCCCTTAGCTCTTATGATATTTAATGGTGAAAGACTGATGTTCCAACCTGGTTTTCTAAAAAGGCAAAAATGCCAGTTCTCAATATTTCTTTCCAGAAATCTTCACCTTGTCCATTTGGTGGCTCTGCTCCTCAGACCTGGAAGTGTAACTAGGCTCTGGTAATCAATATTGTGCATAGCCAAAGTGAAAATAACAAACTTTATAGAGCACCTTTCTATGAATAAAATTTTACTTGTATCAGCCACTATGCTAGTTATATAATTACATACACTGTTTAGTTTTTACAAAAAAGATATATATATATATATATATATATAGATATAGATATAGATATAGATATATATATATATATACTTATTTTTGGAGGCATTTGATGGATCCTTATTTAATTCCAAAACATTTTAGTTGTTTTTATTTTACAAATGTTCTTTGTTAATTAGGATATATTAAAACTTTTTTCCATATCATAGCAAATAACTGCCCAACTTAAAAAATCTTACTTAATCAATGACCAAAGGTTCTTTGAAACAATTCTTATAGGCTCATAGTAAACACTGTTAATGGATACGATGAATATATTATCTCGTTCCTCAAATGAGGAGCATATATATTATAGCACTGCAGTATAAATTTGAAAGAATAGCTCTTTAGTGGTCACAGCTGCTAAATTTATCTTATATATTTCCACATTCTGTATTTCTAGGTATTACTTACTCATGGATCCTTTGTTTTGTTTCTGCATGAGATTTATTATTCTCTAGGGAGTATCCTACAGCTCTGATGCAGTTAACATGCTTCTCAGTGGATATACACTTACTACTGCTTCTATATCCCTATGGGTACAAATAAAAATAGCCAGGTTTATTGCTTTTCAGGTTATAGAGACCTTTAACATTTTATGCATTGAACTTTATGATTCCATCCCATAAATACCACAGGAACTGTTTGGCCTATATTGCAGAAAAAAAGTCCATTTTGTTATTCCTTTTCCATATGCTTAATTACTGATTTCTATTAATGAAGGAGTGCTTCCAGAATAATATTTTTTAAAAGAATAAGAATGATAGTTAACCTACAGCCTTATTTTGTAGAGAAGCAACTGTGATCAAGGACTTAAGGTGGCTCATTCTCAGAGCTAATATGACCTATGCACTTCTATATATTTAACTAAATGCTGTATTAGATTCTTTTTCAGGCTGCCTGGGTGGCTCCGTCACTTGAGCATCCCCTGCAGCTCAGGTCATGATCTCACGGTCTGTGGGTTCGAGCCCTGCGTCAGGCTCAGTGCTGACGGCTCAGAGCCCAGAGCCTGCTTCGGATTCTGTGTCTCCCTCTCTTTCTGACCCTCCCCTACTCATGCTCTGTCTCTCTCTCACTGTCTCAAAAATAAATAAATGTTAAAAAATTTTTTTAAAAAGATTCCTTTTCACAATAATTTTTTGATATACATGGAAATTTAGTGGGTCATATGTGTTTTAAGAAGAGACACAATTTCTTTCAGTTTTTAAGAATGTACTCCCAGTGATCCATTACCATTTATTGAAAAGATTGTTTTTCCCCTCCTCTGCTTACCACCCACAGTGATCTGCTGATCTGGTGGGTGACCTCTTCTTGCTATTATGTATGCATCTTTTTCAGGGCTTTTCACTATCTTCTACCAGTTTGGTTGATATCCATCTATCTTTGCATTCATAATAAAATGCTTCAACTGCTATAGCTTGAATGCTTTCAACATATGCTTTTCTACAGGAGTAGAATAAAATTCAAATAAAATTCAAATCAGGTGGTCAAGTTCCCCTAAAATATTTGAGATTTTTAGTGGTATTGCTTTATATCGATATATCATGTGTATCTACATGTAAATATAGATGGGCAGAGATACAAATTTGAAGGATATTGGCATGTATATAATGTATGCATGAATACTCATATGTTTAAAATACGTAAAAAATTGTATTTAACTTGTGACGGAGCAGATGAAATTACACTATATTAAGATCATTGTGCTGTCCAGGAAGAAGTAAAATAGTTATTAGTAATTGAATTCAATATGTTAAAATTGCATTTTGTGACCTTTGTCAATGGACTATTGTGCAGATGTTAACTTTTTGTCTTTCCAAGTTTATCTACGCACCAAAATGGCTTAGTGGGCCTAAAGTTAAGCCACTTGATGACAGAAGAGAAGCTTTGCAGCAGAAATTAAGAGCTATGTCATGTAGCTAAACAAAGTACTGCCTGGCTACCTGGCATGGAAACAACTAGAGAAAAATCATAGGTAAAGAGAATGGAGATGGGGTAATGAAGATGTATAGTAAATGCACCTGATAATAGAGGCTTATAATTTATAGAACTAATTTAAAATAAATAAACAAACAAACAGGACAATTTATAAATCCAAAAATCATATTTAGAATTTAAGGGAACTGTCAGTTTAGATAGCACACGGAGACAAAAACATTAGTAAGCTTTTGGAGATTTGATCAGTTCAATGAATAAACTTTAATTAACCTACATAAAGAAGTCCATCCCAAAACTACAGGAAAAAGTACTTTTATTTTTTTTTTATTTTTTTATTTTATTTTTTTTTTAACGTTTATTTTTGAGACAGAGAGAGACAAAGCATGAACGGGGGAGGGTCAGAGAGAGGGAGACACAGAATCTGAAACAGGCTGCAGGCTCTGAGCTGTCAGCCCAGAGCCCGATGCAGGGCTCGAACTCACGGACCGCGAGATCATGACCTGAGCCGAAGTCGGCCGCTTAACCGACTGAGCCACCCAGGCGCCCCCAAAAAGTACTTTTAAATTGCATATAAATTGTATACCAAACCAAATGCCTAATGATAAGCCAATTTCAATAATTTAAAAGGAATGAAATAATACAAATTTATGCTCTTTATTGTTATTCTGAACAATAACAAAAGCTAACTAGAAAAATCTCATGTGTTTGAAATTTGTGAAATATATTTCTATCCATGGGACCAAGAAAAAAGCATAACAGAAATCAATACATTTAAAAGTAAATTAGGGGTGCCTGGGTGGCTCAGTTAAGTGACCGACTTTAGCTCAGGTCACGATCTCACAGTTGGTGGGTTTGAGCTCCCAGTCAGGCTCTCTGCTGACAGCTCAGAGCCTGGAGCCTGTTTTGGATTCTGTGTCTCCCTCTCCCCACCCCCCACTCCCCCCATTCACGCTCTGTCTCTCTCTGTCTCTCAAAATGAATAAACATTAAAAAAATTTAAAGTAAATTAGTATGAAAATAATATATGCAAAGACATAAAATTCAAGTAATGCCATGATTGGTGGAAAACTTAGAGCCTTAAATGCGTATTAGGAAAGAAGAAAGGCTACAGGTAAATGAGCTACACATCTATCTCAAGAAATTAGGAAAAGAACAGTGAAAGAAAGTAGAAGGAAAGCAATAATTAAAATATTAGAAATTAGTGTAATAGCTAATATGTAACAGAGAGGATAAGCAAAACAAAAATGTGTTCATTGTGAAGATGAACAAATTTGGTGGATCTCTGGTGAAAGTAATACAGAAAAATAGAGAAAGCATAAGTAATATCAGTAATCAAAAGGATGCATCACAGCAGTTACTTCAGATACTAAGAAGATAATATTATAAAGATATTATTGACAACTTTATGTCAGTAATGTAAAAAATTAATATTTATATAGCTATGCATATATATACTTGATCAATATTAATTCAAGAAGAAAGTGAAAAACTAAATAGTCATATTATCATTAAATAACATGGAGAATGTAGTAAAATTGATTCCCTCAAGAAATACTTAGGTCCCAGTTGGCTTTTTGGTCAGTTTTACCAGTTATTCAAAGATTAACTATTTCCAAAATTAAGCAAGTTTTTTTTTAAGAAATAAAATGAAGAAACATTCTCAAACTCAATTTATGAAACTCATAATCTTATCATAAAACTCTCTAAACAAACAAAACTATACATGATATTTTTCACTCATAGATATAAATAAAATACTAGCAAGGCCCCCGCTAGAAATATATAAAAAGTATAATAAGCTTATAAAACATTTATACCTAGAATGCAAGGTTTGATTAATATTGGAAACCAATTAACAACAGTCAGTACCTTAACAGATCATAGAGAATATAAATATGTGAATATCAGTGGATATAGAAAACGCACTTGAGAGTTTTCAACATCCTTTATAACAATTTATACAGCAACATTTGGCCTCAAAGAGGCCTTTTAATGTGCAAAGGGTACTATGATAAATATAAAGCAAACATTAAACTTAATGCTGGATTATTGAAAGCTATCACAACTGTAGAAGTTATATACATTAAGGAAAAAGAGAGAGCTCAATGGGAAAAGGAGCTAAAAATTTGAAAAGGCTCTTTAAAAAAAGAAATCCAAACCTATGTATAAATATATATCCAAACTATTCATTTATGTATGAAAAGTGATTAACTTCATTAATAATCAGGTACTTTATCATCATAATCACAATCTTATTCATATCAAGTATGCAAAAATTATAATTTGACAATATAGAGTGGTAGTTAAGTTGGTAGAGATATGGAAATTTTCACATAGTGCTGTTAGAGTGTTAACAGAGGAGGGAAAAATCAAGAGCTACCTTAGAACAATTTTTATATATCTCTGTATAGGAATCTCTAAATTCAAATGTCATAAAATATGAAAAAAGCAGAGAAAATGTATGGGAGGAAGCAATCCGAGTATTTTGATTTTGTTTTTTATTATGCAATGAGCAACATTAGTTTAAAATTTTAGCATTTTAGCATTTTTGTACATTAAATTATATCCTCTGTAAATATTGAATACTGTATCTTATCTTTACCAATATTTGAGATTCTCATATTTTTTCTCAATCTATTGGCTAAATCTTCCAGAATAATCTTAGGTAATGATGGTGGTTGTAACCACCATTTCCTTAAACGTAAGAATTCATATTGGCTTTCAATAGCTACTCTTTTTCCTTTTAAGGAAGAATTCTTCCATATATAGTTTCCTAAAAGCTTTTTGTTTTGACAATATTTATAAATCAGTAAGGGATGTTGAATCTTAGCAGATCTCTTAACAGCATTTACAGTGCTGATTGTATGCTTTTTCTTACTTTAGCATTTTGATGTGATGAATTATATTAATACATTTCCTTTCGCTGATTTGAATTCCTTGAATAAAACATCTTTGGTCTACAGAATTTAATTTCATGAAACAATCCAGATGAGGTCCAGAGTTGGGGGAAGAATCTTAGGATGTCTTCTTGAAGCTCCTGGAAATGTGTATATTTCTCTGTGGGGGCTGGTGGGCCAGAATCTGTCTACATAATGTTCAAAGGCATTGGAGGGGCTTCTCAAACTTGCTACTCCCAGGGAAGTACTACATCGCAATTTTGAAGAGCCTCTTGGAGTCAAAATTAGGAACCATAGCTTTTTAAACACAGAAGTATGTTTATAAAGCGTATTCCTCTTAGCATTCCAGCAGTGGGGTAAACATTTGCCTGTTCACTGCTGGCCAACTGGAACTGACACAACCGTGCCTGCCCCAGCTTATCCAGTTGCCACAGTCGTGACCAGCAGTGTCAGCTGCACGGAAGGTCAGGGAATGCACAGTTGTGAGTAAGCAGATAACGTCCTAAGGGTCTAAAATGTAAGAGGAGAACCAACTGGACCTACAGTCTCTTAAGGGAGATACAATGAAAAACAATGTCGCTCTCAGAAGACTAAGAAAGTCTAACTACTGTTATCTCAAATGTCACCCTCTCAACAAAGCCTATCTTGATCCCTGTATTTAAAATCGCAAACTCACGTGTCATTTACCTTGCATTTATCCCTTTCCAACTCACAAACATTTTTTAAATTTATTATGTATGATGCTTATTAGGCTGCTTCTTTCACTAATCTATAAGCAGTTCAAGGGTAGGATTTTTTCTGTTTTATTCACTATTTATCCTTAGCACCTGGAGTACTTCCTGGCACATAGTAGATATTTGATAAATATTATTTATTTTTTAAATTAATTTTATCATTTTTTTAATGAAAAATTTTATTATGACATATTGGTTATATTTCCTGTGCTGTACCTTTTAAAAGTTTATTGAGAGAGAGAGAAGGAGAGAGGGCGAGCACAAGCAGGAGAAGGACAGAGAGAGAGGGAGACAGAGGATCTGAAGGGGGCCCTGAACTGACTCTGACTGCAGAGAGCCTGATGTGGGGCTTGAACTCACCAACTGTGAAAACATGACCTGAGCTGAAGTCTGACACTTAACTGACTGAGCCACACAGGGGCCCATTTGTGTGTAATTTAAACCAAAATATATATAATATCTAATTTAACCGTGCTCAGCTGTGCATTGTGTCTTTTTCCCCAGAAAGAATACCGTAACAGAATTCTGCAGGAAAAAGTGACCTACATTCCATATTGGTTGATGCATGATTTTCTTTTTCTTCTTTGTCATGATGCAGTAATGGCAAATAAAACTTCAAGAAATGTTTTCCAGGGCTGTGGAAAGACGGTGTGCAGAGAGAAAGTGTCGTCTTGTTTTTTTTTTTTTTTTTTTTTTTTTAAAAAGCCTAATAAAGTTAGGCTTATTGTAGACTGAGGAGAGAGTGCTTGCTAATGGAAAGATCCTGAAGACTTTTAAAAGCTGGGCTACATCATAAAAAAGTACTCCAGAGTTGAGAAGAGGGTATGGAATTAACACAGCAGGTAGCAAAGCTGGTTCTGCTATCAAGGGTCCGTTTCATGGTCATGGGCAAGAGGTCAGCAAGCAAATTTATGAAAACAGCAGATCCTTGTTGTGCAAATGTAGAAGTGCAGGGTCTGATGTTTTCATATCATACCATCCATTTCAAATGTCTTTTTTACATTCTCCTTACAGTCTTTGCTTTCCCAATGGAGAAAAAGGTTGGGTTTAATTACTTTCCTCCAAATTAAAATTGAGCAGGGTGAGGTCTAGACTGAACTTGAAGATTGCATTTAGTCATTTGCCCTTGCTTAAATATAGAATAAAATGGAATTAATGTAAGCTTTTATCAATCTGTCAGTTCCTTGCACTTAGCTTCATATGCCTGCGTAGGCATACTCACATGTATCTGAGTAGGCCTCTAAAATTAAGATACTTCCATTTACATGTTTTATTTGAAGGCATTCATATTTCTGTAAGCTGAATCAGCAAGTTCATTGGTTCGGTAACTGTCATCCTACAACTTCTCTCATCACCTTAAAATCTGCTTTGGCTACTTATCATTTTAATGAGGCAGAGGTGATTCGTGGCCGAGGCTCAAATGAACAGGAAAATGCTAGCCAGATTTTATTGAGGGGAAAAAATGGTCCTGCTGTGTATCCTGCTAATACCTTTTTCCCATCTTCACTTTTGTTTTCCTCAATTTTGGCACTGTAAATACACATAAGGACCAATATATTCCAACTCATTAAAAAACTGAATGCTGGAATTGTGTTTCCCATGCATTATTTTCGTGATTGCGCTTATGTTTGTTAATTAAATCACTATTGTTCGCAGCAGGTTGTAGCAGAAGAAGTGTAACAAATCAGGTTTTGCACAGAGCCATCCCATTTAGAGAAATAGTCACATTTAGAGAGAATTAACAAAATCATTTTTGTCCCGATTTTTAAAAGTAAAGAGAGCAATAAAATTACTGAGTATACTTGAATTGCTTTTCGGAGTACGGACCGTTGAATGTACAACAGGCCCACACAACGAATGGGTCAAGAGACAACGCCACGCTGAGTTAGGAAACTAATGCCTGGTCAGGTCTGTTAGAAAGTCAGACTCAGATGGGAGCCAGCTGTCCGATGTGGACCCGAAAGTAGGGTTTATCTATCACACAGAGAGCAAGGGGATAGGTCCACACTCTGTTGACAAACAGGCTATTTATTTAGGTGATTGAGAAAAACATTTGGAAGGAAATCGAAGCATAACTTAAAAACATTTCCCTGATGGTCAGGTTTAAAAAACAGTGTTGCAAATCAACGGACTGAAAGAAAAGCTCCACAGAAGATCTGATATGAAGTAAGCAAATAACTGACCAGTACTTTCAGCCAAGATATAGGATATGTTTTCACACAAGTTATAGAGGACTGGCTGAGAATTGTAAATCTCCCAGCATAAAAGACTTTTTTTTTTTTTTTTTTTTTTTTTTTTGCACTGGTAACTGTAAATACTCCCATAGGAATTTCAAAGGTCTTTTGAAGTAACTTAACAACACCTCCTATTAACTTATTGCTCTGCCATCAGACTTGTCTACTAGTTTATATTGAATTCTTTAGATAAACGGCAGCTTAAAAAATTGAGACACTTAATTCAGAAGTATTCAAAGAAAGCAAAAAGATAATTAAATCTATATCTTTTTAAAAATGTGTTGTATGGAAACCAATTTGACGATAAATTTCATATTAAAAAATAAAAACAAAAAATATAGAATGGATATGCATTACAGTGTTAATAATTTAGTGAATGGTCACGGATAAAATTTAACTTTACAGCTCATAGACATAAGTGATGCATATTTAACAACTGATTTCTTTTCGATATACATCCTTTATTACCTATCCTTACAATTTAATTTTGCCACTTATACCTATACCTAAATGTATACTTCATTTACAGCTACATTTATATTTATGTGAAACAGTGCCTAAGAAATAGCAGATACTTGGAGAATCTTAAAAGCTGGAAAAAGGAAGACCCAGGGAAAATACAACTGTGCCATGATCTCCAAGATAGATTTCTATTAATGTCCTAAAAGAAGCTCCTTGTGTGTCACTGAAGAAGCACAAAATAGGTACAGCCACAACCTTGGCTAAAATATGAACCTGAAACTTGAAAATGAAATTAAAATTGTAGAAAATAGAAATTACCACTTCAGAGTCTTCAGTGCATTTGAAATAGAATTATACCCACTATGCAAGCTATTTCATTGCTCTTCTAAACTACCTGCATGGGTCGTTTACTGATGCAAAAACGAGGCAAAATCTATCATCTTCGGTGAACGTGTTTGAAAAACACTAGTACATGTTGTACACATGAATCTCTTGTGACTATCTTCATTTGGAGAAACATTTCTTTTGCCAGCACCATTTTATCTGTCTGACCTACATCTATTCCTTATCTATGTGGATATATGTGAATTCTGGTTCAGAAGGTGACTCACAAGAAATCAAAGACTGAGTAACCTGAAGTTTGCAGGGAGGATGAACAGGAATGAGTTTTATGTCCTACTGGAGGATCAGTCATTAAAAGGAAATGAGCTGGATTTAGAGAGATGTTCCTGTACGGTGAGGCTCATGCATCACATATGTTATCAAAGATGGAATGACTTGGACCTTGACCAACAAATGAATGTTTGGCTTTTTTTATTTTTGGTTAGTTTTTTAATATTTCTTTAGAGTTTACTGCATACCAGATATCATGCAAAGCACTTTATATTGCCTAATTGACATGAAAACAACCATAAAATACACTGATTTTTTGTATCCTCTTTTTAAATATGAGAAAAGAACATTTAAGTAACTTTCTCTAGTTCTCACAGCTGAACAAGTGGATTCAAAAACAGGATTCAAAGCCAGACAGTCTGATTCTAGGACCTATGCTCACATACACTACGTGGATTCATGTTTTCTGATTTGATTGGATTGTTTGGACCACAGAGCAAAGCTATTCTCCATGTATAATCATGTCTCCACTAAAAAGAGGATATATGCTGTCAATCAATTTAGGATAGACAGATCTTATGATAAGAAACAAAGTCCAGTGAAATTGATGAAAATAGCTCAAGAAATAAACCATCTTTATGGAAATTTAAAAATAATATGATACAATATAACAGTATAATATGCCCCCTGTACTCATCCTCCAGGTTCAATTATTATCCCCAATCTTGTTTCACCTACACCCTGACTCATCATCCCCCCATCCCCCACCGCCAAATTTACCACTGAGTTTTCTAATACAATTCCTACTTGCTACATAATTTCATCAATAAATCTTTTAGTAGATACCTCTTTAAGATATACGTTCTTTAAAAATACCATCATTATACCTGAAATAATTAACAATAATAATTTCTTCATGACATCCAATATACAATGAGCTTTAAAATTTGTCTAATTATTTCATTTGGAAAGGTTTTTGGTTTTTTTTCCACATCTGGATGAAAACTCTGAGAAGAAATTTATTCTTCTTTTTTTGCCTCATTGTCTTTGATCTAGATTCCATGAAGTCTAGGGATACTTGAAGACACTCATGGGGTATGGGAGGAAATGCTCTCTAGCCAATCAAGACACTTTGTAGGCTGGACGGGGAAGACTTGCTTGGCATTCAGGAAACCATTGACATCAAAAGGAGTCCTATCTGGTAGCTAATTGTTTGCTAACTATTGTGAGAAATCTTATTCCATTATTCCTGAATATTAATTAATACTAGAAAAACTTGCAACTTAGTCTCTACTAAGCTTTGGATCACAGAAGAAGGGGATCTCTGTACATAATTGAGTCTGAATGTTGAAGGGGTCAGAACCCCAGAATGTAGGGTACAAAAACATGCAGCTCATAGAGAGTAAAAAATTAGCAGTACGAGGTCAGTAGCCTGGGATAGAGTAGAAAATGGGTGGTTGATAGTCAAGCAACACAGAAAATACAAGCAAATATTTGGAATCATATGAATGCACATACGTGAATGTATATGCCTTCCTGCCTTCCCATAAAGACTCATTTTATATATATATATATATATATATATATATATATATTTTTTTTTTTTTCTTTCTCTACCTGTGAAGTCTGAATACACAGACATACAACCATACATCTTTGGAAGACAGTCATTTGGGCAACTTTGAAAAATTATTTATATATGTATATGAACTATCTATCATCTATCTATGTATCTGTCAAATAAGAATCTAATATCCATATATCTCTTTATCTCCTTGTCTGTCTCCATATTTATTTATATAGCTATTAAATCTATCACAGAAACCCTAGATAAGATTAAGAGATATGTACTATGTAACTTAGAAATATGTATCTAACCCATTGATGTGCTATCCTCCCAATTGTATATATATACTTTTTACGAGACATCAAGGAATTTCACAGAAGGTAGATAAAGACTAGCTAACCAGGTTGATTTAAGAGCAATACCCTGATCATAGGTGGAAAAGGGAAAATCTGAGCAGAGTATGTTTTGTGCTAGTTGAATGCAATCAGGATTATATCTCTAAAAAGTAAAATGGTCATCACATAATTTTATCAATAAATAGTTTATATCTTTAGAAGGCATATATTCTTTTTAAACATAACAACAATACATCACTATACCCCAAATCATTAACAATAATACATAAAACGAAAAATAAAATTAAAGGAGATATTTCAGGAAAGATGGGGCAAGGTATTTATGGCTTAGTATGTAGGCAGAAAAATGACCTCACCAAAGATATCCATATCCTAGTCCTCAGAACCTATGCATACGTTAGGTTCCATGGCAAGACGCAAGAATGAAGATTGCAGATGAAATTAAGGTTGCTAGTCAGGTCACTTTCAAAGAGGGAGATTGTCCTGAATGATGCATGTGGGTGCAGTATAAGCACAAGGATACTGGAAAGCAGGAGAGGGAGGGAGACAGAGGAACCAGAGAGATCACAGCTTAAGGACTCTGACCGCTGTTGCTGGCTTTGAGATGGAGGAATGGGAACATGAGCCAGGGAATGCAGATGGCTTCTAGAAGCCAGAAAAAAACAAGCGGATTCTTTCCTAGAATCTCCAGGAAAAATACAGCCCTGCTGGGACCCTGACTTTAGCTCAGTGAGATTCATTTTAGACTTCGGACCTCCAGTACTGTCACATAATAAGTTTATGTTGTTTTACGTCACCAAATGGTGGTGATTTGTTACAGAGGTAATAGAAACCTAATACAGTCTGGATATTATTGCATTGATGGAAATAGAGATTATCCTCACCTTAGTGATCTCTGCATAAGTGAGGAGGGAGACAATAAAATATTACACTAAGCTTGAAGTGACATGTGCCTGCGTAATCGTTAGTATATATGAATTTAAGACTAGATAACCAGGTTGATTTACCAGGTTTAAAAAGTATAGAAGACCTCAAAGCATGACACGAACTCTCACAATAAAGTGTGCATAAAAATCAAGTAAATAGTTTAATTATTGCTAATGAAATGAGGATTATAACCAGGTTGACCACAGATATATTTCCTTATGCTTATGTTTAAGATACACATACATATGTATGTGTGCATTTGTGTGCATGTGTGTGTGTGTATACAAAAAAAACCAAAATACCATATCATGATGTGCCCTTCTGCTTGTTGAAAGTGTTACTCATTACTCTATTTTGGTTAAGAGAACTGTAAGGAAATGTTATGAAATTATTTTGCCTAATTGTATATGAAAGGGTGGGCCTACGCCGGCCGACTCCATCTTGTTCTGTGTTCTCCACCTTGAGTGACTATGTCCCCGACATGACCCCTTTTCCGGGAAAATCACAGAAACCTCAGACTGCGCCTCCTCCCCTTGAGTAACCTCCCGTTCACCCGTTCAAACTTTCTGATCAAAACACGCCCAGCGACCTGCGTAACAGGACTCCGACCCTTCCCCAGCCAATCGGCTGAGGCCACAGCCATTATCTCACCAACTGCCCCTAGACCCCTATAAAACCTTTGTGCTTTTAAAACTCGCTCTCTCTCCCTGGTATCTCACCGCTGCGTCGGTGCAGGTAGGGGATTGAGCTCGAGCTAGCTCGAATAAAGGTTCTTTTGCTTTTGCATCGGACTCGGCTCCCTGGTGGTCTTTGGGGATCACGAATTCTGGGCATAACAGTATACATATTTGGAAGAAGTGCAGGAAGTCTGAAAGAGAGAGAAGGAAGGAGTGTAAGAAAGGAGAGAAGTAAGAAGAAAACTGGGAATCACTGAGAGAAAGACCAGCATAATGGCAAGATATTGCACTGGGGTTGAAGAATTTCTGGTCAGGATTGTAGACCAGAAACTTCACCTTCCTTTAAATTATTTGCTGTACTGAATCTAGCTGGAATAAAATTCAGTGAGCAATACAGCAAAGCATACCTTATTAATTGTCTGGTGGAGTTCTTTTGAGGAACTTAAAAGAAACACTGTTTCACATCTCGGACCATGGAGGATGGTTAAATAGCAAAATCCAAAGGTTACATGGGAGACCAATTCAACAGAATGAGAACAATTTGTCTAAGAGTTGGCTAGGTGAAACAAGCCTGTATTTTGTATTTCAGGGGATATTTACGGCATAGAAAGATTTTTAGAGTATCCCAGAGTACACTGTGATACATTGGGAGGCACAGATTCTGTACCAACCATAGCATTGATTTAGAACTCTTCATTAAAAAAAAAGTAGAGAGAGTAGCCCCTGATGCTGGAAATTTATGCTTATCTGTGCAGTCGACACATCTTTATCTCTATGGCTAGCTCTATATTTTTCTAGATTTAGATATAAATCTAGCAATATATCGTACCGGTATCTATTCAAACCATCCTTTAAAATAAGAATCCTATTAAAATAAAAATAAAACGATCAATATTACACCTTTTTAAACGTTTCTAAATTCTGGTTCTATAAATACATGGCTATCCATGGTCTTGAAGGTTCATCTGAATCACGTTTTCTCACAGAATTAGGGAATTGTATGGAGGATTGCATGTGTAACTTTATTTTGCAGGCGGTGAAATCACAGTCAAGAGGAAACGGGTTTGCCTAAGGCCACACACCTGGTCAAACAGTAATAGGCTTCGAATGCATCTATGAAGGGAATTTGAGTTATTTTTACCAAACCACATTGTTCAACATCTTCCACAAAAATGCTTAGACTCCTTTTCCAGGTATGTGAAAAATCACTAATGGAATAGGAGATGTATCATATTGGAGATGCCTATATCTGTTAGATTACCTTTCAAATGCATAAAAAACAACAAAGTTTGACCAAAAAATGAAGTCTAGAGGGATAGTTAATATTTTTGCTATCTTGTCTTCAGTATTCTAAGAGCTTTTCTGAGGTGCAGAGAATGTCTATCCATCATTTCTAGCACACCATGATTTAATGTCATAAGAATAATAATAAAGGAAGAAGAATGTGTGCTTTTTTCCCAACAGGGGCACATCTATAAAGATTTGAAATTATATTTTCTTCTTGGAGGTTGCCTTGAAATCAGTGAGGGATTATTCATGACTGTTAAAAATCATAAGCTAACCTAATGCCCAGCAAAGGCAGTTGTTAAGTAAACTATAAGACACCAAACTGATGGGATATTATATATCAATAAATAGCGAATATTTTGAAGTAAAGAAACTGAAGTGGGACTATGCAGAGTTGCTTTTTGAGAGGGCTTAGGAATTTAGTTATTTTTCATCATATTATTAACGTGCTATATTGTTTCTGCAGATGATGTATCCTGGAGAACACCGCAGGGGCACCTGACAAGAATGTGTAGTGTGTTTTTGTGGAGCAGAGTGTTGTGCACAGTCTATTAAGTCTGGATGTTTCACGGTGTTGTTCAAAACTACTGTTTACCTGTTAATCTTCTGCTTAGTTTGTTCTCTAAGGCCACGGTCTTTTATTTTTTTTTAATTTTAACTTTTATTCAGTTTTGGGAGACAGAGAGACAGAGCACGAGTCGGGGAGGGGTGGAGAGAGAGGGAGAAGTAGGCTCCAGGCTCTGAGCTGTCAGCGCAGAGCCCCCCCCCCCCCCCCGACACGGAGCTGGAACCCACAAAGTGAACGGTGAGATCATGACTTAAGCCGAAGTCGGCCACTCAACCAATCGACTGAGCCACCAGGCACCCCAAGGCCACAGTCTTTTATGTTGGAAATTCACCGTAAACAAAAAGCGGTCGTGCAAAATCCACACAACTTTTGTACACAAAATTGAGACTTTCGGAAGGGGAAAGCAAGCAGAAGTCCAAAATAAATATGAAATTACGGGAAAGAACACATAAAAAGAAAGAAGTTCTAGTTAAAAATTGTACCCTACCCATTTTATTTTCAGAGAAGGTCAAAGTTATAAAAACATACCATCTCATCTGCGGCTTATAATTAAGAAAATGTCAGGTTGCCTATATGTTTTCCCTTCTGACCTTCTCATAACAACTGTCCGAGAAGGATATCAATACCAAATCTGAATCTGACATCACTTTTCCTCGTAGCCATATGCATTATATGTAGTAGTCTGTAAGGTAAAACAGTAACTCTGAATTTGAATTTAAAAACCTTAGGTAGGCACTCTGTTTATTAAACATTATTGTTTTCAGTGGTATTCTTTGGCTGCCTCAAACTAGGTTTTCTTCCCACTAAATGATTTTTACAGTTATCTGTCCTAATGACTTTATAAGGTTGATGTCACAGTCAATACTACCTAATTAATCACTAAGTAATAAGCAAACTGAATTCAGTGTGTATATATATCGAGGTGAAATAAGGCCAAATAATTTGGTCATACCGACAAAAATTGACATCTTTAGGGGAACACAATCTGTTGGGGCCAATAAGTGAATGTCTGGCATTTGATAAAAAGCTGAATCCTGATTTAATTTCAGCAGGAACATTTTCTTAGGTTGAAGGGTTGTGACAAGAGAAATGTCATCAAAAGAATTTTTTTCCTCGATAAAGGGTTTGTCTAGGTTTAGGTGACAGGCAAACCATTCAAATATTCTCTGCTTTAAATTGATAATTTTTTTATCAGATCTTCCACATCTACATAACCTTTAATTATAGATTTTTTTTTAATTAAAAAAATTTGTTAACGTTTATTTTTGAGAGACAGAGACAGAGCACAAGCAGGGGAGGGGCATAGAGAGAGAGAAGGAGACACAGAATCTGAAGCAGGCTCCAAGCTCCGAGCTGTCAGCACAGAGCCCCACAGCGGGGTGGAACCCACGAGCAGTGAGATCATGACCTGAGCCAAAGCTGGACGCTTAACCAACTGAGCCAGCCAGGCGCCTCTAATTATAGAATATTAAACCATCCTATGAGGATAGGAACTTAACCCATGGTTCATGCAAAACAGATTTAGGAATACCATATAGTGCTTGTATGAACATCTAATCATTAGCTCTATTTGCTGTCAGAAAAAAAAACTTGAGAACTGTAGCAGTATTTGGTTTTTTTATTCAATTAAAAAATCCTTACTTATTAACACTCACACACAAGGACACCAGGGAGAGATGAGCAAGAGGTGATAATAGAAAGGTCGCCAAGGATAAGATCGAGAAGCTTCTCTCCTGCTGTGCCCAAAACTTTACGTAAACTGTGTCTGATGGGAAATGCAGATCCAATGAATGAATCTAACTGAATAGATTTTATTTTAAAAGTTCATTAAACCTGAAATATGGATTAATAAACTGATGGAGTAAGATCAGAAAAGAAAAATGGGTTCAGAGAATAAAGCTGTAATAAAAATTAATAAGAAGGACGGGGCTTCTGGGTGGCTCAGTCAGTTGAGCGGCAACTCTTGATCTGGGCTCAGGTCATGACCTCACGATTCGTGAGATCGAGCCCCACATCGAGACTTGCATTGGGTTCCACTGATAGTCCTGGAGCCTGCTTGGGATTCTCTCTCTCACTCTCCCTCTGCCCCTCCTCTGCTTACTTGCACTATCTCTCTCTTTCTCTCTCATGCTCTCTCTGTTTCTCTCCCTCCCTTTCAAAATAAATAAATAAACTTAAAAAAAAAAAAAAAGACTCTTCTATTCACCAGATTTCCAGCAATAAGTAAGGCAGATGGGATGGGAGATCATATGGTTGGTTACTATAAGGGAAGCTTGGGGTGAAATAATAGTGATGTGACATATTTTATGTTTCTTTATCTGACAACTTTCTGTTTTGTCCCACTTCCCCCTTCTCCGTGAAAGCTGACTTTTTTTCTATTTCTTCCATTGCTGTATCTCCATATTTATAATTCCAATTTCACAGTAGAATGGATAGAAGTAGCAAACTTTGGAGATGAAGCACTGTATATCAAATCTTATCTGTGACTATCATTTATTCCCTAGGTCATTTTCTAGTTCGTAATAAAAATACAGTCGCAGAACGTGACTCCACTCCTCAACATAAGATACAATGGACAGGTAATCAGTCCATGTGCGTGTTTCTGAATGTGTGTAAGAGAGGGAGGATTGTCAAGGAATATCAAGGGGAGAAATGGGATTACATAGTGTGTAAGCACATACTTCTTTAGTTTGAATACCAACTCCATACATACTAACTCCCTGATTTGGGGTAAGTTACCTAACTTTTCCATGCATCAGTTTTCTCACCTCAAAGTGAGGTGACTGCAGTATTTCTCCCATGAGGGTTACGTTTGTTAATTAAATTCACAAACTAAACTAAATTAACTGAAGTAAATTATTTAATATTTATAAGATACTTGGAAAATTCCTTGAGCAGAGACATTTCTATTTAAGTGGTTTTTAAGTAAAAGTTAAAAGTCTTCCTACATTTATTTTTCAAGCAGGATGGTGGATCTGATAAGCATCTGCTTAAAAGATCCAAAAGCTGAGGAAAAGGAAAGAGAACGAGCATTTAAGTGTATTCATAAGTGTTTGGGCAAGAAGTTAATGAACTTTGTGGGCTAAACTTAAGGGAAAGCAAAAAATGAGAGCTAAAGCGTTCCTGGTGTTTGTTTGTTTTTTAATGTTTATTTATTTATTTATTTAGGGGGAGAGAGAGAGAGAGAGAGAGAGAAAGAGAGCATGGGATGGAAGAGCAGAGAGAGAGAGAGATTCCTAAGCAGGCTTAGTCTGTCATCAGGACACTGGGGGGGGGGGGGGGGCTGGATTCCACCAACCCTTCCATCAAGACCTGAGCGGAAATCCAGTCGGTCCCTGAACCAACTGAGCCACCCAGGCGCCCCCTGGCGGTTTTCTCCGTGCCCTGATGAGTTAGAGCTAGAACTGAAGGTAGAACCCAGAGGAACACTAAAAATGGGAAGTTCAAAGGGAAACCGCTACCCACATAGGTGATGATGAAGTAAACATTCACACTTAAAACAACAAACGCAGTAGATGAGACAGATGAAAGTCAGTAAGCCAGTTATATGCTGTTTATGAGAAACACTGAAGATATAAAGATAGGAATGATTAAAAGTAAAATGTTGTAAAAAATATAACAAGCAAAAGGTAATAAAAATATTGACATAAATCACGGGGCTTATTATAAATTGCTGAAAAGGTCAGTGAGCTCAGAAGTAAACAACTCCAAAGTTATATGCATGTAACGGCATATGGTGAAATATATAAAATAGGTATTGTTCGAGCCGGAAGGAAGCGCCAGCAAATTTATGGTCAGAATGGGTAAATTTCTTTTATGGATGTAGCTATTTGTTTATTTATTTTCATACCTGAATATCCCCCTGGAATGTAAATTCCATTAGGCAGTGATTTCTAATTTCATAGTTGGTGTGTATCACGTATTAAGAACAGTGCCAGGTGTAAGGTAGGTATTCAAAACATATTGTTGTATTAATCAATTAGTTAAAACACAATAGCATGTTAAAATCTGTTGAGAAAAAAAAAAAGCAGGGGTCCCAGATGGTTTAATTAACAAGTTTTAAGAACTATCAAGAAGGAACAAATTTAAATTTGATTTCAAAAAAACGATTCCAGAAAATAGAAAAAGTATATGCAAAGATTCTATAAATCACTGACAAGAATTCTTCCTAACTTCCATAATTTTAAAAATTGAGAAGGATTTCCTAAATGACCAATTGAACTAAGGACACGATATAAAAATGCCATGCCGTTAAAGGAGAAAGTTACATTACTATCGATTAGAAGCAAGGATACAATTAAATCTAACATTCTTTTTGAAAAAGAAAATGTTCGTCAAATAGGAAGACAGTAGATTTAACCCATCTGTATCACTAACTATAATCAAGCTATCAAGGTGAATGGGCTAAACATTACAATTAAAAGGCAGAGACTCTCAGATGCGATAAGAAAACAAGCCTCCACTGTATTGCCAACAAAAAAGCTCATTAAACAAAACAACATAAATTAGTAAAAAGATGGAAACATGTACACTGTAGAAATACTGATAAAAATGAAAGTGGAATAGTAGAGTATCAAAGGAGATCTTACCATAAGACACATTACTAGGAATGAAAAGACATTTCATAAAAAAGTGGTCAATGTAATAATAGCCTAGAACTTCAGAATTCATGAAATAAAAACTAGTGGAAGTGGAATGAAAAATAGAAAAGGCCACGCCTGTCTTCTGAGATTTCAACAGCCCTCCCTCATTAATTGAAAAAGTAAAAGTATAGAAAGCTGAGACAGTACCACTCACAACTTGACATAATTGTTATTTCCAGAAAACTCCACCTTACGACAACCGAACAAACATTGTTTGCTGGTGCAGACAGAACATTTACCAGGATAGACTATGTTAAGGTACATAATAAATTTTAAAAGGCATGAAATAATACCAAGTATGTTCTCTACCATAAAATGAAATTAAAATCAATAAAGATAACGGGAAGATTCCCAAACAATTTAAAATTAAACAGAACATCTATAAATAACCCAATGAAGAAATCAAAACGGCATTTATAAAACATTATGAACTGTGGGGAGGGGCGATGGGTGAAATAGGTGAAGGGGATTAAGAGGACTCTCACTGTGACGAACACCGAGTAATATATATTGTTGAATGATATATTCTATTCTTGAAACTAATTTAAAACTTTTTTGTTAATTACACTGGAATTTAAAAATATATATTTATGTATATTTTATATATTTTATTTATATATTATATTATTATATATTTATTATATTTATTATATATTTTATATACATATTTTATATATATATAGGGGCACCTGGATGGCTCAGTTGGCTAAGCGTCTGACTCTTGATTTTGGCTCACGTCGTGATCTCACAGTTTGTGAGATGGAGCCCCATGCTTGGGATTCCCTTTCTCCCTCTCTCCCTGCCCCTCCCCACTCGTGCTCCCTCCCCCCAATAAATAAATAAACAAATAAATAAATAAATAAATAAAACATTGGGTACTGAATGTAATGAAAATACAACATATCGAATTTTGTGGATTGCAGCAAAAGCAAAGCTTAGGAAGAAATACACAGCATTAAGGATTTATATTAGAAAAGAAGAGATGTCTCAAGTAAATGAGCTAAACTTCCACCTTAAAAAACTAGGGAAAAAAATTTAAACCAAAGTATGAAGTGGGAAGAAAATTATTGTGCTAAAATCAGAATCAATGAAATTAAAAAAAAATAGGAATGCAGTAAAAAAAAAATTAGTGACACCAAATGCTAGTTCTTTGAGTTAATCTGTTTAACGGAAAACCACCTATCCATTCTGTTCAGAAAGAGAAAACCGAAAATTTTAAAATGCTTCTAAATTTCATGACTAGTATTTTAAATATCGAGTCTTCCAAAATTAATGTATGTATTTAATTTAATCCCAATTCATATCCAATATTTTTGGTGTGAAAATTGCAAAGTGTTTCTAAAATATATATGGGATTGCAATGGAACAACAACAACAAAAACAATGTGAAAATTTATTGACAGTTATTGATGGAAGGATAGATAAATATAACAATGGAAAGCATCTGTCAAAAACAGATGCCTTATGTACTACCTACAGGGTCTGTTTATTTATGACATTCAGGGTACTGGAGAAAATAGAGAAACAATAGCATTTTAAAAGAACAGTCTTGGAGTGAGTGTTCATAGGTAAAAATATAAAATGCGATTTTTACCTTACATCATATATAAAATTTATATCCCAAGTGGAGCGCAGATCTAAATTTCAAAGCAAAATGCAACAATAATTCTAGAAGAGAGTATAGGTACCTATGTTCATGACCTCGAGGACCTAAAACTTTTATTGAAAAGGAAGTAAATCACACCCGCCAGAAACTTGAAAATTAATTGGACTAGGTTAAAATGAAGAACTTTAAAGGACATCATTAGAATTGTGCACAGGTAAGTGATATAGCAAGGAAGAGATATTTGGTAGACCTAAAGCAAAAAACAAAAATGAACTCATACAAATCAATATGCAAATGACAACGAGGATAGGGTGTTAAAAACACGGTTCACATGACCAATAAATGAGATTAAGTTAAGCAGTTGAAGAGAAGGGCAAATTAAAATCACCTTGTGATACCATTAGTCACACAGGGACATGAGAAGAATTACAAAGGCTGACTACACCATGTGTTGCTGAAACACTGGAACACCTGGAACATTCATACACTGTGGTTAAGAATTCAAATTGTTAAAATCATTTTGAAAATAAATATTTGTGATATTTTGTGCTAAATACCCAGTGACAAGCAATTCCTGTTGAAGGAATATACCAAATAGGAGTACAGGAAGGACAAATCATGGGCCGCCTGGGTGGCTCAGTTGGTTAAGCATCTGACTCTTGATTTCAGCTCAGGTCATGATTCCAGGGTCGTGAGATCAAGCCCCAAGTCAGGCTCTGTGCTGAGGGTGGAGCCTGCTTGGGATTCTCTTTGTCTCTCCCTCTGTCCCTTTCCCACATGTGCACCCTCACATGCAGTCTTTCACTCTCTCCCCTCCCCCCTAAAAGCAGTGCTCTTTGTAGCACAATTTATAATAGTAAAAATATAAAAACAGCCCAAATGGCTTTAATAGCAGAATGGGTACCCACATTGTACTATTCACACACATAGTATATTATGCAACAAAGAAACTAAAAACCTAAAGCTACTTATAATAACAGGAACGGATCTTACAAATATCAGTTGAGCAAGAGAAGGCAGGAATAATATTATACATATGACACCTGTTACACAAAATTTAAAAGAAATACTCTAAATGAAATAGTAATAATTATTGATGAGTGCTCAGGTGGTAAAATTATAAGGAAAAACAAAGAAATCATTAAAAGAAAAGATAAGATAAGACACTGATAACTTTTTGGAGGGAGGTAAGGAAGGTATAGTGATTGGGGTAGCCACAAGGAAAACTATTCTTTGCAATATTTTACATCTTGACATGGGTTTGGTTGCACTAATAGTGTTTTTAATGTATTACACTAAGCTATATATTTTCATAAATGTGCTCTTTGCTGTGTATTGCAGTTTAAAAGTTGAAAAATAGGGCAGCCTGGGTGGTTCAGTCAGTTAATCATCCCACTTCGGCTCAGGTCTTGATCTCAACGGTCTGTGATTTTGAGCCCCCTTCAGGCTCTGTGCTGACAGCTCAGAGCCTGGAACCTGCTTCATGGATTCTGTGTCTCCCTCTCTCTCTGCTTGTCCCCTACTTGTACTCTGTCTCTGTCTCTGTCTCTCAAAAATAAATAAAACATTTAAAAAATTTAAAAAGTTGAAAAATAAACTAAGATATATTTTTAAAGCAAAATATTGGTAAAGCTTTTGTGTAGTATTAGAGTTCAGGGTGGCACAATTATGTTGGAAAACCATTTGTCATTAGCTAATAAAGATGATGATGTCAGTCACTAATGACCCATCATTTTCTCTTCAAGGTTTAAAGAAATCTTGCTTATTTTAGAAAGGAGTAACTTCTGTGTTTTACAGTGTATTTATTTGTTTGCAAGAGAGAGAGAGAGAAGCCATGCAAGTGAGCACCAGCAGAGGAGGGAGCAGAGGGAGTGGGAGAGAGAGAGTCCCAAGCAGGCTCCACACTGAGCCTGATGCAGGGCTGGATCTCACAACCGTGAGCTCATGACCTGAGCCCAAATCAAGTTGGACGCTTAATTAGCTGAGCCACAGATGCCCCAGAAACTTGCATATTTTATTTTTTTTTTCAACGTTTTATTTATTTTTGGGACAGAGAGAGACAGAGCATGAACGGGGGAGGGGCAGAGAGAGAGGGAGACACAGAATCGGAAACAGGCTCCAGGCTCCGAGCCATCAGCCCAGAGCCTGACGCGGGGCTCGAACTCACGGACCGCGAGATCGTGACCTGGCTGAAGTCGGACGCTTAACCGACTGCGCCACCCAGGCGCCCCGAAACTTGCATATTTTAAATAAAGGCATATACAATCATGAAAATAGCAGAATTTTTTAATCTCACATACACAGAAGCAAGACAAACAGTGAAAAGAGGATGAATAAATTATGCTACAGTCATAGAATGGAACAATAGAGAGGAAAGGAAATAAACTATTAGTTTATAGACAAATCTCAAGAACAGACTGGTTGAGAAAAATCTCATCACACCATGAATCCGTTTTAATGAAGTTCAGAGGCAAAGTAAACAATATATTGTTTAGCAGTACAAACAGTGAAGTAAAACAAGAAGCGTTATTTCTGGGAGAAAGAATCAGGTCAGAAAGTGGCTTTAATATAAATGAACTGCTATCTTTCTTAAAATGCATAGTGAATGCATGGATTTAAATTATATTTTTATTTTTATGAATCAATATATAGTACACAATCTTTGTAGCAACGGATTTTTAATAACAATTGTTTTAAAAATGATACTTCTGTGTCTTCTAGCTATCTGTCACCCAATCACTGCCAAACTTTACATCTTATCCCTAACAAATTATTTAGAAAACAGCTTCATATAAGATTTCCCTTTATATGTGACTTAGTAATAAAAGCTGATTACATTTTCACTAAGTATTTTTTTCAATTTGCCTTTTATGAGTTATTCTCTATCTTCAATTATAATAATGAACTCTTTATAACATGGCTTTCATATACTGAGAAATAATTTGTCTTATTTTACTATTAATCACAATGTCAGGATTATGTATGATAATTTAAGAAGTTTAAAGAAAACAAACAATAAATTATGCAGGGAGGCTTTTTATTTCTCCTTTTGCATATTTTCAGCACCTGCAGACCATTGATTGGAATCAGTGGGATACAAGCAGCTCATGCAAACAGAACAAAGACCCGTGTTTTATCAAATGTAGCATGAAGGCAGCGTTTCTTTTTTAAATTCTTTTAATGTTTATTTATTATTGACAGAGAGAGAGACAGAGACAGAATGGGAGCAAGGGAGGGCCAGAGAGAGAGGGAGACACAGGATCTGAAGCAGGCTCCAGGCTCGGAGCTGTCAGCACAGAGCCCCACGCGGGGCTGGAACTCACGAGCCATAAGATCATGACCTGAGCCCCAAGGAGCCCCAAGGCAGTGTTTTATCAAAGGTAGAGAATGGAAACTTCTGTAACCCCCTTACATAAACCAGTCACCGCATCGTGACCTTATTTGGTATCTCTTTTCTTCTTTATGAGAGAATAAATAGATACATTTATGATGCACTTTCTCAAAATGTGTATGTGGAGATTTGAAGTTGGAAATAGGGGTTAGGGAGACAGGTTTCTATTAAGCAGAGAAGATATAAGGACCGTTTCTGATTCAGTTTATTGCAGTATAACAAATTCGCGGTTCTATTCTTTCTCAAATAATCCTTATATGCACAGTGCATCAACCTAATACTAATGTCTTATTTCTTACACTGCCCTTCTTTAATTCAAGTCCTGTAGAGGAGACTCAAATCTCTTTTCAACACATATCCCCTAAATTTATTTCTCAGTGACCAGAAGGGAAAGTCCATCATGTACTCAAAAAGAAATTTGCATTATTATTCAGTCCTGCTGTTGTCCTTAAGTCTCCCTATGACTACTCAAGTGAGACTCATACTATACAGACTAATGAAAACATAACCTTATATAACTTTGAAATAACACCAGTAATACAGAGATCTGTTGTTTTTGTGGTTGTTGGATTTCTTCCCCCTTTTTCCCTTCTTTGGGCTTTTTAATGTTTTATACCTAGCCTCTCCCCATCAAGATCCAAAAAAAGAAAAAAGCCACAAATTTTAGACCTTCAGCTAGACCACTAAGTTACATAAATATTATTTGAAATATGTACTGGACTGTTCTGGTCTTTTATCATCAGGGTTTAGCTGGCATTTGTGAGGTTTTTTTTTTATGATTTTATTTTTAAAATAATAGGCACTGAGAATAGGGACTTCTTGTCAACTTGCCTATGTAAGTTCATGCTATGAAGTAACTTTTTAACCAAACTAAATAGAAATCATAGGTAAACTAGAGGATAAACATTAGTACATATTAATATAATATGTACATTATATATATTAAATATATACACACATATGTGTGCAGCTTCTATAAACAGAAAATGAACATATCAATAATAAGTAAACATATCAATAGGTCATGAAGAGAAAATAAAACAAAAAGTCATTCTTGGAAAAAGAGCAGAAGCTAGGAGCCTTCCTGGATGTAGGTTCTAAGGAAGAAGTTGGTAAAAGCATCTCATGGGTAATTATACCAAAAAGTTTCCTTGTGAGCCAGCTTCACTGTATGAAACCAGGGGCTCGGGTTGAACTTGTCACTCAAGAAATGAAATTTGAATTATTGGTTTTATGGGGTTTTAGCTGAAATGACATCACATGTCTTGGACTGAACTTAAAGAGGAAAGTTTTATTAAAGCTGGCTTGTGCCCTGAAGGAATTTTCCATATCTGACTAATCAGCTTTTCTTTCCTCTACTTGGCAGGGAACAGGGAATAGGGAAAAGATACTGGGACCCAACCAAGTTGGCATATCTAACAGGAAGTACTCGTCACAAAGATAGGAACATAGAAAGTTGAATTGGCTGTAAATTTACTCCCAGGAAAAGTTAAGAAAAATTGCTTGGCTGGAAATTTAGTTCTAGGTGGAAAAAAAAAAAAAAAGAAAAATCTCCTATAAATCTCTCAGAAGAGTTGGTAACTGTAAATGGTCCTCAAATGGGTTTTTACTCAAATTAATGCTGCCTGAATAGTCCAAAATAACTTAGTTCAAATATTGAATTTGAAAGAAATCCCTTTTTGTCATGTCCTCAAGTATCTGTAAGATGTAAGTAAAAATCTTCCATCTACAATATAAGTTATATAAAATTCCTACAAAGTTTTAAGGGATTTGAACTCAAAACCAAAACTTACAAATAATACTAGTAAATAAGATGTCAATAAATAAATCCTGACAGACAATAGGCAGCTATATCAGGCATCCAATGCTGTGCACATCAGAAATGACATATAAAACTAATTTATACTTATATTTTACATATATCCTAAATCATATATTAAGATTAAAATATATCAGTAAAGACAATACATTAATTAAAACAGGTGCTTGGAAAAAAATTTAAAAATTCTAGAAAAATACAGTAATTGATATTTAAAATTTATTTCATGCATTAGAGAGCAGAATATACATAGTTGAAGAGAAAACTCATGAAGTAACAGATTAAAATTAAGAATGTATTTAGAACAAATGCAAAAATACAGAGATAGAGTAAGCGAAAGGGCTCTCTGAATATAATCTGTTAAATTCTGATATACACTCAACTTGTAATTTTTTTTAATGTTTATTTATTTTTCAGAATGAGAAACAGAGTGCGAGCAGAGGAGGGGCAGAGAGAGAGGGAAACGCAAAACCTGAAAGAGGCTGCAGGCTCTAAACTGTCAGCACAGAACCTAACGCGGGGCTTGAGCTCGAACTGTGAGATCGTGACCTGAACCAAAGTGGGACACTTAACTGACTGAGTCACCCAGGCGCCCCTCAAATCGTAATTTTTAAATGGAGAGAAAAAATATAGGGAAGATATAAGAGGACATAATAGCAAATAATCTTTTTTTTTTTTTTTTTTTTTTTTACTGAATAATTAAAGACATCAATTTTGAGATTCAGAGGGCCCAGTGAATCCCAATCAGGCTAAAAATTATCTCCATCTAAAAAATATATCATAAGGGTCGCCTGGGTGCCTTAGTCAGTTGAGTGACTGACTCTTGATTATGGCTCAGGTCATGATCCCAGGGTCGTGGGATTGAGCTGCATGTCCAGCTCCGAACTGAGCATGGAGACTGCTTAAGGTTCTCTATCTCTCTCCTGCCGCTCTCCCCAACTTGTGCTCAATCTCTCTCTCTCTCTGTCTCTCTCTCAAATAAATAAATAGACAAATAAAATGCATAATGTAAGAGTTAAAGAGAAATCTTCAAAGGAACTACCAAGAACAAACAGATGACCTATTTGTACACATGGGAAAGATGAGACTGACAATTTTTCATCACCACCAACAACAGCTAATGGAAAATATTTAAATTTTTTTTTTCAACGTTTTTTTTTTTATTTATTTTGGGACAGAGAGAGACAGAGCATGAATGGGGGAGGGTCAGAGAGAGAGGGAGACACAGAATCGGAAACAGGCTCCAGGCTCCAAGCCATCAGCCCAGAGCCTGACGCGGGGCTCGAACTCACGGACCGCGAGATCGTGACCTGGCTGAAGTCGGACGCTTAACCGACTGCGCCACCCAGGCGCCCCAGCTAATGGAAAATATTTAAAACACGCTGAAAGGGAATAATTGTTCCTGTAACACAATATATTTATATACCAATCAAATCTTTCATCAGGAATAAAAGTGAAATAAATAATTTCTGGAAAACAAAACAGAATTTGGCACCAGGGAATCGGTACCAAAAGGAATTCCAAAAGATATTTTTGAATATGTAAGAAAACTAATACTGGATGTAACGAATGTAACAGTTCCGTAGATTCTCATTAATGAGAGATCCTTGATATGACCCATGAAAAAGGGGTTTTGTGTTCAAATAAATTTGAGGAAAGTCAAACTCCTTTAAGGTTTGCAATAAAAGCAGCATATGAAACAATCTGACAAGTAAATGGAAAATAAATCTGTTAAAGTTAAATCAGCATCTCCCAAATCTAACAACATAAAGCATTTTTGTTAGTGAGTCATTGTTAATATCTCAGAGAATATACTTTTGGGAACATGGAATTATGCTTTCAAAGCAAAAGCTTAAAAAATATTTCTAAACAAGAAAATAAGCAAATGAAACACCTAAGGAGAAATTAATAGATGTGGAAAGCATTTATCAAATTAAAAAAGAGAACAGTGTGTGGTCTTAGATGGCAAGCATTTTAATCACACAAAGCTTATTTGTCCATTAATGTAAATATTTAATATTAAACTGGTTAAAATCCCAGCTTGGTTTTTATTGATCTTGATAATATAATTGTCAGTTTTATCTGGAGGCATATTTAGGTGAGATTAATAAAACATTTTTGTAGGAAAAATAAATAGTAATACAAGGCATTTGCATTTCTTGATACAGCATTTCAGAATTGAAATAATTTATGTAGTGCAATGAGCCATACATATATAGGGTATATATATTATATATATACACACACAATACAACAATTTATTGATATATATTATACATAATAAAACAACTTAAAATAATTTATTATATATTATATATAATAAAATGATTTATTTTATAGAATAAGACATTCAAATTAGCCATACAACACTCACAACAAATAACTACATATATTCCAGAGATATTAAATTTTAAAATTAAACATGATACAAAGTAGAAATAAATGTAGTTTATTAAAGATAGGAAATTCAAGGTAGGAAAAAAAATGCTAAAGAATTAATTGATACATTCAACAATAATAATTCATGCATTCCAAATGATTATAAACAAACATAGAAAGACATTGGGAAAACTGAGAAAGACATTTCTATTATACAAGAGATTAAAATCTTTGCTGTATAAATCCTTCTTGAAAATTAGAAAGAGAAAATAACAATACAATTTACTAAAGGGAAAAAAAATTAGATTTACTCAGATCTGTATCCATTCAGCCACTCTTCTGGTTAGAAATTAAATGAGCAGAAAGCAACATTCTAGATTAACTCGGTGCCTGTAGAATCCAATACAGTAAAAACAGATTTAAATTCTGTTTGCAAACTTCCCACTTGGTAGCTATCTAACCTAATCTTTATTTTTCACATCTAAAGAAATAATAGAGAATCTACCAGAAAGAATCATTGCATTAGGAAACTATGCAGAAGTTGTTCACAAACAGACAAGTTCTGTAAATGGTGGAAATGCAGTTTTTTCCCAATGTAAATGTAAATTATAAAATTTAAAAGTATAATTTTTAGGGGCTCCTGGGTGGCTCAGTTGGTTAGGTGACTGACTTCAGCTCAGGTCAGGATCTCGCTGTTTGTGGGTTCAAGCCCCGCGTCGGGCTCTGTGCTGACAGCTCAAAGCCTGGAGCCTGCTTCAGATTCTGTGTCTCCCCGACTCTCTGCCCACCCCCCCCCCCGTCACGCTCTGTGCCTCTCTGTCAATAATAAATAAACGTTAAAAAATTTTAAAAATACAATTTTTAAATGCAGTGGACAGTGTTCCTAAGGGCATAATGAAGTGTATAATCTCATATATTCTAGCAGAGGAGTAGATATGTATAAATTTTCCATAGACATATTTGGTGTTATTAATCAAATGACTTATAATCCTATTCAGTTGACCCCACAATTCCATATTGATGAAATTATTAAGACATTTTCACATATTTGAAGATATATTTAACTTCAATAATGTCTATTACTTTTTTTCGCAAAAGATGCAATTTCAGGTATATATAGAAATATTTATAGACATGTATATATACCCTGGTTAGTGTAGACATATTTTATTGTAAGACCTAAAATTTGAAGTGCTACCTTGACATCTTTGGATCTCCCAGGGTCCCAAGGTCTTAATTATGAGTTCCCCTGTTGGCAGATACGACTTCTACCCAGTGGAAAAGGGTCTCCATTAAACTAGTTCCAACAGTAGCCAGACCAACTGCACCTCACCTCTTCCTCAACCTAACAGGGTTTATATTCTGGCCATCCTGCGAAAATAACTCAAACAAACCAATCAGTCCTCCTGAGGGAACCAGGAACACCCCTATCATCTTGTTACTACAAAATCTGCCTCCCACTGCCCCTGCGTTTTCACTGTGTGGCCCCAAACGGTTGTGGTGTCCTTCTCCCCAAGACAGTGAGTTTATGTGATGAATAAATTGTACCAATCTCTTTTGTCCAGTGTTGGGTGTCATGTACATGCTATCTAATACTATTTATGGCGGAGCAGAGATGCCTTTCTCACCAATGGGTTGAATAGGAGGCAATCAGAACACATATATCTCCTTGCTCCATTAATTGAAAAGACCTAGAAACAGTGACACCTTGGTAGCAATGAGCAAGCTCAGCACACATATCTTGCCTATACTATTCTTCAATAAAGAAACCAGGGTTCCTGGAAGAAGTGACTGATTCTAGGGATGGAGCATATTGCTGTGCTAGAAAGTAAAGAAGTGGTAAGAAAACTCCATGCTGATGGGATCTGTCTAGCCAAATAAAAGAGCACCCAATGGTAAACTTAAATAATTTAAGCAACAAAATATAGTAATATATCAGATTATACCACAATTAAATAATTTAAGTAACAAAATATAGTAATATATCAGATTATACCACAATTATACCAGATTATAAAATAAATGTCCATAAATACATTAATATAAATCACTGATGGAATGAATGACTAATTAATTAATTAATTAATTGGAGGGAACAGACAAATCATCCATCTCCTGCATAGAAGAATTCCAAATAATTTATGTACATACTCAGTCTCAAGCAGGTGGATCATAATTCTCTGCTAAGTGGGCTGTATATAGTAATTTCCTTTCAAAGGATACATTATGTAAATGTAGAAAAAAAAAGAGAATAATTTTACAGTGAAGAAACCTGGCAAACATTGACTAGGTCGAGGGAGCAAGGTCAATATCAGCGGTGGTAAGTCATGTCCATAGCATGTTCCCCTGCTATAACGTGATGAGAATAGCATTTGACTTCTGTGGTCTTCCTCCTCCAAATCTATAACCCCACAATGGCACTTTACTTCTGTGGTATTTCTTCCAAAAATCCATAACTCCAGTATAATTATGATAAAACCATGATATAGAACCAAATTAAGGGACTTTCTGCAAAATACCTTTCCAGCACTCCTCAAACTGCCAAGGTCATCAAAAACAGGGAAAGTCTGAGAAACTGTCACAGCCTAGAGGAGCCTGAAAAGACCTAAAGACCAAAATACTGTGGTATCTATCCGGGGTGAAATCCTGGAACAGGAAAAACTGTATTTGGTGAAAACTAAAGAAATCTGCATGAAGTAATGGACTTTTCATTAACAATAGTATATGATATTGGCTCATTGCTTGTGACACATATACTATTCTGAAGTAAGATGTGAGAAATATGGGAGGCCGGGTGGAAAATCTCTGTACCACCTTTGCCAATTTTCTGTGCACCTGTAACAGTTCTAAAATAAAAAGCATATTCACAAAATTGAATAAAATCTGCAGGGTGGCTAATAGCATTGTACCAAAGTTGACTTCCTGGGTTTGATATAGTATTGGAGTTATATAACTGGATGAAGTAGATTACAATGCTCACGAGACTCTATGTGCTACTTTGGCAACTTTCTGTGAGTCTCTAATTACCTTCAAAATAAAAAGTTAAAAATGTTTTCTCTAAAAATATACATAACTTTATTTTTCTCTAACAAACCTGAACTATTAGGCTAAACCCTATAAAATTGCCAGTATTTGATTCTTACTAACCTATAGAAATGACAATTTCACATTCATCACATAATGGCATTATGAGTCCCTGTTTGAACAATGGAAGGGATCTGACAGAGGCAAATTTAGAGCCACTCTTCCTCCGCCCTTCACTGCATTTAAATTGTAAGAACTAACATAGGCACAGGCAAAAGGCTTTCTTTGGCCCTCCTTCTTCCCATGCTGGCCTCCCTGATAGCAACGTCTCTGGACAGACCTTAGCCTTGGATCTGGCAATCTATCCACCCGGGACATGACCAAGTCACCAGTGATTTTGATAGAGAGGTCATATGTTCTAGGTTTCTCTCTGTTAACTCCCATGCACTATTCAAAGAATCCTGTATTCTTCTTCTGATCTTATGCTCAGAAAAAACCATGGGTTCACCTATAGCCCTTCATAGTGTTGAGAGAATTTCTCTTTTTCTGTACCAGAGTATGGAGTGGGAAACTTTGCCGTTTGTCTCAATCCTTCTATGACAAGCCACAAAATGAGACTATCTCCTGGGGCCTTGCCTCATTCCAGAACATCTGTCAGAAATGGAGCATAACATCAATATAGGATTTCTGGAAAAACCCAGAGGAGGGAGGGCCTATACTGTCTACCCATTCTTGGTTTTCGTTAATTGTTCCTCTTCCTCACTTCATTCTGAAGATGTTTTATCCAAATAGATGTAGGAATCCTATCTCTGATTCATCAGGTTTCTTTTTTCATGAGTCTCCCTCTGAGGGTCTAAGCTTTTGAAAATCACAATCCCCTTCTTTGTTACTGTTAATTCTCTTCCCGGAATAATAGCTACCTCATGTCCTATTGGCTGCAAAACAATTGAATTGGAGCCAGGAGAACAGAATAACTAGAAATAGCAGCAGACCCCATCATTCATTGTTTGAAAAGTCGAATGTGCTGTCTTTGTTCCTCTGGTAAATATTCATACGGCAACAAGGAAATTTTGCTACTCCTTCAAATCTCTGTTCTTCCTGTGGCTCCCCAGGCTTTCACCCCCTAAAGAGGCAACTCAATTTCTTTCTGTTCTCCCAGGACTCGGTGAGTTTATTCCCATCAGAAAACACTAAAAAGAGTGAAACACTAAAAAGACCCATTCTTATCCCCAAATCTTACAACTCCCCTTGGTGGGAAAGGGTAGTATAAGAACATCAATAAATATTTTAAATCATTCTTAAGGAGTATTCTTAACTACAGGGGAAAAAGCCCTACTTTCTGTGTCTGTAACATTTAAAACAAAGATGGGTGAGTTTTAATCTCTGCCCTCTGTTTTTTGGCCTTGATGAATCACTTTTCTTGAAGATCCAGTAAAAATAGAATATTGATTCAGGTCATAAAGAAGTTGCTTCCAAGGCTTTCAAACCCATAAATTTTATCACATTTATCAGTCTGAATGTTTCATAAATTTTATCTAAAATTGACTAGAAACATTAATATTTCATCCAAACCATTTGTTCAACACACTAAATATATTACTATCTCTTCTAAATGTTCTACTTTTATCAACACATTTCAATATTTTAAAAAACTATTAGTTAAATTCCTACAGCATTGCTGTAATATGAATGCATATAATATGGATAAAATCTCTGTGCCTTGATTTTTAGTGAGAACACACTTGTGACGCATAGGAGGAAAATACTGAAGGGTTCCTTTACATCCTTTTGTCGTATTTTCCCCAGGCACTTCTTTGTTTGCTAAAGCTTATGTCCTCGTAATTGCTTCAAGTTAGGCCCACAGTAAAGATAATCTCTGAGTTCTCATATGTTCAAAAAAGTGTCTAGCCTTTATACTTGGAAAACATTTTGGCTGTTTTCAAAGTAAGTGAAACCTTGGATTGCAAGTAACTTGTTCTGGGAGTGTTCTGCAACATGAGCAAAACTTTCTAATAAATTTTAACTTGATAAACGAGTGATGTCTTCCAATATAAAGTAGTACGTGACGCCGAGTGTCACATGATCCCAACCCAGCCAATGGTTCTTGAAATTCGCTTTGATATATGAGTGCTTTGGATTATAAGCATGTTTCCAGGATGAAAATTATGCTGGCAAACCAAAGCTTTACTGTACTTGGGGCAACTTCACCTCCATGAACATCTTGAAGGTGTTCCACCTCTTACTACTCTCTCTTAGTGTTTGATGAAAAAAAATGAGGTCACCAGGATCTATTCTCCTAGCTGCCCACATTATTATTTCTTCAGTTTTGAAGGTCTGTATTTTTATCAGGATGTGCCCAGGACAGACTGTTCTCAATCTGTTTGCCTAGCACATGGGGAGCTCACTAAGTTCATAGCTCTAAGCCTTCTTTTTAATATACCTTTAAATATTAGTCCTCTTCTACTGCTGTGGTTTTCTTCTCAGGGAAGAAGATTCTTCTGTGTGCCAGTTCCCCTGTACCTGCCCTCTAGTTCCCTAATACTTTCCGACTCTGTTCCCTATCCTTTTGCACATTAAAAACATTTTTTTTCCATCCCATATGTTTCATGCTATATTTTCTCCAGTGTGTATTTTCCCTTGTACTTCTTGTGATTTTTTTCTCTCATTTCTGGGATGGTTTCATTTCTATTCTTTGCTAACTTGTGTGAGTTTATGTTTCATCTCCTCGAATTCTCCTGTCATCTCTGTCCTGACATCTTGCTTTTATAACTTTCCTTCCTAAAGGCAATTGCGGCATGAAAGTTTTGTATGTTCCTGGCAAACTTCTGGAAAGAATTATATCTTCTCTCTGGCGTATGTTTCTAATGAAAAGTCTATTGTCATTACCTTTTTTTGAGAGACAGAAAGACAGTTCACATGTGCATGAGTCGGAGAGGGGCAGAAGGAGAGAGAGAATCCCAAGCAGTCTCCATGCCCAGTGAGGACCCCGATGTGGAGTTGATCCCACAACCATGAGAACATGACCTGAGCTGAAATCAAGAATCAGTCGCTTAACCAGCTGAGCCACCCAGGCACCCCAGTTGTCATTGCCTTAAAAAAATATTTCCATCATTATTTTTCATAGATTGTCTTTATACTGATGCTGTGCAAATTCCTACTTTATCACTGATTGTGGAAGAAATTGAATTTCCTGGAGTTGCTTTTTATATAAATAAATGGTGGTGGAAGAGGAAGGCCTAAAGGACAGGGGGATTTTCCAGAAGAGTTGATGTTCCCATGCAAACACCAAGCACTCTATTTCCTCTCCTTTACTTCCAACAATCAAGGTACAGAAAGACTTCTGGCACTAACCCGCTCACCACAGTTCCATACCAGTGCTCCCTGAAAGAAAACTCCTTGCGTCACAGCACTCCACAAGTACATAAATGCTGACACTTAGATCTGCCCTCATTGTGACCCTTTCACAACTCGCTGTATTTCTTGTTCCTACTTATTCCCAAGAGGCTTCTCCCAGTCTAGTTACTTTTGACAGGTCTTACATGGACACATTTTGAAATCTATGGATTCTATCTGTCTCCCAGTTTCACAAAAATGGTATTTCCCAGATTTTCATTTTACATTTTGCTTTTGAATGATTTCTAGGCATAAAATAAGAAATGCTGACTTATGACTTTATGTTCATTCCCACCAGAAGCTCCAATAGCATTGCTTTTAAGTAAAGAAAAATTTGGACACAAAAAGTGTAAATATATATATGTAAATATACATGTATATACATGTAAATATATATGTTATAAATATTTATGCTATATACATGTTATATGCATGTTATATATATACGATTTCTGGTCTTTAAAACTCATGTAGGGGCACCTGGGTGGCTCAGTCGGTTAAGCATCTGACTTCAGCTCAGTTCATGATCTCACAGTTTGTGAGTTCGAGCCCCGCGTCGGGCTCTGTTCTGACAGCTCAGAGCCTGGAGCCTGCTTCAGATTCTGCGTCTCCCCCTCT
Source organism: Panthera tigris (assembly GCF_018350195.1). NCBI lineage: Eukaryota > Metazoa > Chordata > Mammalia > Carnivora > Felidae > Panthera > Panthera tigris. The sequence continues at coordinate 39,741,637 of NC_056670.1, forward strand.
CTCTGCCCCTCCCCCACTCATGCTCTGTCTCTTTCTATCTCAAAAATAAATAAATGTTAAAAAAAACTCATGCAGAGGAATATGTAGACATAATAAAACTAAAAGCATATGTTTTAGAAAAAAATGGTTTCAAAATCTCTTCCATATGTAACTAAGTATGCAAAGGAATAGAAAAGTTCTGAGAGTTACATGTGGAAGGCAACAGTGATTTAATGAATCGTTTTTTTTCTTATACTTTCTGAATCATATACTTTCGACAGTAAAATATATCCACTTTTAGAAAAACAAATTATAACAGCACTTTGTGTCTTGTCTATTTATGTATATTTTAATATCTTAATATTTTCTTATATCTTTTCCTTTATACTTCTTTTTTCCTTTTATTTTAAGAAAATTACTTGTCACTCCAAGTTCAGATAAAATTTTATTTTCATCTTCTAATGTTGGTAGTTTTTATGTTCTAATTCTTAAATTTAACTTTTAGGGATATTCTTGATAGTTAAATATCCCAGTGTCATTTATTAGATTATCTTTCTCTTCTCTGCTAATTTGAAATGCTATCTTACTACACGTGATCGGTGGTTCTTAAGTTTTATTGTTTCTCTGATGCAACTGTGATGCCGTAAGAAATGGTATCTCACCATGGCCTGCTGCATAGATAAGGCCGTTTCCATGTTTGCAGCCAGCAAGATGCACTTACTATAACGCCATCTGCCAATAATCAGTGACATGGATAGTGTAGAATCTGTGGATCAGATATCTGTATACTTTGTTTTGTTTTGGGTCTTTTTTTTCTGTTTATTAAATCAAATATGTCTATCATATTCACTAATTATTGTAGCTTTGCATACATCATGACATCTGAGAGTAAGACCTCCCTTTATTTTCATCCAATATTTGGTGTATTTATTCTTCAAGATCAAATTTATAATTAGTTAGACAAGTTTTTTTTTTTATGTTTATTTATTCTCGAGAGAGAGACAGACAGAGACAGAGTGTGAGTGGGGGAGGGTCAGAGTGAGAGGGAGACACAGAATCCGAAGCAAGCTCCAGGCTCTGAGCTGTCAGAACAGATCCCAACGCGGGGCTCAAACTCACCAGCTGTGAGATCATGACCTGAGCCGAAGTTGGACGCTCAACTGACTGAGCCATCCAGGCGCCCCAGTTAGACAAGTTTTTATGTTCAAGAGACACCTGTAAATTTCTCTCTTTTTTGTGTGTGTTTTATTACTTTTAAGCCACCACTGATTTAATCCTGAACAAGTTATTTAACCAATTTATCTGCAATTTTCCTATGTAAATGGGGATGATAATATCATCTGGTTCATAGAGTTGATGGGAGGATTGCTTTTCATTTTCAGCAATGTATATTGTTTATCCATTTTCTCCATCCACTCCCTAGTTTTTTTAAATGTTTATTTATTTATTCTGAGAGAGAGAGAGAGAGAGAGAGAATCCCAAGCAGGTTTCGATTTGAGCTGAAATCAAGAGTCAGCTGCTTAACTGACTGAACCACCCAGCCCCTCCATCCACTCCCTGGTTTTGAACTCTGTCCTTCACCTCACCTCCTGTAACAGATACCAGAATGTTGAGACTATTCATGGCTCTGCAGGACTATTTAACTTCATTCTTGTCAGAATCTCCCAGGAAACCATTTAGTTTATATATCACTTGCCTGCTTTTCATTAAAAAGAACGTGCTGAACAATTTTGCCTGCTGTTGTCTTTTTGCTTCTTTTTGGGTTGATATTCCTCTATCACATTTTCAGAGATCTTTGGGAGGAGAGAGAAGATAAACACATGTTCTCAATCTTTTATATTCCTCCTGCATATATTTAGAGTAAATGTAAATTTTTTTGCATATTTATACAAAGTTATAAAATCATTGCACATGATACAACCCCCGTAACAGCAACATTTTTCTCAAGTTAAATAACATTGAATGGTTTTTATAATCTGTCCTCCAAAAAAAGGTCTGTATACTTGATTGAATCATATGCATGCAGTATGCAACCTTTTCTTTGGAGGTGACAATCTCTTTGCCATCACTGCCTGAGAGTTTTTGTTTAGGGTAAGGATACAAAGGAGCAAGTGTAATGCAGTGGGAAGCTGAGGGAGGAAAGGACTTTCTAGGGGAGAGGTTAGATCACCAGCCTCAAAGTTGCATAAAAATGATAGCTCTATTGCTTATAAAATAGCATTGTCAGGAGTAAGGTAAAAGTAAAAGTCAACTTGCTAAGGGTGATTAAAATTAGAAACAAGTAAATAATTGATTAAACAGCAAAACACAATGGTGAAAGGAAGGTGAAAATTAAAGTCATAAATTGAAGGTACAGGAGGCTTGAAAGGTACATTTGGTTTTAGTCTGATGGAGATTTGGGAATGTGTTTTATTTGAAAGTTACAAGAGGGAGAAAATGAAGATATAATTTTAACATTTTTTCAGCAGTCATTCTGGAACATGTGCTGATCCATCCCTGTGTTAAGTAAGAATTGAGTTAATTGAGTTTCCAAATAGAGTGATTAGTATTTCAATGCAGGAGAACATAAAAGCATGTGAGGCAGTTGGGTTCAAGAGAACAACGACAAAGTAAACGCTGGTTTAGCTTTTTATTTCCAATGATATTAATCTGGGAGAAATAAAAAGCAAAGCTACTCACTGCATTGTAATGGCAGAGTGGAGCTTAAGGAAGGTGGAGACCATTTGCAACAACTCTGCCTGGTACAGGATGAGCTACAGGTACTGGTGAGTATTGAGGTCAGTAACAGGATGTTTGCAAGAATGTGAATGTTTATCTCAGCCATCTTATTTCTTTCCCTATGCACTGTTACAAAACATCTCCACAAACAAGTGGAAAACCAAATCTGACACAGTAATTTGTAAAGCTATTCTAGTAGAAAGTGATTTAGGAAATCAGACCCAAATGCGGGGGCTACTCTCCAGATTTCAAGACTCAGAGGAATTGTACAGAAATTCAAAAGAAGCATGGCATGTACAATTGCAATCATTATTAAACCAGGATGAGAGTTCATGTAGATTTGTATTTTTGCCTAAAACAATTTAAGAATAGAATGTAGCAGACACGCCATACATATCTATATTTTATATGCAATTTATCATTTCAGTTCTTTTTTTAAAGGAATTCTATCCGTGATCTATTGGATAGTTCTCAGAAACAAAGGGAGGACAAAGCAGGTTTTAGGAAGAAGAGAAATAGTCTCATACATTCAGTGGAGACATTATTGGAAGACACAGAAATACATAAGGAATATGATGAAATTTACATATGTGAAAGATTAGCCTGACAGTGTAGTGAAAAAACAATAACTGGAAAGAAAATGAAATTAAGGCACCGTCATACAGTCATGTTCTCAAGCCTAATGGAAGAATTTATTAAGCAATCTGTGTATACCCAGAAATTCTGCATTAGTTATCTGTATAGTGGAAAGGTGATTCCCTATTCAAATTTTGCCCCAGCTGTTGATCAGTTCTTTCCATAGTATGTTTATTAGACTGGATCCCTTGATTTACCAGTACTACTCTATCAGTTTTAATAATAATAGTAATATGGTACTCAATAGTTACTGCTGCCATGACTGTTACCACTGTTACTATTTCTTTCCAACTATCAATGCTTTTATTCCTTTTGCTGTGCTATATACTCAACACATTTTACCTTTCACCTTAATGATAACCATGGCACCTACGTTGACTTGCAGTATATTAGGAATCCTTTACATGTTTTTACATATGCCAACACCTCCAAGCCGCATGACAAGCCTATGAGGTAAAATTTATAATTATTCCCATTTTACAGAAGAAAAAACTAAGGTATAGATTTCTTTGAATTGGTTCAATGACACATAGATAAGAAAACAGATTATTTAGTATCACTAAATTAAACGTAAGGTAACCAGGGCTCAGAAGAGTTTGGTGACTTGTCCAATACCACACAACTAGGAAGATAACCCCCCAGCCTGTTGTCCTGAAGTAAACAGAGTCTGATCCAGGATCTAAACATTGAGATGTGTGGAGTAAGCAGAACTGTCTTCTCCTCCTGACTCTAGCACTGAAGAGCTGTGAGAATGTGGTCAGGTAATTAAGCTCTCTAAGACTTAATTTCCATTCTGTGTGTTGAAGTCAACAATGTTTATGTTATACAGTCATTATAAAGAATAAACAAATCATCTTTAAAACACTATGGCACCTATCACAAGATGTTTTAAATAAATCCTGCCTCCTCCATCGGTCTCTTCCCCCGTAGACTTGCCATGCAACCTGAGAAAGTAGGAAATGAAAACATGTCATTGTTCAAAATGGATGCCGTTTTGCCACAAAGGCCTGTTTGAAAAAAACAAAAGTGAATAAAAAGCTTTTCCTTGAGGTACACATTCCCAGGTTTATTTTTTTAATTGCTAAAAAAAATGCACCTCAATTTAAATGCAAACTGTGGATTATAACCTTTAGATAGTGCTATTTATACAAATAATATCAGGCCTTCCAGAAGAACAAATAACATGACACTGATATGCATGATTACCATTAACCTTAATCAGACATGGCAAGCTCAGAATTCTGTGTCTTCAGAAAACAGTTCCCTGATTAGCTCTGCCAGTAGTAAGCCTCTCCTAAGCTGCACATTAATTGCCCACAGCCCCCACTTTTTGCAAAGCAAATTTGGGAAATTTTGTGTGTGTGTGTGTGGAAAATGGATGGTTATGAATGGACCAGCCACAATGTCTTCATTAAACAAATATGGCACATTGATCAGGTGGCAGTCAAGTAGTTTTGACAGATTATTTTTTCCTCATTTTCTTTCGAGAAAGATGTATTGGTTCAGCTCGCTGAAAAGCATCCAACCATACATGTAGATCACTCCTCCCTCATTAAAACAAAACAGCCTTGCATATTGTGGTCCATAGATCAACAACCACAGATTTTCCCCATAATTCACCCCAGAACAGTCTGTGGTTGGCTGGTCCTACTGTGAAAGAGATATAATTCCACTTATGGAAATACTCATTTAAATGTTAATTTCTATCCTTGAAAACTGGTCTGAATAATGTGTCTATCTTGTGCCTGGAGGTGTAAAAAAATATTGACACACGAAATTTCCAAAATATTTAATTACTTTTTTACTGGAGTAGAATACCGTCATAAGCAAATACAGATGAAAAGACATAGCATAGCATTATGGAAAAGAATAAATAAACTGGACTTGAAGTTAGGCTTGGCCTTTAATTCAGGCTTTATAAATAATGTACTAATAAACAAAAAACATCCTTTTCTTAAAGCACTCTAATCTTATTTGTAAAAATCATGCAGTTAAACTAGAGTATTTTCATCTCTAAGTTGTCTTCTTATGTCTGTGCTCCTATCCACCTCATATTTAAAATATTTGCTCCTCCATGGAGTGTATATTTATTAAGTAGACATAAAGTAAGTTCTTACCTGGTTTTATGAGGGTCTCTGAAATGATGAGACCCTCATCATCAAAGGAAAACTTTAAAATATTTGCTCCTTCATGGAGTGTATATTTATTAAGTAGTCATTAAGTAAGTTCTCATCTGGTTTTACGAGGGTCTCTGAAATGATGAGACCCTCATCATCAAAGGAAAACTTTGCCTTGGTTTTCCTTTTTCCTATAAGAGACTGAATTTTTGGAGTCTTCCAACATTAATGATGATTTTTCTAGGAACAGAGCTCGCTGATACCAAATAAATGGAGTAGAATTGGGGGAAAGATAAAAGAGGAGGAGAGGAGAGGGAAAGAAAAAAATTGTGAGTTCATAAATTAAGGATAAATTCTCCTAAACACCTTTCTTAAGCTGTTAGCTTTATTTTCATTATTTAGTTTTTAGAGCATCATGGATTCACTTTAAGTCTTGTTGTTAACCATTTTATTGAGGTATGATTGATTTGTAACAAGCTGTACATATTTAATATATACAACTTGGTAAGTTTGGGAATAAAGATATATCCGTGATACCATTTCCACCATCAAGACCATAAATATAACCATCATCTCCCAAAGATGATGGGTATGTTTATATGTTTTCCCCTTTATTACCATTATTTGTGTGGGTGTTAAGACATTTAACATAAGATCTATCCTCTTAGCTCCTTAATTTTTCCATGATGCTATATAATTTTGTAAGTGTTAAATAACTGTGAAAAGAAACCTAAGTCTAGGAAGAAAATTATTTGGAAAATTCTCAAGTGTATTCCATGGCTGTCAGTGTGATTATGACTTCTATTTACTATTTAGCAACTTGGTAGCTTTTATTCTAAAAAAAAAATGACCATTTCAGGGGCACCTGGGTGGCTCAAGTTGGTTGAGCATTGGACTCTTGATTTTGGCTCAGGTCATGATATCATGGTTCCTGGGATTGAGTCCCACTTCGGCCTCTGCACTGACAGTGTAGAGCCTGCTTGGTATTCTTTCTCTTCCTCTCTCTGCTTCTCCCCCTCTCCCCACCCCCCCATCTCTCTCTCTCTCTCTCTCCAAAATAAATAATTAAAAAATGGCCATTTCATTGACTTTTTAAAGCTAGAACAAAAAATTCTAACATTTGTATGGAACCACGAAAGACCCTGCATTGCCAAAGCAATCTTGAAAAAGAAAAACAAAGCTGGAGGCATCACAATTCTGGACTTCAAGCTATATTACAAAGCTATAGTCATCAAGACAGTGTGATAGTGGCACAAAAACAGACACATAGATCAATGGAACAAAATAGAAAACCCAGAAATGGAACCACAACTATTTGGTCAACTCATCTTCAGCAAAGCAAGAAAGAATGTCCAACGGAAAAAAGACAGTCTCTTCAACAAATGGTACTGGGAAAACTGGATAGCAACATATAAAAAATGAAATTGGATACCTTCTTACACTATACACAAAAATAAATTCAAAATGGATGAAAGACCTAAATGTGAGATAAGAAACCATCAAAATCCTAGAGGTAGAAACCTCTTTGACCTCGGCCAGAGCAACTTCTTGCTAGACACATCACCAAAGGCAAGGGAAACAAAAGCAAACATGAACCATTGGGACTTCATCAAGATACAAACTGCTGCACAGCAATAATCAACAAAACTAAAAGGCAGACTATGAAATTGGAAAACGTATTTGCAAATGATGTATCTGATAAGGAGTTAGTGTCCAAAATCTATAAATAACTTATCAAACTCAAGACCCCCCCCCATCCAAATAATCCAGTTAAGAAATTGGCAGAAGACATTTATAGATATTTTTCCAAAGAAGACATCCAGATGGCCAACAGACACATGAAAATGTGCTCAACATCACTCATCATCAGGGAAATACAAATTGAAACCATGAAGAGATACCACCTCACACCTGTCAGAGTGGCTAAAATGAACAACCCAGGAAACAACAGATGCTGGTGAGGATATGGAGAAAGAGGAACACTCTTGCACTCTTGGTGGGAATGCAAACTGGTGCAGCCACTATGGAAAACAATATGGAGTTTCCTCAAAACGTTAAAAATAGAGCTACCCTATGACCCAGCAATTACAACTACTAGATATTTACCCAAAGGATGCAAAAATAGTGATTCAAAGGGGTACATGCACTCTGATGTTTATAGCAGCATTATCAGCCATTGCTAAATGATGGGAAAAGCCCAAATGTCCATCAACTGATATTTATGAATGGATAAGGAAGATGTGATCTATCTATCATCTCTCTGTCTATCTACACACACACACACACACACACACACACATATATATATATATATATATATATATATATATATATAAATAGATAGTGGAATATTACTCAGATATCATGAAAACTTGCAATTCGCAACAATGTGAATGGAGCTAGAGTTATTATATTATGCAGAACAAGTCAGTCAGAGAAAGACAAATACCATATATCTTCACTCATATATGGAATTTAAGAAACAAGACAGATGAATGTAGTGGAAGGGGAAAAAAAAGAGAGGAAAGCAAGCCGTAAGAGACTCTTCACTATAGATAGCAAATGAGATTGATGGAGGGAGGTGAGCAGGGGAATGGGTTAAATGGGTAATGGGTATTAAGGAGGGCACTTGTTGTGTTGAGCCCTGGGTGTTATGTAGGTGATAAATCACTAAATTCTACTCCTGAAACCAATATTACACTTTATGTTAACTAACTAGGATTTAAATAAAAATTTGTGAAAAGTAAAATCAAACAAAACAAAACAAAACTGAGGGACATGGAAACTCTGTTGTTAAATAAAGTAACTGCGTTAGTTAGATTTTTCTCTAAGCATCATCAGACTTCAGTATCATATGCTTGCTGTCATCTTCCTCTACTGATATGTGATGTATGGGAAGTCAGCCTGGGAGAGACAGGGGGCACCTGGTTTCAGAGTTGACCATGGCTCCAGCACGTGCTACCTGTGCTTAGACCAGTGCAGTGGCTATGACTGAGAACAGGAGCAGCCTTCCCAGTTCAGAAGAATCTACTTTATAATAGTACCAGGCCACATTCAGAATGAGAAATGCCACTGACTTCCCTTGCAATTACCATTATTTACCTTGCAATTACTATTACCTCTAGTAATAGCTAATGATATTTTTAGTTTTCTTCCCAAACCAGGGAAAGAAGTTCTGTGTATTTGGTTTTTATTATTTTCATTCTATCAGAGAAATGGGTGTTGCATTGACAGATCTAGGATCTAGGATATGTTTCCCTTCCTTTCTCAAGAAAGCATCAGAAATTTTGGGACTTAGATTGCTCATGTGCATAATAGCAACAACTGTATTTTCCTTTTGCATTTTGGGACATGTAAATACTTAGATTTGTGTTTTCAGAAATCTGTGCAACATGTGGACATCCTTGAAGTTGGGATGCTAAATAAAGTAGTAACATCTTAAATAAATAAAAAAATAAACTTGTTGGGAGACAGTTCTTCATTGAATTTATTATTTTTATAATATCTGTCCTGTCTAGAGTTGTATATCCTTTTCTACCTATAATAAAATTCGTGTTTTCTTTCCATTTATGGATTTGATCACAAATTATCCCAACTAACTAAAGCAATTTTGAGCAAGAACAAAATTGAAGGAATCATACTTCCTGGCTTCAAAATATATTACAAAGCTACATTAATCAAAATAATATGGCACTTGCATAAAAACAGAGATGTAAATTAATGGAAGATCATAGAAACCCCAGAAATAAATGTATGCATATGTGGTCAACTGATCTTTGACAAGGGAACCAAAAAGGCACAATGAGGAAAGAATAATCTCTCTAAAAAATTGTGACAGAAAAATAGAATATCTACATCTAAAAGAAAAAATTGGCTGTTTATCTAACAACATACACAAAAACCAACTCAAATGGATAAAAGATTTAAACATAAGACCTGAAATTATAAAACTCCTAAAGAAAATACAGCTACAAAGCTTTTTGACACTGGCCTTAGCTATGATTTCTTGGATATAGCACCAAAAGCACAGGAAATAAAAGCAAAAATACACAAATGAGGTCACATCAAACTAACAAGCTTCTGCACAGCAAAGGAAATGATTAACAGAATGATAAGATAAGCTACAGAATGGAAGAAAATATTTGTAAGCCACATATCTGATAAAGAGGTAATATCCAAAATATAAGGAACTCCTACAACTCAATAACAAAAAGAACCCAAATCACCTAATTAGAAAATGGGCAAAGGACCTGAATCCATATTTTTCCAAAGAAAACATAGAAATTCCAAAAGGTATGTGAAATGGTGTATGGCATCACTAATCATCAGAGAAATGTAAATCAAAAAAACAATGAAATATCACTTCACACATATATTAGAATGGTTATCACACATATATTAGAATGGTTATTATTTAAAAAAATAGAAAAAAAGTCTTGGTAAGAATATGCAAGAAAGGGAATCGTTATACATTATTGTCGGGAATGTGATTTAGTACAGCTACTATGAAAAGAGAATGATTGTTCTATAACAAATTAAAATGGAACTACCATATGATCGAGCCATCCCATTTCTGGGTATATATCCAAAGGAATTGAATCAGGATCCTGGAGAGATGTCTGCATTACCATGTTCACAGCAGCTTTATTCACATAGCCAATAAATGGAAGTAACCCAAATTTCCATTAATGGATGAATAGTTAGAGCAAATGTGGTATGTAGTACAATACTATTCAGCCTTTAAAAAGAAGGAAATCCTGCCATCTGCAGACAACATGGATGAATCTGGAAGGTATGCTAATGTAAATGAGCCAGACATAGAAGTACAAATACTGCATGATCCCACTTAGATGAGGAATCTAAATAGTCAAAGTCATAGAAACAGAGTAGAGTGGTGGTTACCTGGGAACAGGAGGTCGGAGAAATGTATTGATATTGGACAAAGGATTCAAAGTATTCATTATGCAAGATGAATAGGTCCTGGAGTTCTGTACAGCATTGTACATATATTTCAATATAGTGACCATATAAATAATACTGTACTGTTTAAAATTTGCTCATAAGATAGATGTTAAGTGTCCTTATCTCATACACACGCACAAAACCAAGAAGGGTGAGAACAAACTTTTGGAGATATGGATACGTCCATGGCATTGACTATGGTGATGGTTTTGTGGGTATACACTTGTCTCTAAATGCATCAATTTATACACATCAAACATGTACAACTTTTTGTATGTCAATCATACCTCAATATTAGTTTTTTAGAAGGCACCAGGATTTACCTATGCAAAATTTCTTCTTTCTTATATCTATCAACTTAAATATAAAGTTTTATTTTTATGGTGTTCTTCATTGTAGTCTAGTTTTCCCATATTGTATTCAACATTATTCCCAACTTCCTTTTCTTGTTTGGTCAATGCTTTACTGTAGTGAGGTCTATATGTCCTTTACACCTATCGCTGTGCTTTTTTCTACCTTACCATCTTTTCCCATCTTACTAAATTCTGACTTCCTACTATCTCCTTATTTTTCTAGTTGATAGGTGATCAGGAAATCTAAGTCAAAGGACAGAATATTATCTTTCCACAGTTCTTTATATGATGTTTGGTTTATGTCATGCGTTTTTAATAACTTTTATTCAATTCAGTTAATTCAACTGAAAATAGAGATGTCTCCCAGTATCTTATATCAGGTTTTCTCTTAATTTTGTTATTGGTTTTTCCCTTTCTTACTTCCTACCCCTTATTTCATATTCATGTATTTTAGGGGAATGTTTGGATAACATGAATACAGAACATTAAGGCAGATACCATTTTATGTTATGGAAAAACACAAGCTAAATCTATCTGTCTGTCTGTCTATCCTCTTTAATACTATAATCAATTAATTATAATGTGGGTGTAATTACAACTGCATATATAAATGGAAGAAATAGACTCTGTTTTTAGTGGCTCTGTATGTTCTAAATATAATAATACAAATAATACCTTTAAAAACTAGAAAACAATCTGTAGAATGTTAATTCTTTATATTATTTTTAATCTTTCTAAGATTAGATAATATGGTTAAAATACCCATCAGAATGCCACATGATATATAATTGACACAGCTATTTTCTCTCATGTTACATTTCTTCAGATATGTTGTCCCTCAATTTTGTTGCAAGATTCTGGAATAGAATGCTCTACTCCTCTTTTACATTATAAATTGATATTTTGTAAACCACAAAGTTTCTGATAGGAAAATTTAGCAGTTACTCTTTTGGAGAATGTCTTCAAATATGGTTGTAATGTATTTTTTTTTATCTCAGCTGTCTCTTATGATATTTTTTTTTTACTTTTCCAAACCCCAGCACATTTAGAACCTCTGTCTTTTCCTTATTAGGGTGCACTCACAATATAATTGCCATATTCACTGTAATAATAGTTATTGTACTTATAATTAATCATGCATCATATTTTAATTAGGATTAACTTCATAGTATTCACACAGCATAGCAATAGATTCCCCTGTTCTCTATTTCATGCAAAAGGAAGGTTATCCGCTAATGAAATAACCACATTGGCTCATGTTGAGATAGTTAGAATGTTGCCCATAATTATGACTGGACAACCAATCAGAGTTGCAGCATACTCTGCTTGCACTTGAACACTTTTCATAGACGTTGACTGGTCTATGGCCCTTGTATAAATTGGTATATGTTTCTTTAAACTGAGTGCATTACTTTTACCTGGTCCAATGCCTAATTCATTTTAGAGCATTCTTTATTCTTTGTATAACACTCATCTGTGACTACAGAATGGCCTCCTTCCACTTAAAGGTGTTTAATGCCATCCCACCCATTTAGCAAACAGAGCACTTCCTTGCTAAGGCTGACGGATTTTAAATATGATCTCATCTAACCTCTATGCATAAAATTGAAATCTGCCCTGTATTAATACACTAAACCAGTAGATCAGTAAGAGAGGGAACACTGTTTTAATGACTCCAAATAGCTTGTTCAATTAAAAATCTTTTGGTTTACTTTATCACTTACTTTATTTTCTGCCATTGGGTTCCTGCTTACTCTTAAGTTGTTGCTATCATTTTTTTCACCTTTACAGGAATAAACCCCCAATAAGCTCATGGTTTTTCCCTGATGGCTCTAACGTTTAGAGGGAGGAGAAATTTTATCTAAATTATTTTATACCCAACTATATTAGAATAAAATTATGTAGTCTTAACACCACACCTTAATGTAAAAGTCTATTTATTTAAGATACCATGAGCAAAGAAGAATATATGGCACCTTCTTCATAGTCTTTTGTTCCTAATTCCAAAGCAAAGAATTTTCTAGCTGAGGTTGTTAGCCTGGGGATTGATAAAACTCAAGGTGGATACAATGAAAGAGAACCCTCCATAACCACAGACTAACCATTTGTGGGCCCCCGTTTAAGATATTTGTCTGGAATAAATAGACTACAAATGTCGTTTTTAAAGTGTTGCGTGAACAAGGCAGACATACACCACATAAACTCCACCATATAAATTCTGTTGTGTTATTACTGTCTTTGAGAATTTCTCTAAGCCAGAAGCAGAGTTATTTCCATCCTCTGAAGTCAGGCTGAATTTAAAAAACTGACCCAGTGAGACACAACTTTTCTTTTTAGGAAACATATATAAAACATAATAAACAGAAAGGTAAAACAAATAATATGAAAAAAAATATTCCATACAAACATTAAGCAAAAGAAACTAGCTTAGAAACACCAAAATCAGAAAAACAAACTTCAGGTAAAATACTCATATATAGGGGCACCTGGGTGGCTCAGTCGGTTAAGCGTCGGACTTCGGCTCAGGTCATGATCTCACGGCTTGTGAGTTCAAGCCCTGCGTTGGGCTCTGTGCTGACAGCTCAGAGCCTGAAGCCTCTTCAGATTTTGTGTCTTTCTCTCTCTCTCTGTCCCTCCCCTGCTCACACTCTGTCTCTCAAAAATAAATAAAAACATTAAAAAATTTAAAAAAACCCTATATAAAAAGCAATTCACTTCATAATTTTGAAATATAAATTCACAATGAAGATACAATAGTACTAAAATTCTATGCACTAATAGCACTTTGAAAAATAGAATTCATCAAAATTAATGCAAGAAATAGAATATCAGAATAGTTATTTAACAATGAATGAAAGGATAGCTGTAATTATAAACATATTACAGGTGGCTATGTGAGTATAGATTTGCCTGGGAAGATTTTGTTACCCCAGAAAATTAAGATATGTGAATGTGTGTGTGTGTGTGTGTGTGTGTGTGTCTGTGTGTGTGTGTGTGTGAGAGAGAGAGAGAGAGAGAGAGAGAGAGAGAGAGAGAATGCATGTCACAAAGACACAAGGGCTTCCATTGGCCATATATGGGGCAATTTTAAAGTCAAAATAATTAAGAAGGCTGATATATTTATAGACCTATAGGGAAAAGACACACGAAAGAACACAGTAATTAATAAATATGTAAATATGTCAGTCAGTCAGTAATAAACAAACAAACAAAAGATAGCCACCTGGGTGGTTCAGTAGGTTGAGCAACCAGCTCTTGATTTTGGCTCAGGTCATGATCAAAGGGTCATGGGATTGAGCCTTGCATTGGTCTCTGCCCTGACAGCATGGATATGTTTGGGATTCTCTCTCCCCTTCCCCCACATGCACTCTCTATCTCTAAAAATGGATGAATAAACATTTAAAAAATAAATAAAGGATAAAAGAAGACTTGCTTACAAGATCCTTAGTGCAAACCAGTAAATGTGGAGGAAATATGGGCGATGAAGTACCATCATTTTGAAAGAATGATAGTGTGGCAATTTCTAAGTAATAATCGTCAATGGATGCTAAATATGAGGATACATTTAAATAGCGGTCAGGATATTTCATGCCCTTAAACTATCTACCCATAGATTGCTTATTAGTTGCAAGCACAAAAATCACAAATATAACCGACAAGAACAGATGGGCACTAGGTCCCTAGATCTGTGAAGCCAGTATCACCTACGTAGTATTCTGGCCACCACAAGGAAACAGCAGACAAACCCAAACGGAAACATTGTCTTAATGAAAGGGAAAAAGGAATTGTTTTTCTTTAAAATATCAATATAATAAAAGACAAAGTCACACTGTGGAAATGTTCCAAAGAAAAGGAGACTAAAGTATCATGATAAATAAATATGACAGCTGAACATAGACTGAATCCTGTATTAAAATAATAATAAACTCTCAGTAAATTCAAAATAGAGAATAACTACCACAATCTGGTGAAGCATATCTTCTAAAAAAATAAAAATACTGATTCAAAGGGACACATTCACCCTGATGTTTATAGTAGCATATCAACAATAGTCAAATTATGGAAGAGCCCAAATGTCCACCAACTGATGAATGGATAAAGAAAATGTGGTATATATGTATACACAACAGAGTATTACCCAACCCTGAAAAAAGAATGAAATCTTGCCATTTGCAACAACGTGGATGGAACCGGAGCGTCTTATGTTAGAAGCGAAATAGGGAAAGACAAATACCATCTGATTTCACTCATGTGTGGAACTTAGGAAATGAAAGAGATGAACACGGGGGAGGGAAGAGAGAGAGGCAAACCATAAAACAGACTCTTAACTATAGACAACAAACTGAGGGTTATTGGAGGGGAGTTGGGTGGGGGGATGGGTTAAATGGGTGATGAGTATTAAGGAATGCACTTGTGAGGAGCATCAGATATTGTATAGAAGTGATGAATCACTAAATTCTACTCCTGAAATTAATAATACACTATATGTTAACTAACTGGAATTTAAATAAAAATTTGCAACAAAACAAACAAAAAAAAGCATTTTTTGTGTGTTGTTAAAAGGAATAAAACTCTAATTGTATATATAATAGTTTAAAAAGAGACTGTTTAAAATGATACTTTGATTCCTGCTGTGGCGTTTCTAACACCTACAGATTTAAAATAATTATTCCAGCATTTTAAAAATATTTTTTTATTAAAATTTTTTTATATCTTTATTTTATTTTGAGAGAGAGACAGAGTGAGAGTGCAGGGAGGGGGCAGAGAGAGAGAGGGAAACACAGAATCTGAAGCAGGCTCTAGGCTCTGAACTGTCAGCACAGAGCCTGATGCAAGGCTCGAACCCACAGACCGAGAGATCATGACCTGAGCTGAAGTTGGACGCTTAGCCAACTGAACCACCCAGGGGCCCCTCCAGTATTCTTTTTCGAAGAACAAATAGAAATAAACTTAATTTATTATGGTAAAAAAAAAATAAAAATTCAAAAAATGACAAAAAAATTGTAGAAGAAGTCTTCTCTACTAGAACAGGAAGGAAAAAAAGGATGCCCACTATCACTACTTTCATTTACCATTGTATTAGAAGTCATAGTCGGTGTGGTAAGGCAAATAGAACTAAAAGGAATCTTGGGGCAGTTGGGTGGCTCAGTTGGTTGAGCATCTGACTTTGGCTCAGGTCATGATCTCACAGTTATGGGTTCGAGCCCCATGTCGGGCTCTGTGCTGTCAGCTCAGAGCCTGGAGCTTGCTTTGGATTCTGTGTCTCCCTGTCTCTCTGCCCTTCTCCTGCTTGTGCTCTGTCTCTCCCTAACTCTCCAAAATAAATAAATATTAAAAAAAAATTTTTAAGAAATAAAAGGAGTCTAACCAAGGATGAATACATAAAACTGCTATTCTTAAATATGACACTTTTGTAGAATATTCCATACAACCTGCAGAAAAATTATTAGAATTAATAAATGATTTCAGCAAGGATAGTGGATAAAATATAAGTACAGATTATTAATTTTATATTTACACAATAACAAGACAAAAATTATATTTTCCAATACCTTAAAACAAGTTCCTTTTAAGAAGCTTAACACAAGAGGCATAAAATTTATTCCCAGAAAATTAAAAATCATTATTGGGAGAGCTTATGTCACTAAATAATGGTAAGTATATACAGCATTCATGATTGAGAAGACATAATATTGCAAAAATATTCAACACAATGCCAATAAAAATTTCAATGGTTGTGTGTGCAACTTTTCAAGCTCATTCTAAAATTTATGTGGAAAGAGAAATGATCATGAATGGTAAATATCTCTTGAAAATGGCCTGTTTTCCTGGCTTTGAAGCTCTTAATAAAGCTATTATAAGATTGTGTAGTATTGGCATAAGAGTGGACAGAGTTCTATGAAATTAAAGTGTCCACAAGTAGGTCCTTTCACATTTGGATACACTGTGTATCAGTTGGAAACCACAGGAGAGTGTTTCACGTATGGTAGTGGGGGCTTTGAATACCCAGTTTAAAAAGCAAAAATCCCAGGGCTCCTGGGTGGCTCAGTCGGTTAAGCATCCGACTTTGGCTCAGGTCATGATCTCAGTTTGTGAGTTCGAGCTCCGTGTTGGGCTCTGTGCTGACAGCTCAGAGCCTGGAGCCTGTTTCAGATTCTGTGTCTCCCTCTCTCTGCCTGTCCCTCATCCATGCTCTGCCCCCCTCTCTCTCTCTCTCAAAAATAAAAAAAAAAAATAGAAAATTAGAAAGTAAAAATACCTTCACCTTATACCATAAATAATTTCCAGACTGATTTTTAGACCTATATAAGAAAGGTAAAAAAATAATGTCTCAGAAAAGAATATGGGAGAATCACAGACTTGGATTTGGGAAAACTTTATTAACTATGAAGGAAAAAAATTGATAATTGAAACTACATTAAGTATAAGAAATTCTCTTCATCAAAAGATACCATTAAGTAACAGTTAAATCAGAGTGGAGAAATGTATTTGCAGTACATACAACTGTGAAAGAGACTCATGTCAAGAATATATGAAGAACTTATACAAAGAGTAATAGAAAAATAAACACCTTAATAGATAAATGTGCAAGTGACTTGAACATCTCTTCACAAAAGAAGATATCCAACATATGGGAAGTGTTTACTTCATTAATCTTCAGGAAATCACAAATACATAATTCAGTCATTGCTCACCCAGCAGGAGAACTAAAATGGAACAGCTGCCAATACCAACTGCTGATGACCATCTACAACTCACATTCATTGTTGTGAGGATGTGAAATGGTGAAATATGTGAAAACTTGGCATTATTTATTTAAACCTAAGTATGGTCTATCCTATGACCAGCAATTCCACTCGTTAGTATGTATCCCTGAAATGCTTATCCTTGCACCCCAAGAAAAATGTGCAAGAATGTTTACAGTATCATTATATGTAATAGATAAGAACCAAGCATCCCCACTCCCACCAAATGATCCATATATTGTGTAAATATACATATTTACAAAGTCTTCATACAATGGAGTTCTATACCCTAATGAAATGAGTTAATATGGCTGAATGCAACAATCATGTTGTTATATAAGACAGTAAAATATACTACAGCCTTTATTATTTCATTTATCTGGAGTTAAAAAGTAACGCAAAAAACAGACTTGAAGATTTAGGGATCCATGCTTTTGCAGTAAGATGCTGAAGAAGAGCAATGAATGAGTTGGCATAAAAATCAGAAACATGGATACTTTTTGGGAAAAGAGGAAGCTACTGATTAAGGTACATTGGGATTAAATCCAGTTTTAATTATTTATTTTTTTCCATAACTTCAAAAAATCGTTTAGTTTGGTCTCAAATTCCCTATCAGGAAAGCATCAATAATAGTCCCCCTTTCACTTCTGATTCTTTTTTAAAATGCTATTTATTTATTTTTCGAGAGAGAGCGTGTGCATGCATGCATGTGAGTAGAGGAGGGACAGAGAGAGAGAGGGAATCCCAAGCAGGCTCCACACTGTCAGCGCAGAGCCCGACGTGGGGCTCAAACCCACTAATGAGATCATGACCTGTGGTGAAACCAAGAGTTGGATGCTCAACCGACTGAGCCACCCAGGCATCCCTTTCACTTCTGAATTTAACAATTTGGGTGTCATCTCTCCTTCTTATGGTTGGTCCAAGCCAAAGTTTTGGTAATTTTGTCCATCTTCCCAAGAATACAGTGTTGGTCTATTGATTTTCCCTATTTTTTAAATCTCTGTCTCATTAATTTTTGCTCTAATATTTGCTGTTTCCTTCTTTCTTCCTGCATTAGGTTTTGCTCTTGTACTTCTCTGTTTTAAAGTATAGTCAAGTTAGTTCAAGTTTTTCTTTTTTCTTCTCTAAATTGAAGTGTAACTGATACACAATGTTATGTTAGTTTCAGGTGTACAACATAGCGATCCCACAAGTCTACAGGTTATGCTATGCGTGACATAAGCATGGCTACCATCTGTCACCATACGGTCCTATCAGAATATCATTGCTCATATTCTCTACGCTGTACTTTTCATTCCTGTGACTTACTCATTCCATAACTGAAAGCCTGTACCTCCCACCCTCTTTATGCATTTAAGTTTTTCTTTTTTCTTAGTTTAGATATTACAGCTATAAAATTTCCTCTAATTATGTAAGTTTTTGTGTAATTGTAATGCAGTGTTTGGTGTCTTTGTGTGTGTGTGTGTGTGTGTGTGTGTTGTCTTGATCCAGTTTTTAGGCTCTGGCTAATGCCAGACAGACCCCCTTCTTGAGTAGCCCATTAAGCTCACACTCCCAATCTCTTCCCTTATTGGACGCTCACACTCTGGGCAAGTGTACCCCCATCTATTGCCCTAGGGCCAGATCACAGACAACCAGAGATAGTGCCTACTGTCCTAGAGTCTGCAAATTCATTTGAGTTGGCCAATCCTAAGCCTACTTGCCTTGCCTCACCTGTCCTTCCCATGGACACCGCAATAAGGCACTTACCTGTAATTCCCTCTCTCTGCCTCATGATTGACCCCAGTGCTTCCCTTCAGTGGCCCTATGTAGCATACGGTGTTCTCCCCCAGGGAACTGTAACAAAATTGTAAAATTCTTTCTCGTTTCTTTCTCTTGATGTAGCCTCATCATATGTCACCCAAGGTGATATGGTTAAAATAATTGGCCCGTGGGGGGCTCAGTCGGTTAAGCATCCAGCTACAGCTCAGGTCATGATCTCACAACTGGAGAGTCCAAGCCCCAGAATGGACTCTGCACTGACAGTGCAGAGCTTGCTGGAGAGTCCCTCTCTCTCTCTCTCTCTCTCTGTCCCTCCCTTGTTCGTGCACTCTCTTTCTCAAAATAAATAAAAATAAAACTTAAGAAATAATTAACACAGCGAGTAGGGTACTTTGGCCCCAGATGACAGAGATGCCATTAGATGCTCTTGGCCCACTAGTTGGATGTCCCCAAAGGCAGAGACGGCCAGGGAAGGCACTGCTTTCTGCTGATGAGCTTGTATTTTGACCACCACCACCACGTACTGTTTGCTTCCGTTTTGTCACCATTTCGCACCCTAAATTGTGGAACTCATAATCTGAATCCTCACCAAGTTTCCACCACCTCAGCACACGTCCACAACTTTACCTAGTCGTTGGTAATAAAGCATCCAAAGAGTAAGGGTTTCACATTCACTACCTCATTCTACGAAGTCTCCTCCAAAAGTTGCAGAGTGGGGATACCTCCCTTATGGCCACAGGATGGGGCTGATTAGCCAACTGGGGAGGGTGTGTATTAGCAAGTAGCCCAGCATCACTGTGTGAAAATCTAATCTCTTGTTGCCTGAGTTAGTGTAACAGCGAAAGACTGACCACAAACTACCTGCCCCAAGTGGTACATAAAGCTAGTCTGGGGGATTTGATATGGATGCCACAAAGAAAATAGTGTTATTGGGGCCTGTGGTTTTTATGTTTTTACTTCTCTTGTCTACAACTCTCCATCCCTAGGCCCAATAGACTATCAGAGTACAAATATCCATGGAGACCAGAGGCTAAAATCTCATCATATGGGGGGAAAAAAAAACATTTTATCCACTGGAATGTCCTTGACTGAGAGGGTGTGGCCTATGAACCGGCCAGGAGAACCACCTCGAATTCATCTAGTATATATCCAAAGGGTAAAATGGTCAGGGAGAGCTAGGATACTGAATGGTAACTAGAAATGTAACCTCATTGAGATACAAGGTATTCTGAAAGATTTTGTTCCAAGAAACAATGAAAAAAAGAGGGATACTTTGGACAAAGGGGCTAATGACACTGCTCCGAGGAGCTGATGTAACTCTCTAAGTGCAAATCTCAATCCATGGGAAGTAAACTAGTAAGCTTACACACACACACACACACACACACACACACACACACACTGAAAATTTTTACTTCTCATTCCTATGTTTCTACAATGAAAATGAGCAACTTCTGTTTTTCTAACCAACAGTTTTTAAATTTAGAACTCTGTTTATTTTTATGACTTGTCAGATCTATATTTAATGAAATATTTGTTTATATGTGTGTAGTTTCCTGCGTAGGTATTCATTCGATCCAGTATTTTGCTGTTTCTTTTCCCCCTCACTTTCTGGTCTAGTACTGCCTTGAAATATATTTAAAATCGCTCTTTGCAATTTCTTCATTAGCCAATAGAACTTACTGAACTACAGTACCACTATTTGCTTTTGCAATACCATATACATAATTGAGGACTTACCAAAAAATTAGGAGCCTGTTTGTATGTTGTGAAGCATATGCCAGAGGTATTCATAGTCGTCATTTTATTTACTTTTTGTGTAGCTACTGTTGATTTCTTTAGGAGAAATAAGGTCATGTGTTTTCCCTCTGAATTTCAGGATGCTATGCATGCCATTGACATTAACAAAATAGCATATTTTCCTTATGAAACTGCTCTAAATTTATCCTTAAGTCGTTTGTGATAAAAAGTTTTGAATTGATTTCTTTTAAATGTCATAAATATGAGCGGCATTTTACACATCTCTGGAACTTCTATGAATGCAAATTTGGTTCAAATCAATTATTTTTCTCACTCTTTGCCCAAGTGGCTTGCAAATGGCTTCCTTTGGTGTATTTAGGTATATTTAGGTATTAATGTTGCTAAAATTTGGAGAAGTCTTGTGGTTAGAAGTAAAGAAACACTAATTTTCCTGTCTGCAGAAATACATTAGCTATATACATTTCAAATGGTTAACTACTGACCCCAGGACTTTTGGTGTTAGGGAACCAATCATTTCCTCAATATTAGTATTCCCATTTATTTTATAAATCCTAATTTTAGCAGTCATATTGATTTTCAAGGCCACATTACAAGCAATCATTAATGTGGTCAACATTTATATATATATTTCTACTTTGCTGGAGTTCACACCCAAGTGTTATTTTTACTTCTTCTTTTTGTTGTTAATGTGTGTGTTCTCTTTTTATTATCTTCTATCTCCTCCTACCGCCCTCCTCCTTGTTCCTAGTCATAACCAGAATTATCCTTTTAAAATCTGTTATTTGGCTTTTCTAAAGTGTTTGGGTAAGTCACGTATTTTCAGAATTTGTACATGCAAAAATATTTCTTCCTCATTACACTCCCTTAAATAAATGCCCTTTTGGTTAGATATAAAATTGCAGTTTCAAAATAATTATCTGACTATGTCTACCCATCCATCATCTATCTGTCTATCAATCTATCACCTATCATCTTCTGTCACCTGTATATATTTTATACTTCTTTCCTATTCAATCCTTCAGGTTTGTGAAATACAAGCAAATTGGGGCTTCAATAATGTAAAGGTAATCTTTTCTCATTTTTTAAATTTCATTTTTTACTTTTTCAATTTCTTTTGTTATTTATTTTTCATTTCTTTTATTGTGGTAAAAACACATGACATAAAATTTACCATCTTAGCCACTTTTAAGTGGACAGCTCACTATTGTTAAGTGTGTCACATTTGTGGTGACACAGATCTGCAGAACTTTTTCATGTTGTAAAACTAAACTCTATACCCGTTAAGTAACAACACTCCATTTCTTCTCCCTCCCAGCTTCTGGTAACTAACCACCATTCCACTTTATTTTTAATAAATTTGATTACTTTAGATAACTCATGTAAGTGGAATTCTAAAGTATTTGTTCTTTTGTGACTGGTTTATTTCACCTAGCATAATATCCTCGAAGTTCACCCATGGTGTCGTATGTGACAGGATTCCTTCCTCTTTCCTTTATTAAAAGTTTACTTCATTGTGGTAATGATATTTAAATGAGATTTACCTTCTAGCAAAATTTTTAAGGTGCAATATGGTATTGTTAACCATAATCACAATGTTGTTCAGCAGATGTCTAGAACTTACTCATTTTATGTAATTGTAACTTTACACCCCTTGAACAGCAACTCCCTATCTCCCTTCCTCCTCAGCCCCTGGAAGCCATCATTCTACTTTCTGATTCTGTAATTTTGATGACTCTAAGTATCTCGTGTATGTGGAGTCAGGGAGTGTTTGTCCTTCAGTGACTGGCTTATTTCACTTAACGTAATATTCTCCCGGTTCATCCATGTTGTGGCATGTAACAAGATTTCTATCCTTTGTTAGAGGCTGAATAATATTCCACACTATTTATCCATTTACCCATTCATGGACATTAGGATCACGTGCACCTCTTGGTTATTTTGAGTCAGACTGCTAAGAACATAGGTGTGCAAATATATCTTTGAGGTCTTGCTTTCAGTACTTTTGGATATATACCCAGAAGTAGGATTGCTGGATCATATGGTAGTTCTATTTTATTTTATTTTCTTAACTGTTTTATTTTATATTTGAGAGAGAGAGAGAGAGAGAGACAGAGCACAAACAGGGGAGGGGCAGAGAGACAGAGACAGAATCTGAAGCAGGCTCCGGGCTCTGAGCTGTAAGCACAGAGCCTGATGCGGGGCTTGAACCCATAAGCAGTGAGATCATGACCTGAGCTGAGGTTGACGCTCAACCGACTGAGCCACCCAGGTGCCCCTTGGTAGTTCTATTTTTTAATTGTTTAAGGGACTTCTATCCTATTATCCACAGCAATTGCATCATTTTACAATCCCACCAGCAGTGCACAAGAAAGTTAATTTTTCCTCATCCTTGTCAACACTTGTTATTTTCTGTTGTTGTTTTAAATAGTACCATCCTAATGGGTGTGAGGTGATAGCTCGTGGTTTTTATTTGCATTTTTGTTATGATGTTGATATCTTTCTATGTGCTTGTAAGCCATCTGTATATCATCTTTGGAGAATGTCTATTCAAGTCCTGTGCCCATTATTTAATCGACTTATTTTACCTTTTGATATTGAGTTGTAAAATTTCTCTGTATATTCTGAATAATAACCTCCCTTTAGAGGTAAGTTTGCATATATGTTCTCCCATCCTTCAGTTCCCTTTTTCACTTTGTTGATTATATCCTTTGATGCACAAGTTTTTGAGTTATATATCGTCCTATTTGTGTAGTTTTGTTTCATTGTCTGAATTGCTAAAATTTATAAGTGTATTATCATGTTTTTTTTGGAACATGGAGGATATACATATTACATACGTGAATAATGAAGTATAATCATTAAACAATGCTGAATCTGTCACACTTAAAATGGGGAACCTGGATAGCTCAATTGGTTGTCTGACTCGATTTCAGCTCAGGACACAATCTCACGGTTCATGGGTTGAACGAACTGGTAACACAGAGCCTGCTTGGGATTCTCTCTCTCCTTCTCTCTTTACCCTTCTCCCACTCATGTTCTCTCTTCCTCTCACTCTCTCTCAAAACTAAATAAACACTAAAAAAATAAATTGTAGTATTACTAATTTAATGATCTTTGCATAGGTACTTTGTTTTTATCCCTTCTGCTTATCACTCTAAAGGTAACCCAGACTATTCATTGTATTTTACTATATCCTCCCATTTTTATTTTTATATAGATAATACCATATTACATATAACAAATAATATATAAGAAATATATATATCTTATGGTTTTTTAATTCTTTTTTGGATTTCTAGAAATTATGTCGTTTTGTATGTAAGTAGACTTCTGTACACTTGATAACTTAATTCAGTGTTAACCAAATTTGTTAGCTTGGATGTTCATTCATTTGTCCAAAATTATTTAGGTAAGTGATGCTGTGATGTAATACAGGCAACCTGTGTCCTAAATCTATGCATTTAATCTCTTCATTGATAACTCAGAAATATATATTTTGCTGTGCAATTATCTTTTATGCAGGCTTCTGTGTGCATGTGTGTATGTTTTGTGTGTTTAAATTTTAGTCAGATGAACTGATAATTATCTCAATTCTTTAGTAATTTATTGTGACTTATTTTTACCTACATACCTCTTCTTATTTTACAGATGTAATTTTTGTTTACTTTTACATCAAAATAATTATAAATGTATGAAAAATGAAGTGACAGGAATACTTTGAAAACATAAATTAGGAAATTAAATCCATTGAATGCATTAATCAAATGAATATTTATACGTTATTGATGCTCTTCTTTTAAAAAGACATATCCAACAATTAAAAAAAACCTTCTAATCTAAGATTGATTTCTAAAAACATATTAATAAGTATATAGATTTTAAGAAGTCATTTTTCTTTATTCCCCCTAACGCATGTTTCATGACTAACTTTAGCAGTGTATTTTCAGACTTGTTCATAAGTATAATGAAGAATGTTTATGCTTGGATTCCTCTTAAAAGAATTTTAGAAAATTTTAGTGATTCAGACACCAAAAATATATAGACAGATGTCTTCCTTCTTCAACTTATTCCTCCAATTCTTTTCTTTCTTGAAAGTTACAACTTGTGTTGGCCCACAACACTTGGGATCACATAGGGTAACAAAACAAGCATGAGCTAAGGAATGAGAAGTTCTTGCATTTATATCGTGACTTTATTGGCAAATTAACCATAGTATCAAGAGCCTCGATTCAGCGTATTTGTTGTAAGTTTAAACTGGTTGGTGATATTTGCTTTATGTAGTTATTGCAAGACTGTAA
The DNA here is from genome assembly GCF_018350195.1 of Panthera tigris. Classification (NCBI taxonomy): domain Eukaryota; kingdom Metazoa; phylum Chordata; class Mammalia; order Carnivora; family Felidae; genus Panthera; species Panthera tigris. Next base: position 39,766,968 of record NC_056670.1, read on the forward strand.
GGAGATAGTTAAAGCACTAGATAATAGCCTGACAAGTAACTGGTTCTTGTTTATGTTTCTTGCTACTTACCAATTTGTCTTTTCAATGCTTCAAATGATTTGTTATAAGCCACTTCCTCATGAGATATTCTCAACTCACAGTTCACGTATTTTCTTAAAAAGCAAATAAATGATTTTACTCAATTAAAAATGGTGATTTGCCAACGTGATACATCACATCAATAAGAAAAAGGATAAGGGGCACCTAGGTGGCCCAGTTGGTTAAGCTTCCAACTTTGGCTCAGGTCTTGATCTCACGGTCTGTGAGTTCAAGCCCCGTGTTGGGCTCTGTGCTGACAGCTCAGAGCCTGGAGCCTGCTTCAGATTCTCTCTCTCTCTCTCTCTCTCTCTCTCTCTCTCTGCCCTTCCCCCACTCGTGCTCTATCTCTCTGTCTCAAAAGTAAATATAAAATAAGAGAAAGAATAAGAAACATATGATTTCAATAGATGCAGAAAAATCATTTGAAAAAGTACAATATTCATTCATGATAAAAACCCTCAACAAAGTAGGGTTAGAGACATAACTGAACACAATAAAGGTTATACTGGAAACATCATTCTTAATGGGGAAAAATGGAGACCTTTTCCCCTAAGGTCAGGAACAAGACAAAGATGTCCACTCTCACCACTTTTATTCAACATAGAAGTCCTAGCCACAGCAACTGAACAACAAAAAGAAATAAAAGGCAACAAAATAGGTAAGGAAGAAGTAAAACTTCACTATTTGCAGATGACATGATACTATTTATAGAAAACTCAAAAGACTCCACCAGAAACTGCTAGAACTAATCAAGGAATTCAGTGAAGTCATAGGATATAAAATCAATGTACAGAAATCTATTAAATTTCTATATATCAATAAAAAAGCAGCATAAAGAAAAATTTAAAAAGATCACATTTACAATTGCACCAAAAATAATATGATATGTAGGAATAAACTTAATCAAAGAGATGAAAGGCCTGTACTCAGAAAACTATACAACACTGATGAAAGACATTGAAGATGACACAAAGAAATGGAAAGACATCCCATGCTCATGGATGGGAAGAACAAATATTGTTAACATGTCTATACTACCCCAAACAACTACACATTTAATGCAGTCCCTATCAAAATGCCAATAGAATTTTTCACAGAACTAGAACAAACAATCCTAAGTTTGTATTGCAATAAAAAATACCCAAATAGCCAAAGCAACCTTGAAAAAGAAAAGCAAAGCTGGAGGCATCGTAATTCTGGACTTCAAGCTATACTACAAAACTAGAGTGATCACAACAGTATGGTAGTGGCACAAAAATAAACACACATGTCATTGGAACAGAATAGAAAACTCAGAAATGGACCCAGAATTAAACGGTCAATTAATCTTTGACACAACAGGAAAAAATTCTTTTTTCCAGTGGGAAAAAGACAGTCTCTTCAACAAATGGTGCTGGGAAAACTAAACAGCAACAGGCAAAAGAATGAAACTGGATACCTTCTTACACAATACACAAAAATAAATTCAAAGTGGATGAAAGACCTAAATGTGAGACAGGAAACCATCAAAATCCTAGAGGAGAACACAGGCAGCAACCTCTTTGACCTTGGCCAGAACAACTTCTTACTAGACACCTTTGCCAAAGGCAAAGGAAGCAAAAACAAACATGAAATGTTGGGATTTCATCAAGATGAAAAGCTTCTGCACGGCAAAGGAAACAATCAAAAAAACTGAAAGGCAGCCTACAGAATGGGAGAAGATATTTACAAATGACATGATATTTGATAAAGGGTTAGTATCTTGAGAACTGTATGGAGGTTCCTCAAGAGACTAAAAATAGAACTATCCTATGATCCAACAATTGCACTATTAGGTATTTATCCAAAGGATACAAAAATCCAGATTCTAAGTGGTACATGCAACTCAATATTAATAGTAGCACTGTCAACAATAATTAAACTATGGAGAGAGCCCAAAGCTCCATCAGCTGATAAATGGATAAAGAAGATGTGGTACACACACACACACACACACACACACAATGGAATATTACTCAGTCATCAAAATGAATGAAATCTTGAAAACTTGCTATTTGCCAAAACATGGATGGAGCTAGATTGTATTATGCTAAGTGAAATAAATCAACCAGAGAAAGACAAATACCACATGATTTCACTCATATGTGGAATTTAAGAAACAGATGAACATACAGGAAGGTAGGAAGATGAGTGGGAAACAAACCACAAGAAGACTCTTAATGATAGAGAACAAACTATTGGTCAATGGAAGGAAGTGGGTGGGAGATAAGCTAGATGACTGTTGGATACTAAGGAGGACACTTATTATGATGAGCACAATATATGTAATGTATGTAAGTAATGAATCACTGAATTCTACTGAAAACAATATTGCACTGTATGTTAACTAAAATTTAAATTAAAAAAGAGGAAAAAAATGGATTACAGACATAACTATGAGATCTGAAACCATAAAAATCCTAGAAGAGAACACAGGCAAAAATCCTAGAAGAGAACGTCTTTGACATCAGCCATAGCAACTTTTATTCTAGATATGTCTTCTGAGGTAAGAGAAACAAAAGCAAAAATAAACTATTGAGACTTGCTTCTGCAAGCTTGTGCTTGCTTCTGCACAACAAAGGAAACAATCAACAAAACTAAAAGACAACCTATGGAATGGGAGAAGATATTTGCAAATGACATATCTGACAAAGTGTTAGTTTCCAGAATCTATAAAGAACTTAACAAGCTCAACTCCAAAAAACAAATAACCCAGTTAAAAAATGGGCAGAAAACATGAATAGACACTTTTCTAAATAAGATATCCAGATGGATAATAGACACATGAAAAGATGTTCAACATCACTCATCATCAGGGAAATACAAATCACTTGTCGTGATGAGCACTGAGAGTCATATGGAAGTGTTGAATCACCGTATTGTACACCTGAAACTAATATGACACTGTATGTTAGCCAACTGGAGTTAAAATAAAAACTTAAAAAGCTCCCCCCAATTTTTTAAATGGTGATTTGCTTGGGTAACTAGCATCACATCTTTGCAAACTACTTTTATACACCAAATGCCAAATTTGATAATGTTTATTTAATTAAACAACCTTAACCCAGTGACTGGGTTTGTCTAACGCAGCTAGACAAACAACGTGTGAATTCATTGGAGATTAAAGAGAGAGGAAGCAGTCCAGGAAACAAGGAGGACCTTGAGATGAAAATGCAAAATCTTGAAACATGACAGGTTATAGGAAAATGCAATTTTTTAAAAAGCGACAAATTTTTAGCATTATGAAATCATCTGCCATGGCCTCAACGGAGTATAAAGGTAGAGAGAAAAAAATATGAAAATGTTAATTTGTGTAGTGAGTATAAATATAAAGTGAATGGAAACATTATTTGTGAGGAACTAAAGTATTAAATACTACCTACAGAAAAATAAAACAATACAGTAACTAGTAGTACTCATGGCTTTTTTCTGGATATGGACTCTCATGAAAATTATTCAATTTCCATGCATTTGTATTCTATATATTTTCTATACATTCTCTTTATTTTCATTTAATGCAAATCACTAGAAATGGACCTTCACTTTATTCATATTTTAACATCTTTTTAAAATTTTATTTATAATTTTTTTTAATTTACATCCAAATTAGTTAGCATATAGTGCAACAATGATTTCAGGACTAGATTCCTTAGTGCCCCTTACCCATTTAGCCCCCCCCCCCCCCACAACCCCTCCAGTAACCCTCAGTTTGTTCTCCATATTTATGAGTCTCTTCTTTTGTGTCCCTCTCCCTGTTTTTATATGATTTTTGTTTTCCTTCCCTTGTGTTCTTCTGTTTTGTCTCTTGAAGTCCTCATATGAGTGAAGTCATATGATTTTTGTCTTTCTCTGACTGACTAATTTCACTTAGCATAATACCCTCCAGTTCCATCCATGTAGTTGCAAATGGCAAGGTTTCATTCTTTTTGATTGCGGAGTAATACTCCATTGTATGTATATATACCACATCTTCTTAATCCATTCATCCATCAGTGGACATTTGGGCTCTTTCCATACTTTGGCTATTGCTGATAGTGCTGCTATAAACATGGGGGTGCATGTGTCCCTTTGAAACAGCACATCTGTATCCTGTGGATAAATGCCTAGTAGTGCAATTGCTGGGTCGTAAGATAGTTCTATTTTTAGTTTTTTCAGGAACCTCCATACTGTTTTCCAGAGTTACTGCACCAGCTTTCATTCCCACATATTTTAACATCTTGGGGAAATTATTTCATTTTGTAAATCAGAATGAGAGAGGAGATTTTGGGGGGGAGCAGTGGGAGAGTAAGGTTGACACCCGAGGTAGTGGTAGGTAGTTATTTATGTTTTTATTTAAATTTTGCCACTTCTGAGAAATACTTTCATCAAGAAAAATGTGTGTGTGTGTGTGTGTGTGTGTGTTTCTAGTTCCATGGACCCATAAAAGAGCAGATATCATCTTAGATTACTAGCTGCCTTCAATTACTAGCTCCAACTTTTACTATCCATGTGACCTTGAGCAATGAATTCATTTATTTGTTCTTTAGTTAATTCACCTCTGTAAAATGGGAATGCACTGGCACCTGCCTCATAAAATGAACTTATTAAACAAGAAAGGTACTTAGAACAATGAATTATCCACAATAATTGTTCATATGTATTACCATATTGGTTTTTGTATTATAATTTTTTATGTATATTAGTATATTGGTTATTGTGATTATTATAATTTCTCATGCCTCTCATGTCTTTCCCATCATTTATTCAAAGTCCTATTTAGCCTTGCTACTAGCAATGTGAACACTTCGACCAGTCCATGTGACCCAGAAATTTTAGAGAAATTGTCCTCTACAGATAAAACCAGTAAGTAAGGTGATTGGTTAAAGAATAATCCAACATTTAGCACTTGGAAAGTGAGTGACTATATTGTTATAAATGCATATTGTGCAATTAAAAAAAATATAAAAGACTTTACATTCCTGATTGGGGGTTATACAATCCCCAAATCTCACTGTCGTAAAAACAACAATGCTCCCTGTATGTGCATCTATGTCAGCAGAGGCACGCAGAGTATCAGTTACCATCTCAAATGTTTACTCTTTCTAGAAAAAGAGAATGTGGTGAAGTAGCCACTGTCTCTAAAGCATCTTTGGAGAGGCAACATATAAATCTGATTTGTTCATATCTTATTGGTCACAGCAAGTCTTATGGTCATGTTTATCTTTCAGTAGGTGAAGGAGTTGAATAAACCAGAGGCGAAAGAGCTGGAATACTTATTTAAAAACTCCAGGGGCACCTGGATGGCTCAGTCGGTTAAGCGTCTAACTTCAGCTCAGGTCATGATCTCACGGCTCATACAGCTCAGAGCCTGGAGCCTGCTTCGGATTCTGTGTCTCCCTCTCTCTCTGCCCCTTCCCTGCTCGTGCTCTGTCTCTCTCTCTAAGAATAAACATTTTAAAAAATTTAAAAAAAAACTAAAAGAGTAAAAATTAATTAAGTACAAAGCCTGTGTTATTGTTTATTGTATGATAGGGTTCAAATTCATTTTAAGAACATTAATGGACTTATGCACAAGATATAAGTACAATACAACTCACCCTATTAAACAGAAACAAGGGCTGAGTCTTCGAGAAAACCTCTGCACTCACCCCAGGCCTCTTTGGCACCATGGTGTATGCCATTATTGGCAGAGTTCTCCAAATTTAGCTAATTTTGGGTGTTTTCTCAATTTGATTTCATGGCCTGGGCTTTGTCAGAAATAAAAGACTTAGGTATGGAATGAGAATTACACATGTTTCTGTAAATAAAATTTCAAAATGTTCCCTATATTGGTTGCATGGTATATATTCATACCTATGAACAAAAGTTCACACCAAATACAAATGGAGGCAACGGGATGGAATGCTTAATTCTACCTCGTGGTCTAAAATATGGAAATGCTTCCAACTAGTGATCTTGTTTGAATAGAGCTGAGATAGAAAAGAAGGGCAACATGAACACCTAATTGGATGAGATTAGCCCTGGGCTGTGAAGAAAACAGATTGCCTGCAGCCATGTATTGAATTTTCAAAACAGCAAAGTGGGGATCATGGCAGGAGATGAGGTTTGTATGGAAGGCTAAATCCTAGAAACTTTTTTTAAGGTTACAGTCAGTTTAGTGTTTATTTCTTTGCTTATGTAAAATAAATCCAAACTAATCTGCAAATGCATTAAAATCACTTCATAAAGTATTTTATTTCATTCTCATATGCATATTATAGGAAGGCATCAGCATTTTTAAGTAACCAAAATGTCCCAGTGGCACGCCCTTAATTCCCTTTTTCATTCACTCATTTATTCATTCAACAAAATTCAGTGTAGATTGTTCACTGAACAGGCAGAGTTCCATTCTTATTAGTTTCCTGGTGTTCTTTATCTGCACTGATAATACATTGTCATGCCTTATAAGAGATAAAATTTGCCAAGAAACTATTTCTGATTCTTTTCAAAGTCGAATTTTTAGTATGTAGTCATAACCATAAAGTATTAGAATCCACTTATACTGGGTCTCATACAGAAACTTATAAATAATGTAAATAATGGTCTTGATTACTTTTTAGGATAATTTCTGTACTTCTCTCATTTGAAAATTTATATGGTGTGACAGATTCATTCTGGATGGTGTTCTGGGCTAAATTGTGTCCTCCCCAAATTCATAATTTAGGACCTTAACCTCCAGGACCTCAGAATGTGACTGTATTTGGAGATGGGCCTGTAGAGAGGTAATTAAGATTAAATGAGGTCATATGAATGGTCTAGTCCAATCTGACTGGTGCCTTTATAAGAAGATATAATTTGGATGCACAAAAAGAGGCACCAGGGAAGCATACCCACAGAGAAAAGGCCATGCGAGGACCAGTGAGGTGGATATTTGCAAGACAAGAAGACACCTCAGGAGAAACCAACCATGTTTACAACTTGGTCTTGGACTTCTGGTCTCCAGAACTGTGAAGAAATACATTTCTGATGTTGAAGGCACCCCTTTTATGGTATTTTGTTAGGACAGCCTTGCAAACTAATACAGATGGGGATGTATGCATACTATTAGCTGAAAAAAACAAACATACAAACAAACAAACAAATGGCAAAAGGCAGAGCTTTGTTATCATGCAATTAATTAAGTTTGATAATAATCACAAGACACAGGACTTCTTCAGGGGTCATGGACTTGTTTCATGTTATTGATTTCTCATTTGAAAGCCCTTCCTTCGAAGGGAAGAGGTTTGATAAGAGCAAAAGAAGCTAAAACTAGGTCAGGTCAAAACCAGCAACACCACAACATCAACCAAAAGTCCTTAGGAACCACCAAAAGAAAGTGGCTGCTCAGACAGAAATTTCATTTGTATTGGAACTTTTGACTGCATTTAAGGGAAAAACATAATTTAAAAAAAAACATATTAAGAAACCATTCCTTTTGGAAAGAAAATGGCTGAAATGGGTTATACGGCAAAAGCTCATTTGAGGGAATACTGAAACATTGCTAAAATATTCAACTTATTTTTCTATTGTTCAGTGAAGTGTTTCAAACTTTCCTACTGAGCACATCATGTTCAATCCCTAATGCAAATAGATTCAGTTCCAATTCATTTCATCCCCATGTTTTACTTATTTGTATCCTACTGAGCCATTTTTGATGCCAGATAGTCTCTTCTCTTAGACTTTATTTTTTATCTATTCAATTCCCCACTGTGGCTTGCTAGATGTCCTGTCTAGCAATAAGTTATATTTAAATAAGTGTCATATATTTGGAATTCTAATGGTCAGTACCCATTAAGCTGGAAAGAAAAAAAAAACTTTACAATTTGCATAAGGGAATTATAAAGCAGACTGGATTAATTTTGACCTTTTAATAGGATTCGTTATACCAATTTTTTTTAATCCTTAAAAATCTCTGAATGTTGATTGCTGCTCATAGAGAGTTGTATTCTTTATAGATACTACCAGATACCTCTTAGCGATTTAATACTGGGTACGGATTAAATGATACACATAGGAATGGACTTGCTCTGAAAATCTAATCAATTGAGGCTTTGTTTCATGTAGGAATTGAACATGTATTTACTTACTGGCATTGAAAGTGGGAAATGTTTGAATGCTAACCTGATAGTTTTGCATTTCTCTATTCTTTCTGTTATACTGTGTCTAAGGAAGGTTTTAACCACAAACTATTGCCAAAATCAGAAATCCTTAGACAGTGGAAGAAAAGAAAATTTAATTAAAGAAAAAAAAAGATGAATTAGAAGGTGAACTCTTGGGGAAATATTAGTGGAGATGGTAAGTTTCTTGTTATTTGGGAAACAGTGTTTTGTTTTTATTGGACTTATACCCATAATAAAAATCCAATTCGTTTTCCATTATTACTGTAATACATGTTCTGAGGCAACACTGACCTGGAGTCTAAAAATAGGGTCATATGAAGGCACCAGCCTTAAATGTTGTCTGTAGTTCAGTTTCCTTTCACGTTGTAGGAAGTTTACTGTCCCTTTAAATGATACATTCAAAATTTCTTTCTCACCAACTATTGATCAAAATATAATATCGTGTTTAAATTTGCTTTATATTTAGGAAGGAAATTCTGGTTAAGGCATCAGGAGAGTGCCTTTTAAAAGCATTATGTTTAGTATCATGTGTCGACTGAAGTGAATAACCGATGAGTCAATGATTCAATAGGGTGGGAAAACTGATTTTTGCAGTAGAAGTTCTCAAAAATTATTAGACCAAAATTCTTGGAAAAAAGAGAGAGAATCCAATTAGAATACAAGTATTTCACTGGACATGAGACACAAAAAGGAATGATAAATATATGGGTACATATGCTGATGGGTAAATGTGGTCTTGGGTGCCTGTGAAAATTATATTCTGGTCGTTTACATTTTCCTAACAAAAGGCATGTTCTTTAGCTCTGAGTAACTATACCGGAAGAAATATGGAAATTGAGGAGAAAGAAAAAAGTGCAAAAGAGTTGAGTGTTGTTACTGAATCAACTAAGAAGTCATAATCTAATTTACCAGCAACATTAAAGACCCACATCATAAATTTGAAATCCACTCGTATATATTTTACTAAAGCACCATTTAGGAAGGGACACAGGCATAATGCAGGTGGAAGTGCAGAGTTTTCCAAATGGGTGTGACAAAGAGAGTCACGACATTTGAGGATAAGAAAAGACCAAAGTGGCAACATAGGAGAACACAGACTCCAGGTCTGCCACCAAGATCAATGATTAAACAGCTCTGCATGAACGAAAACAGCTCTGGGACAGCTTTAGAGTTCACTTATGAAGTTTTAGCGACACAGAGTGAACAAGAAGCCTGAGAAATGAAAACATGCGCACCAAGAACTTGTACACAACTGTTCATAGCAGTATTTATTATTCGTAATAGCCAAAGCAATCCTGAGAACAAAGAGCACAGCTGGAGCATCACACTTCCTCATTTGAAACTATAGTACAAAGCTATACTATTCCAAACATTACAGCCATTGGCATGAAAATAGACAGAGACCAATGAAACAGAATTTACCACTCAGAAGTAAACCGTCACGTGTATGGTCAAATAATATTGGACAGGGGAGTCAAGAATACTGAGTGGGGAAGGGTTAGTCTCTTCAATCGATGATTTGGGGAAAACTGGATAACCACACGCAGAAGGATAAAGTGGACCCCTATCTTAAACCACTCACAAAAATTAACTAAAATAGATTAAATACTTATACATTAGACCTGAATCCCTAAAACTCCTGGAAGAAAACATAGGGCAAAACCTCTTTGATATTCATCTTGGAAACCACTTAACAACTCTTGAGATACGACACCAAAAGCATAGGTAACAAAAGTAAAAACAACAACAACAACAAAAACAGTAGGATTATACCAACTTCAAAAGCTTCTGCATAGCGAAACAATCAGCGAAATGAAAAGATAACCTACAGAATGATAGTAAATATTTTTAAATTATGTAGCTGATAAATGGCAATATCTGAAGTATATAAAGTACTCATTCAAGTCAACAGTAAAAACCCATTTGTAGAAATGCTGACAACACCGAGTCCATCTTCGGCCTCCCATTTTGTTCCTGTCTCTGCAATGACCTCCCTTGAGGCTATGTGTTCAGGGGGGCCCTTGAAAGTTAAGGTAATGCTCTGACCAGAATGCGGGAAGGTTTGTACTAAGCTTCCCTCTGATGCACAGATGGTGCCACTTGAGATAACTACTCTTTGACTTCACTATAATGATCCCTTCACTCTATAAAATCTGTGGATTAAGGTCCAGACTTTGTGGAGAATAACTGTATAGCTGCCATGGATTGTCCACTGCCTGAGCCCTCCTGTCAGTTAGTTAACTTAAATAAAACTCTGTGTATACGGTATGCAGTGGCTTGCTTTGGTTTTCAGTCTCAAAGTGACTTTCTCGGTTTAGAGGACATTTTGCTCTCTCTCCACCTTCTAACACCACCAAATTAAAAAGTGGTCAGAGGAACTAAATAGGCATTCTTCCAATGAAGACATACACATAGCCAACAGGTACATGAAAATGTTCTCAACATCACTAATTATCAAGGAGATGCAAATCCAAACCACAATGGGATAGCATTCCCACCTTTTAGAGTGGTTACCATTCGACATGAGGGTGAGGGGCACTGAACACCCAGTGCAGTTGAAAATTTATGTATATTTGACTCTTCAAAAGCTTAACTACTAATAGCTTAGTGTTCACCAGAAGCCTTCCTAATAGCGTAAAGTCAATTAACACATATTTTGTATATTAAGTGTATTGTATACTACATTCTTACAATCAAGTAAGATGAAGAAAAGAAAGTGTTATTAAGAACATCATAAGGAAGCAAAAATGTATTTATAGGTTTGTACTCTATTTATTTTTAAAAATCCATGTATAAGTGGACCTGCACAGTTCAAACCAATGTTCTTCAAAGGTCAACTATTGTTGTACTGTTGATGGATTGAACATAGGCTTATGTCTGTGTTTCTCAGAAAATTCTATTATTTGTGTTTTAAAATACGTTGTATACTTAGAAATCTTAGTTTTTGTCTTTCATTTACTGACAGGATATCTAGAACTATCACACTGCCATTATAGATTGCCATTTCATTGTTGTAATCTTTATATATTCTTTAAATACTCTGCACTGCTATTACCAATCACATACAAGTTTAGACATTAATTTTTTTTTAAAGCAATGAGAGTAGGCTTCCAGTTTCAGCACCCACATATAAAGGGCTTGGTAATCCCCACCCTCATCTTTACAACAAGGAAAACCTTGACAAACTGAAGATCAACAAGTTTTCTTTGGGCCTGTCAGTGAATTGAAGTCACAGGGCTAGAAATAAGGAAAGACAAAGTCATCCAGAGACATAGTTGAGATCTGCTTATCTAGAGCAGACATTAATGGAGCCATTAACTGGTAGGAATGCAAATGATAATTTTGATAAATTGAGAGTCAGCAACTCCTGGGAGCTACAGTCATTACTCAGGCTCCTACACTTTTGGTGTCTGTACATTCTGGTACTCTACCAAGCTCTCATGGTGAATATCTGGGAAAACTGTTCTGGTTTCTGCGGCAGGGGGAGGGAAGCATAATCATTGTGAAATATATTCAGAACCTTTTTGTAAAAATAGCCTAAATCGTAGGCATTTTTCCAAAGCTTTGTTCCAGCTGGAAAAATGGCATCTCTTTCCCTACAACACTTCCAACCTTCCTTCCTCATCTAGAGGAGAAAAATATCATAGTCAACAGAGGTCAGGGATTCAAGGAAATTGACTGGGAATATCAGGGAAGTAATGAGGGGGATGGAGGAAAAAGATATGTCACTGGAGAAATGTGAGTGAAAGTCACTATCTGTAGACTCAGACCCATAAAAGAGTGATATATCATAGACATATTATAGAATGTTCTTCATAACTCCATACCTTACTACCAAGAGGGCTCCAATATAATAACAGTGGATTACAATTAAAAGAGTTGCAAGATATTGCTTCTTTTTGATGGTGGGTGTTTAGGGAAGCCCAAGACTAAGAAGATATTCTCCCCTCCCCACTCCAAAAACCCTAAAGCTAGAGGAATTTGAATCTTTTGAGCTCTATGGCTACCACACACACTACACACAGACTATTCAGGTTAACACAAATCTTTATACTATATGCCTATATATCTCAGTTCTTAATATCTTAATGCATCATGTTTGAATTTCAAAAAAAAAAACAAAAACCCAAAAGACATACTCAAAGCAATCATCAAAATCAGATTCAACATGACATAGATATTGGACTTATCAGATGGGTGATTTAAAATATTTATGATTTATATGTTCAGGATTTCAATGGGAACAGTAGACAGTATGCAAGAGCAGAGTGGTAATGTAAACAGAGATGTGGAAATTTGGAGAAAGATTTAAAAACAAACCGTAGGAATCAAACACAGTGTAATAGAAATGAAGAAAGCTTTTGATAGGCTCTTCAGTAAACTTCACATGGCTCAGGACAAAAATTATTGAGCTTGACTCATAACAAACAATTCCCAAACTGAACTGCAAGAAAAACATAACAAAAACAAAACAAAACAAAAAAAATTGAAAAAAGCAAATATCCGAAGACAGGAGAAATGCAAAAGGTGTAACATCTGTCTAACTGGGATATCAAAAGGAAAAGAAAGAGAGAAAAGAATAAGAGAAACATTTGAAGAAAGAATAGCCAAAAACTTGCCCTTATTAATGACAGACACTAAACATAAGTGTAAAACATAAAAATTATCAAATTGTTAGAAATAAAAGAAAAATTTCAGGATCTAGGGCTAGGTGAAGTATTCATATACATGAAACCAAAAGTACAATCCCATAAAAAAATTGGCAAATAGACTTCATCAAAATTAAAATTGTTTCTTGGTGAAAGATCCTGTTATGAAGAAGAAAAAAATGATATGGAATGGGAAAAAATATTTGCAAGCCATATACTGATAAAGTACTTGCATCTGGAATATGTTTTTAGAATTCTCAAAACTCAACCATAATAAAACAAGCATTATGGGATGCCTGAGTGGCTCAGTAGATTGAGTGCCCAGCTTTTGATTTCGGGTCAGGTCATGATCCCAGGGTTGTGGGACTGAACCTGGCTTTGGGCTCCATGTTGAGCATGGAGCCTGCTACAGATTCATTCTCTCTCTCTCTCTCTCTCTCTCTCTCTCTCTCTCTCTCTCTCTCCCCCCTCTCCCTGGCCCTCATGTTCTCTGTCTGTCTCTGTCTCTCTCTCTCTAAACAAAAACAAAAACAAACAAGTATTACACTCAAAAATTGGCAACAAGCTATGAATAGACATTGTACCAAGAAATATATTTAGGTGGGAAATAAGCAAAAAGGATGTTTAACATTGTTAATGATCAAGAAAAGCAAATTAACATAAATTAATCAAATTTAATTTTATTCATTTGTAATGATTTCTACAAGTCTTCTTTATATCTTCCAATCTTCCCTTTTGATGGTTTTTATTAATTTGTCATTGGAAATCATTGGAATATAGTTTCCAGTGAGAACAGCATAACAACACTCAGTAGAACTGTGGGGTGCAGTCTCTTCTTCTCTAATTGAGATGGCCTTATTCTTTGAAGTTAAGCTTCAGGATGAAGAACTAATGGACTGACTCTTTCTTTGGGTAATGACTTTCACTTGGGACTTCAGGCCCAAGAGATGAAATTGTCCAAGATGATTATACTTGATGCTGTTCCGCTCAATAGAAAGAGCAAAACAAGTTTGGGGTATAAGTCTAGCTATGAATAAAGTTTGTACGTGCAATTATTATGTATCATATTCATTATGGACATCTTGGGCTTGAAGTTCCATTCAAAGTCATTATTCGAGGTGACTTCCATGCTTCACTATCCCTGAACCCAGTCAATATGAAGAAACTCAGCATCTGGAAGTTGTCAATGACATCACGTTTTATAAGTCATTGCTTCCATATTTCTTCCTCTTTTCTACATTCACAGTTGTTATTTGCTTTCCCCCTCAAACCTAATAGACATGCCATTTATACCCTCACCTCTGATCCTTCCCATAAAAGCCTCCATTCAGGAAAGCTTCCCACATCGTGAAAAAGAAATATTATAGAAGAATAAAGCATAAGAAGCAGCATAAATATGGTATTTATATACCTTGGGTCAAAAGATGACACAAAAAGTGAAATGTCTAAGATATCAGTAAGAGGAACTTTTTCTTAGACAGGCTTTTAGAGTTCTTTGAACCACACCATGGGGGACCTTCAACTGGGCAATTCATCTATTCTTTCTTTCTTTTATTTCATTCAATATATGCTTATTGAGCACATACCTCACACCAAACTTGGAAATCTAACCTTAAACCAGACAGACAAAGGCATCAACCTCATGAAACATATAGTCTCGTAGAGGAGACAGATAATAAATGGAGACATAAGAATTAACAAATGAACAAATAAATGAAGTAGATGTAGTGACAATTGTTAGAAGAAAAATAAAGCACAGTACGTTAATGTGCTGTTTCACACAGCTTGGCCAGAGAAAGTCTCTTTGAAGAAATGACTTTTGCTCAGGGATATAAATGAGTTGAATGACTAATGAGGATATTTAGGATAAGGGTACATCAGGCAGAAGGAATTGCAACCTTGAGTTTTCTAAGGAAATAACATGACTAGTATCCTAAAGGACAGCAAGGGGATGCCCAAACTGACTGAATTGTGCGTATGGGGGAGAAGGATAAAGAAAGGATAATATCAGAAGATATTGGAAAGGTAGCTTGAAATAAGTCCAAATTGGGACTTAAATTTTTATTCTAAGAGAAATTTTCATAAGGTTTTGAACAGAAGACTTTTTTAATAAAACAATTTCTCTGGCTGCTGTAGAGACAGAGCGTGTTCCAAAGCCAGAACATCCTAGAAGCATCTCCATGACATGGGAGGGCACTCTCGATTGATAAATGGAAGTTCTATACAGTACCCTAGACAAAGAACTAAGCAGGAATAAGAGAACCTGACTTGTCGGACAGGACAATTGATCTCTTCCAAATGCAACTCATACATTCTAGTCACTATATGGTGATCAATCTCTTTTGCCACTTTAATATTTCAGCTTATTTTAAAATCTTTATTCTACTAATGTGAATAGAAATAATTTGCAGAATAGCCTAGTATATTTGATGAAAGAGCTAGACTATCTGTACTTTTCCTAATTGCATTGCTTGTCCTACCTTACTTTGCCATTTCAAAATAAATTCTTTTTGTCGAATTAGATAATTTCCTCATCTAATGTTAGAATAACTTTATCTAAACCTAATGGTTTTTAATGCTCACTTCAAAAAATATTCACTTTGCTACATTTTATTAATAGACATTTTACAAATTCTCCATTACTATCTAATTGTGCAAAATACCCTTGCCTACTTTTCTTTTTAAAGCCAGGTTTTAAAATGAATTCAACATGTTAGCATTTAAAAAATAATTATCAATTTCATGCCTACTTGCCTTGTACGTGCTTTACTTCTGAGATATTTCTTTTCTATTTCCTTTTCTATTCTTTTAATCCTTTGAATAGCATTAAATTTTTTCCCCTGGTCTCATATCTATTTTCATATCTCCAGAATTGTCTTACACCCTCACTCTTTGATCCCAATCCACAGTAATCCCCATTTTTACCATTAAGTTTCAGAAGATTATTGTTGTGGGGTACCAAAAAAGATACCTTACTTTTCTAAATCTTACTTTAAAAAGTATTTTTAAAAAAAAATTTTTTTTAATGTTTATTTTGAGACAGAGAGAGACAGAGCATGAATGGGGGAGGGGGAGAGAGAGAGGGGGACACAGAATCGGAAGCAAGCTCCAGGCTCTGAGCCATCAGCCCAGAGCCCGACGCGGGGCTCGAACTCACGAGATCGTGACCTGAGCTGAAGTCGGACGCTCAACCGACTGAGCCACCCAGGCGCCCCTCTAAATCTTACTTTAGAGGAATGTGCATGTCATGCCATACTTATGTGAACATGATATTTTCTCTGTCTTTATCCACAGAAATGTTAGCTAACATCTCTAGCAAGAACTTAATTGTCTCTTGGTTTTCTAATTTCCTTAGTAGGTTTCCTGGTATTTCAAATTATTTAACAACAGGAGGTAATTTGAAAATTATTGATTAACATTAAGTCATTATTTCCATCAGTATGTACCTATATCTGATTCATGTTTCAACAATGCTCTAACCATCCTTTTTATCCCCACTATCAGATAATTAAATATACTTTAAATTATAGAAATATGCTGTTATTAATCCAATAATTAATATAGTTATATATAATAGAAATACATGATATTATAATATTTCTATAAGATTGGAAAAGACTTTAAATGTCCTCCAATTCATTCTCCATACAATGCATGTCCCCTTTCTAAGTCAATCCCTGTAGTCTCATCTCTCACAAATATTACCATAATACCATTTTAATTTTTCTCCATTTTTCCATATTACTGCCAGCAAATCTCTAAAATGCAAACACCACCGAATAGCATTCATTGCACCTTATTTACTGATCTTGGTTTCTCCTGCCTCATATGTTTCTAAATTTTCAGTCCTGATTTTTGTGATTTTAGCCCTGCAAATTTACATTCTTTCAACCGTGTTCCATACCAGAAAAGATAGAATATTTTCATGAAAGAACCACTTGTCGTTATTATTGTCAGAGACAAACTCTGAGCTGTTTAAATCAGTGATGAAACTCAGGTAGACATTTCTAGTGATTGAATGTTGAATAACGTGTTTATGTCATTCTATATCCAAGCCAGGCACTTGAAAGGAAGGGAAAAAACTGCGGCAGAGATTACTAAAATAGATATGCCTTTGACTAAGAGCCCTCCAACCTATGGATGGCAGAGGAGGGATGGTGCGGGGCAGGATGGAATAAAGGAAAAATGTACGTACAGTTGTCCCATTTTCAAATATGTTTTTCCATTGAACTATTTAGTTTGAGTTTTCTGAATCCTACACTTTTAAAAATTATTACGGAAAAATACACATTACACAAAAAACACCATTTTAAGATTTCACCTGTTTTCCTCTAATGGCATGGTAGTTTTACCTCTCGTCTGTAGGTATTTAATCTGTTTGAGATAATTATTTTATGTGGTATGAGGTGGCGAGGTATGGGTCTGAATTAGGGTGTGTGTGTGTGTGTGTGTGTGAGAGAGAGAGAGAGACAGAGACAGAGACAGAGACAGAGAGAGAAGTTTATTCTAAGTAGTTAGTTCATGAGATTGTGGGGGGCTGGTAAACTCAAGATCTGCAGGGGAGGCCAGCAAGCAGAGAAGTTAAAATGTTGAGACTTGAGTCTGAATGTAAACTGAGGGATGATCTCTTCTTACTTGAGAGACCATCAATCTTTTCTCTTAAGGCCTTCAGCTAATGGATGAGGCTGATTCACATTATTGGGGTAATCTTTTTTACTCAAAGTCTACTGGTTTAAATATTAATCATGTCTAAGAATACTTTCATAGCAGTGTCTAGACTGGTGTTTGACCAAAACTGGGTTCGTGACCAAGACAAGTTGACAAATAAAATTAATCATCATGGGGTCAAACTTCTTTCTTTTGCATGTGGATATCCCTTTGTCCTAGAAATGTTATTCAAAAGACTACTTTTTACCTGTTGCGTGATCTTGACATTTTTGTCAGAAATCAATCAACCATATGACGTGGAGCATCTTAACATATGCTTTTTTGCGATGAACAGATGTTTTCTGGTGATGTAGTTATTCAGATCTTTTGGATATTTTTCATTTTTCATAGTGCTAAGTTTTAAGAGTTCTTGGTGTATTTAAAACTTTTTTTGTTTATTTGTTTTTGAGAGAGAGAGAGAATGAGAGAGAGAGCATGAGTGGGGAAGGGGCAGAGAGAGGGAAACAGAATCTGAAGCAGGCTCCAGGCTCTGAGCTGTCAGCACACAGCCCACCATTGGGCTCGAACCCACAGATCGTGAGATCATGACCTGAGCCAAAGTATGGCGCTTAACCGACTGAGCCACCCAGGTGCCTCAAGAGCTCTTTGTGTATTTTAGACACAAGTCCTTTATTAGGTATGTATCTTGTAATTGTTTTCTCCAAATTTGTGGCTTGTCTTTTCATTCTTTAATAGTGTCTTTCACAGGACGATATATTTAAACTTAGTGTAGTCCAAATTATTAACTTACTGTCATGGCTTTGCTTTTGGTGTTATATCTAAAAATAGATTGCAAAACTCAAGGCCACATAGATTTTCTTCTCTATTACCTTCTAGCAGTTTTATAATTCTGTGGTTTGTTTATGTCTGTGATCTACTTTGAGTTAAATTTTTTTGAAAGGTGTGAGGTTTATAACTAGAATCACTTTTTGCATGTGATTGTCTTGTTGTTCCGGCACTGTTGTTGTAAAGACTATCTTTGTTTAATTGAATCTCTTTTGCACTTTTGTCAAAGATCAGTGGACACTGTCGTGTGGGTTAATTTCTAGGTTCTTTATTTGTTTCACTGATGCATTCATCTATTTTTGGCCAATGATAAAGGGTCTTACCTCATTTAGCATCCCTCTGGTCATTGTACATTTTTGTTTCCATTCCAGAGCTCCAAGGAAAGTGATTCTTTTTTTTTTAATGTTTTTATTTATTTTTGAGACAGAGAGAGACAGAGCATGAGCAGGGGAGGGGTAGAGAGAGAGGGAGACACAGAATCCGAAGAGGCTCCAGGCTCTGAGCTGTCAGCACAGAGTCCGACGCGGGGCTCGAACTCACGGACTGTGAAATCATGACCTGAGCTGAAGTCGGAGGCTCAACCGACTGAGCCACCCAGGTGCCCCCCAAGGAAAGTGATTCTGACAGTCTTTGCCAACATAATAATTGTTTTCATGGATAAAGTTTTGGTTTCTATGCTACCATTTTTGGTTATTGCAATGCAACTTCATTTGATAGACAACTGGGCAAAATTACTTTTAGGGGAGGAATGGAACCTCAAAACAAATGAACTATAATGGACATATATTAAAGTCTTATGTTATTAGTGGTGTGTTTGTAGTTGAAATTTTAAATAAGGAAATCAATATCTAAGACACATTTGCTATAACATTCACAGGTCTCTCATTTTGGATTTTGACCCATCTGATGTCCAATGAGTTTATTGACCAAAGTATATATTTGTAGGAAAAAAAAAAAAACGTACTATGTTTTTGTTGAAACATGCCTTATATTTTCTGAAAAATACTGACAGCAAAAATTAAACTAAATCCTGGTTGGGGAGATAGTACCATAAACTTAAAGTGATGCAAGCTATACCTCAAAGCTAAGAAAAACAATATCAATTTTTATTTCTCAGTGGTAGCATACTAATGCTTACAAATTGTGTACAGACCAGTAAATTTGCATCAAGAACCACTTTCCTTGTAATGCCAATGGCTAAAAATTTCAGTTGTATGTTATATCTTTGCTTCTCAAGAAATCAATAATCAAGGTTTTTTGGTGATTATTTGAAAATCAGAAATACTGATGAATACAGGCTTAAATAAAGACACTAACACTGTGGTGTTTGTAAGAGTTTACATTTCTAGGTTAACCAAAACAATTCTAATACATTTAATTCTTCGAGAAAAGTGCCTCGCTGGGCAACAGAGGTACAGAATTATTTCTGAACTGCCACCAGCAATGACATTTAAACATCACTGCTTAAATTGCTTTTTCTCAGAAATTGCTGCCCACATCTGCAGTCTCATATGTCATTTGTTTAGATCTAATGTCATAAATTACAACCAAATATTTTAAAAAACAATATGTTTCTGCCTAGTTTTATTTAAAAACCTTTTTTGTATAGAGCAACTATTGAGGGAGACAAAAGTCACATTTGAGAAGAATCTTGACTCCCTTCCATTTTTCTAACAGCATGACTAGAATTTATAATTAATAGATTTCACAAAGTCTTTCGTGTGCCATTCTAAATGGAATCTTTTAATTGCTATGATTACATTTTCTTGCAATTTCATGGTATAATTAAAATGCCTTGTTATAAAAGCTTGGTAGGGGGGGAAGAAAAGGAGCTTCTATTTGAGATGACCAGGTTTCATTCAAGTGTGTCCTGGCCAAGTTCATATTATTACCATCTCGACCATCATCTCTCAAGGAAGTTAATGGGCTTTCTGAGCATGCAATAGTCTTGCACATGTCAGCTTGGCATCATTATGTCAGGTTTTAAGAGATCAATCATGAAAATTAATAGCACCATCTGAGTTTGAGACACTGTTTTTCATTTACAAGATATTTCTTGATTCTCTTTAAGTGCAATTACTATTTGGGTTAAAAACTAAAGAGATAACTATTTTATGTGGTATGAGGTAGGGAGATAGGGGTCAGAATTACATACAGGTAATAGATAAAAATAGATAACTATTTTATGTGGTATGAGGTAGGGAGGTAGGGGTCAGAATTACATACAGGTGGCCAACAGACACGTGAAGTGGACGTCACTAATCATCAGGGAAATGCAAACCAAAGCCACAATGGAATGTTACCTTACACTAGTCAGAATGTGTAATGTCAAAAAGGTAAGAAAGAACAAGTGTTGTGAAAGATGTGGAGGAAAAGGAACCCTCATGCTCTATTGGTAGGAATGCAAATTGGTGCGACAACTGTGAAACACAGGATGGAGAGTTCTCAAAAGATTAAAAATAGAAAAAACATATGAGCCAATAATTCCACTCCTGGGTATTTACTCAAAGAAAGTGAAAACACTAATTCAAAAAGAAAAAGGCACCCCTGTGTTTATTGTAGCATTATTTACAATAGCCAAGATATGGAAGTAACCCAAGTGTTCACTGATAGATGAATGGATAAAGGAGATATATATCTATGCACATATTGCATATATATATATATATATATCCTTTATCCATATCTATATGCAAAGATATATATGCAGATATATATGATATATCTGCCATAAAAAAGAATGAGATCTTGACAAATATCATATCATTTCACTTACACGCAGAATCTAGAAAACAAAGCAAATGAACAAGCCAACACACAAGAGAAGCAGAAACAGATCCATACATACAGAGAGAAAATAGATGCTTGCCAGAGTGGAGCAGGGTCAAGGGATGGACAAACTTAGTGAAGGGGAATGGGAGGTGAGGCAGTAAGGCTTCCAGTTATGGAATAAGTAAGTCACAGAGATGAAAGGTGCAGCATACGGAATAGTCAATGATATGGTAATAGCAATGTACGGGGACAGACGGCAGCTACACTTGTGAGCAGAGCATAACGTATAGACTTTTCAAATCACGATGCTGTACATCTAAAATTAATGTAACAGCCTGTGTCAACTATGCTTTGGTTAAAAAAAAAAAGAAATAGGGAAGGAAAAACAGTGAATTATCCTTACAGTGATTGTTAATAAATGTGTTTTAAGACAGTGGAAATTTAAGTGTGTTTTCTATTATCTACCGTCACTAAATTTATAACCCAGATGTAGTGTCTTAAAAGGAGAACAAAATTAAATTTATTTAGATTCATTTTTGTATCACCATGTTCAGTTCTGTAATCTTGATAATAATGCCCTTTATAAAGTCAGGACCTAGTGGATTTATAAACATAGTAAAAGATAGTCACCCACATAATTATTTTTTTAAATACATATATTTTGTAAGTGCTTATTTATTTTGAGAGAAACAGAGCTTGAATGGGGGAGGGGCAGAGAGAGAGAGAGAGAGAGAGAGAGGAGAGGGAGAGTCCCAAGCAGGTTCCTCACCATCAGCCCAGAGCCAGAAGTGGGGCTTGATCTCATGAGCCGTGAGATCATGACCTGAGCTGAAATCAAGAGTCTGTCTCTTAACTGACTGAGCCACCTGGGCGCTCCACCCACATAATTCTTAATGATTTAATTTGTCAAAACTTAGGTTGTAAATACTGTAGACTGACTATAAAACACCACAGCTTTTACAACTTGATTTATTCTTCTCAGGCTTTTCTATTATTTAGATTATTCTATTGTTAAAGGAAATTTTTTTAACCTGCTCCACAATCCAAAGCCAAATTATAACGTAAGCATTTCCAATGTTGTTTTCTGCAAGAACATTAAAAAATAAGCTTTCAGTCCTAAATTCCTTATTCTTTTTTTTTTTTTTTTTTTTTTTAAATTTTTTTTTTTTTTTTTTTTTTTTCAACGTTTTTAATTTATTTTTGGGACAGAGAGAGACAGAGCATGAACGGGGGAGGGGCAGAGAGAGAGGGAGACACAGAATCAGAAACAGGCTGCAGGCTCCGAGCCATCAGCCCAGAGCCTGATGCGGGGCTCGAACTCACGGACCGCGAGATCGTGACCTGGCTGAAGTCGGACGCTTAACCGACTGCGCCACCCAGGCGCCCATTTTTTTTTTTTAATGTTTATTTATTTTTGAGAGAGAGAATGCAAGTGGGGGAGGGACAAAGAGAGAAGGAGACACAAAATCCAAAGTAGGCTCCAGGCTCCAGGCAAGATCATGACTTAAGCCGAAGTCAGACATTTAACCGACTGTGCCACCCAGGCACCCTGAAATAAAATCTTTCAATGAACCAGTAAAAGAAAAGCAGGGCTCGATCCCACAAACCATGAGATCATGACCTGAGTAAACCCACAAACCGTGAGATCATGATCTGAGCTGAAGTTGGACACTCAACTGCTGAGCCACCCTGGTGCCCTTTAAATTCCTTATTCTTACCAAGACCCAGGTATGCAGTGATGCTCCCACAGCACAGCCTTCTTGGTTTACTTTGGCAAAATGTGCTGGAAGCATTCACCTATTGTCTGGCACTAAATTCTGTGACTGGAAAAACATCAGTCCCCACTCTCGAGAGAAGCTCCTGTATTATAGGAGAAGACTATAGGGAAGGAAAAGGTATCTTCTGTTTGGAGTCAGGGGAACTCAGCTCAAATATTGATTCTGTAATTTGCTCAGTAAATAAACAGCAAGTCACTTCACTTCTCTGAGCTTGGATTTCTTCATTTATAAAGATGAGATAATAATAATAATGCCTATTCTGCAAAATTATTGAAAAGTAAGCATGAGCTAATGGGTGTCAAAAGCATTTTTATTATTATGTAATGTATTATGACTATAATGAACTACAATTATTTTTGACATTTATGTGTAACAAGGAGTATACTGGAACGTAGTAGAAGTTATAAAATATATTTGCTGAGGTTTCATCACACCTTAAGTCTTTATTTGAAGGCCCTTCTTCTCTTCCTTTATATTTTTCCCTTTTCAGTGGTGGCTTTTCCTTTCATTCACATGCATCCTTATCCTTTTTTGTTAGGTTTGTCAACTCAGAGGGCAGAGTTCAAACTACAGAACCACTATATAAGTAGAGGTAATGAAATGATATTTGAAAAGAGTTTGGGCCAAGAAATACAGACTTTTGTTTCAAATCCTGTCTCTGACACTTCACTAGCCAAACATAGAGACATTTTTTAAATTATTTTTTAAGTTTTTATTTTAAATCCAGTATAGTTACATTCAGTGCTATATTCGTTTCAGGTGTACAATATAGTGATTCAATAATTCCATAATCACCCAGTGCTCATCACAAGTGCGGTTCTTAACTTCCATTACCTAGTTCACCCATCTCCCCACTTACATCCCCTCTGGTAACCATCAGTTTGTTTTCTATGGTTAAGAGTGTTTCTTGGTTTCTCTCTCTCTCTCTCTCTTCCTCTCTCTCTCTCTCTCTTTCTCTCTGTCTCTCACACGCGCGCCACCCCCCCCCCCCATTTATCCTTTTGCTCATTTGTTTTGTTTCCTAAATTTCACATATGCATGAAGCCATATGGTATTTGTCTTTCTTTGACTGACTTATTTCACTTAGCATTATGTTCCATCCAGGTCTTTGCAAAGGGCAAGATTTCATTCTTTTTTTATGGCTGAATAGTATTTTATTGCATATATATACCACTTTTTCCTTATCCATTCATCAAGTGATGGACACTTGGGCTGTTTCCACAATTTGTCTATTGTAAATAATGCTACTATAAACAGAGGGGACATGTGTGCCTTTGATTTAGTGTTTTTGTACTTTTGGGGTAAATACCAAGTAGTGTGATTCGGGATCATAAGGTAGTTCTATTTTTAACTTTTTGAGGAACTTCCATACTGTTTTCCATTGTGGCTGCACCAGTTTGCATTCCCACCAACAGTGCAAGAGCATTCCTTTTTCTCCACATCCTTGCCAACATCGATCGTTTCTTGTGTTTTTGCTTTTAGCCATTCTGACAGGTGTGAGGGGATATCTCATTGCAGTTTTGATTTACATTTCCCTAAAGATGAGTGATATTGAACACCTTTTCATGTATCTGCTGCCCATCTGTATGTCTTCTTAAGAGAAATACCTGTTCATGTCTTCTGCCATTTTTTAATTGGATTATTTATTTGGGGGCAGTTGATTTATATAAGTGCTTTATACATTTTGGATACTAATCCTTTATCAGATAGGACATGGGAAAGTTATTTAAGTCACTTATAAAAAAAGAATCAGAATACATACTTCAGAAAGTAATTTTGGGGATGCCTGGGTGGCTCAGTTGGTTAAGCATCCAACTCTTGATTTTGGCTCAGGTCACGATCTTGTGGTTCATGAGTTCAAGCCCCACATTGGGCTCCAACTTTGGCTCAGGTCTTGATCTCACAGTTTGTGAATTTGAACCCCACATTGGGCTCTGTGCTGACAGCTCAGAGCCTGGAGCCTGCTTCAGATTCTCTCTCTCTCTCTCTCTGTCCCTCCCTCACCTCTCTCTCTCTCTCAAAATAAATAAACAAACTTTAAAAAATATATTTGGTGATTTCATTGAATGTGATGGAAATAACCATTGCTCCACAATAAAGTTCTGGGTACTGCAAATGTGCCCCAGTTAAGCCTTGATTTATGTTTCAGCAAACACTTCAAATATTCAATGGAAATAGTAACATATTGACCCACCACTAGATGGGTACAGATTCCCTAGGGACCTTTGTGCATTCTGCAGTGAGGAGTCCAGTGAAGCCTATGTTCATGGACTACCAGGACATCTACCATGGCCACTATAATGAGAGGGCTGGGTAGATAAATGCTAATCTTCCTAAATTGTGTGTCAAAGATTTTGCAAAATTTAGCCAAAACACTGATTCACTTTGGTGTCCTGGGATGCTGGGAGAAGCAAAAGGGGCACGAATGGCTTGTTAGCATCATAAATTGGAAGCCAAACCGGGGATGTCTTTTCAACCACAGCTGACTGACTCTTTTGTGATTTTATTTTCCTTTTTTTAAATGTTTATTCATTTTTGAGAGAGACAGAGACAGAGCATGAGGGGGGGCGGGGCAGAGAGAGAGGGAGACACAGAATCTGAAGAAGGCTCCAGGCTCTGAGCTGCCAGCACAGAGCCCGATGCAGGGCTCAAACTCACGGGCTGTGAGATCAAGACGTGAGCCAAAGTCGGATGCTCAACCGACTGAGCCACCCAGCTGCCTCTTATTTTCCTTTTTAAACTTGTTTTATATAATGAGAAAATAATGGGATTTTTTTTTCTGTTGAAATTGAGGTTTTATAAAAACATTCAGTATCATCAATATCTTTTGTTCATTATCTACCTGTTTTGTTCTCAGGTTGATAAAGGTGGAAGAAACCAGACCCTTACCTCTGTGTAATGATTTCAGAAAACATTTTAGCCATGGTGGAATTCATTTCATCCAAACAAGGGACTGCAGATCTGCCCAAGGTTAAGCATTTCCACCAGTGTGAGAATCTCACTGTGAGAACAATGATAAAATAGTTTGTAAAATTGAACCATGTTTCAGACCTGGTAAAAATTCTCAAGCTTTATGTGCTGTTAAATCAAGGTCTTGGGGAGATTCTCTGTGAGAGTAGATAATCAGCCATCCTTTAGATTTGGCTAATTGATGTTAGCAGCTTCCAATGCACTCTACTTCTGCAGTCGGTCCCACTAGATAAACCAAATGCACATGCCTTATTGAACCGCCTTATCTGTTGTGTGTTCCTGCTCTCAATGTCATCAGGATGTTGCTCATTTTTAAAGGAAAACTGCATTCCTAATGAAATGCGCTCCTTAATGGAAATCAGAACACTTGTAACGCTGCTTAAAGTGTATCGAAGAAAACCCAACAGTTTAGAGTGGAAAATGAGAGAATACCTACCTTGGCAACTTTTAACAATATGGAATATTTGTGAAAACTAATATTGAAACATCTTCTAAACGCTCAGCAAATAAAGTACATCACTCTGCCTTTATGTATGAAAAAAGGTAACTCTGTCCTTCCATTCAATTTTTTGTTAAATTTTCCATATAAGAATGTGGATCCAATCCAGTATACTACCAGACAGTAAGTGGCTGGAAAACAGACATGAAATAGAAGTACTGCAGAAAGATTGTGATTTGAAGTCAATATTTCTGTTGTAAAACATGGGTAAAACTTTCCTCCCAGTATTATTTTGAAAATCCAATAAGGTGTGAAATAATTCTGTAAGAAACCATGCAAATATTAACTAATTAATCTGTTTACTTATTTTACTATGATAGGATACACAACAAAGAGTATGTTCAAGGTTATAACTGGATTTGTTTTCATTTTTGTTTTGTTTTGTTTCAAGTTTTTTTTTTATTCCAGTCAGTTAAAATACAGTGTAATATTAGTTTCAGGAGTAGAATTTAATGATTCATCACTTACATGTAACACCCGTGCTCATCACAACGGTTTCCCTCTTATAGAGCTGGGTTTAAATGTAAATCTTTATGAACTTTTAGGACTACCTAACCTATTTGATCCTCAATTTATTCTTCAGTAATTGTTTTAAAATAAAATAATCAGATGTGGGGAAATAGGTTCTACTTACATAAATAGGTTAGAAAAAAGCTTAGGGCGGGAAGCCAACACCATGGGCCAAAAGTGCCCAAAGTTAGTTAGCGAGATATTGTAATGGGATCACGAGTAATTTGTTATATACCCTGCAGGAAATTATTTTCCATCTGGTGCCAATATACTATTGTACTTTGGTCACAAACTCCACTTGCCCCCCCCAGATCCTTTGCTTTTTACTCAGACAAGTTAATGATTACTATCTGTTTTCACCCTGTTCATGTGTGTAAGATCATGTTTTCTTCACATTCATCACGTGGGTAATATCTTGTGAGCTCAATAAATACTAGATGAAACCCCTGTTTGGGGCTCTTGTCTCCTCCTGGACATTAGCCTCTATCATGTTTAATTCTGCATCCGCTCTCTTGCTAGAGAAGACAGAACTCCAGATTCATAGTCTGACAATCAGAAAGTTGCAATAGCAATTTAAAAAGAGAAAGTATGGGGTGCCTGGGTGGCTCAGTCAGTTAAGCCCTGACTTCAGCTCAGGTCATGATCTTGCAGTTCATGAGCTCAAGCTCCGTGTTGGGCTCTGTGCTAACAGCTTAGAGCCTGGAACCTGCTTCCAGTTCTGTGTCTCCCTTTTTCTCTGCCCCTTCCTCTGCTCGTACTCTGCCTCTCTCTCAAAAATAAATACACATTAAAAAAAATTAAAAGAAAGAAAGTATGTGAGAACAACCCAATATATCCCTTTATATATAGCAGGAGCCTACCTAGTTCATTTATTCGTACACTCTAATCTTTACTTGTTAATCCTAATACTTCCAATATCAATATACGCATAATGCATAAATGACTAGAAGTTTTTCCAATAAAATAATGAAGATTATCATTAGACGAAATGAAGTAAATGAAGTACATTATCATTAGACGAAATGAAGACAAATATAAGAGAAGGACTACATTTGGAAACACATGTGTATTTAGATAGCAATTACTTTTATAAAGTAACTAAAATAAAGATGAAACAAATGAGTATACCTGTGACCTAGTTTAAGACACAAACATTTTATTTTATTTTTTTAATTTTTTTTCAACGTTTTTTTATTTATTTTTGGGACAGAGAGAGACAGAGCATGAACGGGGGAGGGGCAGAGAGAGAGGGAGACACAGAATCGGAAACAGGCTCCAGGCTCCGAGCCGTCAGCCCAGAGCCTGACGCGGGGCTCGAACTCACGGACCGCGAGATCGTGACCTGGCTGAAGTCGGACGCTTAACCGACTGCGCCACCCAGGCGCCCCAAGACACAAACATTTTAAATGACTTTATATCTCTGAACTTTGCTGGATGATAGCCTTAGTAAAGTTTAGTCTAAAATAAAAAGAAAAATTCCAAATGATTTATAATAAATATATTGTTTATGGTGTTATAATAAGTATTTTTCTGATACCTTTGTGGATATATTAAGGCACCAAGGAAATGATTAATTATGTGGATGCCATTGAGAACCAGAATTTCCAGCACTGGAAAAAGAAAAAAGAGGTAAGATTTGTGGGGTTACACAAAAATCTTATGTTCCTGAATTCAATTTGGAAGTATCATTACCAACACTCTCAATTTAATCCTTGAACATTTTGTTTTCTAGTTGTGTTCACGAAAAGTGCCTGGACACAGTATTATTCCAGCATCAAAGAACACCACTAGTGCCCATATTGGAAATCCTAAATACCATTCTTCACTAAAAGGAGCCAAACCTTCTTGTACAGAGAGCCTATCCAAGTCTGGGGCAAGAAAAGCACAGGATGAACCTGGAACATTTTGTCCTACCACACAGCAAGGATGTTCTCAACAATTTCTAAATCACAACCAAAAGGATTTAGGATTTAATGCATGAAGGCTCTCTGTAACCAAAGATGGAACACATTTAAGCTCCAGTTAGAAAATGTTATTATCAATTGAAATACTTGTATTAAAATCCATCTGATTAGCATAAAAGTACAAAAATACTAAGCCCATTGATTGTCTTTGGAGTATGCAAGGTATTCAACTTACCAGTCAGAAAATTGGTAAGGAACGAGAAAACATCAAATATTTAACTTGTGTCTTCTTGTTTTCCCTGGTTGTATTTTAAGATAACTAGTCAGATGACAATGGAAAATGTCTCCTTAAAGAAGTATTCAGCTAATAAATGAAGAAAGAAAGACAAATAAGAACATCACCATTTTCAACACATAATGAAATAAAGGATCAAGGCAAAATTATTAATGAATGTTAACATCATAAGAAGAGTGACAACTGGGTTGTATTTCCCTGTGGGAAGACCACAATTCCACCTAAACAATGTTTTTGCCAAAATACATTAAACCAGCATTATATAAAGCTTGATACATTTGCTTATTGCAAATAACAGAAAACAAGAAGAAAATGATGAGTGACACCGTAGGGATAAATCAGAAAAATACAGGCTCTGAGAGATTTTATAAGACAAATGACCCTTTGTCTCAGTAAATAATAGCTAGGAAGGAAGAAACATGGAGAGGAGACCTATAGATTAAAAGAGATTTAAGAGACAAATCAATCAATTGCAATGCATACACCTTATTGGGTTATGATTTAAATAAACTGTACAAAAAATATTATGTTTGCTTATACAGGAGTAATGTTCCTGTCAAAACCAACTACAAAAACTAAAAAAACAAAGAAACAACTGTTTGAAGGTGTTATAGAGTAACCAATGCGATCATGATTTAAAGACTTACTGTCCTTGAAAGTAACAACAATACCTAGTATTGGCAAGAATATGGGTTAAATGAAACACCTATACTTTGATGTCAAAGGATAAATTAACATAACTGCTTTGGAAACTTTTTGAGATTATCCTCTAAAGCTAGACATATGTGTACCCTATCATTGAGTGCTTTGTGAAACAATCTAAGTGCCCATAAACATTAATATGGACCAAATGAATAAAGAGTTTCATAGTTATGCAATGGAAATCAGTAGGGCAATGATAAAGAGTGAATGATTGCTACATGCAATGCCACAGATAAAACTCAAAGGCAAAATGTTTAGCAAAGGAAACCAGATGCCAAAAGAAAACAAGCTATAATTCCAGTCATCTGATTTTCAAAAGCAGGCAAAACTAACGCAGTGGCAATAGAAGTCAGAACAGAAGTTACATGTGAATATACAATTTTTTATTGGTGGGGCATGAGGGAACCATCTGGGTGATGGAAATGTTCTATGTCTTGATGGTTATATAGATACATGCATTTTTAAAAGGGAGTAAAAAAAGCTAATGAAAATGTGCAATGAAAATAAAAATAAATTATGAAATAATGTGGGAAATTGGAACTAATGGAAAAGACGATTTAAGAAACTATTGTCAATTTCAACGGTGGAAGCAATGGTATTGTTGTTATGTTAGCAGGTTCTTAACATTCAGGTATATGTGCTGCGATATTTACAGCTAAACTTATATAACGTCTGGCATTTGCTTCAGGATGATCTGGAAAAACAGAGCCCCAAACTATATGAAGCACACAGTGACAGAATTGGAGAGAGAATTCAGTTGTTCTACAATCAGAGTTGGAGATTTCAACACGCACAATGTGACAGCATTTAGAATAACTAGACAGAAGATCAACAAGGAAACAGATGACTTGGACAACAACACTAAATCAACTAAACCCACCCAGTGCTCAATCTAACAAGAGCACAAGGAACATTCTGCAGGATGGACCATATGCTTGGCCATAAAACCAACACCGATAAATTTAAAAGCCTTGAAAGTACACAAAGTATGTTTTCCAACCACAATAAAATGACATTATAAATCAATAAAAAAAGGAAATTTGGAAAATTCACAAATATGTAGACATGAAAGAATACTCTCCTAAATAACCAATGAGTCAAAGAAGAAACCATAAGGCAAATAACATAAGATGAATACAAATGAAAATGAAACAAAATAAAACCTAAGGTGCTGAGCTAAAGCAGTGCTTAGAGGAAAATTTGTAACTATGAACTCTTGTTTGTTTGTTTTTTTAAGAAGAAAACTCTCAAATCAATAACCTAAACTTTCACCTTAAGAAAGTGGGAGAAGAAGAGCAAAGATAAATGATGGAAATAAAATGTATTAGGGTAGTAGCACAAGAAAACAGAAAAATAGAGAAAATTAACAACAGCAAAAATGGATTCTTTGAAAGAAACCAAACATAACAAAACTTTGACTCTGATAAATTTGAAAAATTTGATAAATCTATCACTTAAGAGGCATAGTGATAAGTACATGTGTTTTCATTGTATTATTTTTATTTCTGTGTGTTTGAAAATTTCCACGATAATGAGTTCTTTTAAACATAAGCAAGTAATTCTTTGCTGATGTTGTATGGGATTGTGTATATATTTAATTTGCATACTGTTTCTTAATTTTGTAATGCCTACACTACACTGAACATTCAAATGGAATTGAAATGGTATAGCTAACTCGCTTAAAAGAGATGTATTTTCAAAAGAATGGACTATTTTCTAATCTTGATTCTTTATTCTGGAACCTCATGGTTTATCAATCTCTGTAATGTCAGTGTATCATCCTGTTTATCCCATTATCTATTCCTTCATTCCATGAAGAATATAGATTTAAATCTATAGTGCACCAGCCATTTTACATAAGGCACTTCTAGACCCTACCACCCCTCTATGATTTAAAAAAATACTTAAGGGAAAATATAATTTATATATTTTTAAGAAATGTCTGTGCTTTGGTTTTCTGGTTTTTAGTGTTTGGGAAATTAAAGAAGTCTTTTGGATTTTCTCTAGAAATCAAAATCTCCCAATAAGAGCAACCTTACACCTGTCAGAATGACTAACATTAACAACTCAGGCAACAACAGATGTTGGCGAGGATGCGGAGAAAGAGGATCTCTTTTGCATTGTTGGTGGGAGGCAAGCTGGTGCAGCCACTCTGGAAAACAGTATGGAGGTTCCTCAAAAAACTAAAAATACAACTACCCTACGAACAAACAATTGCACTATTAGGCATTTACCCACAGGATACAGGTGTGCTGTTTCGAAGGGACACACGGACCCCCATGTTTATAGCAGCACTACCGACAATAGCCAAAGTATGGAAAGAGTCCAAATGTCCATCGATGGATGAATGGATAAAGAAGATGTGGTATATATACATACAATGGAGTATTACTCGGCAATCAAAAAGAATGAAATCTTGCCATTTGCAACTACGTGGATGAAACTGGAGGGTATTATGCTAAGTGAAATTAGTCAGAGAAAGACAAAAATCATATGACTTCACTCATATGAGGACTTTAAGAGGAAAAAAACAGATGAACATAAGGGAATGGAAGCAAAAATAATATAAAAACAGGGAGGGGGACAAAACAGAAGAGACTCATAAATATGGAGAACAAACTGAGGGTTACTGGAGGGGTTGTGGGAGGGGGGATGGGCTAAATGGGTAAGGGGCACTAAGGAATCTACTCCTGAAATCATTGTTGCACTATATGCTAACTAATTTGGATGTCAATTTTAAAAAATAAATAATAAAATTAAAAAAAAATCTCCCAATAAGAACAAGGAAGTGATACATACGCTGACAAAACACGTGCAGATAAGAAACAAAGTAATTTGCTAATAATAATTACAATACAATAGAGTAATGAAGTGACCCCTGTGATTCTGCTGACCTTTAGCTACCTATGTAAATTAAATGTATGAACGAATGAAGCATTCATATTTTATAGGAATTCATACTAAGATTGCAGCCAGGTAACAGACACATTTTATGAAACATGAAAACTTTATTTATTTTTGAGGGAGATAGAGAACGCAAGCAGAGGAGGGCCAGAGAGAGAGAGACAGAGAATCCCAAGCAGGCTTCCTGCTGCCAGTGCGGAGCCAGACCCAGGGCTCTAACTCACGAGCCATGAGATGACCTGAGCAAAATGAAGAGTCAGACGCTCAACCAACTGAGCCACCCACACGCCCTGAACTTCAGTTTAATACCTTCACTACCCATGGGAGATCTTGTCTCTCTCCTGGTAAATAACCCAAAGCAGGGAAGATGTACAGCAACTAGACTAAATGTCTAGACCCAGGAAATATTCCCATGAGTTTTGATGGAGGGGGTCACTGTATCTCTCTGTTTAGGTACATCAAAACACTGTTTGGAGGTTTTCAAAAGAATATTCCTACTTAAATTATTTGTCACCTGCGTCATAAAACTGAAATTACATTCCTGAATACATTATTTCTTTATGATATGGTGATACCTAAATTAAATAGGAATGAATGACATAGTGAGAGCATTTTAGAAAGAAAAAGTCAATGTTACTGAATCCCTATGATGTTCCAGGTATATTGCTAACCCGTGTAAACGCATATATGTGATACCTAAGCCAATATAATAGATTGAACCCATATGATATCTATTAAATGGAACCTAACAAAAGACTTTTATTTTATTTTATTTTTGAGAGAGAGAGAGAGAGAGAGAGAGAGCGAGCGAGCAGGGGAGAGGCAGAGAGAGAGGGAAAGAGAAAACCCCAAGCAAGCCTCACACTGTCAGTGCAGAGCCCAATGTGGGCTCGAACTAGGAACTGTGAGATCATGTCCTGATCTGAAATCAAGAGTCAGATGCTAAACTGACCCAGGCACGCCAGCAAAAGACTTCTTCGTATCTAAAAAAAAGACCTCTATGGAGAAAATTCAAAAATAACTATATTCATAGATAGGTTAAATAGTATAAATATAACCTCAGATTAATTAAAACAATGTATTTATGATTAATATCCTATTATTTATGGAAGTTGTTTTATAAATCCTAAAACATATGGAAGAGGACTAAAACACGAGTAATGACAAAATTCTGCCAAAAAAAACAAAATATGAGAACTTTCCTTAACACATATTTTATAGCGGTATTTATTAGGGTAGTACTTACCCCTAGACAGATACTACAGAGTGGAAGCTTCAGAAACAAACCCATTAATATGCAAAATATTAGTGAATTCATACATAAATAGGAATAACATGTGATGGCTCTACTTGGAGAGTGTGAAAACAAATTTTAGTAGAAAGAAATGCATTTGCTTTGCTTGTTTACATGCTGGTTAGTTGGTTTAGCATTGCAGCGTCTGGGGAATTCTCACACCAGTTCTGTAGAATGGATGGCGTTTGTTAATAAAACCTCTAATAGCTTGTGGTAACTCCACACTCACTTCCTCCTCAGGAGAATCTATGAAATAGTTCAAGAACAAAATGATTTCTTTAGAATCAGGGCTAATAACTCTTAGATTCCTTCTTCTCTTTCAAAGGCCTAATTTTCTTTGTTCTTTTACCTTTGATGTGCTGTGGTGCAGAGTCCAAGGAAATATTGACCTGTCAGAGGCCTCAAAACCTTTAGGAAGTAGCCTAGGAAGAAACAGAACGATGTTAAGAAGGCCATCTTCACCCCAAGGGCTAACATGAAGAAAAAAAAAAATCACTTTCTTCAACTTCCAATTGGTTTAACCAGCGTGGGAAATCGGAAAGAAATTTGTATCAGATATCAATCGTTTATAGAAAGCTTGTATTTTTTATTGACTCTCGTTCTGTATATATGGAATTTCTGACCCTCCCCACGTGATAGACCTTATCATTTTCAATTTGGAAAAGGGAAGTCTGATGATAAATGCCTAGGTTCACACATTTTATGGGAAAAACTGGAATTTGTTTTCAAGTTTGCCTGTCTTTAAAGTGTATGTGATTTCACCACAAACAAAAATTCATGGAGGAAGGGTATTCTTGTCCAAGAAGAAATTTCATCTTTGGAAAGACCTAAGTTCAACACAGAATGCAGTCATTTCTTTCTGCTAATTAAGTCTATATTTATATCATGAGAGAATGATGACATCCATAAGCACATAAAGTTAGAAAAAAAATGATTCACTGTTGGCAAGAAATATTAAAGACATTTTATTTTTGTGTATTGGTATCATCACATTTAGGAGTCAGAAAAAAACGTGTAAGCTGATGATTAGAACAAAATAAAATCTCTATCGTCCTGCAGGTAAAGCATTAATTATATGAGGAAAGTGGTACATTTTTGCCAAACTATTTTCCATAGAAATTTCATAACTTTTTCTCTTAAATGTCTGCCCATTGTTCTGAAGGTTAGCGAGAAGCATTGATCAACTTACATAAAACATTTTTGATAGAATAAAAATATTATATGATACATCAATTAAACAGTTCCCTTTTAATGTAGACATATTAAGGGAATTCCAAGAAATATGGAAAATTGAGCAAATGCATCCAAATTCCCTCCTTATAGATTAGCCTGAGAATACTTTATAGAGCATGAAAAATAGAAACAGAAAAGTATATTAGTGCCACTAATAAGGCAAAGAGGATCTCTGAGTCTTATAAACATCAGCTACTTTATTTTCATATAAAGATATTCTCAGATGGAAGGAAAAGTCAACATATCTAGTCACTTACCTCATGTAAAGGACCTACTGTGTTTTAGGTGGAAGAGAGCCTCACAAAACACACAACTTTTGCTATGACTGGATAGGTCAGCTGTGGGACAGTTGGGTCAATGTTGAAACTGTACCAATATTTTGAAAAGTACCTTAGGTTGCAAAAAGTATTCCTTCATCTTATACTTGGCACAGACATAACATATTGCATTTATATATCATTTAAAATAGCAAGTCTACTTGCTGGCTGCCTTAACAAACGAGGAAAGGACACTCTTTAGCAGAAAGGGAAATCTTAGAAATTATGAAAAGAAAAGGAAACCGCTCAAAATATGGGGAGACCCATTTCAACTCCCAAAAGAAGTAAGTACAGGATTTTGCTCTAAAGCAAAATTATCTTTCATAAGAAAATCTGCAGCAGGTTAAATCAAGAAACAAATATGTCTACGTATGTTCAAAAAAAAGAGAGAGAGAGAAGATCACTTCACACATTTTGGCATAAAGCTCCCCAATAGAATACAAGACATTTTAAAAATAGAAATAATGACAACCTGAATAGAAGTGAGAGAATGTTATCAATATCAGAAAAAATAACAGGATGGAATGATATTACATGAGAAAGAAATGAAATGAGACACATATACAGGTCAAAAATTAGATATCTATCAATGAATTAAATGTTAAGATTATAAAAATTCTTAGCAATATGCTATTTACTTCTTAAAATTTTTTTTTAATGTTTATTTATCTTTCGGGGTGAGAGAGACAGACAGAGCATGGGTAGAGGAAGGGCAGAGAGAGGGAGGGAGACACAGAATCCAAAGCAGGCTCCAGGCTCTGAGCCATTAGCACAGAGCACAATACGGTGCTTGAACCGTGAACCATGAGATCATGACCTGAGCTGGGCATAGGTGCCCCATTCTAATTGAATTCCATTGTGGTCTGTGGATGTAAGCTTTCAATTACTAAAAATATGTTGAAACTTATGACACAAATTACTGACTGATCTTGACAAGACCAGTGTGTCATATCACTTTACAAAAATGTACATTCCGTCGCCATTGGGTGTGTGTTCTATAAAACTCAGTCACAGAGAAATGAAAACATACCTCACACAAAAGCTTGTGCACAAATATTCGCAATGGTTTATTCATTCAGCCAAAAAGTAGCAACAACCCAAATATCTATCAAGTGATGACTGGATAAATTAAAGATGAAATATATCCATACAATGAGATATTGTTCAACAATAAGAAAGAATGAAGTACTAATGCATGACACAACATGAGTGAACCTTGTACATTATGTTAAATGAAAGAAGCCAGTCACAAGGGTCACATATTGTATGGTTCTATTTTTATGAAAGGTCCAAAACAGATGAATGTATAGGGACAGAAAGTAGACTGGTAGCCGCCCAGAGTTGGAAGGATGGATGTAAGGGATGGAACCGAATGAAAAAGACTGCAAGGTTTCTTTCTGTGATGACAAAAACGTCCTCGATGAGATTGTAGTGGTGTTTGCACAGCTCTGTAAATGCATTGAAAAACATTGAATTGTACACATTAAATAAACAAAAATATGATATATTAATTATAATCTCAAGAAGGCTATTAAAGAAAAGTCAGTTAGGTCAAGGTCATTGAAAGTTTTGCTCAAATATACTACATGCTTAATCCAATATTACCTATTTTTTTCTGAGTTAAGAGAAGTGTTCATATTTTCAACTACATTCTAAGATTTGTCTTCTTCTCCCTTTAGTTTTGCTAGTTTATGTTTTATGTATCTTGACCCACTTTAGTTTAATTACAGGGTAATGATGCGGTCAACAATGGTGTTAAACTGTCGTCCAATTGCTTAAAAAATATAAAATGAATATGAAACATATAATATGTAATATACTATAAATAAATTTATTTATATTAGTTTAATAAAATGAGGGTTAAAGTTCCACACATTTTCAGTCTTACATGAATTTTGTCAACATGTATGCATTTGTTATGAATAGATGTAAGATACAAAAACACTTGAAAGATCTATAACAGTTGGAATAAATATATGATTTGTAATTTTCCATATTTCTGTGTTTATTTAGAAAATACAGGAATTTCGTAAAGTTTATTTATTTATTTTGAGAGAAAGAGGAAGAGAAAGAGAGAGACAGAGAATCCCAAGTAGGTTCCACGCTGTCAGCACAGAGCCCAATGTGGGGCTTGATCCTATGAACCGTGAGATCATGATCTGAGCTGGAATCAAGATGCTTAACCAACAGCCACCCAGGGGCTCCAGAGAAAATATAGGAATGTTTAATTACATTTTAAGCCCTCAAATTAACAACTTTGTACTTGTGCACAAACATGCATATCCTTACAGGAAATTGAAGCATTAACTATCATTGTGAACTGTCTAGTCTTCCTGTGATATTCTTCATGTAGTTTTTTAAAGTGTAAGGAAAGCACAGTAAAGAAACTTCAGATAAAAAAAGAGCAAATTTAACTCAACTATTACTTGTTCTACTACCATTAACAAACCCCTTTTGGTTTTGATTTATTTCCTTTGTTAATTTATTTTGAGAGAGACAGAGACAGTACGAGTGGGGGAGAGGCAGAGAGAGAGGGAGAAAGAGAATCCCAAGCAGGCTCCACGTTGCCAGTGCAGCGCCCGATGTGGGGCTCGAACACACAAACTACAAGATCATGACCTGAGCCGAAATCAAGAGTTGGATGCTTAACCAACTGAGCCACCCAGGAGCCCCGTGATTACTTTTTAATAGATAATTTTATTCCTATACTGTAGGTATTTACCTTCAATATTATGTTTTAATCTTTTCCCCATGTTATTAGTTAGTGTGTATATATATACATATATAAATACATATAAACATATATTATTTTAGAGAGACAGAGAGAGCACTTGAGTAAGGAAGAGGGGCAGGGAGGGAGAGAGAGAGAGGAAGAGAGAGAGAATCTTAAGCAGGCTCCACGCTCAGTGCAGAGCCCAACATGGGGCTTGATCCCAGGACCCTAGGATCATGACCTGAGCCAAAATCAACTGTCAGATGCTCAACTGACTGAGCTACCCAGGCTCCCCTAATTTGCATATTTTTAATATTAACATTATCTTTAGGTGCTAGAACCTGACAAACTTGTTTTTTGATATATTTTACTTTTTTGGTATTGAAATAATGATATAGCTGACACTTTTTCTTATCAAAATGTTTTTCTTTTTCTGTACTTATTTTTTAATTTGGAATTGTTTCTTTTCACTTCATTTCTTGGTGAACAACTGAGGATGCTTAACAGTCCCCAGTGGTCTATTATGGAAGTTTCTACAGTGAAGGAGACTCTAATGAGTAAAACTGTTTACACATATATTAGCTATTAACAAGTTGAGATCAAACAATTGAGAAACAGTAATGTTTTTAAAAAGTCTTAGTCACTATTTAGATCGAACTCCAAACCTACATATTTAAACACAAAATTGTTTCCTGAATCTTTATGTGTCTGTGGAAACATATCATTACTAGAAAAAAAAGTTATCCATACTAGAAAAAAACAATGTGCCTTGGTACATACTTTGGTCTTATAGAGCTCTCATATTGTTATCATATGGATAATAATATCAATTTTTATAAAGTAAAAGTTGGCATCTACTCTGTATTAATACCCTCTCTAAATTTAACTGTCAATGTTGACCTACCATTAAAGGCTAATAAAATAAATTTTTTTTAATAATGTAATTACTGTTATATTTTTATGGAGGCAATTGTGATACATTTTAACATTAAAATTTCAACCAATAGCAACCAAAAACAGCATATTTTTTAAGACTTAGTCTGAGAAAGATTTACAATACTAGCAATCTTTAATAAACATTAAGATCAATTTTTTTACAAAGTATTGAAGAACTTCAAACATACCTTTATTATAATATTTAGAGAAATACTCCAGTAATATTTACTTGCTACCAATGGGGCACTTATATTTTACTAAGATTTAATTTAAGTTACCTCAAATAAAATAAGTTTATCTCCCACTTTTCATGTTATTGACAAAATGTATTGGCCTTTTAGGGTTTGCTTTGCTAGTGTTAACAATTTGTGGTGAAATTTAATTTTTTTTACTTGGTTTAAACAAGTAAATTTTTAAAGATGACAGTAGATAGCTGTATGCAATGGAAATAGATTATTATTTACAACATATTGAGTATATGCTGGAAATTATAGTAAAGGATTTGACGCCTACTTTATTGTCAGACAAAAGTATGTGAATACATTAGAGAAAACAATACTGAACATGGAAAAATATTCACTCCCTGGAGACATTAAAATGTAGATTAAATGGACTTGGGGTAAACGTGTGCAAGTATAAATCAGAAATTAAATAATATTATAATCTAGCGCTGGGAATAACTACTGAAGTTGTTACACACTGTTTTGTAATGTAAAAATAAACAGCAAGAGGGGCGCCTGGGTGGCTCAGTCAGTTGGGCATCTGACTTTGGCTCAGGTCATGACCTTGCCATTTGTGAGTTTGAGCCCCACGTTGGGCTCTGTGCTGACAGCAGAGCCTAGGGTCTGCTTCAGATTCTGGGTCTCCCTGTCTCTCTGCCCCTCCCCCACTCACGCTCTCTGTCTCTCTCTCTCTCTCTCTCAAAAATAAATAAACGTTAAATAAATAAATAAATAAATAAACAGCTAAGTTTTCATGAAATTGTGAATGCTCATGTTTGTGAATCTTGAGTCAATATTTAAAAGAATCAAGATTTACTCATCAAATGCAGTCACTTTTTTGTAAGTGTAATCTATTATTGATCAATCACAGAGCATAGCAAAGGAAATACATGATGTTTGACTAAAAGAAGTAGAAATAAATTGTTATGATAGTCTGCCTCTCAGAGAAATGCAGTCTTAGCAAGATAACTGAAAACATTATGTTTCTTCACAGAACATTTTTATATATTAATTTTTGAAATGTAATATGGAAAAGTATCTACACTATAAGTTCAACTGTATACTAAATGTATATAAATATAGATTATGATATAGGAAAGCAAATAACAAGGTAGATGATAGGGAGAGACAGAGAAAGAAATCAAATTAAATTGTATTATAGCCTTTGAGTTATTGACAATTTAAATTTTTTATTATTTCCTTAATGTTACATTTTGAATTAAAAAATTAAATTGATAATGAGATGCACCAAAACAAATTCAAAAGCAGTAAAAGAAAAGTAGTTCAGTGAATGTTTATTGTTTTTGCAATTTCTGATTAAATATTTTCATTAGTTTTCACATGAATTTAAAAGCATTTTTAGAAAAGCACACAACTTGCCTGTAGGCAATTACAGAGATTATTTTTTCCATTTTATTTCAGACTGTATTACCACATGTTCTCAAGCAATGTGCAGAATAGATGTAAAACTGAATCTTCAGCAATTATGTGAATTAGCAAAAGAAGTGAGGTGATTACAGACTATTACTCAACAAAGCATTCCACTTTAAAAATATGGAATCAAAGGACTACACTGTCTTTAGGAGAACCTTCCCTTAACTTTCCTATAGGAAATTACACATATCAAATAATATCCCTGTTGTAAAAGTTTTCTCTCTAACCCAGATTGCTGCTATGAGGACTTTGGAATCAGCTGATAATTGGATAAGAGATCAGCTCCGACAGCAAAAGGCATATTGAATGCTGATAAATTGAATCTATGGAGCTGAAAAAAAGCTTAAAGCAGTATATTTTGATAGTATATTTACATGGAGAAATAAAGAGTCATTAAAATTTGATTCTAAAAATACTAATATTTTTCATGAAAACGTAATTCCTAGGAATGCTTTTAAATCCAAAAAATAAAAGCCTATTAATTTAACAATTCATTTTAAGAGTTTTATCAACAATTTTTGGGTTTTTTTGGAACGGAGAAACTGAAAATATTTGTTCTGGGGCAAATTTTTAGAAAATATACAAAAATTTTAAGATCATGAGACAGTTTCTTTTCAGAGCCTAACGCGGGGCTCAAACCCACAAACTGTGAGGTCATGACCTGGGCCAAAGTCAGGCACTTAACTTACAGAGTTACCTAGGTGCCCCAAAATTTTCATTTTTTTTTAAATTGAGTTTCCTACTTTTCCTCAATCACATTCACTGGCTATAATAACATAATGGTATTACAACATAAAAATATAGCACAGATTTTTGTGCAGAAATTATAATATTAAAGTTTTATTTTCTAATATCATGTATAGTTAAGCATCTTTACTTTTTGCTTTTGTTTTCAAAGAATTGTGATATAAGAATTTTCGATTCAGCCCAACACTACTAAGTATGAAGAAGTTAAAAAACTACCACTCATACAGTGTCTAAAAAAATGGATAGAAGTACTTCACCCACTAAAAACAATTCATAATATAGACCCTAATAAAAAGAAAGATCTAAAAGAAGTGTCTGTGAGTAATTTAGCCAATATAGTAAAATTAATGTCCAAATAAATGTCTTGATAGTAACTCAGTCCAAATACAAAAGATCAAGAGAAGATATATAAGAAGATATATAAAGATCATCTGAATATAAGTCTTTAGTGTATTATAAGTCAAGGTGAGTCTGTTATAGGGACAGAAATGATAGCATGTTAAATTCCTCATTTTTCACAGGTGGTGTAAATTGATGATGCATTATTCTTATAATTGGGGTTTTTTTTTGTTTTTTTGCAAAATAAGTGATCAAATAACCTTTTGGATTATTTAGAAGGAATATTTTAC
Organism: Panthera tigris; assembly: GCF_018350195.1. Taxonomy (NCBI): domain Eukaryota; kingdom Metazoa; phylum Chordata; class Mammalia; order Carnivora; family Felidae; genus Panthera; species Panthera tigris. Next base: position 39,809,182 of record NC_056670.1, read on the forward strand.
AGGATCAAATTCAGATACAAAATTTAACATTACTGGTGGTGAAGGAAAAGAAATAAGCTTGTAGAAATTTACAGGATTTAAAAAATTAGAAATATACAAGGATATATTGGCTAGAGGTCACTGATTTCCTTGATAAGTGGTTGTTTACAGGATGATGGGGCCACAAGCCAGATTAATACAGACTGAGGAATCTAGGAAACACAATTAGTGAGTGTAACTATGTTTTTCAAAGTTTATCACATGTCTGGGAATTAGTATTTTTTCCCAGCTTTATATGATATATTGAAGATATAGCATATATCTTCATATATAACTTCGTATATATCATATACCTTTATATCATGCTGGACCAGCACCAACTTCTCAAAGTCCCCACAAATGATGAAAATGATGCATATTTTTAAAATGTATTTATAAAAAAAGTAAAAAGTAAGTGTAGGTGCTTCACCCCCAGACAAAACAATGCCTGAAAGACAGAAAGGTGACAAGATCTTAATGAAGAATGGAACCGAGTTCTATGACAGTCTGGAAAGTACTTCTGCAAAAGGTAAGGCCTTTGTGCTGAATGCCTGGAATGTTGAGTATACACCTGGCAAAGAGCATGTATCAGGGTCACTTGCTGGGTTGTTACAGCAAAAGCTGCTAAGAGTGTTAACCCTCCACTCTTTCTTTCCTTCTTCTTCAGTAGATGGTTGCTTCTGGATAATGAGCTTTTGGTACATGAGTCGGAGAGGCTGAAACATGACGTGTATTCCGGGACTAGCAAATTGCTTAAGATAAGTCTAAAGCAAACGTAAAATCCTTTTATTTAAAACTATAAAATAAGTTGAAATTTATAAACCTAAAACTGAATAAAGGGAAAGTTTTGCCATGATCTTGGATATGATGACTTTTAATATTACGAAGAAGTTAGTTCTCCAAATTAGTTAATATAAAAAGCACAATACAATTAATATGCTGTACTATCTATACAACACTACAATATAATTAATTTAACCTCAACCAAAATCTCACCTCAATTTTTCACTTAACAAATAAATTGTAATAGAAATGTAAAGAAGTAAATGTGAAAGAGCTAGCTATAAAAACATATGAAACTGTAACAGACATATGAAATATTCCATAAATATCCCTTCAATGAAGTTAAAAGTTAATGTTTCTTTTAAAACGTGTTATTGTGAACATTAATTGTGATAACACTTTATAAATTCTATTAAACTGGTGACTGATATCAGTTTTAGGCTAATTATGGTCCAGGTTATGTTTACTACATTTAGAAGTTAGCTTTGCAAATGGGAGTAGTGTTTGGTCTTTGGAAAATATATGTATTTCTGAAAAATTCTTATCAACTGTGTTCCTGTCTAGACATCTTCCACAGGTTTCAACATAATATCAGTTTGAATAAGTCATGGAGTTAAAACAATGTACTCCTTCATGGGTATGTATTTGAAGTATAACAGAAAAAAAAATTAAATTATCTTATTAATTTATTTGCAAGTTAAACAGTCCATAAGAAAAATCATGCCAGTACAAAGTTGATCTAGCTAAGCCTAACTAATTACTTACTAACTAACTAACTAACTAAAATTTCATTAGGAACTGATAAAGATTCTAGAGTATATGATTTACTAGGTAAATTATAATAATGGGATAATTTAGGGACGCCTGGTTGGCTTGACTTAGTCAGTTAAGTGATTTCAGCTTAGGTCATGATCTTATGGTTTGTGGGTTCCAGGCCCGCATAGAGCTCTGTGCTGACAGGTCAGAGCCTGGAGCCTGCTTCAGATTTTGTATCTCCCTCTCTTCCTGCCTCTCTCCTGCTCTCTTTCAAAAGTAAATAAACATTAAAAAATTTTTAAAAAATAATGGAATAATTTATCCGAAGCAACATATTCTTAGTAATTATAAATGAGTGCCAGAGTTTAAGAAAAAAATTGGAATATATGGCAATGAATAGGGAAGAAATGATTGGTTTGATGAGCATACCTACATCACCCATTTAATTTTGATCCTAAAGTATTCTGTATCTGCTAATGAAAACTTTGAGATTCTAACAAAAAAAAAAAAAAGTCTTCAGTTTTACTTAAATATAAGTGACTTTAAAATTTTCACACCAGGACCTCTTCAAAAATTCCTTTTATAGTCCTTCTCATTTTTAAAATCACATTTAAAACCTAATGTTTCACAACTTGTTAATCATTCATTATTCTATATATTCATGTAATATTAGAAATCACCATTCAAGTTCCTTCAAGGTTTTGCAGAATTATATCAATTTATCGTCTAATTTTTAACATCCTGGAAAAAATGTTGCCTAGATAGTGATTTGTTTCGTCTTAAATGTTGAAAGTGTTTATTTCTATCACTTTTACCCTCATTGATTACTACATCATCTTAAAAGAAGCAGCTCTTGTTAGCTACCCATCTTAAAAGCAAGTCAACAGCACAGCTATTTTGATGTTATTGTAGATTTCATATGCTCTTTATTTATTAATGGACTCGGGACTTCATGTTCTGAATTACTTTTATGTTTGAAATATTTGAAAAGACTTTTCTTGATCCCCTGTGCCATCTGTCAGCATTTTGTTACTTTTGACCCAATTCGCTTTAGTTTTCACTAATAGACTAAACTTCATCTTTAGGAACTCACTGACTTACTAAAATTTAGAGCCCATCATGCTTAATTTTGTGGTTTTACAAGCTCCTGTAACCTATCCAAAATCACAAATTCAAACAACTTGTATCTGATCCAAGGAAGGATTTAATGAAATGTCAAGCTTTTTCTAAAAGTGTATAACACAAATATATTACAGTTATTAAGGAAATTTAGAATATTTAGATTGTCACCACCTAAACCAATTATTCCTAAAATGTTAGTGTATTTTCTTTTGGATTTCAGTCAATGCACTTATATAAATAAATTAACAGTGTTTATACTTCTCACAATAATTAGACTAAAATTTGTATGCTCCTGAAAGTTTGTCTTGTGTTTATTTTCTGTATTAGTATATGATGATTATTTTCCATTTTAGTACACATATGCTTATTTGCATTGAGCTAGCTCATCATAATGTTTCTTTTAGCTACTAGGTTTCCTCTTAACGCTATTAACTGAATCTCTTTCTAAGCACATACTTTCTCTACTCCAGTGTTACATGCAAAGTTCTTACCCTTCAGAGCTCAGATCAAATACTACTCCACAAATTATTCCACCATAATCCGGTCAGAAAATATATCCATTTATCTGTTCCTATGGCACTTATCCATTACAGCTTATTTTCTATTAGAATTACTGTGAATACCTTATTAATATTCTGATGGCATAAAATTTCTTGTACTGTAATTTTCCTGTGGTTGTAACTTTCAGAGGAACTAGCACAGTGTCCGGAGTATCATCCGGAATATCATGGATGATCAATAAATTCCAAATTATGTTGAGTCTTGCGAAGTACGTCAAACAAAATTTGGGGCCGCTTTCATACTAATGATGTATAGTATGTCAGAGTTACTCAAAGAAGTAGGTGGTTCTGACATATAGCATATTGAAGGTGTTGAGAGTCATAAATATATTCGGGAAAGTATTCTTCCTTTAATGCATATTTCTTGGTGTGGAAAGACACATAATTAGTCTTTCCAAAGCACACAGTGACAGAGAATTTCATTGAAGTTACTGGTGTCATCTTGTGGAAGAATAAAAGAAATAGCAACATTCTGAAAAAGTTAGGCTGCAATAGTTGAGTTCTCTAAGGTGGCCTCATTTTGTGTCAAATTAGAAGACCCATCTGTTAGACATCAAGACTGTTTTCAATCAGATATGTGACATCACAGCCATATGTAAATTAATCATGTTGTCAGTCAAAGTTCTCATGAATGCGAAGAGAATTATTTGATTCATGTATAATGAAATGTGACATTGACAGCTGAACTGCTCTCTCAAACAACTTATTCATTCCTACATCTTGAATTTGTTATAAAAAGGAAAATCCTAACATTATAGACTGAAAAAACTATTCTTCCATTTCCCTGCACTTTTTGCCATTGTCACTGCACGCTCCGCAGTTGTAATAATGTACTTTTGCCTCTGCCCCACATACAGAAATTTAATAATGCAATTACATCATTTCCAGTTGCTGCGTTTTCACTTTGGGGCAAGCGGCAGAAGGGAAAAGGGAGAGAGAATGGGGAGAAGGAAATACAAGAGGAATTAGACACCTATCACAGTTCTGTTAAGTTAAAGCTTCCACAAAGGAGAAAATAGGCATTCATCATTGACTAACCATGTTTGTGGCAAGTGCTTTAAACACCTTATTCAATTTTCTGAAAATTCTACAGCGTAGGTATTTTTGCCATTCTGTAGATTAAAAAAAAAAAAGGCGGATCTGAGAAGTTTAATGCATTTCTCAATATTCCAAACAAGGAAATGATAAAAAGGAAACTCAAAGTCAGCTCTTTAGAGGTTTTATTGTTTCCACTCCATTATCCTATTTCTAAACTGGAGAAAAATCGTGTTTCACACTCAAATAAACTCCCTGTTTATTTAAAATATACATCTAAAAATATATCATGGTAAGGGAAATGTTCGAGACAAGTCGTCCGAAGGAAGATGATGGGAAGGTCTTGAAAGGTTTTAAGTTACCGGTATGATGACCTAAATGACATTTTAGAAAAAGCACCTGGCTTGGTTCTCCCTATTTTCCCAGACCTGACACACAAACATGTTCTACCTCTGCATTTAACACATGTTCTATGTGCAAATACAAAATAATGAAAAGCAAAAAATGAATCACCTTCTAACCATCATTTGATCGAAGGTGGTGGCATGAATAAGTATTTTGGCTTAAATTTTGATACAATATCATTTTTAAGGTGCAGTAAGATTTAATAAACAGGTTATTTGTGTAAGTATAAAACAGTAAAACAACCAAGCTCAGAGTAAGAGGCGCTGGTTTAGTCTGTGAAGCTCCAAATGAAAAGATTTTGTGACGTAACTGGCCAAGAAGTCAGCTGAAATTTGGTGCAAATGGGGGTGGCTGTGCGAAGGGAGGCACTGCACCAGGGGTATTATGTATTACCTGTAGTGGGAGTCGGAGGAGGTGAGACCATCCCCACTCTAATCAGCTTTCTACAACTGACATGGAAGCTAACTAACCGCTTTTTGATCAGTAAATTTCCTTGCAACTGGCTTGCCTGGTTGTCCTTTTCGTCACTGCCTCCTCGCCATCATAACTCCAATATAGAGAAACAAATGGTTACAATGTAAACATCTTTCTTTCCTATTGACTTAGACTAAAACATATGAATAGGAAATCACACCAATCTGAAAAGCAATTTACACACTCATCGATAAATGTATGAAAAGGTTCAGTAGCCTTAAAAAAGGACACTTCTGAAGATTCAGTGGTAGTAAATTTCGTTCATTGAGCTCATTGCCAGAAACAGTAGGGAAGCTGGACATGTTTTATGTAGTATGTCAGATAGTAAAGAAGAAGTTCCATTATAGAAAGTGAGTATTTCATATCAAATTAAAACTTCCATGAAAATATTATAGTTTTATGTCATGAAAACTATCAAAAGCAGGAGCTCAAAGAATAAAGCTTAAATTGACTAAAGAAATTTACAGGACATATGCTTAAGGGTAAAGAAATAAACATGACTGGGGCATCTGGGTGGCTGAGTCAGTTAAGTGTCTGACTCTTATTTCCACTCAGGTTGTGATCTCACATTTTGTGAGATTGAGCCCCACATTAGGCTCTGTGCTGACAGTGCAGAGCCTGCTTGGGATTCTCTCTCTCCCTCTCTCTCTCTGCCCCTCACCCGCTCACGTACACAAGTGAGCTTTCTCTCTCTCTCACTCTCTCTCTTAAAAATAAACTTAAAAAAAAAAATAAAATGAAATAAAATATTTTTAAAAAAGCAATAAATATGATGAATGTGATATGAAAAGTATGGAGGTCTGAGATGCTGGAAACCCCTGTAGGACAGAGCAGATTTCCCCCCAGAAGTACAAGGGTTATGACAAGTAACTGTGGAATTGAAAAATGAGTCAAAAAGAATGAAAAGGTATGGCTACTTATAGAGAGAAATGAATTACGAGAGATATACCTACAAAGATAATGGCGAGATTTTGGAATTTGCACAGAGGAAAAATCTCCCAAAGCCACATATCTAAACCCAAAATCCATTAGCATCATATTTCTAATTCAGTGCCTAATTTTAGAAAATAATAGAGCAAATACTGTAGCAAATACCCAAGAATTTAAGGTGGTAATATATTTTAATTTTGTTATATAATGTTACTGTATTAATTGTGCCAATTACCACAGTAAGCTATTTATGTCTTCTCCCATTTAATCAAATAAACAACCTTCTTGTTTGATATTTTTTATCCCCACTACAAATATAAGGATATAGAGACTAAAGAAGGTAGTTTTACAAGGCTATGCAAATCAGATAAAAAGAGGAAAGATTCAAATCTGAGCCAGACTAAATCTAAGAAACTGAAGAGCTGACCACTAAACCAATAATATTTCTCAGGGTCCATGAAAAATATACCTTAGAAGATCATAAGTTAAATAATAATATAAGTATTTTTATACTGTAATATTTAAGTTAACATTTTATAATGTAAAAGATGTATAACTTCCCTAAAATGGAAAAAAAAAACCCTCCATAAATACAGTTGAAAGGCACAATTTGATTCATAAAATTATTTTATGTCTGTAACAATGGATCCAAACTAAATAGGATTAATATTTAAGAAACTCATACCTATGTAAAAAACAATATAAATATAAATGTTTCATATATATTATTTTCATATATATTATTTTCAAGTATATGAGTATATGTCATGTATACATATGCCCTGCCTTAAATAATCAAAGATCTGAATATGCAGATATAAAATGCTTTTAGAGTAAATCGATGATTGTTGGTGAATGGTATGGGGAAATAAACCTGCCATGTATTTGTTGGCATTGTAAGTTGGTATGATCTTTCTGAAAGGGAACTTTGGCAATGAGCAAAGTAATACCTCAAGATAGATCCAAATATACATGGCAGTTTAGTTTAAAATAAAGTGGCCCCGAAATAGTTTTCTGTAGATATGGGAATTCAGTGAGAAATGAAAGTGGTATTTTCAAATCAGTGGGGAAAAGAGAGATCATTCAATAACGGGTGATGGGGAATATGTTAGTAAATCAGGATCCCATTCTCTCTGCTTAGAAATACCTTTACCCTCAATGATTATAAATAATTCACAGATGTTATTCATGAATCCTTTCTACTATATATTTCAGAACTCTTATGATTCTGTTTTTAAAGTTAAAATTGATCCATCTGAAAAAGAACACATAATATTTTAGGGGTTGATGAGCTGCTTATACAAATAACAGTAGCACACCAAAGTAAAGAAAATGTGCTCTTGGGGGACTGCTTTTTACACAGGCTGGTGAAGGACAGTAGCTTTAAGAGGTTGAGGAAGGGAGGGAGGGACAGCTCTGAAAGCTGTGGGGGGGCCCGGGAGGAAATCACCAGTACAAAGGCCCTGAAATAGTGACAGCAGAAGGAGGTCAGCGAGTGACAGAGGAGTGGGACACAAAGTCAGAAGAAGAGCCAAGGACTAAATGACTCAATGCTTTTACACCATCCATGAATTTTATGTTTTGCTTAGAATGAGGCTTTCAGTATAAAAATGATATGATTTGGCTTACGTTTTAAAAGTGTCAAGAATAGAGGTGGCTCAGTTGGTTAAGTGTCTGACTCTTGATTTTGTCTCAGGTCATGATCTCATGGTCTGTGGGTTCGAGCCCACATCAGATTCTGTGCTGACAACACAGAGCCTGGTTGGGATTCTCTCTGTCTCCGTCTCTCTCTGCCCCACCCCTGCTCTCTCTCTGTCTCAAATAAATAAAAAAAAATTAAAATAAAAAAAAATAAAAGTGTCGAGAGTAGCTGATTTGGAAGATGTCACAATCATTCAGGTGAGACACGAAGACCATAGGGCAAGATAAATGGTTTGATTCTGAGTATGCTTTGAAAGTAGAGGGGCGCCTGGGTGGCTCAGTCAGTTAAGCGGCTGACTTAGGCTCAGGTCATGATCTCACGGTCCGTGAGTTCGAGCCCCGCGTCAGGCTCTGTGCTGACAGCTCAGAGCCTGGAGCCTGTTTCAGATTCTGTGTCTCTCTCTCTCTCTCTGACCCTCCCCCGTTCATGCTGTCTCTCCCTGGCTCAAAAATAAATAAACGTTAAAAAAAAATTAAAAAAAAAAAAAAGAAAAGAAAGTAGGGCCAATAGAATTGGTTGGTTGATTGTGTGGTATGTATAAAAGGGAGGAATCAAGTTTGATTTTTAAGGTTAATGGGAGAGAGTAAGACATTAATTTGTACAGAGAAGCACACCACACACACACGTACACACACATTTTCCAATACAAAAAGTGCTTTACATGAAACCACTAATTATAAATACACACTACCATCGCGAAATGATGTAAGAATTCACTTGTATACAGTAGCCAAGGAAAAGGTACAAAGATGTTCATTCCAGTACTGATTTCACAGCAAATCATGGGCTAAACCAAAACATTTATTATCTGATAACCAGTTAAGTTATAGTTAATGAAAAATAAAAGAGTTAAGAAGAATGAGGTAGAACCATATATATTGGACAAATGTAGAAGAAGTGTTATGTGAAATTAATAAGCTTTACAAGAGATCATTGAATTTGTTTAAGTAATTTATAGAAATATGTGCTTAAAGAGTCATGGCACTATTTTTCAGGAAAGAATTACATGGAAATTTTTAAAAGGTTATTTGGGGGACAATGAACTCAGAAGAGGGTGAAAAGGAATACTTTAATATTTTTATGTTATGCCTTTACTATTTCAGTTTTATAACCACATCCATGCTTTACTTTTATTTTGTAATGTCAACTAGATTTATGTAAGCAGTGTACTTACAATCATTTTTGTCTTTATATTTATTGGCATTTAAAAAAAGAATAACTGTTTCATAAACTAAAAGTAAGAATATACGATGAAAATACCCATCTGTACAGGGGAGTAGAGATTCAAGACACCTCAAACACAGTTGGCAAGAAATATAGGTTCCTAATAAATTTCTGGGGATATAATTGAAAATATCCTCTAAAACATTAGAAGTCACTCTCATTTCCTTCTTGGCATAGGGAGGATTCAGCACAGCTCTAAACTCTGGACTCACTGAGACATGAATGTGTGTGGTGATTCTAACACTTTAAGGCTGTTTGAACCTCAACAAAATACCTACATTTTCTCAACCCATATTTTCATATTTGTTGCCTTGTAAGATTATTTTAAGGGTTACATGGAATAATAAATATAAAGCAGGGGCGCCTGGGTGGCTCAGTCAGTTAAACATCCAACTCTTGATCTTGGTTCAGGTCATGATCTCACAGTTCATGAGGTCAAGCCCCGTGTGAGGCTCCGAGCTGACAGCATGGAGCCTGCTTAGGATTTTCTCTCCCTCTCTTTCTGCCCTTCTCTCTCTAAAGATAAATAAATAAACATTCAAAAATATATATCAAGTATGCTGAGCACAGAGCCTGGCACAGTGTGATTGTTCAGTAAATGCTAGCTGTTAAAACGGGAGTGGCCTAAAGAAAGTGTAGGGTCCAGCATTTACTAACTTCTTCCTTTGAAAATTTTCTCTGTGCTGAATACTTGAAATGTCTGAGAATCAAGGTGACTTGTTTCACTTTTAAGGAAGAATCCAGGGGAATGGCCACTGTAGAAAGAGTTAAAAATGTATTCTGTATTATAAAACACCACATTTTGTTTCTTTCTTGCTGTAGAGATTAATCCATTTGCTCATGTCTCTGGAATTGCTATTTATATTTATTCAGAAATGATTTGATCCTAATGCATAATGTATTTTATTACACTCAACTTACTCATCCTAATATTAGTTCTCTACTTTTTATGCCTCAAATACTCACGTAGTGGGCTTAAGGCAAAAGTGTAGGTTTACAAACGTTCTCGAAAATAAGAAGGAAATTATAAAAGACATCTCTAACATAGAAGCTGTGGTTTTTCCTGGTACATAAATTGCACTTCACACAAAATAAGAAGCTATATTTCTACTCCTTTCTTCAGTGTTCTTCTCTGAATTTATGCCTAGTGTCAAATGTTAGGTTAAATTAATCTCTTGAAAACACACACACACACACACACACACACGCACAAGGCAAGAATATCATAAAAAATAAATAAAAGTATAAAGTCATGTCTTTCCGTTTTCAAAGGAATTCCTGCCCCATGTTAGCACTGAGAAGGTAGAGGCAACTGCTTCCCTTTAAAATCCGGCATTGTAATTCAGGGTAGCCATGATGAATGGAATGCTGTGGGAATACAGGAAGAGAGTGCCTAATTCGGGCTGGAGAAGGCTCAGTAAAATCTCAGTGAAAGAAATGATAAAATGAAGTCTGGAAGGAGAGGTGGAAGGGTGATACAGACAAGCAAGATGGAACACATGGAAATGTCAGCGAGAGGCATAAGGTGTATTTAAGTGGGGCAGGGGAGATGACCTGATACGAATAATTTTAAACAATTCATTTGCACCACGTAGGCAACAAGTAAGAGAGGGGACTTAAATTATAATATATGTGCATAGTTTAAATTTGATTTGTAACATCTTGGAAAGTGTAAATAGATTGACTGCTCTTGAAGACACCATAGAATTGATGAGCAATACCAGCCCGTCTCAAGCAAATTGTCAAAGCCTACGTGGAGTAAGTATTCCAAATGGTCACTCAGTCAGAACCATCTGCTTATTAAAGTGTTTGCTTAAGAAGCCAGGTGCTCAAGTGCTAATGCATTTGCTGATGACCTACAAATTTGTTAAATATTGAATTCTCCTTCACCAAGATGTCGAGTTGTCATTCTCCTTCCTCTTTTCCCGCTTCTTTCTTGCAACAGCAGAGAGAGAACAAACCAGGAAAGTCTGAGTTCAGCTTTGATCTAGGCAAAAGCTAATTAAGGCAAAACAAAAGAAAAATAATAAAGACCACGAAGAAATAAATTAAGGGTTGCCCCCCAAAGAAGCTGTGCTACCTAGTCACGATGGTACAAAGGAGTTGATTTTATAATCCCCTGAGGAGTTTCTATCCCTAACAAAATATCACACACATTATATCACATGTTAATTTATTACAAGATAGAAATTATTTTGGCTAGAATTTCATGATTTGAAGACATCAGCTTAATTATTAGGCTAAGCATTAAGTAATTAGGAAAATTGGAGGCTTTAAATGGAATGAAGGTAAGACAACCACTCAGTATAGAGGTAGTGACCAAAAGAGCTTTGAACACCTGGGTGGCTCATTCGGTTAAGTGTCAGACTCTTGGTTTCAGCTCAGGTCGTAAGCTCACGCCTCCTGAGGTTGAGTACCGTATGTTTGGGATTCTCTCTCTCCCTCTCTCTCTGCCCCTCCCCTGCGCTCTCTCTCTCCCTCTTAAAATAAATAAATAAACCTTAAAAAAAAAAACATTTAAAACAGCTTTAACCCATGAAAGCAAAAATTGTCAGATGAAGAAAATAAACTATGTGTCCTACCCTTCACAAGTAGTCATGGCTAAGGACTTCCCCTATTTCCAAGTATACTCATTGGGTGTATCACATTTAGTCACCTAGTCATAAATTTGTGTTAGAGGGTAATTAGCAATCCCAAATGTCTATGTCTTAATCCTCTCCTCAGATGGATGGTTCACACCTACAATTATTTCCTGTAGTTCAGTATACAGAGTGCTATGATAACAGTATAAACACAGGTCTAACAAAGGGAAGGTTTCTAAGAAGAGGCACAGAATGTGAAGGAACATAGTGCAGTTAAGGATGAACCAAATAGAGTGGCTACAGATTGAGAGTCTGGTGGCAAGAAATGAGACTGAAAAAGATCACTGGAAACAAACACCTTTGATAGGCATGTCTGACGCCCCAAGGAAAGAAATACTTATATTGTGTTGGTGATATTTCTTTAGGGATTTCAAACATCATATTAATATGTTTGGACTTTCATTTAAGGGGGACCACAGTGATAAGTATTTAATATTTGGATTGGGATAGCAAGAGACATTGGAAATAAATTATAGGTAATAATCCAGGAAGAAAGAATCTTAGGAATCCAAAATAGAAAATTTATCATTGTCCCTTGAAGATATACTCTCTTGAAAATACATGATGCAGGGAATTTTTAATTAAAGAAAAACATATAAATTATATAAATCAGTTTATTGGAATTATTGGATGGAAAATCTGGAAACATTCATTATACTTAATCTTACAAAGGCAAAATATCAGCAATAGAATTGCAATTAAACTGTAATAGGGAAGACAAATATCAAAAAGATGAACTCCTAATAAAGTCCAATCCTTGTGAAAGCTGTATAAATGGGAAATATAAATGTGAAAGGGAGATTCTAGGTGTAAACGTAGCATTGCTCATTTAAATATATTTTAAGGAAACTTTATTTTATTTTTTTCATTTTGTTTTATTTTTTAAAGTTCTTATAACATGGTTTTCCCAGAAAATCTATATTTAAAATATCCAGGATGATAAGAAGACACAAACTGATGTAAAGAATATTTGTTAGTAATTAAGCCTGCAAATAAGGGTGTAGATAGCTGGGCCAAGTGGAGCTCTCATTTTCTTCTAATGTGCTCACGTATTTAAACTCTAAATGTGTGGATTTTATAAATAATTAACAACTGTATACCATCTTATAGATGATCCCTGAATGGTTGATTTATTTTCTAAAATAAGAATAATACTTATTGAGTTAGGTGGGAAATATTTCATGGAGAACGGAGTAATGAAGTATATGTTATTTAATCACAGTCTTTGTTAAGCACTGTTGTTATCATCGTCCTCGTTAATGGTCAAAGTCATTAACAATAAAAATACAAGAGCCTGGAGTCATCCCTAATTTCTCTCTCTCTCTCAAACATGTTTCAAACTTGTTTAAGGAGCACACTGCCTCTACCTTCAAAATACATCCAGATTCCATTGACTACTCTACCACCAGCCCCTTGCTGTGAGACCCTGTCACTTCCGCTGGATTGTTGCAAAAGTGCTTCTAACTTTGTTCCAGCCACCTCTAGAGTCTGGTGTTGATACAGCAGCCAGAGTGCTCCTTTAAAACAGCAAATCATCGTATGCCATTCCTCCAATTAAAAGCTGGCAATTGTTTAACATTTCAAACTGTATAAAAGCCAATGCACTTAAAGTTATTTACGAAGCTCTGATTCCCTCTCTAAATTAAATTCTTCTAGTCTATCATTTGCTCACTTTGTTATAGCCTCTCTGACATCTTTAGAGTTCTACGAACTTGTCAGGCACGGTCCTCCCTTGAGACTTTTGCATTAAATGTTTCTTCTAATTGGATTTTCGCCCCCAGGTATCGGCCTGGGAAAGTACCTCATCTCCTTGAAGACATTGCTCAAATGCCACCTTCTCAAAGGTTGCTCATTTTACTTAAAATTCCACATTCTCCACCCTCAATCCTTTTTTCTCCCTCTGCTTCTTTTTTCCCCATAAGCTTTTATTATCTTTTAACACAGTAAATTATTTACTTTTAATGTATGTAGCATTTCTTATTTACCCTCTACCCACAGTGGGAGTATAATTTCCACAAGGCAGTGATCTGCAACTATTTTATCCATGGATATAAATCTAGTATTTAGAAGCAAGTATGATATACAATAGGCACTTACTACACAGTTACTGTGTACTGAGTGGATACATGAGTGAAGTAAGGGGCGTTCTGATATGTAATAAAGCTGCTGAAAATAAACTACCTCTGGACATCTTATGAGATAATCGCTTCTTAATTGCTTAAGAAGTGTTCAGTGCTTTCTCTTCTACCTATAGCTGGAAAATTCCGAGTGCTACCGTAAGCCAGAAAGCTTCTGGCTCAGACATGTTGTTTTGATATTGGACTGAAACTTGGTGTGATTATTGGGGGAAAAAAATAGCTTCAGAGGTTCAGACTTATGAGAAGGCATGGGAGATAGAGATGAAAAGATAGGCCTGAATGTATTTTAGATGTAGAATTGACATGACATTTAGAAGAACTTTGAGAGAGGCCTGCACTATAGTCACACTAAATGTATGTAAATAGTTTTTCTTTTTTTTAATTTTTTTTTAATGTTTATTTTTGACAGAGAGACAGAACATGAGCTGGGGAGTGACAGAGAGAGAGGGAGACACCGAATCCGAAAAAGGCTTCAGGCTCCAAGCTGTCAGCACAGAGCCTGATGCGGGGCTTGAACCCACGAACGGTGAGATCATGACCTCAGCCATGACCTGAGCCATGACCTGAGCCAAAGTCTGACGTTTAACTGACTGAGCCACCCAGGTGCCCCAACAGGTAGGTTTTCAAAGCCTAAAGAAGTGACGACATAAACTAGAAAGGTAGGACCTGGGGAAAATCTGCATTTACCATTTGGCAAGTGGAAGAGGATACTTGTACATTTTCCCGGGAAATTCCTTTTGTGATTTTACATCACACAGAGAGATAACAGATAATTTGTCTTTCAAAACATTTTTCGGTCCTGTTCCTAGAAGAAAATAAGGTTAAAGCTAAAGTTGAAATTTTATCTTTGTACTCACGCATTTTTTTTTTAATTTTTTTTTTTCAACGTTTTTTATTTATTTTTGGGACAGAGAGAGACAGAGCATGAACGGGGGAGGGGCAGAGAGAGAGGGAGACACAGAATCGGAAACAGGCTCCAGGCTCCGAGCCATCAGCCCAGAGCCTGACGCGGGGCTCGAACTCACAGACCGCGAGATCGTGACCTGGCTGAAGTCGGACGCTTAACCGACTGCGCCACCCAGGCGCCCCGTACTCACGCATTTTTAAAAATACATCCTTAAAAATATGTCCCATCTCTAATGTCCCCTCTCACCAATCCTAAGACATGAAAAAAATTGTCGTTTTTATGTAATTATACCCAACCAGTGATCTTGCAACCAGATGCCCTTCTTATAACAAACAGATGTCACAGATGATACAATGAATTCTTGCAACTGTTTCCAACAAAATAGTTAAAACACTCTCCAGTCAGGTCTGATAGCATACAGCTGTTTTTCATAATGCATAGAAGCTAATTTTCTTTACTTCACATGACAATCATCGATATTTTCTAAACTGTCTTAAAGCACCTGTCAACCCAGGCACACTGAACTCATCTGCTGTATTGACTATCAAAGACGAATCTTTTGGAAAGCTTGAAACCATACCTCATATCCATTCACATATAATTATACATATTCTACATTCTTAAAAACACAGATCTTTATACATTATTATATATTTCTCTGTAGAATGTATAACCTGGAATATTTTTCATTGATATGTGCCCCTATCCTATCGAATATCTTCAAATTGTTATTGGGCAGTTAAGTCATGAAGTGATTTGTCCTGCTCATCTATTACCATAAACGTTTGTGGTTAAATTTGTAAAATAAATATGAATAGCAAATTGAAGCAATGGGAGGAATCAAGGTAAACTTTTTGAGGTATATATCGTGGTACGATATCTAGATTTGAAGAACTTATTGAAGTCTTCTGAGATGGTAGGAAGGCATGCATATCTTAAAAGAGTATTTTAAAGCATAAAAGTAAACAGATTGAGAGAACTCTTCAAGTGTCTGTGATGCCAGAGAGAATTTGAAATGCTTCTGTTTGTACATCCCTACGTGTAGATTGTGGACAAATGATGGAGTGATTGAAATATAGGAAAATTGTTAACATTAAAAGAAAATCTAGGTTTTACGGTTTGAGCGTGAAAAGTTTAAGAGAAGACTGGTGCTGAATAAGTGATGATTATTAGAAGGAAATAAGGGAAAAAAGAGGATCAAATGATAGATATGTAACAATGATCTCAGAGTGAAATCACAAAGGTTTTTACCTAGATTATGAAATGGAACTTAAGTAGAATAAATGAATTCATATGCCAATTCAATGGGGAAAAAAATCACTGAATATCTAAAGAAAGGTGTGACAAGAGAAATAAACCAAAGAACTTCAGTTCCTATCACCACCATACCTGCTTTTAAATTGTTAAATATAGCAATCCTAAAAAATATATAGAAGGAATTAGACTATGAACACTGACCGCCAAGTACCTGGTTTTAACAATTACTTCTTTTCCATATTCTTTTCATGTTTTTAGAAATGAAGCATTAAATTTCAGTTATTCATGGCCTATTGCAAATAAACTGAAAAACCTCGTAGAGATGGCAAAAAATTAAGTCTTTTAAAAAACAAGTCTATGACAACAGAGAGATAATTTTGGAAGCAGATCAATAATTGTTACCTACCTCATTAAGTCTGATGGAAACCAAAAGAAAATTTATAGCACTAAATTTACTATCAGGAAAACATACCAAACAATGGAGAAACTATGGCCCATACAAAGAAAAAAAAAACAGTCAGTAGAAACTATCCGTAAGTAAGCAGATATTGGATTTGTAGATGGCACTTCTTAAATATGTCCAAGGAACTAAAGGAAACTATGTTGAAAGAACCAAAGAAAAGTATGACGACACTGTCTCACCAAATACAGAACATCAAAGAGAGAGAAATTACGAAAAACAGAAAACAGTGATAGAAATTTTAAATAATATCATTTGGTAACTCTGGAAATCAGATTCTCCCTCTTTCACAGGATTTGTTTTGCTGCTGATATGGATGTTTATTTCTTTAGTGATTGACCTAAACTAATCCTGTAAAGTCTGTGTTCTTTGCCATTTGTGGCTACTGAAATCTCCGTTTAGTTAGCTTAGTGGTCAGCTAATGATTTGACGGAGATTTCTTATTGCCTGGTGCCAATATGTCTCTTTTATGTCGAGTAACTGTGTGTGTGTTCAGGCACAAAGGAGTGGAGCGACAATGGAGTTATATAGAAGCCCAATTTTTGTACACTATTGAAATTAAGTTGGTATTAATCTCAACTACATTGTTACATGTTGAGATGTTAAGTATAATTTCCAGATCAGCCACTAAGAAAATAACTTTAAAATTCCAGTATATAGAAATGCAATCGGTTTCTGTTTATTGGTCTTAATATCCTATGACCTTGTTGAATTCACTTTTAGTTTTACAAGTCTTTGTGGTTGTTGTTAAATCACTGGAATTATATAAAATGTCATCTGCAAACAGAATTTTATTTCTTCCCCTGTGTATGCCTTTTATTTAGCTGACTATTAAAAATATACATATTTTTTCACCTGTTAAATGTTCTATTTTTCAAATTTACTCTTTATGACATCTTTACAATTTCCTAGGAATTTTTACATTTCATTCAAGCTTTTAATTTCTTGGTTTATGTCTGAGAATTTAAACCAAATAATCCTCTCTTCCTGTGTTGCACAATACTGGAAACAGGGATCATTTCTTGTTCTGGTCTGAACAATTTTAGACTGAATCATTCATTTTTGTTTGTTTGTTTCTATAATAAGCCATACTGAGGTCAATAAAGAGTAAGCTGCTTGCTTTAGGAGATACCTGCTCCTGGAAGATCAAGAGTCTCTCCCATCAAGACTTATGTCAAGGGGCGCCTGGGTGGCTCGGTAGGTTGAGCGTCTGACGTCGGCTCAGGTCATGATCTCATAGCTAGTGAGTTCGAGCCCCGCATCAGGTTCTGTGCTGACAGCTCAGAGCCTGGAGCCTGCTTCTGATTCTGTGTCTCCCTCTCTCTCTGCCCCTCCTCCATTTGCACTATATCTCTCTCTCAAAAATAAATAAACATTAAAAAAATTTTTTTAAAAAACAGATATGTCAAAACCGTCTCCTCACTGTGCACACTAATCCAAAGTCATTACGTCAATAACACTACCCAATTCCGGGTCATGCCCAACCTCTACATCTCACTTCAAAATCACTCAGTCCAGGATATAACCCCTATAAATATCTTTGTCTGCTTTTTTATTTTGAAACACGAGTTATGTTCTCCTTTACTACAGTAAATCTATTAACTTTAGCTTTGCTTCATCAATGGGTTTTGCTGGAGGTCTTCTGCAGCACCCACAATTGACATTGGAGATCGTGACACTTTTATTATTTTTAATTCTCTTCTATGACTATATTTCCATTTTGCCTCATCTCTCTTTTTTCCTTCATTAGTCCTACATTGTTTTGTTAATTGTCTCCAATTTTACCTCTTTCTCTTTTTGCCTGTGTTTCATTGAATTGCAACTTTTTTGTTTCCTCCCTACTTTTATGTTTGCCCCATTGTTCTGTTTACAATTCTTTTTGTTAAAATGTTCATTTTAAAAGATTTGTTTTGTTATTTTATAAAGTGTACGATTTGGTGCGTTTTAGTATATACAAAGTTGTGCGACCATTACCACTGTCTAGGTCCAGAATATTTTCATAGCCTCCAGAAGAAATCCTGTAGTCATTACTAGTAGTAATTATCCATTTCTCTGTCACCCAAGACCCAGGTAACAGCTAATCAACTTTATGTCTAACAGATTCGCCTATTTAAGGTGTTTCATATAAATGGAATCACACTACATGTTGCCTTTTGTTCTGGCTTCTATTATTTGACATTCCATTTTCAAGACTTTCACATGTTGGAGATGTATCAGCACTTCATTCCTTTCATAACTAAATAATACTTTGTGATACCACATTTTGCTTACTTGCCCATCAGTTTATGGATATTAGAACTGTTTCCTCTTTTTTTAGTTGTGGCTGATGCTACTATAAACATTAGTTTAAAGTCTACTTTGTCTGATATTATTGGTATAGCCACGTCAGCTCTCTTATAGTAACTACGATGTATCTTTTCCAACATTTTATTTTTTAAATATTTTTAGTTTATTTATTTATTTTGAGAGAGTGAGAGAGAGAGAGAGAGTGGGGGGAGGGCAAAAAGAAAGGGAGGGACAGAATCCCAAGCAGGCTCCACACACCTGATGCGGGGATCAATCCCCTGAACCAGGAGATCATGACCTGAGCTGAGATCAAGAGTCAGATGCCTCAGTGGCTAAGCCACCCAAGCACCCCTCCATTGTTTTACTTTTAACTATTTGTGTCTTTTAATCTAAAATGTGTCCTTTTGTAAGAGCATAGACTTGGTTCATATATTTTTTTTGCCATTGAGTCGATTACTTAATCAACTAGTTTAATGTTATTATTAACGGAGCTGGCTTTACATATGCCTTTTGTACTTTTTGTTTTCTACAGTACCATGATTTTTCTGATGCTTTAGTCCGTCTTTATACTTGCTTTTGCATTGAATGAATATTTTTAGTGTAACATTTTCATTCCTTAAAGAAACTTTTCACTATATTTTTGGTTCTTTGCTCTAGGATTTAACACATATATCTTAACTTATGAAAAACAACTTCATATTAACTTAATTTATATTTAACTTAATCAATTTTGTTAATCAACTGAGATGTAAAAATGTTACTGCTGGATAGCTCTAGTCCCTCTTCCTCCTTTTTGTGCTACTATGATTGTGCATATTACATTTATATATGCTATAAACCCAATAATACATTGCAACAATTTTTATAATTATTACTTTATATTATTTATGTTAATTAAAGAAGCTCAGAGAAAAGGAGAGCAAATATATATTTATAAAGCTTGTTATATTTATTTTCTTATTTACCATTAATAGTTCTTTTCATTTGTCCCTGTGGGCCTAAGTTACCATCTGGCTTAATTTTCTTAGTCCAATACAGCTTTGCTTCCAGCCACTCTTGTAGGTTATTAGCAAATATATTACATTTCTCTATGTTAGAGTTCCAACAATACAATTATATTCATATTGTTTCATACAATTGCTTTTATATAGAAGAAAGAAGAAAAACAAGTACTTACACGGTCTTTCATGATTGCTTAAATACCTTTACCAGTGCACTTTGTTTTTTGTGATTGTCGGCTTCTGTTCTAGACCATTCTGAATTTGAATGAATATGTGGGTCAGTAACCAGTGACAAGTTGTGTTATTGCTTCTCCTTTGTCTGGTCTCCAGAATGAACACTGAAAAGGAGCAGAACATGTCACCCCAAAACATGCTTCTTTGGCACAAGGACTCTTCTAGGCCTAATTTTAAGAAGCAGATGAAGGAGAAGCTCTGAAAACAGTAGACCTGACCTTTCTGTAAGAGATATTTACATTTATAAGGAAAATCTCCATTTGTAAAAGTGTTTTCTTCTCTGTACCAGGAAGAGGACATGTCTACTTTTCTAGAAACTCTTATCAATGGAGAAGGTAAGCACTTAAATCTGCTTAGCAATCTTACCCTTGATTACTGTGTTTTGCCTGGTAACCTCCCATAACTAGCTTCCCATTTCCCCTGACATATTCTTTTGTCTTCAACTCTAGATGGTACCTAAGGTGGTGGCTTGGGCCACTTTGGAGAGTTACTCAGTTTTCCTGGGTATCTCCTATGAATACAGGAGGTATATATGTTTTTGGACTTCTCTGTTTTTCTCCTGTTAATCTGTTTTTTTATTACAGTGAGGGCTCAGCCAACAACCTAGAAAGGTAGAGGGAAAATTATTGATCCCTCCCCTGCAGCATACAGAAAGCATACCTGCCTCACTGACTCATAGACATACAACCTGAGGTGAAGTCACCTTAGCTGAACTGTAGATCTGTGAGCAGTAGAATAAATGCTTATTCTTATATGTGACTGAATTTTGTGGTGGTTTATTTCACAGTGAAAGTGATTACTAAAATATCAAGAAAAAGAGGCACCTGGGTGGCTCAGTTGGTTAAGCATTCAACTTCCGCCCAGGTCATGATCTCATGGTTCATGAGTCCGAGCCCCATGTTGGGCTCCAGGCTGACAGCTTAGAGCCTGGAGCCTGCTTCAGATTCTGTGTCTCCATCTCTCTCTGCACCTCCCCTGCTCATACTCTGCCTCTCTCTCTCTCTCAAAAATAAATAAAAACATTTAAAAACATTAAAAAAATTAAATATCAAGAAATGCTAGTATACAAGCAACAGATGTTAGAAAGTGTAGGAAAAAACGTGACATTTAAAACTGTGTAAAATAGCTGTTACAGATACATATCTATAAACTCAGAAGACCCTTGTCTTCTAAGCAGCTGCATGGAACTCTAAATAGATGGATAAATAGTTTGAGAAGCTGATAAATAAATCAATAGAAAAATAACTAGATAACACTGATGGATGCATAAAAAAGTATGCAAGCAATTTATAAAGAAAATTAGCAATCTTTAGTGCCTGACCTCAGAAGCTCAGCACCTTATCAAAATCAACATAAGCAAAATGATGCCTCTCCCCAACATGACTCATTTCCACATCAAAGTGTAGTATGAATATATCTGTCAGGCCATGCAAGGGAAGGGGAAACTGTCAGGTCAAGGGAATTTTGAAATAGTTGATTTTGACTTCTTGGCCTTTGCATACTAGAAAGGATTTGAGATGTATGGTTAGCAAGATAACCCTCAGTACACACACACACACACACACACACAGACAAATTACTAAGAAGTAGATCTTAGGAGAAAAAACCCAAGTGACCAATAGATATGTGAAAAGATATTTAACCTCTGTACTAGTCAAGGAAGCAAAATTAATACCACAATAGTCTTCAAATTCAGAAAATGTTTTAAAACTTCTGTCAATACCAATGATAAGGATTATTATTTTACTCTGCTTTGGGGAGTGTACATTTGTATCCATATTTTAGAGAAGAATTTGGCAATGTGTTTAAAGATAAAGATGCACAGAGCCTATGACTCATCAACTCTACTCAATGTGTAAACTCTAGTAACTATTTCACAAATGTAGCATGAGACCTTTATATGAATGTACATAGAAGCAATATTTTAAATCACAGAAGTATTGAACCCAAATAAAGTGTCCAATATAAAAAAATATGACTATATTGCAATATGCCCTTACAATGAAATACCATAAAGCAATAAAAATAAACTAATGTAGGGTGCCTGGCTGGCTTAGGCAGTTAAGCATCTGACTCTTGATTTCTGCTCAGGTCATGATCTCACAGTTTCATGAGTTCATGTCAGCACAGAGCTTGTTTGGGATTTTCCCTCTCTCTCTGCCCCCCCCCCCCCCAATTCGCACCATCTCTGTCTCTCTCCAAATAAATAAATAAACTAAAAATATATACTAATATATGACAATATGGATAAATACCAAAACCTAATTCTAAAAAAAATAAGAATTATGCTGATGTGCAGTACTATTCTATTTATAACACTTAAAACATTCAAACTATTAACCTACTGGTTAAATAAGATATATAAAAACAAAAATCTTAAATAATGTGTGGCTGTGACAGTCCTCTTCCAAAATAAGTGTTTGACTCTATGAGGAAAGAATGTTGGTGTAATCAGGAAGGAAAACACCAAGACACAAATATATTGTTAAAGTTTTATGACATATAATGGGTAAAATATACTCATATTATTTCTTCTTCTTGACATTCTGTGGTATCTTATGAACTCATAATAGAAAAAAAGGAAACACAAATAACATACCATATTTTACCTGTTAATATTTTATCCAGTTTCCACACTGAACTCTGTTCTAATAGTTGGCCAGAATTTGGGGGTTAATTTTACATAGTTAATCTTCCATAAATTATGACACTTTTTCATTTTCTTTTTATATTTAAAGACTTTAGGCCCCTCGTTTCATTTCCTAGCTGATTACATGGGTGGTGATATGAAACAGTCTTATCTTGTTCTTGACTTTAGCAAGAATATTTCTACCATTCTTTGCTATTAGCCATGAAGCAATTTACAATTTCATAGAGGAAACATTTAATCTAGAGTGCTGAATGTTATATAGTAATTATACAATTACATGTAGTTATAGTATGTAATTTAACACACATTACACATAGGTAATATTCAACAGGTATGTAGGTAGGTAGATAGATAGATAGATAGATAATAGAAAGATACTGCCTTTTTTCCTATCAATGTGGTGTTTGGTACTAATAGATTTTCTAATGTTGAAATATCTTCTTTCCCTGAATACATCATTGAATTTGCTTTACTATTGCACATATTTTATTGACGAGATGAATTCATATTTTTGGAATTGTACCTTTGCCAGAAAGGTATCCGATTTATATTAACCAAATAAATATATTAATACAGACCACTGTATTAATACAGACCATTGCATATGGTATTTCATTGTAAGGGCATATTGCAAATAAATATATTAACACAGACCACTACATTTTTAAATGTTTATTTATTTTGAGAAAAAGAGACATAGCGTGAGGGGCAAGGGGCAGAGAGAGAGAGGGTGAGAGAGAATCCCAAGCAGGCTTTTCTGTGGTGTCAGCACAGAGAGATGTGGGTCTCAACTGTGAGATCACGACTTGAGCGGAAACCAAGAGTTGGACGTTTAACCGACTGAGCCACCCAGACTCCCCAACCAAATAAATGTTTTGATAAGAATCTTGTTTCACTATTCTCTGAGTTTGCGTAACAAAAGGGTTTATCTGTTCCCTGAAGATTTGCTCAAACTTGTGTATAAAGCCATCTAGTGGCCTTTAAAAGGGATAATTCTGATTACAAATTTAGCATCGATTGTTTTTATTCATTCAGAATTTTAATTTCTTTTTGAGTCCATTTTAATAATAAATGACTTCAAAATGTATTGCATTTTAAAAATTTTCTTATTTTCAAAATGTTTACTTCTGTCTACAAAAGTACATAACTTCCATATATCTAGGTTGTGTCCCTTAGTTCAAGCTATTTGTGATCATTCTCTTTTATCTCTACAGTTTTGTAGAGCGTTGAGTGTTGATTTGTTTGGCGAGGTAGCAGGGGAGATAGGACTGGCCTCAATGAATGAGATCTTTTGGCCCTTTCTATTCTTTCATTGTTTTTCTATTTTATTAATTTTGCAATTATACATATATCCTGCATTCTGCAAATTTCTTGGTTTTGTTATATTTTTTCCTTTTTTTAAATGTTCATTTATTTATTTTGAGAGAAAGAGAAAGAGAGCAAGCACAAGCTGGGCAGGGGCAGAGAGACAGAGAGAGGGAGAGAGAGAGAGACAGACAGAATCCAGAGCTGGCTCTGTGCTGTGAGCACAGAGCCTGATAGGGGCTTCTATCTCATGAATGGTGAGATCATGACCTGAGCTGAAATCAAGAGTTGGAAGGCTAACTGACTGAGCCACCCAGGCACCTCATTATCCTTTTAAATAATTTTTATTAATACATATATTTAAAAAATAACTTCCTTTTAAATACTTTTGCTTAAACTCTTAAGATATCATGTATGATAATTTGCTATTATTTAAAAGTGTATGATTTGTAGATTACATTATACATTATTATTATGAGTAAATTATTAACCTCATGTTTAGGGGAGCCTGGGTGGTTCAGTCGGTTAAGCGTCCAACTTTGGCTCAGCTCATGATCTCGCGTTTCTTGAGTTCAAGCCCCGCATTGGGCTTTGTGCTGACAGCTCAGAGCCTCAAGCCTGATTTGCATTCTGTGTCTCCCTCTCTCTTTGTCCCTCCCTCAGGCACACTCTGTCTTTCTCTGTCTCTCAGAAATGAATAAATGTTAAAAAAATGTTTTTTAATTGTTAACATCATGTTTTTATTGTGCTCCTTTTACTATACATTTTTTTATTGTACTTGTAAACTGTATCATCTTACTGGATGAATTTTATACAATTGCTTTCATCTAGTATATAGCTTTATAATATGAATTCTTGGAAATTTATTCCATTGTGACATTATACCTTGACAATTTTATTTTTTGAACTTACATTTGATCATGAAATGAATAAAATGAATGCAAATTATCTGTTTTGAATTTGCAAATGCATAATGCATACATATACATACATACATATATAAATACGTATATGAATATACATACACATATATAATTAAGCTTGGTCAAAAACATAGTTGTTCATTATTTTTTAAACCGTTATTAAATGTACTATTTTTTTGTCTACATGCCATATGTTTATTAGGTAGTATAGCTCCTTCAAACTCTGTAATTGGATTTGTTAAATTTAACAACAATTTTGAGAATTTGTTTTGTGTATTATATCACTGCTTTATTAGTTACATATATAACTTTTTTATCATTTTGATTTATTAACTTCTTTATTATTATGTAGTGTCCTATATGTTTTTGCCTGAAATTATTTTTTGTCTGACATGAACTACCTATACACCACTTTATTATGTTTTGGTTAGTGTTTGACTTATATATGTCTTTCTATTGGTATATTTCATACACTTCTGTAAGGCTTTGTTTTAGATATATATCTTATGAGCACCATGTGGTTAGTTTGCTTTGTTTCCACACTACTGTGATAACTTCCATTTATTCACATATAAGATTAAATGCTTAACACTTATTTTATATTTTCTAATTTCCATTCACTTTCTTTTTTTCTGCTTTTCATACTTTTATGCTTGGACAGATCTTCTCTAATTTTTATTTTTCTTTTACTTTAGAAAGCTATTTCTATGTCCGTATGTATGTTTGTCTTTAATCTTTACATATAAAAACTAGACATAGAAACAATTTTATCCTTCTTCTTGAGCATACCAAGAAGACATAGAATACTTATGTGTTCAGTGAGCATTCTTCCATATTACAATTATTTATTTTGTTTTGGAGGTTTACCTTTTAATAGATAAAATAATTCATCTCCTTTTACTGTTAATACAAAATTAAAATTGCTCATATGATTTAAAATTTCTGCATCTATCACTCTTCAAATAAGCCATATTGTTCACGAGTTTTGATCCCTCTATTCAGGGTCTACCCTTGATAACATTACATTATCTGCAAATGTTCTCTTTTGCTTTCTTTCTTTATTGATAGTGGAACTATGTATACAATTTTAGGTTTACAATACTTTCCCTTTGTGCATGATAGATATAAACAAACTATATTATTTCTTCTAGTGCTGTTAATAAGAAGTCTATCAGCTAATTAGAACTACTTTGTTATTAATTTGCCTATCTTTCTGGTAGCTTTTTAAGATTTTCTCTTTTTCATACTCCTTAGTTTCCTAAACTATAGATGGATCCTATAGATGGATCTCAATTTACTTATTTTTCAAAAATTTCTTTGGTTTTTAAAGAGGGCTTCCAATAAAAAAGCATGGCTCTAAAAAATTCCTAAGAATGTTCATCTATTATCTCTTTAAACATTACTTTTTCATTGTTTTCTTATTGTATTCTTCTATAATTACTATTAAATGTTTAATGGGGCTTTTCAATCAGTCTTCTATATCTCTTAATGGCACTTTTATATTTTATTTCACTGTTTTTGTGTGTTACATTCTGGGCATAGTCCGTACATTAAAAACAAAACTGCCTAAGTGCGAAGCAAGAATAAATAAAAGCCACCTCCGTGTTCCATGGAAATGGTTCTATCAGATTGCTCAATTTTTTTCCTTCCACCTAAAGTTATTGCTGGTGGAGTAAATTAGAGTACTAATAGTAATAATAATAATAATAATAATACTTACTATCCAGGCAAAAAGCATGGATTCAAATTTCTGCTCAATCACTTGGCTAGCAATGCAATGTCCACCTTTAGATGGACTGAGGACAGAGAAGAGCCTTCAGTCCCTTTATTGTATAATGTATTTCTAGAAGTAGCAATAGGTGGCATTGTGAGCCATCATGAGGCAGAGATCTACTTTCAGGAAGCACAGAGTGCATTACAGGTTAAAAATGTTTAAATGGAACTAATAATTATGGATGATAATGTGTATTGGGACATGTGTTTACGTGTATTTTTTTCCATTTAATCTTCACAGCCTTCATAAATGTCAGTGTAATGTTTTCCACTTAATAGACGGAATAACTGCCATTCAATAAGGTTTAAAAAAAAAACTCACAGAAGTGAGAGTTAACATAATTAGGTTTTGAACCCAAGTCTTTGTAGCTCCAAAGTGAGCTACAAAAATCATTGAAATGATGTCTGAAGCTCCCGATAAAGACTTGCTAAGAGTATTAATGATAATGAACTTATTATAAACCTTCATCCAAAAAATAGCTATACCCAATAAAACGCAACCCATAGCTAGAACACCAAGCACATCTAACCATGGCCTGAAAGCCTTAAGAGAAGGTAAGTCCTCCTTTAATTCAGAACAGTCGGGACCATAAAGCATTTTCTGAAAGCAAAATCGCTCCTTTAATTCATGGTAAACCTAAACAACTAAGAAAATGTTTAATATATGACCGATCAAATTAGCTGTTTCTCCAAAACAGAAGTGCTGTTAATGAACATCATCTATGGGCAGGTATTTCCCCAACTGTGAGTTGAGACAAATAAGTAGGGAGAGGAGAGGAAAAGATCCCTGTTCCACCAATGGAATTTAACAGATATTGAGTGTATGTCCCCATCTTGTCAGGGACTTCCAGCACATATTATGTTTAAAAACTGTCACAAAAATACTGTAAGGCATATTTATTTTAGAATTACATACATGCTAAGGTTGAGGATGATGAGTACAGAATATTAAAAAATTTCCAAAGATCACATAGGTTGTGTTGAATAGTTCCTCTGCCTTCAAAGCCAGTGAAATTCCTCCTATATTGTTCTTTGTCTTCTTAGGAGGAGGAAGTCTTGACCTGAGTCTGAAGGCAGGAATGGGTTAAAATAAGAAGAGGGGCTTGCACGCACACTGAGTTTATTACAGGTGTTAACATCACAGTAGGGTTAATACATGTAGGCTATTCTGAGCAAACCACCCTGACTGAGGTAGTTAATAACAATGGGCTTTGATGGGTAAGAGAAAAGTTAGGTTGAGAAAAGAGAGATGCCATGTTCTTTCTTGTTTCTGTTGTAAAAAGAATTGTCTTTGATTTTAGGGAAGTATTTTTGAAAACACCGTGTCAAAGAAGCTGTATTGATTGGGCTGGGGATGAAACTGTGAAATAGGTACATGAAGAAAACACATTTCGTGGAGGCTTAATTTTTACAAGAAAGTTAGACATTGAACAAGTAATCATAAGGTGATAAGTTATACAAAGAAAAATAGAAGGTGCTATAAGAATATATGACAAGGGAGATTAATCCAGTTAGGTATCAGTAAGCTTTCTGGAGCAAATGATAGTTGAACTCTCTCAGATTAAAAAGTAAATAAATATTAGCTAAAGGCAAAGTTTGGAAACAGCAGTTGCAGATAAAGGGAGAGCAAATAAATTTAGGAACATATATTAGGTTTCAGGAAGATGTGGAGGGCCCAGCTAGGAATTTTGACCATAGATTTTTGTGAATCCTCGTCTCCTAATTCTGATATTGTTTACAAAATTTCTTAAGTGATCAGTTGTGGTTGGAAAGAAGAGTGGTTGTTCTATTCCTCTAGTGTTGCCATGCACGTTCCAAGGAAAGACAATGAAATAAAGGAGTTTAGAGATTTGTAAAGAAATGGTTGAAATAATTGACCAAGAAATCTAATCTGTAGAGGAAAAGAATTGAAGGTAACATAGTTGTTAGTGAGAATGTAGGAATCAATGAGCAGATGATACCAATGAGGTGGAAGAAGATATGGGGTTGGTGAATTAAAATGCTATGTGGAAACAGAAAGTGGTAGTTAGTGTTGTTTAAGTGTAGACTTTTAGAGGTATTAAGTTTTAGTGGATGTAAATCCATGGTGTGTACATTGGTTTGGGAGGTAGGAATGGAGTGCTTCAGAAATTAGGGGGAACGAGGAAGCCTGAAATGAGGAAATGAAGTCTGAGTGAGGAAAACTGAGAGCTTTGGCAATTTTTATTGGGTTTTCCAGGAGGTTACTCCCTTACCCTTTCACAGCAGGTCTTGTGGAGAGAGTATAACAGGGAGCCAGGACACAAAACTGATAATGTGAAGCAAAAAGGGGGCTTAAGGGTAAAGATTCAGATAATCATGTCCAGGTTGTATGTGCGTGTGGTGGTCCCCACATCACCAAGCAGTTCTCAGACACCAGCTGGGTTTCCTACAGTTTAACTGGATTCTGACACTATCTTCTTGGAGACAGGATCAGATTCCACAGGTTAAGGGCTTAGCCCTATGAGACTCCCACCCACCTCTCACTTCAGAAGCAAGTAAAAGCCCAGGTTGCCACCTTTGCTTCTGACCAACCAGCATACCCACCCCCTCCTTTGGTCTGATTAATTTGCTAGAACAGCTCACAGAACTCAGAAATGTTTTGGTTCCTAGATTATTTGTTCATTATAAAAAGACATAACTTAGGTACATCTAGATGGAAGAGATACATATAGGGGAAGGTTTGGAGAAAGTGAAAGGAACTTCCCAAATGTCCACATGTTCATCAACCCTGAAGGTCTCCAAACCGTACCCTTTTGTGTTTTTATGGAGGCTCCATGACCTAGGCATGACTGATGGACCCATTAGTCATTGGTGATTGACTGAACCTCCAGTCTCTTTCTGGAAATTATGAGACTAGACTAAAAGTTCCAACTCTCTATTCATGGCTGGTTCCCTAGGCAACAAGCCCATCCTTAGGTGCTTTCCAAAAGTTACCTTTGGACCATAAACCCAGTTGTTGTGGAAAGGGGCTCATAATGAATAACAAGACACCCATATGCCCTGTCTGACTCTGAAACAATTTCAGAAACTAAGGCCAAGAGACCAAATATTATACCAAAAGATCCTTCCATTGCTCTTATCACTCAGGAGATTCCAAATATATATTTATTATAAGTCACAGTATTGTACCTTTTCCAAAGTAGGTTTTATATAAGCACGGAAAATATGCCTGTCAATAAAACCAATGGAAGATCATTGTCTTTTCATGCTAGAGAGGAAAGATGGATAAAATGTATTATGAAGATAGTATATAGTGATGACAATATATGTTATATAGAAAAAATACAACAGTAATGAGGATAGATATTGACAAGGATGGTAGTGAGTTAATATTTCTTAATTATTTCTTATGAGGTAGTTATAGAAAGCAGTCCACTCCTTCCTGACCTCCACCACATGGATGTCGATAAAGTGCCATCTGAACACAGAAAGACTTAAGCAGGTGAGCAACAAATCATAATGATGACTAGAAGAATGATCCTGACAGGGAAAATATGAAGTGGAAACTTCTAGAAGTTAAAGGGTGCTTTAAGTGCTCAAGAACCACAGACCAGAGTGGCTGAGGCGGAGGGCGTGAAACAGGAAGGCGTAGGAGTTGAGTTCAGGGAAGTAGAAGAATAGAGTCAAACAATAAGGGGCTGCCAGGTCAATGCAAGGATTTTAGTTTTTACTCAGAAGAGGATTGGAAATTACTGGGGAATTTTGACCAGACAAGTAACATCTTGGGTTTGAAAATGAAGGTCCTGGCTATTGGGTTGATATTAGCCTCTGGGGGAGCAAAGGTGGAAGCAGGGAGCCAACGGTAATAATAATCCAGACAAGAGATGATGTGACATGAACTCAGGTGGGATAGAGAGAGCAGTTAGATGTGGTTGGAGCCTGGATGTGTCGTGAAAGTCTTGCCAACAAGATACTCTGTTTGGCATATAAGGAAAAAGAGAGGAGTCAAGGAGGATGGCACAGTTTTGGCCTAACCAACTGTAAGAATGGCTTACGTTATGCTATGCACGAATTCTTCTCTGTACAATTCTTTTGGCCACCTTGGCATTCTTTTGGAATGCCGGCCATTTGACATATGTCACTTCAATGTCCTCCTTTCATGAGAAGCTAATTGATTGTCTCATTTTTGGTTCTGGTTAAAAATAAGAGAACTTTTAATTAGCTATAAAAAAGGAAGCTCAAATTGAGCAAAACATTAATTTTGACCCTGCCAAAAAGTTATAATCTTCCCTAGTTGAGAAATCTAACCTATTCCCTCATCTGAACAATAGGGAAATGGAGGAGTATGAAATGAGAGCCGAAGATATATCGCCAGTGATGGGTGGAGCTGCTGCTACCAGAACTTTGGCATCCTGTTTGTTCAGCTTCCCACTTCACCATGTTGTTTCACGTGATATAGAACATTTCGTTACTAGGGCCATTGTCCTCCCTAAGGTGTGGACTATGCTTATCTATTTTGGTTTGACTTGCTCCCCGCATTACCTATACGGATTATTCTTGTCAGAGATCCTGGTGTCTGTAACCTCATAACACAAGAATTTTTGGATTCTGAAGCTTGCACAACAGAGAATTTCAGTTTTTCCCATGTCCTGACTCAGTCTCCATAATTTTATTCAATCTCATGAGATTTTTCACAAGGCTGAAAGATGATTTGATGGATTATTTTATTTAAAAATACAGATCGTACAGTGCTCCTATTAAAGGCGATGCTACTGGGGCGCCTGGGTGGCGCAGTCGGTTAAGCGTCCGACTTCAGCCAGGTCACGATCTCGCGGTCCGTGAGTTCGAGCCCCGCGTCAGGCTCTGGGCTGATGGCTCGGAGCCTGGAGCCTGTTTCCGATTCTGTGTCTCCCTCTCTCTCTGCCCCTCCCCCGTTCATGCTCTGTCTCTCTCTGTCCCAAAAATAAAAAAATAAAAAACGTTGAAAAAAAAATTAAAAAATAAAAAAATAAAGGCGATGCTACTGAAATTCAGTCATCTGTGTTGAAGGACAGATACTCTGTGAAATGTTTCAGCAAATTGCGTTCTAGGATGACACAGAGTACGCATGTTGCTGTGAATAAAGTCTGAGGACTTTCAAGTGCAGTGCGAAGTGCTTCCTCTGGGAGTGCTCCTTGATTGAACAAGCAAGTTCAGTGTGGAGAACAATGCCTTGAACTTGGTGCCTGAAGGACCAGACTTGGACAAAAATCATTCTCTGGGTCAACTGTTCTGCATCCTGTGACATTAGAGATTGCAGATTAGGTACTGATGCCCATTTCCAGGCACGAGTTTGGAGCTCATGGGTAAGGTGAGGCAAAGGAAGAGTAGATTCCTGGTTGTTGTATGGTCTTTGAACCTCTGCCACAGTTGCTGTGTTAGGTCCAGACGGAAAGGTTTGGAAATGAGCTGTTTTTGTTTGTTTGTTTGTTTGTTTGTTTGTTTGTTTGTTTTAACCTGGCGTTTCTTCCTTGTTCACAGTATGGACACTCATACCCATCTTGTATCTCCAAATATTTAATAATCATGGTGGTTATTTTGGCATTTTGAAACAAGTAATCCTAGCACTTTAATTTGTAGGTTGACAGAGAATAGTTATTTTATTAAAATTTTAATGTATGTTTAGTGGTTTAAATTATACATTACGCTGATAATACATCTTTATGTACCAATCATCATATAAGTGTCTATTTTAATAAATGATTGTTGTGTTTTTATTTTAAAAACTAGATTAAAGAGGGATTATGCCTGAAAGTTGTTCAATCTCTTAACTTCTTATTCATTTTCTGATAACAAAAATGATAGTTTCCAAGGGGACATTAAAATTCAACATAAAGGATTGTTATATACTTCTACCTTTAATTAAAATATTTAGAGTTAGAGTCATGATGTTCTTCATGAAACTGGAATGCAATCTTTTAAAAGCACAATCAAAACAAAAATTGTTTGATCTTGAAAGAACTTGTCATTGTTCTACATTTTTATGTATCTTGTTTACGTCTTTTAAAATGTTAGGATTGAGCTTCAAAAATATTGAGTAACTTGTCCAGGATTACAAAATAAATGAAAGACCCAAGATTTACAGTGAAGTACTTTAAGATGTCTGATATGCTTCCTCATCCCACCGTGTCTTTAAGCCATTTGGGTGGGGGTTTGCTGATCATGTGTGATGAACCTTCCTTGTCCCTTATGCTAACGACACTGTACTAACCCAAACTGTGAATTACATCACTCATCCACACATCTGAAATCTACGTCATTGCTTCTTTGACTCCAAAGACATGAAACTAGTAAGCATGTATGTATCAAGTATCATCAAAGAAAGAAACGCCAGGTGGGATAGGAAAGACCTTGGTACCTTGGTACCCTACACAAAATGCATTGCAGTTAACAACATGTTCTTCTTCATAAAATGCTGCCAGTAGGACTAATTATAACATATTTATTGTGGTAAAACTGTAACCTCAACTCAGCTATGGCAATATGGGCAACAGTTATCATAGCAGGATCTAAATGACACATCTAGAGTCCTTGTTATCGTCGGAGAGCAACGAGATTTCCCGGGACACCAGCACATCAATAATTCTGATGGATGTGTGGGGATATTACTAAAAAGACTTACTGCTACTCCTAGCTAGCCTTTGTATGATTGCCGACATTCTGACTCTAGGAGGAATGAACTTGGAGAAATTGGCTGCTGACCTTTCTGGCCATCCTACTCAGTGCAGTACAGTCAGGAGCCTGGAAAAAAATAAAGAAACTGATAGTTTGATTCACAGTGAGAAAATGAAATCGGGCCTAATAATTTTTTAACTTATATCTATTTAGTATCATTTGAAATGATATCAAAATGAAAGGATCCTATTAACACAAATCCTATGACCAGAAATAGCAATCAATATTATGACGGGGATATTATTTCAGTCCTATGTCTATGCAGATGAATAGACAGAAAGACAGACAAAGATAATTTTGGAAACATGTATTGCATTTAGCTTAACGCCAATTAAGAACAACAAAAAATACTGCTGTTGTAAAACTAAAAAGGATCACTAAATTTGAGATAAATCTTTGTAACACAAAAGAAATTTGTTGCTAAGTGATGCTATAAAGTTTCAAGAAACAAAGTTTTGTAAACATCATAATTTTAACAATGTGGTTTAATTTTAGAGCCTGTCTATTCTCTTCTTTAAACATTAAGAAATTAACATTCTTATCCTCCCTTCCGTTTCCCTTTACAATAATTTCAAATATTCTATTAAATCATTATTCCTTCATTACCAAGATTTATAACATAACAAAGATTCTGCTTTATAAACATAATTTCTTGCTTGTCTAGCATTAGTTTCATATTAATATAAACTAGACACTAGCCTTCTATTGATTTACCACAACTCCTTCAATCCTTATTTTCTTGGATTCCTCGCAAAGTGCTTTTTACTCATATATGCATGACATTAATGTTTTAAATGCTTGAGGACACAGGCCGATTACCAGCGTGTATGCAAAAGACAACTTTTCTAGAAATTATTATCTTGGATCACCCTCCTTTGCTTCCAAATTTTAAGGATATTGTACAACTTTACATTGAACTGAGATTGAATCTTTGTGAAGAATTCTAATGTCAACTTGAATTTTTCTCTCAGTAAATGATTGTCTTATTCCCTCATTATTTGCCTATTACTTTAACACTTATAATTTAATAACTTAATTAGAGTATATTTTTCTTGTTTATTAATTCGTAAACATATTTTGTCTGTGATAAATAATATACTTGAATTACAACAGACCCAACTTTCCATTTTTTCCAGAATATTCTCTTCTATTATACCTTCCTTTTCTTTTACATTTTATGTGGTTTAAAAAACAATTAGGGTTAACTATCCTGAAATTTTATAGTCTTGCCTTCCACATCTTTTATATTATTTCTAATTCAAATTCTTATGTTCCTCTGCCTTCGCTGTAAGTATCTCAAGTTATGGTTGTAATTATGTTATAATTCCATTTTCAACAGGATCCTTTCTAAATTGTCTATTTGTCCACTTTATTTTAGTCAAGTTTTTCTTCTTTCTATCCTCTAAAGAGTTGTGATTATTTTTTTTTCACCAGATCATCCTTTTGCTTGGGCTGCTGTTTCTCAGTCTTTTCATACCATTTCTCTTCCAGAACTAGGTGGAAGTTGAGCAACATTGCAGGAGCCCTTCCCTACTCTAGCCAAAGCCACCTCTGATGCAGGCACTTTTAGTATAGTGCCCATTTATTTTTGTAGCGCTTCCCACTACCTTTCAGTTGGTGAGATATCACGTTGATTGATGAATTAATTAGCATACCATGACCTTTCTTTCCTACTCTCCACTCATGCCACCTTTAACATGTAAGCTTCCATCTATTAATGGAGTAACTTGCTTCACCAATGGCTGGCATTACACAGGTGCTTAGTGACTTTGGTGGGAGCCGTATCAGCAAGAGGGCAAAATAAGAGGATCCCGCATTTGTTCCCATATAGAACCGCCAATCTGACATGCAGTCATGGACCAAAATACCTTCAGAAGAACTCAGGAATCCAAGTAAAAGATCACAACACCCCTGTGGAAC
This sequence comes from Panthera tigris, assembly GCF_018350195.1. NCBI lineage: Eukaryota > Metazoa > Chordata > Mammalia > Carnivora > Felidae > Panthera > Panthera tigris. Next base: position 39,844,362 of record NC_056670.1, read on the forward strand.
ACAGAAATGAGAAAAGATACACTGAAGAGGGTAGGAAAGACGGTTTGACTTCACTCACGGCACATGCTCCCCAAGCCCATGTGGTGCAACGCTGAAAGATTCCCTCTGCCTAGGAGCTCTCCTGTGGGGGAAGGACAGTGGGGAAATGAGTGTCTGACTTCACTATGGACCCCAGTACCACACCCACCTCAATAAACACTGCTTGCTCCTGTCGACCTTGGCTACAGACCTACGCCCATAAAAACAGGTTTCAGTCTGGTCCTTGTGAACCTAGGCTCTGGGATTATTCTAGTGCATCCCACCATCAGCCTGGCCACTGCATACACAGGCTGCAGGTCTTTCCAGGCAGATCCAGGCTTGAGGTCACTCAACAAACCTGAGACACGGTACCTTCCCACAGACCCTAAGCAGTGTCCATACAATCTCTGCCTGGGCTGAGTGGTACAGGTCTTTCCCTGCTGAAGCGGGTCCTTAAATATTAGAAGAGTTACTGCATTTTCAAACGCTCATATATCAATGTAAGACTACAAAGATCACAAAGAATCGGGGAAACATGACACCACTAAAGGAAAAAAAAATAAAGCCTTAATAAAGGACCCTATAAAAACAGAGTTCTATAAACTGCTTGACAAGAATTCAAAATAATCACCTTAAAGAAGCTCAGTGAGCTACAAAAGAACAGACAGGAACAAAATGAAATCAGGAAAACAATACATGGATAAACAAGAAAATCAACAAAGAGAGAGAAACCAAAAAATAACCAAAAAGATATTCTGTGACAGAAGAACACAATGACTGAAGTGAAAAATTGAAAAGAGAGCTTCTATATCAGACTTAATCAAACTGAAGAAAGAATCAGTGAACACAAATATAGACCATTTTCAATTATCCAAAGGAGAAAAAAGAAAAAAGAACCAAAAAATGTGAAGGGACCCTATGTGCTTTATGAGATACTACCAAGTAAACCAATATAGAGATGTTACAGGAGTCACAGAAGGAGAAGAGAAAGAGAAAGGAGTAGAATGCTTACTTAAAGAAATAATGGCTGATAAATTCACAAATTTTGGAAGGATAGTGAACATCCAAATTTGTAAAGTATCAAAGGCCCCAAATATATAGAACTTGAAGAAATCTACACAAAGACACATTATTTTTTTTAATTTTATTTTTTATTTTTTAAAATTTACATCCAAATGAGTTAGCATATAGTGAAACAATGATTTTAGGAGTAGATTCCTTAATACCCCTTACCCATTTAGCCCATCCCCCCTCCCACAACCCCTCCAGTAACCCTCAGTTTGTTCTCCATATTTATGAGTCTCTTCTGTTTTGTCCCCCTCCCTGTTTTTTTATGATTTTTGTTTCCCTTCCCTTATGTTACGCAAAGACACATTATAATCAAATTGTTAAAAACCAATGGCAAAAGAGAATTTTGAAAGCAGCAACTAAAAAATATCTAGTCACATACAACTGAAGCCCCCATAGTAATATTAATTGATTTCTGAGCAGAAACCTTGCAGTCCAAGAGTGAGGAGGATGATATATTCAAAGTCATGAAAGAAAAAAAAAATGCCAGCCAATATTAGTATATCTGGTAAAACTGTCTTTTAAAAATGAAGGAGAAATACAGACTTTCACAAACAAAAACTGAGGGAATCCATTACCTCTAAAACTAACTCATAAGAAGTAGTAAAGGGACTTCTTTAAGTCAAAATATAAGAACACTAAATAGTAGTACAAAAGCATATAAAAGAATACATCTCATAGGTAACAATAAATATATAAACAAATACAAAATAATGCAATACTGTAAGAGTAGTGTATAAATCACTTTAAACCCTAGTATAAAAGTTAAAAGAGAAAAGTATTAAGAATAAGTGTAGCAACAAAAATGGCTAATGGATACATAATATAAAAAGAAATAAATTCTTATATCAATTAAAAAAAGGATAAGGGAAGAGGAATAAAAATGTGGAGTTTTGTATGTGACTAATGATGTTATTATCAACCCAAAGTAGACTATTATAATAATTAGAAGTTATCTGCAAGCCTCATGGTAGACAAAAAGAAAAAACATACAGAGATCCAAAAAAGATAGAGAAACGAATGGAAACAAATGACTACAAAAAGTTCTCAAAAACCAAGAAAATTGCCAGAGAGGGATAGAAAGAAAAAAAGAACTACAAAAGAGACAGAAAACAATTTTTGAAATAGCAATACTAAGTCATTACCAATGAATAATTACTACACATGTAAATGGATTAATGTCTCTAAACAAAAGACATAGAATGGTAGAATGGATTTAAAAAACGAGGTCCATCTCTAGGTTGTCTCTAGGAGACTGATTTCAGATTTAAAGACACAAATAGGCTGAAAGCGAAAGTTTGACAAAAGATTGACAAATTCATGTAAATAGTAACCCAAAGGGAGTGGTTATACTTATAAATACTAGCCAGGGGTGATACTTATATCAGACAAAATAGACTTTAAGCCAAACTGTCACAAGAGACAAAGAAGGTCATTGCATAATGATAACAGTGTCAATTAAACAGGAAGATATAATAATTATAAATATTTATGCACTCAACATCAGGTTACTTAAATACATAAAGTAGACATTGACAGATCTAAAGGCAAAATAACAGTTGGAGACTTCAATACTCCGCTTATAATAATAGATCATCCAGACAGAAAATCAATAAGGAAGTAATAGCAGATTCAAACTACACTATAACCAAATGAACCTAACAGATATATACAGAACATTCCACCCAACACTAGAATACACATTCTTCGCAAGCTCACATGGAACATGCTTGAGGACAAATCACATGCTATGTGAAAAAAATAAGTCTTAACAAATTTAAGAGAACTGATATTATTCCAACTATGTTTTCTGACCATAATGAAATGAAACTAGAAAATAAACAGTAGAAGGAAAACAGAAAACTTCACAAATGGTTGGGAATTTAAAAATACACTCTTGAACTATTGAGTCAGGAGCACCTGGGTGGCTCAGTTGGTTAGACATCAAACTTTTGATTTCAGCTCAGGTCATGATCTCACCGTTGATGAGTTGAGCCCCACATCAGGCTCTGTGCTGACAGTGTGGAGCCTGCTTGGGTTTCTCTCTCTCTCCCTGTCTCTCTGCCCATCCCCTGCCCTCTCTCTCTCTCTCTCTCTCAAAATAAATAAACAAACTTTAAAAAAAAGAACCACTGAGTCGAATAATAAATCAGAAGGAAAAGAGAAAATATCTTGAGCCAAATGAAAATGAAAGCACAATGTACCAAAACTTACAGGATACAGCAACAGCAGTTTTAAAAGGGAAGTTTATAGCAACAGACACCTGCATTAAGAAAAAAGAAAGATCTGAATAGACAGCCTCACTTTACATCCCAAAGAACTAGAAAAACAAGAACAAACTAAGCTCAAAGTTAGCAGAGGAAAGAACATAATGCAGATGAGAGCCAATAGCAAATAAAACAAAAGTAGCGAAACAACGGAAAATATCAATTAAAATATGAGTTTGTTCTTTGAAAACAGAAACAAGATTGAAAAACCCATAGCTAGACTAAAAACAAAGAATGAAGATTCAGATAAAATTATATATAGAAGAGGAAGCATTACAAATGATGCCACAAAAATTAAAAAGATCAAAAATTTATTATGAGCAATTATATACTAACATTTTGAAAAACATAAAAGAAATAGATAAATTCTTAGAAACATACAATCTACCAAGGCGTAATCAAGAGGAAAGTGAAAACCTGCCATTTGTGACCAACTTGGATGAAACTTGAGGACATTTTGCTAGTTGAAAAAAGCCAATTGTAGATAGACAAATACTACATGATACATTTATATGAAGAATCTAAATAATCAAACACAGAAGCAGAGAGTAGAATGATGATTTCCAGGGGCTGGGAGGGGGGACAATAGGGAGATATTAGTCAAAGGGCACCAAGTTTTTATTTTATAAGATTAATAAGTCCTAAAGATCTACTGTAAACTCAAGGCCTATATGGTTTACAATCTTACATGCTATACTTAAAAATTTGTTAAGAGGGTAAAAAAAGTTGTTAAGAGGGTAAATCTTAAGTTGTTCTTATCACAAAACACAGAATAGGAGGGAGTTTTTGGAGACGATAGTCTTATGGTATCAATTGTGGTGATGGTTTCATGGCTGTATATTTCTCTCCAAGCTCATTAAGTTGTATATATTAATCTAATGCAACTTTTTGAATATCAAAGATTAAATAAATAAGGGTGGCCCTGGGCCTACAGCTACTAGATTAAAAAATAGTAACAGTAATTTTGGTGTTGATGTATTATTAAATGAAATCCTTCACAAGTAAAAGGGAAGATAGAGTGTGTTAAGTGTCTTCTAAGAAACAAAGATTTTATTCAAAACTTTAATTTTGTTTCATCTAATCCTCACACTTGTGTGTGTCAAATATATTAGAAACTTATGATACAGAGGTTAAAATATTTGTCCAAATTCACACAATGAATAAGTATCACATGGGTGATTCAGAAGAAGAGCTGTACAATTCAAAGGTCTTTATTTTTGCTCATCACGCATCACTAAACCACCAATATTTATATATAGGAAGGAAAATGAATAAGAGAAAATTTTAGAATGGGGTTCAGATTTCATGCGTTAGGCCAATTTGTTATATTCATCCCATGAAGCAATCTTGTTTGCAGCCTCTGTAAAAGTGGTAAAAAATGATGTAATATCCTATTTTTTAATTGAATACTGTAATAAAGCAAAAATAAAATACTGTAATAAATGAAGCAAAATAAAATACTGTAATAAACGAAGCAAAAAATAAAAGCTGGCATTTAAAAAACAAATTCATTTTAATTATAATAGGAAAATAACAAATCACAATAGAATTACACCTACAGAAATAACACATTCCTGAGTTTGACTAGTCAACGATATGAATATATTATATCTCCAAATTTTTAAAAATTTTAGGGACACTTGGGTGGCTCAGTTGGTTAAGTGTCTGACTTCGGCTCAGGTCATGATCCCACGGTTCATGAGTTCAAGCCCCACGTTGGGCTCTGTGCTGACAGCTATGTTTTCAGATTCTGTGTCTCCTCTTTCTGACCCTCTCCCACTCACGCTCTGTCTGTCTGTCTCTCTTTCTCAAAAATAAATAAACATTAATTTTTTAAATTTTAATATACATTCAAAAATACCAAATGATTTGTTATAACTCTTTATTAATTATAAATTCTGTCTGAATTATTAAAACTTGAAAAAGTCTTCACAACATCCTTAAAAATAATTAAAAATAGAATGTTTTGATTTTGAAACATGACATTATGCCGTTTGCAACGATGTGGATGCGGCTAAAACATATTATGCTAAGTGAAACAAGTCAGTCAGAGAAAGACAAATGCAATATGATTTCACTCATATGTGGAGTTTAAGAAACAAAACAAATGATCTTAAGGGAAAAAAAGGGAGGCAAACCAAGAAACAGACTCTTAACTATAGAGAACAAACTGATGGTTACCAGAGGGGAGGAGGGTGAGGAGATGGGTGAAATAGGAGATTAAGGAGGTCATTTGCTGTGTATGGAAGTGTTGAATTACTATATTGTACACCTGAAACTAATATTACACTGTATGTCAACTGATCGGAACTTAAATAAAAACTTAAAGAACAAAAATGAAAAAATGGCACCAGAGGAGTTAGAAGAGATATCATTATGATACGTCTTTTCCTCTTTCTTTTGAGATAGCCTTCTAAGAGCAACTCCTAGAATGAAACATAAAAATGAAAAAATATTTTTTCTATAGAAAACTTAAGAATTTTTATGTTGAAAATAACTATAAATAAAATGACCAACTGGGGAAATATTTACAAAATACCAGAACTATATATAGAAAACCTTTTAAATTAATTAGAAAATATGAACATAGAAATGTCCATAAAGATGGTTTAAAGAAACGGCATTTAGAAAATTTTATTGAAACAAATGTTCATAGGGGTGCTGGGGTGGCTCAGTCATTTGCATGTCCGACTTTGGCTCAAGTCATGATCTCAGGGTTCATGAGTTCGAGCCTCATATCAGTCTTGCTGCTGTCAGCATGGAGCCCACTTGGGACCCTCTGTCCCCCACCCCCTTTCTCTGCCCCTCCCCTGCTGGCAGGCGCATGCTCTGTCTCTTTCTCGCTCAAAAATAAATAAAACATTAAAAAAAATGCTCATAAGAAACATGGCAACATAGGAAAATTTAAAATTTTAAGGCTAATTAAAGAGATGAAAATTAAGATAACAGTTTTCCTTATGAGATTAGTACACAAATATCCAGATTGTTCAGATGTGAATTAACTGACAGGAATATATGCTATCAGTTGGAATGCAAATTGGGACACATTTCTTTAATTTTTTTTTTTTTTTACATTTTATTTATTTTTGAGAAACAGAGTGAGACAAAGCGTGAGCGGGGGAGGGGCAGAGAGAGAAGGAGACAGAATCTGAAGCAGGCTCCAGGCTCTGAGCATGCAGTCAGCACAGAGCCTGATGCGGGGCTTGAACCCACAAACTGTGAGATCATGACCTGAGCCGAAGTCCGATGCTCAACCAACTGAGCCACCCAGGCGCCCCAGGACACATTTCTTTAAAGAATTAGGCAATATGTCTCAAAACTTTAACTATGAAAAATGCTATTGACCTTTTACTTATGCTAGGAGCTTTCCCAAATAATAGACAAATGTCCAAAGATAGTATAGGATATGTGTGTGTGTGTGTGTGTGTGTGTGTGTGTGTTTGTGTGTATAAAATATGACCACTGCAGTGTTTTTCTAATACCAAAATATTTTAAATTAATGAAAGTATAAACTCTGGGGGTTTATTTAATTTGTTATATATTCCATTAATGCAATACTATGTAGTTGTTCAAAATATATTAATTTAGGGAAATATTAAGGTCTTCACGCTACAATGTTTTAAAAAGCATGTGACAAAATTCCTAAATTCTTAATATTTCTGTCTGAATTGCTCTGCTATCTTTTGCTTACACCTGATTTTTAATTAGTCTGTAAAGACTATTTCCTTTGCAATAAAACAGGAAAAAGATGCGTGTATATTTTAATTTTCCCCCCAGTTTAAATCTGAAGCTTTCAATTGGTTCTCACGGTATGTCTTGGATTGCATTAATCTTTGCCTCTCATGAAATGTTCTTACTTATGTGCTTATTTTTATTTTTTTGAACCATTATCTGCACATCTGTCATTAGGATAAATGACTCAGTTTACATGTCTTCTCTTCATTTGTTAAAACGTGAATTGCAAATCATCATCTTCGTCATCATCAAGGTTGAAGGATCTCCTTGCATAAATACATCTATATCATATAATAAGCTTTTGATTTTTTTTTTGTAGGTTATGTTTTCCAAATACTTATTGGGTTTGTATTTAGCAAACTGCCTTTTTACTACAGAATTCAAGTTGAAAGACGCGGATAAAATTCAAGCATTTTGCGGCGCTTTTTCCTAAACAGCTGTTTTCTGTATTCTTCGGTCTCCATTAATAACCCTTTCTGTTTCATCAGATGCAAAGCGTTTTCCTTGTGGGGCTTAAAAACATTTTCAAATACACACTAACATTATGCCACAAAAGCATTTTCTAATGAATAGCCCATGTTTTACAAGGTTTAGCATTTTTCTTCTGTTGTGTGTTTACAATGGCCACAGTAATTTATAAAGATTCCTCAAAGACATCTGTGAAAAACTGCTTTGTTAATGTATATCCACACTGCAGGCAATTTCCTCTCTATCATGTCAGCATTGTTGGAAATGTGTTAGAGGTTAGCGAGCAGGTCATCGCTCATTCAGCCGGACTGGGGAGAGAAGTGGCCGTTCTGGGGTTCATGATTGAAGAAGGGCTGCAGCGGGCCACGATAGAAAGGTACCTTCAAGTAGTTTTTGAAAGTTAAAAAAAAGGAAAAAAAAAAAAAAAACCCTGCCAAACTTTCCCTGAGTGGCTGTATCCTTTTCTACATTGTCACCAGTTACGCATGAGTGATCAGTTTCTTCGCATCCTCTCCAACGCTTTTGGTGTTTTCAGTATTTTTAATTTTAGCCGTTGGGATAGCTTGCAATTCGGCCGCTCCTTATAAAACTAAACAAGAGATCTCCACATACACAGAAATTGCACCCTTGCGCATTTATCCCGGAGACAAGGAAATGTACGTTCACGTAAAAACCTGCACGCAAGTTGTTCATGGCAGTTGTATTTGTAGAAGAGCCAAAGACCACATAGGACCCAGGTGGCCTTCAGCAGTGAAATAATTAAACTGTGGCACATCCAAACTATGGAATTCTACTCACCAATAAGAAAGAATGAACTCTTGATACACATGGCCATTTGGAAGAATCTCAAAGGAAATAGAGTGAGTGAAAAAAGCCATTCTTAAAAGTTTCCATGCTGGGAGTGCCTGGGTGGCTCAGGTGGTTAAGCGTCTGACTTTTTTTTTTTTTTTTAATTTTTTAAAATTTAATTATTTATTCTTGAGAGAGAGAGAGAGAGAGAGAGAGAGAGAGAGTGCATGAACATGTGAGCAGGGGAAGGGCAGAATCCCAAGCAGGCTCCTCACTGTTGGCACAGAGCCCGATGGGAGGCTCGAACCCATAAACCACAAGATCATGACCTGAGCCTAAATCAAAGTAGGACACCTAACCAACTGAGTCACCCAGCTGCCCCAACCTTCAGACTCTTGATTTCGGCTCAGGTCTTTGGCTCAGGTCGTGATCTTGCGGTTTGTGGGTTTGAGCGCCCCATGGGGCTCTGCGCTCACAGGGCAGAGCCTGTTTAGGGTTGTCTCTCCCTCTCTCTCTACCCCTCCCCCTCTCATGCTTTTTCTCTCTCTCAAAATAAATAAACAAACAAAAAAAAGTTTCCATGCTGTATTGTTCCATTTTAGGTAACATTTCTGAAATGACACAATTATAAAAATGGAGAACAGACTAGTCGTTGCTAGTATTTAAGGAATGGATGAGCACAGAAAGAAGAGATTGTTGTTGTAAAAGTGCAAGTCGAAGAGTCCGTGTGGTAATAGGAATGTTTTATATTAAAACTGCTTTTGGATACATGAACCTACACGTGCAATATATTTCATAGAAGTAAACACCCACAAATAAACCCAGTGAGTAAAACCGGAAATCTGAACAAGATATCAATGTCCTGGTTATGATATTGTGCTATAGATGTAAAGTGTGCTTGAGATCTCTCTGTATTATGTCTTAAAACTGTATGGGAATGTACAATAATCTAAAAAGAGAAAGTTTAACTAAAATGAAGTTAAAAGAGAAGGACAACTCAAACACACATAAGTAGCTTCTAAGGAGGAAGTACATCAATTACCAAATGTCCAATATGTGGCGAGTTCTATGTCTTCCAGGGCTCACTCATGACTTTGTACATCATCTTGACGTGAATAAGAAGTTTTAAATTCTCAGTGAAGTTGAAAATAAAGCTCTGTTCAGCTTAACTCTTTCCTTACCTAGCTAGACTTGTGTTTATTCAGTTTCATATTAATTACTTCATCAGACAGGATTCAATTAGGGAAGATAATAAAATAAAACAAAAATCCCAGGTTTTTTTAATTTAATTTTTACAAATTTTAATTCCTTCTAATTAAATAAAGGGGATTTGTTCCCTGTCGATTCGAAGATGTGGGAAGGAAAAAGAGTATTGGAGAATAAATAAACAAACAAAAGACTGATACCTAGTGCCAGTAACTTTAGAAGCCACTCCTGGGGTGCCTGGGTGGCTTAGTCCATTAAGTGTCCAACTTCGGCTCAGGTCATTATGGTTCTTGAGTTCAAGCCCCAAGTCTGGTTCTGTGCTGACAGCTCAGAGCCTGGAGCCTGCTTCAGATCTGTGTCTCCCTCTCTCTCTGTCCTCCTGTTCTCTCTCTCTCTCTCTGTCCCTCACTCTCTCTCTCTCTCAAAAACAAAAATAAACATTAAAAACAAAGAAGAAGCCACTCCCATTCATGGAACTAGGGAGGATGAGTAAAGAAAGAAATGGTGCCTCCAAGATCCTGGACGCTTGGTTCTATACTACTGGGGTTCTTGTCAGCCAAGCCTAGAACTGGAAAGAAAAAACCTATCCTTCCAGAGTTCAATTACAGTGGAGCTCCCTACATGATTCACCAAAAAAGAAGCAGTGCTTGAATTTTCTAACATAGAAAGAAGGCAGCTACTTTCAAAGGTGCATCTGAAAGCAGTAAGAGAAGAGAGAAGTGCTCTTTTCCTTTCTTCCTTTCTCTCTTCTAATCTACCATGGTTTCTTCCTTCTGGCAAAGTCTAACAGCTATCATGTGAGCTTGGGCAATGTAGTTTGTAGGCTACCAGATCCAGTGTTATAGACAAAAGTTAGTAGAAATGGATACACGTGAGGGTGAGGGAGAACAAGTGAAAAAGAGACCAGATCACATTTCACATTTATTTACATATAAATAAATGCTGATAAAACATAGAAATATTTAACTAATTATGCAAAAGAAGGAGAAATGAGACAAAGAGAATGGCACTATGTCATCTTTTAGATTCTAGGTATTAATATACCATTAATGTCACCATGGGGCTAGCATCAGTACATACGTTAATTCATGTTGTTGAATATAACTCACATATAAATCCTCTACTGAATAAAAATATATCTTCAATAGTAGTCTCCAAACATGGGGATGTAAGACCCTAGCGAAACACAAAGATATTGTAAAAAGCATGTAAGTATGGGTTAACACTATCAATTTCCAAACATTCAACTTCTCCATGTTATCTTTTTTTCTTAAGATTGATCTGTTCCAAAATGTTCACTTAGGGGATATGTGGGAGAAAGTGGGAGGAAGTGATTTCAGGATCCTTCTATAATGCCATCTTGACCATTTTTTAACTAAACAAAACAACAGACATTTTTCTTTGTTATATTTAACCACATTTTCCAAATCTTATACATAATTCTATTGTATGAGTGTGTGATACTAATATGTTAAAATATAACGTCAAGTAGTGAAATATTTTGCAAATGTCTGTAATTATTATTAGTTATTAAACAACACAAATGACCCGGTGTCATTATGAGGTTAACAGTTCTTGGTCAACATAAAAATTTGCCTATAAATGATAATACATTGCAAAAGTAGTATGTATTCAATCATTTGACATTCAACAAATCTAAGAGAATAATTCCAACAAAAATTGAAACAAAAAATTCTCTGACTCATGTTTTGTGGCAGGTCCTAAACTGCTACATGAAAGTGTATACTCTTCTCTGCTATATTGTAGAGGTAAACAAAATAAATAATTAAAGTGTTAAGTATTAAATATAAAATGATAATGAAGTAGCTATCATGCATGCATGTTCAGAGACAGGGGGTTTATTGGAAATCTCTATATCTTTCTCTCAATTTTGCCATGAGTGTAAGTCTTAAGACTTGGGTTCCAAGACTTAGGGATTGAGTCATGTAGGTTGCATTTTAGAACCTTGAAACTCCAGAATTCCCAGAACTCCTGGAGTCTTCTGCTAAATGTGCATCACTATTCCCAATTAATACCTGATGCTTCCTTCCCATGACTTAAAGACTTAATAAAGGTTAATGCCTTGAAAAAATAAGAAGTGCTGTTCTTGGGTTCTGCTCACAACTCCCCTCATGGTTACCCAACATATATGAAGCATTAAATGTCAGCAAAAATCACTGAGGGGGATTTCTGGCTCAGCTAAGGGTGGAAAAGGCTATACATTTAATGTAGGGCCAAGCCAACATATACTAATGTGAAAGATACCAAGGCTGCTAAATCAAGAGAGACAGGCATAAAGTTGGATAATGATGAGTGTACTGGTATATAAACCCTAGCCCAGGACATAGGAATAAGTGATCTGCCAAACACCCTGGAACACTGTGCTAGTAGAATGACTCTTGATAGTTTGAGAACTTGATAACCCTTACCAAATGAGGGAGAAAAGTCAGAATATCTATGGCAGATTGTGAAGGAAAGAATAAGAAAGCTCACAAGTGGCAGTGCTAGAATGAATATACTATGTCAGGTCTGAAGACCCACCAGGTGCTATATTTCATGAACAGGCTGGATGGCACCCTTTACCAAAGTGACAAAGAGTGTACTGGTGAGGTGGCACTATCATCATTGAGAAGTTCAGTGGCAGCTGTCCTCCATAACACCAAGGCTGAATATAACTAAAGTTGTGAAAGAACAGAGCTGCCTAGTTACCAATGGAATTCTGAGATCCCAAAATAATAGAGGTCAGGTTGCCGTGCTTAATCTTCAGAACCAAAGTAGCCATAATTACTAAAAACGAGTAGCAAGCCGCCAAAAAGGTTTGACCTATAGAATGCCATGGAGTTGGTTCCTAGAAGTACAATGGATGGTCAGCCAGTAAGGGTATTACTTAATCTATACGATCAAAATATATATATATATTTATCGACAATGGAATAGATCATCAAGGCCTAGGGCAACAATTTACTGGCTAAAGGGGACTACCTAAACGTTTGGAGGACTGCTACATTGTCAATATTTTTGACAAATGCCTCTCAGGTAGCAGCTTTAGTACTGAGCGAGTTCTCAATTAGTAGAAATAGAAACAATCTTTTTGAGCCAGTCCTCCCAGGAGCCACTAGACAGGTCAACACAAATAATTACAATTCTTTGCAAATTAGATACATTCTGCTCCCTGCAGTATTGATGCTAGGAATGTGGACTATTACATTTAAGGCTAACGCTGCACTGGGCTGAGCTGGTAAGCCAGAGATGAGACTAGAATAAGTTATAATGCCAGAAAACTCACTACCTTTACTGAGATTCAAGCACTTTTCTAGAGTAAACACTCTTCTAATTGTTGCAGGCTTTTTGTTAGAGTTTAGTTCTGTAAAAGTTGACTCTAACAGTTTTTGTCGTTTTTGTCGTTGCTTTTGTGAATGGCCATATTTTGGAGCTCTTTACTCCCCCATTTCTACTGATGTCATTCTGTTTGTATTTTATAAGCTTATTTGTTATAGACCCTACAGTAAATATGATACACAAGGGCCATAAGAAAATGAACATTGAATTATTTCCTGAAAAAAATATCGTAACTTGTTCAGATTTTAAAGCAATATATATTTTTAAACATTAGATATTAAAACTTAGTGGGGAAAGAAAGAAAACGTGCTTTATAAAATACAGTGTATTTCACATATTATAACAGAGGTGATAGACAATTTGTTTTATCAGTTTTCATCAAAGATATTTGCCTTCTAGAGCATGGATGTCAGTAAAGGAGACTGCGGAACAGACAGCTCCAAAAGAAGTGATGTTGGGGGGCATCGTGGTTTTTTAAAAAATGTTAGCTAATTAAATCTTTGGCTTAACAGTAAATTATTACTGACTTAGAAATGAAATCTGTCCATTTAAAATTTATGAATTCATATTTCAAAGGAGAATGTTGAAAGAATAGCAGCTTGGAGAAAAATAAATAAATAAGCTATTTAATCCTCATATTTAGATCTTCCATTTCTCAGGTAGATTAGGCTTGGGGAAAGCATCTCTTAAGGAAAAGTTATTTTAGTCACCAGCCAGAATACAACATTGAAGATCCCGAATCTCTATACAAGAGAGTCCGGCTAGAAATCAAATTTTCATTCTCCCTGCTTCACATATTTTATTCTTGTGAATGAAGCAATTTCAGCAGAAACTCAAAGGGATATTTTATTAAGAGGATAAGACTGTGCTGGACATTTGCCTGTCTGCTCTTGTATATATCCCTGCTCTATCACTGGGAATGGTATTTCCCAAGCTCCCTTGCAAGTGGCATATCTTTCATCTATTGAAAAATTATCTCCAAGTTTCCACAATTACTATTTCAGGTAACTTTTAGAATCACATTGTCACTTTCTAACAAAATTCCATTTGGGGACTTGACTGTTGTTGAATTGAATTTATAGACTACTTTTGGGGCAAACTGATGTCTTTACAATATTAACTCACCCTGTTCACACATCTAGTTTATCTTTTCATTTTTTTCATCTTTTTTTCCCCTGTCATTTAGTACGAGTTTGATAACTTCTCCACCACTTTCTTACACATATTTGTTTGATACTCCTCCCTCCTCCTTCCTCTCTTTCTTTCTTTCTTTCTTTCTCTTTCCCTTTGCAAATAGGATCTCTCTTTTCTTCAATTTCCTAGATGTATAGACAGCAATTGATGGTTTTATGTTGAATTATATCTGGCAGTTTGTTACTCTTTTATGCTAGTTTTAATGTCTTGTAAGTTATTTATCTACATTTTCTAGGAAGATGACACTATCATCTATAAATAACAGTTTTGCCTCTGTATGTCTTTTCTCTATTGTCATCACTTCTTCACTGTGCTATTTGTATTCAACACCCAATACATAATTGAATGAAATAGTAACAGGACACTGGCCATTCTGGTTTTATAGAGAAAGCATCTAAATTTCAAAACGCAGTACAATTATTGCTGAAGCTTTCTTGTATACATATTTTTCTCCAGTAAACATTTTTATTCAACGAAGATGAATTCCATTCTTACTTTTGGGTTTTAATCACCTTACGCACCGATTTATGTTGAATTTTTAAAATAGTTTCCTGTATCTAATTAATTATACACATTTAATCCTCACATTTATTGAAATATATTAATAGTTATTCTGTTGTTAGAGAATTCTTATTCTCATAAATAAATCTTAATTGAGATGGAATTATAGTCTTGTAATATATCCCTGCAGTAATTCCATTTTATTTTTTGTGTTTTTGAATATTTGCTCATAGGCAAGGTTGGCATATAGTTTCTTATTCTCTTGTGTCCTTGGCTGATTGGAGTGGCAGGGTTATATGAACTTAAAAAATAAGTTGAATTCTCTCTCATGGCTGAAGAGAAGCCCCATCATCATTGGCCAGGTTTGCCTTCACAGAAGACGTGACATACACCACAGCTTTTCATTTTTTATTCCAATGAATTGGCTTCCATTTAATAAAGCAGCTGTTAAGCAACCACCTTGTGCTCAGCACTTCATTTGTATACCCAGGGACCCAAAGAGACACTCCCTCTGAGTTCTTTTTACTCCCTCTAAGTTCATTTCTTGGACCCAATCACTTATACATTCTTGGCAAATATGTGCCACACACACATCAAGTGCACTTTGTCTTTAGCCCATTGTCATTGCCCCTGCTCTATTTAGATCTTTCCTTATCTTTAACCTGTGTGGACTCATGGCAAACGGTCCCGCCACTCTCAGTGTTTTGTTTCTAAGACAAAGTCACCTGGTCATTGAATCCATGTATCTCTCTGTTTACATTACAATGAGAAGGAAATACGGAACCATTCTACATTCCCTCTGTATTTATTTAACTCTTATTCTATTTATGGCACAATACAATGCCTCAGTTATGATGATGATGTTCTTGTTTATTACAATATTTTGAAAACGTCAGTCTGCTGTCGTGTCTCTCAAACTTGAACATACATCCAAATACCCACGAAGGCTTGGTGAATACAGACAAGTGGGCCCTCCTGCCAGAGTGTCTCTCAGTAGGTCAAGGTCGACTCACACCCTTCTCTGTATTCCCCAAATGCTGTAGGTAAAGTACACATTGCGCTTAAAAACAATTAGAGCCAATAAATTCTTGGCTACTTATTAAGTAGCTGTAGTTACTCAATTACATGTTTGATAGTGTTTCTTCTATTTGCAACTTCCCTGCATCTGGGAGAAATTCTTACTTTCTAGCATTTTGAAATCAGCCTGTCAGCCTTCTCTATTTTCTAATGTTGATATAGGTTTTTCGTTTTATGACCATTGATTTTTCTTCAGATCACATTCATTGGTAGGAAGGAGAGGTTTTATGGTTAAATACTGTTTTTTTAAGGAATGTGTGTAACATGTTTCTCTTGGTAAAGTTTTTTTACTTTGTCTATTTTATTAATTAAGCGATTGTTTTCAGTTAAAAAGAGTATTAGTCAAAAGTTAGATATAGTAGTTTATGAAAACTATAATGTGTTTAACACTACAACTTCCAGTAAGTACAACTAGTCTGAACCTAAATACAGTTTTACATATTCCAAGGTTAGTTATCACTAGCTGCTTTCATTAACCTTTGAAAGGAAGAAGTCTCTCTTAGTGGGGAGTACATATTATCTTTAAATATACTCTGTTATCTTCCAAGTTTTTAAAGTAATGTAATTTAAAAATGGGAACTGGGCAGTGGTGCAAGATTTTATGGCAAAATGTATAAAAATGTTGAAACAAAATGGCATCTGGCTAGAGGACTCCCAATACTAAGTGCCCTGATACTTATCATCAGCCGGTATTGCTTATTTGGTGTGCGATATGCAATACATTTTAAGAATCTCTTAAAGCTTACTTTGGCTTATAAACTTGGGATTTGTATACATTTGATTATGGTAAATAGCTATGAATGTCATTCTCTATTGCAGTTACAGTATTTCTAGTCTGAATCAATTTAGAAGGGTATGGAACAAAATTGAATTTTGATAAATTACTTATGAAATAACTTATAAAAAATCCATGAGAGATGACTGACCTCCTCCAAGGTAGGAGGAAATATTCCTCAGTGTTCAGTTCATAAGGTTCATAAAGTTAAGAAAGCAATGAAGTTAGAACAACTGAGTGACAAGCCATTACATAAAATGCTGAATATTTGAAGAAAAATTTAAATATGAAATGTCTTAAACAACTGAGCAAATTATTCTTTGGTTCTTCCTTTTGATAAGTACATTATTATTTTTACTTTGGTATTAACTAATAGGTAATGAGATGATAAAATCAGCAAATCTATCTTCAGATATTAAAAATTGGTTCTCACAAAGGCAAAAAAGGGAAAATAACGAGTAGATTACATCAAACTAAAGAGCTTCTGTACAGTAAAGAATATCATCAATAAAATGAAAAAAACAACTAATGAAATGGGAGAAAATATTTGCAAATCATAGATCTGATAAGGAGTTAATATCTAAATTATGTAAAGAACTCATACAAATTAATAGCCACCCCTAAAAGAAATCCAATTTAAAAATAGGCCGAGGATCTGAATAGACATTTTCAAAGATGGCCAACAGGTACATCAAAAGGTGCTCAGAATCACTAATCATCAGGGAAATGCAAATCAAAACCACAATGATGTATCACTTCACATCTGCTATTATAAACAACAAAAAAAACCCTAAAAAATCACAAGTGTTGGTAAGGATGTGGGGAAAAGGTAACCTTTGTGCACTGTTGATGGGAATGTAAATTGGTGCAGCCACTACCTAAAGCAGTATGGAGGTTCCTCAAAAAATTAAAAATAGAACTACTATATGATCCGGCCATTCCACTTCTAAGTAACTTCTAAAGAAAACAAAAAAACTAATTGAAAAAGATACATTCACCCCCAGGTTCATTGCAGTGTTATTTATAAAAGTTAAGTCATAGAAGAAACCTATGACTATTGATGGATGAATAGATAATTAAGATGTCACGCGTGCACGCGCACACACACACACGGACAGAGAGAGAGAGAGAGAGAAAAGGAGAGAGAGATTATTCAGCCATTAAAAAGAAGGAAATTTTGCCATTTATGACAACATAGATGGACATTGAGGGCATTATGGGTTTAAAAAAATTTTTTTTAATGCTTATTTATTTTTGAGAGAGAGAGAGAGAGAGAGAGAGCGAGCAGGGGAGGGACAGAAAGAAAGGGAGACACAGAACCTGAATCAGGCTCCAGCTTCTGAGCTGTCAGCACACAGCCCGACACAGGGCTTGAACTCATGAACCGTGAGTTCATGAGTGAGATCATGAGCTATAGTCAGCCACTTGACCTACTGAGCCACCCAGGTGCCCCAAGGGCATTATGTTAAGTGAAATAAGTCATACAGAGAAAAGACAAATACCATATGATCTCACTTATATGTAGCATCTAAAAAAAAATCTTGCTCATAGATATGAAGAAAAGATCAGTGGTTGCCAGGGGTTGGGGGACAAGGTGTGAAATGGGTAAGGAGGTCAAAAGGTATAAACTTCCAATTATAAAATAAATAAGTCATAAGGATGTCATGTACAGAATGGTGACTACAGTTAATAATACTATACTGTATATTTGAAAGTTGCTAAAGTACATCTTAAAAATTCTCATCACAAGAAAAAATAATTTTTGTAACCATGTGTGGTGATGGATATTAACTAGACTTATTGTGGTGAACTTTTTGCAATATATATATAAATATCAAATCATTAGGTTGTATACCTAAAACTGATATAATGTTACATTTCAATTATACCTCAATATATTTTTTTTAGTTTTTAAAAAGAAATGAAATAGTTTGGTCAAATATTTGTTCATTATACTCTTAGTAAGAATTTCCAGATTATTTCCAAAAAAAGATTTACAGCAGCTTTTCCTCCTGGCAAGAATATATGAAAGTATGCATTATCTCATATTCTCATTAACAGTTCGTTTTTATCCATTCAAACATATATTTAGTGAGTGTTTTTCAAAGTCTAGACATTTTGCTAAGCCCTGAGAATTAACTAGTGGAGAGGCAGATATTAATTATAAGTATGAAGTTGCTACTTAACTAATAGCGCAATGTGAATTTTCAAGATTCCAGCAATATATAAATTAGGAGAAATAGACCCAGTCAGAGAGGAGAGTTAAGGTGTCCCTGAAGTGGTGTAAAGTGTATACTTTTTAATTGCTAATCAGGTGAGGAAAACAGTATTTCATTTTATTCTCGATTCTCATTTTTCTTGGTTACAGTAAGATTAACATCCTTCCATAAATTTATAAGCCACTTCTATTTCCCACTGTGAATTATTTGTTAATATATTTGATCCATTATTCTAATGAGCCATGTAAAATTTCAATTTTTTTTCATTTTTGTTATTTTAAGATATACTGTATAGTAATCATTTTTTTTTTGTAAGTTGCAATCTTTATTCTGGTTCACTTTGGATTGTTTAACTCTATTTATGATAATTGTTAAAAAGTTAAGGTATTATAAAATAAAACATGTCTTTTTTTTTTAAATTTTTTTAACGTTTATTTATTTTTTGAGACAGAGAGAGACAGAGCATGAATGGGGGAGGGCAGAGAGAGAGGGAGACACAGAATCTGAAACAGGCTCCAGGCTCTGAGCCATCAGCCCAGAGCCCGACGCGGGGCTCGAACTCACGGACCGCGAGATCGTGACCTGAGCTGAAGTCAGACGCTTCGTGACCTGAGCTGAAGTCAGACGCTTAACCGACTGAGCCACCCAGGCGCCCCAAAACATGTCTTTCTAAGTAATCTTACATTTAAAATATTTGCTTTCTCTGCTTCTAACATATTGCATTCTTATGTTTTATTATTCTGTAGTATAAAATAGACAGCAAAATCTATTTTTGCCTAACACATGTAAGTAGTCCAAAAATTGATTGAATAACTTATTATTTTACCACAGAATTGATTTCTTGTCTTTCTTAAAATAGAAAATTAAATTGCTAGCATATTTTGCATCATCTAAGCTCCAACCATCTTCCCCATAGGGAAAAAAAAAATAATCCCAGGCATTTCTCTTGGGATTTTCTAGAAACAAATTCTGTGGCAAGCAGAGTTTCTAGAAGTGGCCCCAAGATGCCACATCACTTCATCCCTAGGCCCTGTGACAGTCATGAGATATCATTCTCTGTGGGTGTCTTATGTGATATTCCACAGTTGACCTTCAAAAGGCATGGACCTGATCTCATCATACAAACCCTTTAAAGTCATAGAACTCTCTCTGACTAGTAGCAGAATATGAAGGTGAAAAGGAGGCGTAAAGGGAAGGAAAAGCGGAAGGCAGTAGGGAAAGTTGGGGAAATTCTCAAGGCAAGATGGACTTGAAGTATCACTGTTCATTTAAAGATAGGGATAGCCATGGAGAAGGAATACAAGTGCCTCTAGAAGCAGACAGCATCCTCTGACCAAAAGCCAGAACAGAAATCAAGGTTCAGTTCTACAGTGACATGGACATGAATTCTACCAACAATATGAATAGCTTGGAAGTGGATTCTTCCCCTGAGCGCCGGTGTCGCAAAACCCTGAACGCAGAACCCAGATGAGCCGGTCAGACTTCTGACCTATAGAACGGTAAAAGAATAAGTAGGTGTCGTTTTATGTCACTAAGTTTGTCACAAATTTTCAAACAGATATAGAAAACTAATACAAAGTTGCTATTTTTAAATGATGTATTTTTATTAGTACTTCTCTCTTTCAGGTTTTTTTGGTTAATATTCTACTATTATGGTGATGAGTTAATATATGTAGACCACTTTCAACATATAGTCTTCCATGCTCCCGATTTAGTGATTATTTGCCTTATCCCTCATGGTCAGTCCTTCAACTGTTAGCAGCATGTATAAACGCCCATTCTTTGTACATCAATCATAGCAAGAATGTTATTCTAAGAGGTTTGTATCTATTCTTTTTTTTTTCCCAGCTCTCTTTTCTTCCTCATTTCTCTCCTTTCCTATATTAGGAATTTGAAATTACTTTCTATTTAGTAGCCATAATTATGTCTTCTGCTTTTGTTTTGTGATTCTAAACTTTGAGAACCAATGAAGAATATGGTTTATTCCTCTGTAAAATCTATTTACTGCAGAACCAATAAATATACTTGTAGTATAATTCTTTCCTTGAAGATCCATGCCATTTTTTTTATGAAAGGGAAAATATTACTACATTCAAATATGAGCTTATACTTCCTTTTTACCATCCATCAGGTACTTCTCTCTCTATATATTTCAGACCTTAAATTTCTCTCAAGGTCTGTTCTATATGTTCCATTAATTTCCTTTATTTGTGAAACGTGTACTTTTTGTCTGCTTGGATCATTCTGAACAGCTTGTCCTCTAAGCCTGATCTCTAAGTGTAACTACTTTTGGGTACAGACTGTACTTTAGTTACAGAGATAAATGCATTCTTCCCTGGATATAATATTTTCATTTTTTGTTAAATTCGCTGTTTTACAGGTATGTATACTGAAGACTCTTAGATAAACATTCTGATTCTTTACACGTTGTGAATGCCTTTGTCCTGCCCGAAGGTCAAACTGCAGGTTGACTGGATATTGAATATTTTATTTTGAAAATTGTTTTTTTTCAAATATCGTTTTCTGTCCATTTGATGAAGTAGAAAATTTGAAAAGTGTTTTAATCACAAAGTAATTGAAATGCATAAAATATAAAGATGTATTGCCAGGCTGGAAGGGAGGGGATATTTAAGGGACAAGAGCCATCGATCTGAAAACAGAGCTGGATAATTACAAGAGAAATTTCTCCAATGGCAAATCCAGTGACTGATTCCGAGACTCAGGATATTTTTGGATATTGTAAGAGGCCAATACGAACATGACTTTATTGGTGCTCCCTGGTTCCAGATACAAATTAATTTAAACCCTCTCAGAATGATATTCTCCAAGTAAGGTCTGAGTTACTTCTACACATTAAGATTAGTAAACATGAAGTCACAATAAAAGATGACCAAACACACAAGCAAAGAACCCACCGTTACTGACAGCCAGTTAAACAAAAAGGTTTGGATCTTGCCAAGAAAATCAGATACTACATTCATTAGAGAGAGATAATGTGGCTACATATCAAATGCTTAGCATGTGAAAGGTGAAATCATAAAATAGATCAAAGAACTATAGACTGTCAAAAAATAACCAAGCTAATTTGAAGGAAATTATTTTAGAAATGAAAATAAATTGTTGAAATTTAAAAATTGACTAATGGATTTCAGCCTCTAGTCAGGATATAAAAGGATACCAAGACATTCAAACACATGGAAACAATCAAAAAATTTAGAGGAAGTAAAATATTCTTTATTTTTGTATATTATTTTATCTCCTCTTACAAATTTTTTTTGACAAAATAAATGTACTTTTCTCCAATACAACTAAATCCCATGGGAAGTAGACAGAGCTGGTTGGGTGTGGGCTCCATGTTCATCAGTAAGGGAACCCTGACTATCTTGAAGAGGGCAGAACAATAATAATATGTGACTTCTTTCTCATGTGCCAAGATGGCAACTTTGTGGTTACCTTCGACTACCAAAGAGGAAAAAAGAAGGAGGGACTCTGCCTAGATTCTTCTATCCCATTAGCCATTTCTAAAGGCAAGAAATGCTGAGAAATAGAGTTTTCATTCCACAAAGGCATTGAGGCAATTCAGCAGGAAGAGGTCCTTCTCACAAATGAGGTTTAATGTGATAAATAAATTCTGATGCCTTCCTTGCAGCATAAACAAAATTAATTTCTGATGGGTCATAGACTTAAGTATAAAATCTAACCAGTAAACTTTCTAAAAGACACATAGGAAATTTTTTTTAAGATCTCTGATTGTCAAGAATTTCATAGACGACACAAAAATCACTAAGCATAAGATAAAACAAAAAGACAAATTGGACTTCCTTCAGATTAAAAGGCCCTGCTCATTGAAATAATGCTGTTCAAAGCCTAAACAGGCAAAATGTAGATGGGGAGAAACTATTTGTAATACATTTTCCTATGGAGAAAAGAATAATTAAAATCAAAACAAATAAAAAATGAAACACAGTGGACTAAATTGTCAAGCTCAAAAATAGACCTACAGGTCAGTCAACATGCTTGGAACATTTAATAAATTATTTAGAGATAAGTTGTATCACATAGAAGAGAAGTTAGATGTTTGTTCTCCTATTCCTCCTAAAATAAAAGCTGCTTTTGTCTTTATCCTATTCTTTTTTATTGCTGTTGAGTTCTCATGACCTGAGCAGAAATCCAGTCAGTCACTTACCAACCTGAGCTCCCTAGGTGCCCCTGAAATTTTAATTTCTAACAAGTTCCTCTGGTCAGGGCTCAGACTTTGAGAACCACTATCTAGTACTTTATAAATGCTTATGCTTTTTGCCAATTTTCTCAAGCTGGGAGGCATGTTCAAGTATTTCACCACCTCAACATATGCAGGGCTACCCTTGCAATTTTGTGATGGACAAGGCTCTCCAATCCACATGGAGGCAGTATTTTTTTCCCCCTCCTAAGAAGAGTTGTTTTGATTATGGAGCCAAAAGTGAAGCCATGGGCTTTAATTCCGATCCCTTTATTTAGTATCTATGTGAAATTCTGCCAATTGCTTAACTCTTATCTTATCTCATCTTATCTTGGTGGCTTCAGTGAAAAGAAAATGAGATCATACTTATCAACAACTTAGTTGATTGCTTGGTGCAGTAAATGCTCAAGAAATGTTGACCCTTCTTGATAAATATCTGGTCTTCATGCCATAGTTTTCTCATTTGTACAAGGGATAGCAAAGAAGTGTTTGTGAGGTTCAAGTAAAGTAAGTAAAGTTTGAGGCAAGGTTTAAAGGTGTGTTGTGCAAAACAAGGATTAAGTAAGTGTATTACTCATCTGTCTTTCATGAAGGCACCCAAAGAACTTTCTCTGATCTTTCTCTAATCTAGAACTGCCTAAATAGGGTTGCTACATTTCTTCTTTTCTTTTTCCTTATTTGTGAAACATGTTCAATTTGGTGAAAACATAAAGAAGAGGCTGGGGGAGAAGGAGGAGATTGGTTTAGGGGAGATTGAAAATTGTAGCTCCAGTCACATCTTTCCCATAATGCTACGCGTATGGTCCAGAAGATTGACTGATTTCTTCTACAATGAGATGGCAACTTTGTAGTTCTCTTCCTTCTTCCGAAAGCTAACGCCTGGATATTTTGCAAGGACAACATAAAGAAACCACTTTGCTTTTCTCCTTGTGAACATCCTCAACATCACTGAAAGCAGCTATGGCTTTCAACTTTGCCTGGTAGTTAACACCTCAATTAGTAATGAGCTTCAATTTTTATGGGAAGTAATGTAATAAGAGATTGCGGATTTTGTACATGAGAAAAATTCAGAATGTTGCAGTTTATCTTTTCTTTGGAGGTACAAAGGTTTATGAAGATTTTGCACAGCTAACTCTATCCATTAACCTTTCTCTTAGCCTGTCTTCTAACAGCGTTCTAATTTCTAGAACACATACCAAATCCTAGGAGACCGAGAAAATAAATGTTATTTAACATTAGATGAATAGATATGGTGGGAGAAGATGAGCAGAAAAATAAGATTAATTACTGAAATAATTGAAGTATAAAAATAAAACTGGCATGGAGTGGGGAAATTGACACTAATTTGTGAGCCACACAACACCAGACTTAATCTTGATTTTATAATAAAGAGTTGTATGATTTTGATTACTTTTTTCAAACTTTCTGAATCTCTGTTTTCTCATCTAGTAAAAGAAGGGTGGGCAAAATGTCCCTTTTAGGTCTGAACTTAATTTATTAATATTTGTCTCACAAATAATTTTGGGCATTATGAGGCTAAGACACCTGCTGGATACTAGGAATTTGGAGGTGGTTATAATATTTCTGCTTTAAAGAGACTTATAGTCTAATGGGAAACCAACATGTAAAAGAAAGTGATGTGGCATAAAAATCACCGATTAAAACAGGTGCAGTGCAATATAGAAAGAAGAGGAGATGATGAATTAGGAAAAGAGTGAGGAATGACTTCACATTTAAGGCAAAATGTAAGCCCCTGTGGAACAGAAAAGGAGAGAGGACTTTTAAGCAGAGGAAGCAGCAAGTTCTGGTCCATAGAGCTGGGAAGGGATATCAGTGCTTGAAATGAATGGCAGACCTTTAGTAGGTGTTAAAAAAAAAATCCAAGTATTAAATTCTGGAAAATACAGAGAGAGCATGAGGATGGCAAGAATTGAGCCTATAAAGGAATATGTAGGCCTGATCATGAATCTCACTTTCAACAGATTATATATTTTTAATTTCATCTTATAGACAATAAGTTGAAATAACCAGGTTAGTAAACGTGATTGGATTTGGATTTCAGAAATTCTAGTTGGCAGTTATCTGAAGCCTGTTTTGGAGTGGAGTCATAGCAGATCAGGTAGAATATTGAAAACTTTTTCAAGAAAAAATTTGAGGGAATATATTTTAGGATTAGGTATGGCTCCAATAACAAAAACATACAAAATAACCATATTAATCAGATAAATATTTTTTTCTCATGTTCAGTAGGTTTTGAGGTCATCAGTAGAAGGTCAGAATGGCTCTTTCTATTGTCAGGACGACAGGTTTTGTCTCTTTTGTTTTCCACCCTGCCTGATTGTCATTCCTGAGGTCACTTCATGAGCCACCGCGTCAGCTGTAGCTGTTGCTATTTGGTCATATTTTAAGCAGCAAGAAAAAGAAGGGGGGGGGGGGCGAAAGCACTCTCCTCTTAAAGATTCTTTTCTATACTGCCTTCCCCAGGAGCCAGAATTCAATCACATGACTACCAGAAGCTCCTAAGATTTTAGGTGTATTACGATTTTCTTCTGAAGGCCACAGGTCTAGCTAATATTGAACATTCCAGTACAATGGAGGATAACGAGCTTCCCAGTCCTACGGTTTGAATTAAGACAAAATGCCAATGGCAGTAGAGAGGAGGCAACGCATTTGATGATTATTTTGAGGAAATGGCTAACAAGATGTGGTAACTTGAATGTGAAATGTGAGTGTGAGGAATTAATGAGAAGTTTGTTTATGATGCCATCTGGCCTGACTGTGTGGGGAGAGATACTACTAACTGAGCTGAGCTTCGAATGAAAAGCAGGATGGGACAGGTCTGGTTTCATACTTGGTATAAAAAGTAGCGTAACATATAGTTGCCATGTAATCATCTGACAAAATAAGGAAGGGAAGGAATTTGAAATGGAGATTAGGAAGAAGATGAGCAAGTAGGCATGGTGTTTGTTCGAAAAGGGAGGCGCAGAAGAAAGTTTTTACTTCCTCCCACTCAGTACAATAGAATGAGTTATGAGAGCTAATTTATGTTTTTGGCATTATTTCCCAACCTTTTCCCACCTACACAGAAAGAATGCATTCTAGTCATTCCATGACACATTTGGAGTTTCACTCATCATGGTCGCTAACAAAGGCCATGGTCATTTTGGGCATCTTCTCATTTTGCTGATATCATCTGTAAACAATTTTATATATATTTTTTTTAATGTAGGTTCTTGGGGCGCCTGGGTGATTCAATCGAGTAAGCATCCGACTTCGCTCAAGGTCCCGATCTCACAGTTTGTGAATTCAAGCCCCATATTAGGCTCTGTGCTGACAGCTCAGAGCCTGGAGCCTGCCTCAGATTCTGTGTCTCCCTCTCTCTCTGCCCCTCCCCTGCTCATGCTCTGTCTCTCTCTCAAAAATAAACAAACATTAAAAAACTTTTTTTAAAATGCAGGTTCTTCTTTTTCACATCCTATATGCTACTTTGTTTAGTGGAGGTTACTACATTTTTGAGGGAGAGAGAGAGCATGAGTGTGAGCAGGGGAGGGGCAGAGGGGAAGGGAGAGAGAGAATCGTAAGCAGGCTCCACACCTAGCACAGAGCCCAACATGGGGCTCTATCTCACGACCATGAGATCATGACCTGAGCTGAAATGAAGAGTCAGAGGCTTAACTGACTGAGCCACCCAGAGTCCCCAGAAGTTAACTTTCTAATGAGATTTCCTGCTCATTGTAGCAGATAGCATTTTAACTGAAATTGATTTACAAACAAATTTGCCCCCCATTTTGTCCTTCACATATTGCAAATACGACATTCTATTTAATTGAGTGTGTGCATGTGTGTGGCTCTCGTCATAGAATCAACTACAAAATATGCTCTGACTTTTTTAGAAGCCTGTCACATCAAAATAAATAGGGTTTCAGTGCACAAATTAGAGAAGCTGGTATATAGCTCATTTACATCAGAACCTTCACAATTATGCTTGTGATTCCACATATATATATATATATATATATGTGTGTGTATATATATATATATATATACACACACATATATATATATATGTATATTTCCACGTATATATATATTTTTAGTCATTTTTGAAGTGATATGTAGAAGGACTCACAATTGGTCGTTCAAGACGGAAAACAACCAAGGCAGCAGATGACTTTGGTTGTGTAGAATCCAGTGTTCTTTATCACATAGGACCTTGAATTGCACCTGTGACACTTGAATGCGTTGTGTGCTTTTCTGGTAGATATGCTTGTGTAAATTTGCATGGCATTCAACATTTTTAATTTTAGAGAAATAGGAGATAAGGGAAAAATAGATACTCTTGTTAATTCTTCTAGGCTCCATGGTAGTTACCCACTAGATGTATTTTGATTCTGTGTGGTTGCAAACAGATGAAAATTTAGAGTCTGTAGGAGGAAAGTTTATAGCACAGGGAGATAGAAAGTAACTTAGAATATAAATCCTGATTAAATTAAAAGTTATGGAAAGATATTTCAGCAAACAGAAACCAAAAGGAAGATGTGAAATCTCTCTTCAATGAACACAATCGAGTCTGATCAATCTTATCACAGACTTCCCAACTTAGAGTAGGTCAGCTTTTGCTCTTAAAAACAATGACACATTAAAAAAATCTATATTAAAAAAAAATTAGGGGAGCCTGGGTGGCTCAGTCGGTTAAGTGTCCAACTTTGGCTCAGGTCACGATCTCACAGCTTCATGAGTTCAAGCCCCACATCGGGCTCTGTGCTGACAGCTCGGAGCCTGGAGCCTGCTTCAGATTCTCTCTCTCCCTCTCTCTCTGCCCCTCCCCTGCTCATGCTCTGCCTCTTTCAAAAATAAGTAAACATTTAAAAAATCTATATAAAAAACAATGACAAATTGTCCAGAAGTGGTCTTTGGAAGAGTAAGGATCCCAAACTGTGTTTTGATCAGGATCACTCTGTTAAAAGTCTGGTTAACACTTGGATTGTTGTGGCTTACGCCCAGAATGTCTAATTCAATAAGTCTGGAGTAGGATCTGAGAATTTGCATTTCTAGCAAGTTTCCAGGCAATGCTGACACTGCTTGGTCCAGGAACCACCTTGAATGGCACTGCTGTATTATGAGCCACGCTTAAGAATGAACAAAATGTGGGGCCCTGGGTGGCTCAGTCGGTTGAGTGTCTGACTCTTCCTCATGGCTCAGGTCGTGAGCTCACGGTTTATGAGATCAAGCCCTGCTTCTGGCTCTGCACTGACAGCATGGAGCCTGCTTGGGATTCTCTGCCTTCCTCTCTTTCTGCCCCTCTCTGGCGTGCTCACTCTCTATCTCTCTCTCAAAATAAATAAACAAACTTAAAAAAAAAAAGAATGGACAAAATATAAACAACTGCCCTGAAAGAGGGCTAGTTTGCTTTGCTTCTGTGAATGCCAACTTAAGGTAATAAATTATATTTGATGCTGCATTAACCTTTCTATTAAATTATATAATGAAAAACCTCTCAATATACTTTTTAATTTTCTGAAAGAGGGCTTCTGAAGATGTTTCTTTTGAACTTGGATGATATAGCTCACAGTCTATTCTGTGATTATGATAAAATAAATTAACAACATTATTATCCTTAGATGCTATGTAGGATTTTTAAATCTTAAGCATTGTTTTAATTTTTAAAATAAATTAATGCTGGGGGTGCCTGGGTGGCTCAGTGGGGTAAGCATCTGACTTCGGCTCAGGTCATGATCTCGTAGTTTCTGAGTTAGAGCCCCGCTTCAGACTCTGTGCTGACAGCTCAGAGCCTGGAGCCTGCTTTGGATTCCGTGTCTCCCTCTCTCTCTTCCCCTCCCCTGCTCATGATCTGTCTCTCTCTGTCTCAAAAATAAATTAAAAATAAATAAAATAAAATAAAATAAAATAATGCTGGATTTTTTAGAGAAAGATTTAATTTACCTTACTGGATGAATTTAGACTTTTTTAAAATAATTTTTTGGCAAAAAACTGTAACGCTTCAATGTAACCCCTTCTGCCTCTGCCTCTTATGAGAACTATGGTTCTTACTCTTTTTTTTTTAAATTTTTTATGTTTGTTTATTTTTCAGAGCGAGAGAGACAGAGTATGAGTGGTGGAGGAACAGATAGAAAGAGAGACACAGAATCCGAAACAGGCTCCAGGCTCTGAGCTGTCAGCACAGAGCCTGACACAGGGCTCGAACCCACAAACTGTGAGATCGTGACCTGAGCCGAAGTTGGATGTTTAACTGACTGAGCCACACAGGTACTCCTGGTTCTTACTCTTTATTATGAAAGAAGATTGCTCATAACAGGAGAAGCAGAACTAAAAGGGAATTAGAAAGGGTCTTGTATTTCGTAGAATAAGCCTAAAACATCACAAGACCTCATGCAGTGCACATTGCATTGCATTCTGGAACATTGCTTTCTGAAGGATATTTAGACTTTGAGGAAGGATAGAGATAAATGAATATTCTAATTTTCTCTCCGCCCTAACTCCCAATACCATAAAAATAAATCAAAGATAACATAAACACCTATGTTCAAACTAGGAAAAGCCTGCCTTTATGTACTTCAAAGTATACTAGCTTGTTATGATATAATTTAAACCAAATTAGAAGATACAGATATTAAATTCTGTCATTGGCTGCATATTGCCTTGTTGTGCATATTGAGTTATGAACTTATAAAAGTCTCTAACTAAGGTAGTTTATGTACACAGTCTTTTTTAAAATTAGGGTAAAAAAATAATGGGTTTAATATCAAGGCCTGGAGTTGCATTCATATAATATTAAGGAGAGGAAATCAACATGGAGTCCAGTTTCCTACCTCAATTTGTTAAGTCCAACCATGTTGAAGAAAAAAGTTTTCATTCATCCAAACAATGTATGTAATGAGCACCATTTTTTTTTTTAGAAGCTGTAGGGATAAGCTAGAGAGCAAAAACTTCAAGACACTGTCCCCATGGAATTTATATTCTAATGAGTTCTGGGGAACATGTTGGAGGCAAATAAAAAAAACAAAAATTGCCTACAACAGAAATTGGGCCATAGGATAGAAAGCGGCATTCTAGACGGGATGCTATCAAAATGTCATCTCTGACAAGACGACAGCCGTAAGAAGAGAGCAATGGAAAGAGAGGGCGCAAGACCTCCAGACACAAGGGAAAGCTAATGCAGTGGTCTTTAAGACTTGAGGTTTGGCTACTCACAAAGAAGTCTAGCAAGTCTGGACCATAATGAAAACCATAGCGTGGGAGTTGGAATTGGGGTGACTTATAAGCATGAATTCACACAGGGCATGAGAGGCCATGAAAAGGGGTTAGACTTCATTGAAAATAAAATTGAAATCTATCAGATTTTTCTTTTAAATAGAATAATGGCATACGACTATTTAGGTTGGTAAAAAAAATCATTCTGACCATTGTAGGAGGTATAAAAGCCTCACACAGACAGGTGAGGAAGCTGATTTTATAATTCATAAGGTAGAGTTATCATGATATGGTAGAAAAAAAAGAAATGTGTAAAATGTTTAAAACAGAAGAGTCTTTCAAAGTAAAATAGTACTAGCTGATTTCAGGAAGCCAGAATTCAATTTAGGTAATAGCTTTAGCAATTATCATTACAATATTATGTTTATTGCTTCCCACAAATATCTCCGTCAACTTTATGGGTAGAACCTAATTGCAAACTGTTAAAAGAAGAGTGTTCTGACTACATGTAAATGAACTCTTAATATTATTAATCTCTATACAAGCAATGGCCAGTGCAAAGTCATACCTTTATACAGAAGCTGACTTTTTTTTTCTTTTTGCTATTTTCACAATTGATAATGACATCTTTCATAGTAGGTACAATGAATTTTGACCACTAGCAACATTTTTTCCAATATGTGCAATTGATTACTTTAAGAACTCGCTAGCTGATTGATGATCAATAAGCCAATCTAAGCTTAAGACAATCTGTAACATTTAATGATCCTCAACCATATTTCGCTAAAATTCCAAAATGAAATAAAGACCTCTATTATGAAGTTGATTTAGGCCTTGTCTATTCTAAACTCTCTAATGAAAAATGATGGTGATGCAGTGTTCTCACAGTGTATCTTAGAACCAGGAATAAAAGTGCTTCCTAAACAAGAATGAGTTATGGGATTTAATTCCAGCTCTGGCAATGATTCATTGGATAACCTTGGGAAAGTTACTTCAACACTCTCTTGTGGTTTCCTAGTTGTAAATGGGGATATTAACCATTGCCACTAAACTCCTAAGCCTCACTTAAAGGATAGTAGTTGCTTACTAAGAATTTTAAAATATAATTGCAAACTTTGTGATGAGCTAGATAGCCTGTTATAAATAAAGGTAAACGATTGAAATATGTAGGATAACTGAAAATGTCTTAGCAAGATTTTATGTTCCAGGTACTAGATTAGGATCAGGACAGCAAGATGGCATCTAGGACATCATTTTCAAGCCAAAGGGATAGGTTCACATGAAAGGTAAATTTATTAACATGGTACATGGTATAGAAGGACTGTGACCACTAGAACATAAGAGTCATGAGAGAGAAGAGCTCATCTGTCTTGTTCAGTGCTTTGGTCCACCACTTGGAACAGTGCCTGGCACTTTGGTCATTCAATATTCATTCTTTAAGTAAATATTTATTGAATTCCTACCATGTCCCAGGCACAGTTCCAGAGCTGGAGATATTACCATGGACAAGATAACACCTCCGACCTCAAACACTTTATCTTGTAGTGGGGAGACAGGCAATAACAAATAAGCAAGATATATGATATAAATCAAGTAGTGATAAGTGCTCTAAAGACATGTAGTGTATGGGATGAGATAGAGAGTGTCCAGGGATGCAATTTTAGCTATTTTGATCAGGGAAGACTTTTCTGAAAAGGTCACAATTGAATAGTGGCCCAAGGAATATTATTGACTGAAACATGACATTCTATGGGAGAATGTCCTCTAGTAAGTGCAAAGGTTCTCAGGTGAGAAAGACCGGGTTTATCTGAAGAATGACTAATTCTTTTAGTTTATGAGTTTGTCAAAATGCAATGGGAAAATGTTGGAGGACTTTGACCTAAAGGACCACTCTGACTTCCCTGTAGAGAACAGACTACAGGTGAGTAATAATGGAGCAGAGAGACCTGTGGAGACACTGTTACAATGATCCAGACAAGGAGCCCTGGCAGTTCATATGGAGGCCATCGAGGCTGTGAAGTGTTCAGGTTTGCTATTTGTATTTGACACATACCTTGACGTTACAGGGAGTAGGATTTGCTATGGATTAGATGTGAGGTCCCCCAGAGAATGAGGTGTCAGACAGATGCCTAGGTTAATGTCTTGAGCCACTGGATATATAGGTTGCCATTTGGGGAGGATTGGATTAGGGTGGAGAAATAAACAAAAGATCAACCATGGAAATGTTGTGATTGAGAAGCTTTTGAAAAATCCAACTATACATTTGGAGTATACCAGTCTGAGGCTCTGTGGTGAGGGCAGGGCTGGAGATGTACATTTCACAATCATTGTCGTAGATCTGCGTTTAAATTCACAGGACAGGATGAGATTGCTATAGAGGAGGTTAGAGAGAAAAGGAAACATAAAGAGTGGGGAAATATAATAAAGGCGTCTCAGTGGTCAGTACGGTAGAAGGAAATCAGCTGGCGAGTTGTGCCCAGGAATTCCAGTGTTAATAAATATTCCTGAAAAGCAGTGCAAGTTGATATTAGACAAGGGAGAGAGATTGTTTTATTTTTTTCCAAAAACTCCCCCTTAATGAAGAGACATCAGAAAAGACATAAAATTCCAAGGATAAAGCAATGAAAGAGGGAAAAGGGGAACAAAATTATAAGAGCTGGAAAGCAGGGAGATCAGAGGCACACTAGCTCACCAGAAAGACAGACCTACCATACTGGAAAAAAACCTAAAATCCATACAAGCAGTAAAGACTAGGAGCAAGCTGCTTTGCCCCACAGATTTCCAAAAATGCTCAGGAATTATAGCCAACAGGTGCTGTGAGATACAGCTGGCTGGTGCAGGAAATGGGTAATTCATTAAAGGATCAATAGTCATGATATTTCAGGACATTGGGGGGAAAGTTCATGTGACATTGACAAAAATAGGAAATCAAGAATCAAAAAAACATTATAGCTCTTAAGAGACAACTATTGGGCACCTGGGTGGCTCAGTCTGTTGAATGCCCGACTCTTGATTTTGGTTTAGGTTATAATCCGTCAGGTTGAGGGACCAAGCCACACACTGAGCCCATGCTTAGTGCGGAACCTGATTCAGATTCCCTCTCTCCCTCTGCCCCTCTCCCCAGCACGTGCTTGCTCTCTCTCTCTCTCTCTCTCTCTCACTTTCTCTCTCTCTCTCAAAAATAAAAAAAAAAAAAATTAAAGAAAAGAGGGAACAATCAAATCCAGTGGAGCAGCCTTTAGAAATCTGAGATAAAACCATTTTCAACCAAGAATTTCTTACCTGGGAAGTCCAACCTAGAATCCAGTGAAACTACAACTCAGTAAGTTGGGTATATTGTAGAACCACTTGAGTGATAGGTAATAAAGGGAAACATTGTAAGGATTATTTTATACACAATTGTGGGGGCTGTTAAGGAACTTATGGAGGGTTATTATCTTCATGTCTGATGGTGAGCATGAAGTTACCGTAGGTCAGCAGGACTGGCAAATAGGCAATAAGGCTGGACGTGAAGCAGAGGAGAGTAAGGGAGATACTGGAACGCTTGCTGTCTTTGTATCTCCAATCTTGGTACAGGTAACCTGCAAAAGATACTGGCACCTGTTACCTCCCACTGCAGTGGCACCTGGCCCAGGACTCTGAGAAGCCGAGGAAGAGATCAGACAGGAGCTGGAGGAGCTGCAAGCCTGGCTGCCACTCCACAGGAGCAAGTATCTCGAGCCAGGGAGATGAGTGACAAGGCATGACAGCTGCAAGGGCACCTGATGCCCTACGTGGGCCCATAGAGCCGAATGGCTGCTGCTTTACTCTCACTCCCGAATCTCACCCACATTTTCCTGTGGCCAAACCTGACCTGGAATCTGAGGGAGGGACAGAAATTGTGGTCAACATTGTTCCAGATTAGCCAAGTTATCCGCATCCCGTTAGAAACCACCACAAAGGATATAGTGCTGGCATTGTCACACATTCGGACATTACAAAAAAAAAAAAAAATCTCAGGGCACCTAAGTGGCTCAGTCGGTTAAGCGTCCGACTTCAGCTCAGACCATGACCTCAGTCCATGGATTTGAGTCCCGCATCGGGCTCTGTGCTGACAGCTCAGAGCCTGGAGCCTGCTTCGAATTCTGTGTCTCCCTCTCTCTCTGCCCTTCCCCTGCTCATGCTCTGTCTCTCTCTGTCTCAAAAATAAATTAAAACATTTAAAAAATAAAAAAATAATAATAATCTCCCCGCGGCACCTGGGTGGCTCAGCTGGTTAAGCCTCTGACTCTTGATTTCAGCTCAGGTCATGATCTCACGGTTTGTGGTTTCGAGCCCTGCATTGGGCTCTGAGCTGACAGCATGGAGCCTGCTTGGGATTCTCTGTCTGTCTCTCTCTCTTTCTCTCTCTCAAAAGTAAATAAATAAACATTTAAAAAAATCATCTCCCATGAATCCTATTTCCAGAAATTTCTAGAGAATATACTCCAAATAAGAGTGTAAACCAACATAGAGAAAAGCATATAGAACTGAAGGCACAGAGGTTCTAAATATCAGAGAAACGATGCGAATCCATAGGAAGATGGTGGAGAAATGCTCAAGGGCAGCACTACATTCCAGAGCATCTAGTCCAGAGTGGAGAAAGAGGATTCTAGGAGGAAAGGGCCCCCGAAAGACATATTAGAGGTTGCAGATTTTCTTAATATGTTTTACTGGTGTTCAGAGGAGATTTGCCGATCTGGAAGAAATGTTAGGAATGAATTAATAAAAAGTATGTAAAACACTGATGGAACAAGTGAAAGAGAGAGAGAGTGCACAAATACATAGGACTTGGCAGAAAACAAAAAGTAATACGAGAAAGGAAAAGTGACTCAAGGATAATTAATATTTTATTACAAAAATTTTTTTTCAATGTTTATTTTTGAGAGACAGAGAGAGACAGAGTGTGAGTGGGAAAGGGGAAGAGAGAGAGAGAGAGAGAGAGAGAGAGAGACAGAATCCAAAGCAGACTCCAGGCTCTGTACTGTAAGCACAGAGCCTGAAGTGGGGCTCGAACTCACAAATAGCATGATCGTGACCTGAGCCGAAGTAATGCTTAACCAACTGAGCCACCCAGGTGCTCCAAGGATAACTAATATTTTAAATTCCAGACACTTAATGTGAATGAACGGTAATCAACCAAAAATTGTGATTATGATGGGAAGACCATGCAGGGCGAATAGTGATTGTATGGGTACGACACAGATAATTATGAAATAACAAAAGAGTGTGTTCTTTAGAAACACGGTGGCGAACAAAAGAGGAACCAGCTACAAGAATTGAAAGTGGTCATCAGGATGGGGCAGCTGATTGCTGTTCTTCACGAAAAAGCTTGTAGGAAATATTGAGATTTAAAATAAAACACACAACATTTTGGCACCAGTTGAAAAGAAAGCTTCAATGTTGGTGACTCTGCGAGTTGCCTCTGTGGAAAGATATGAACAACAGCCGGACTTGTTTGGTACAAGAGACAGGAGAAGAAAGTAGAGACAGAGCCAAGTGATCCTTTTGGGAATTTTCAGATAAAGCGGGGCAGAGCAATGGGCGCACCCTTGAGTAGGAAGTATTGAATTTAATTTCTATTTTGAAAATGATTTGGCTTAGAAGGGCATACGATAGACTCATGTGTATGCTGATAGGAATAATCCTGAAAAAAGGAAAAGAGGGGTAATTGCTAGGGTAAATGGCTTGAATTCACAAGGCAAGGCTGGATGGTATTCACTGGAGGTGGAAATACCTGCCTATCTTTCCCGCTGTGGTCTAATTCGTCCAAACCTCTTGAAACATTACAATCACCTCAAAATATATTACTCTAGTTCCTCGCTTAGCACTGTCTTATCCCAACACAGCGGCCGGAAAGATCATTGTAAGATCACTGTAAAATGTAATTCGGACCATATGAGTCTTCCACCGTAAACTCCACAATGCTTTCTCCTCTTGCTTAAATTAAATCCAAATATCCTACAGTTATTTACATGTTTTGGGGGGGGGATCTAGCTCCCCATGACCTTGCGGATCATTTCTCCTCATATTCCTGACCATTTATCCACGTGTTCCCTCAACTCAAGTTCCTGTGGAAACCTGAACTTGCCAGGCACACCCCTGATTCTTGGCCTTGCCCCAGCTCTTTCCCTCTTCTTTACTCTCTTCAATGTCTGTATGAGTCATTCCTATGCCTCCTTCAAGGCTCTGCTTCGATGTTACCTACTCGGAGAAGCTTTGTAAAGCAGTCTTATTTAAATCTGCACTGCTGTTACCACGTCCATCCCCCATTTCTTATCCTATAGATACCTATCAATTACCCTGTGAGAGTTGAACCTGACTCTACTGATTCATTTAAATGTGAGGTCATCGATCTTAGGCAAGATTGATCAGCATGTTACTGATCTCCAGCTACACTGAGGAGTGGAGAAATGGAGAGGCAAAAATGGATTTAACTAGCGTTGGGGTTTGGCAGAAAATAAACAGGGATAAGGGAATGGTGAAGGAGTAAGGCTGAAAACAAGGAAGTGATTGCAGCCATGGATCATTCCCCCCCACCCCAATTCTGTGTTAGGGAGGTGGTGTTACACAGTAAAACTGTGGGAGGGTAAATGGAAGTCCTGGTGGGTACAGGAGTTGTTGGTTCTGGAGAGCAAGTAAAAAAGAGAGAATGTGGTTAGAGACTGACATGTCTTAAAGTGGACATCTAGGGGTGCCTGGGTGACTCA
Source organism: Panthera tigris (assembly GCF_018350195.1). NCBI lineage: Eukaryota > Metazoa > Chordata > Mammalia > Carnivora > Felidae > Panthera > Panthera tigris. The sequence continues at coordinate 39,881,177 of NC_056670.1, forward strand.
GGCAGTTAAGCATCTGACTCCTGATTTCAGCTCAGGTCATGATGTCATGTTTCATAAGGTCAATCCCCGCATCAGGCTCTGCACTGACAGTGTGGAGCCTGCTTAGGATTCTCTCCTTCTCTCTCTGCCCCTCCCCTGTTTTCTCTCTCTTTCTCCCAAAATAAATAAATATTAAAAAAATAAAGTGAAGGTCTGTATTAATTCATAATTGCAAGTTCTAGGGTTTGACACAATAGCTGAAAATGGGATAGAGGACTGAGGCATTAGGAGTATGGAGGCCTAAAACAGAGAGGTCAGAGAGTTGGACAGATTATATGAGTGGTATTAAAATAACCAGAAAGACAAGGGTAGTTGTGACTAGTGAGAGAGTAAACCAGGTATGAAATATGACATGGAAAGAAAACAGCCACATATCAAGAGGACTACAGGGGAAACAGTGTTTTCAGGGAGTACGCAGGTTTCTGAGAGTACAAAAATGTAAGGTATGTTTCAGAGAAAAGTTAGAGGACACAGGGAAGTTTTTCCAAAAAACAGACTTGTTCCCAGCAAGCACTGGACAGCGGACAGAGCTGAGTCAGGCTAGAGCCACACGGACCCAGGATCTTGGAGGCTTGGCTTCCTCACAGAGTCTGAGGGCTCCAGGGATGCGAGGCACAATGATGTTTGTCCTGAGAGCTTCTTAGTGGGAGGTCGATACTCAGTTCTAATTGGAGCTTGTTCTTGGGTAGTTGTTGGGAATAAGAAGACGGCTGTTGGAAGAGGCTAAGTAGTAGACTGGCTGGGAGCATGAGGGACTCCTATAGACCCCTCTTTCAATCCTAATGTATATGGAGGATGGCTTTCTGTTCAATCACATTCCTTCTGGGGAACAAAATCTACTAGCCTTTTATATGGAAGGAAGGGAAAAGAGAAAATGAAGAGGAAAAAAAAAGAATGAGTATATAAAGTGTACTTAAAAATCACAAAATATCTAGTGAGAGTGGTTTACGAACATGGACAAAATTCACTACGCTAGTAAGATGTAATGACCTTTGTTAAAATCCGGTTCTTCTAATTCTTGTCTGGTACAATTATCAGTACCCTTCAGGCTAAATGGATTCTTGAAGTGTTCTGAATGATCCAATTACACTGATAGGAGAAAGGGTTAAACATCAGTTGGCAAATGCAAAATATTCCAAGGCTCCTTCAGAAGAAACATCTATAAACACTGAAATTATCTTGAAATGACTTACTTACAGGTATTATTTTCAAAGAGCATGATTATTTATATAGCAATGTTCTCGCAGAGGAGCCCACACCACCTGTTTTCCTCTCTTGACAAACAGGGGCGAAAATACCGACGCTCGTTTGCAATTAACCACTTTGATCTACTTCTGGCAATGCGTTTTCTTCATCATCTTTGTATTATAATACATGTAACACCTCTGAATTGAAGGCATTTAACTAGAGAAAAGAACATAAACACTCATATACAGAGGGACGGTAGCAAATTAGAGCAAAATCAGCAGCAAATAGCAAGCATCAAAACACAACTTAGCTTGAATCTGTTCGAGTTAATTTCCTTTATATGACAGTTTAACCCACACTTGCTTTGGTCTTGTCTTCTAAGTAATATCAAGTGATTCAGCTCAGCACTAGCTGATGCCAGGGATGAATAACACATCCCTGTTATTGAGGAGTTGATAGGTAAGTGTAATTAATAACCACCTGCATTATCTTTGTGAACTAAGAGGAAAATAAAATTTGGAAAGAAAGAAAATCATAAATGAGCCTTTCTGTTAAGGCAAGGGTACAGATAGAAGTGAAGTTGGTATAAAGATCTCTCATGTTGACTAAAATCAGGTGTACGTGGATAAAGTGAAGCCAGGAAACGAGGTACTTACTATTCTGTAATAATGTCCTAAAATGCATTTCCACAATAAGCAGATATTACAAGGCATCTGAAATCTAGCCTTTCCAATTCACTTTGCTATTATGAATAATAAAAAGAATCATCTGGGCATAATGCGTATAGGATACATCGTATAAGGGGCTAAAGGTGCTATACTCACACACACACGAGAGGGAAATTTATTATAATAGGCGAATAGCAAATGAGAAAACCCATCACACAAGACACGTTTGCTGGTTCACATCCCTGGAAGCGCCCCAGGTTAAATCTGAAACTGGCCAGAGTACACAGAGGGCAAGGAGAGACCTACGAAAGATGCAGACTGCTCTAGATTAACAGGTGGTAGATTTAATAGAAAAGGAACTTACCTACGAGGTTTGTCCTGGGCAGCCACGAGATGGGTAGATCTCCCCACTGGCCCCCCACAATCTTAAAGTTTATATAGAGGCCTCACCTCGGTTCAGCCATGTATCTCGTTCAGGTGGTCTCAGCAAAACCTTACTGTGTCCAAGTTATGTCCTTGAAATGGCTCTCACTGTGGAAATGGTGGGCAGAAATGTACATTCCAAGAACAGAGGAGGAGGTGAGGAGCCTCTGGTTGCCTGGATCGAGCTGGAAGGTCAACCAGCGCTCATGTCTTTTCAATGATCTCCTCCAGCATTGTTTCATTGTTTCATACCAAAACTGATATGTTCGCTCCTAAAGCAAAATGTCCTTTTTTTTTTTTTTAAATCATGATCTGGGGAAATTGGAAATATGACAGTGCTTTTCATAAAGTCTAGATGTACAAGTGCCTGGCACATAGTAGGTGCTCAATGAATATTCTTCTTAGAGTCTTCTCTTAAATATATGTAGTTTTTAAAAATTATTGCAACCTAGTGGACTAGATGTAATAATAAAATCTAAAAGGTCAGTTATATACTTATGCAAAAGAATTGATACATATTACCTCTGATCATATGTGGCTATATATGCAATAATTGCCTTCCATAAAGCAACCTGGATATCTCACATACTTGCAAATCTTCTCATTCTGAAATCTTCCATTGTGTTTCATGATGGACCTAGCACAAGGGAAAAATATGGTGAGAAACCAACCTGCAGGCTCATAATAAAATTGGAAGCCAACAGAATCATTATATGGCCCATATGTGAATGGACTATTAATATTTAACTAGTTCACTGTGAATTTCTCATTAGTTTCTGCCCAGCTGATGTGTCTCCTGAACAGTACAGACATAAAATTAATAATGCATTAACCCTAAGACACTGAGAATGAGTTTGTCATAGAAGTAAAAATATGTGTGGTCATTTTCAAAATATACATCTTTAAACAGACATTAATATTGTAATTGACTATCCAATGACATTTTATCATGAATGTTATTTGGGGAACATATTTAGTATCTATCAGCATTAGAAATAGATAATAAAACGTGTCACACTCTCGCGGCAGGTGAGGAAATCAAGGCATAATCAAGGTTAAATGATTTGTCCATGGTCACAGAACTTGCAGGAAGGAGATCAAATACTAATATCCTGTTTATCACTCTTCTCCCTAAATTTTTCTATAGAATAGATTTTTAAACAAATTTATGTGCATAGTCTATTATGAATATCTAATCTAACATGAAATGAATCACTGCCGAGTTTTCCCCTCCTTTTTCAATTTGATTCACTGCTTTTTGTATAATCTGAAATTTTAAAAGTTTCGGAATCATACAGAAATAATCAAATAAGTATACTTATATCCCAGTGTCTTGGAATTGTCCCTGATCTTTGTATTCGAATTACATTTACATAAGACCTTGTATAATGCGGATGTAACCAGATGCAGAGACGAGTTTGAATGGTCATACTACGGTAGACAAGCTATTTATGTTAAAATTAAAACTACCTAAAATTTAAAACCATACTTCTAGCCCTCATCCAAATATCCAGTTTGAATGTAATTGATTATTTTATAAAAATACACCAATTGCAGGTTAATAATATTAATATTGAGTACACAATTTAGTAAATCACCTAGAGTAAATGTTTAGTAAGTTAGAAATCATTGAACTCCTCTCATAAAAGAGAGCATTCCCCAACTGGTATATGCCAACAACGAATCTGTGAGTAAATTATAGAGCCAGGTATGTGAGAAACTTTTTTTTTTAAGGTAGAAGAATATAATGGGTATAACGCAGAAGGAAGCAATGTGACATGCTAAACACATGACAGATAATTACCAACTGGAGAGGTTAAAGGAGATCAGCACAAGAGGTGCTCCTTGAAATAAACCATGAAGACCTAAGTGGCTAGTGGTATATTAGTAAGTGTATAACACAAGAAATAGTGCTTTTTAAAAATTCACTCAGGGGCAGCTGGGTGGCTCAGTTGGTTGACTCTTGATTTTGACTCATAGTTCATGAGTTTGAGCCCGTGTCGAGCTCTACGGTGACAGTGCAGAGCTTCCTTCGGATTCTCTCTCGTTCCCTTTCTCTCTGTCCCTCCCCCACACTTTCTCTCTCTCTCTCTCTTTAAAAATAAATAAATAAACTTAAAAAATTAAAAATCCACTCAACTTTTACTTTACATAACTTTTACATTTAATTTTTAAATTTAGCAAATAAAGCGTATGTATAATTCAGTCGGCAAATATTACTTACTGCATGTTTATAACCCTAAAATTTGATCACTACTCAATATCTGATTACTTCTGTGCTCCAGTTAGAGGTAAAAACTTTCAGCTCTTTTAACTGTTAATTCTTCACATATTATTATGTTTCTAAATAACATACTTATTCTATTTACTGGTTGCAATTTTAGGCAATATTCATTGATGTCTGTTATGGAAGATGAGGGCAAATCCTTATACAATCATTTCTGTAACAGATAAAGAAATATATACATACTAACACATACACGACACCACACCATCCCATTCTCCAATATCACAATTTGGGGGTAAATCAATAATCAGTATTTGCTTATATTATTTAGAAATCTAACTGAAATCAGACTGAATAGTTAGCCAAGTCCTGACCCAAATACAACATTCTATGCTTGCTCCCGAACAAACTGACAAGACTGCCTTCAAGCTCTGTTCCACTATGGAATTTTCTGTCTTAGAGGATTTTATTTTTCAGGTCATCATGAATAATCTAATTAGACAAATTTATAGTTTCAAAGAAGAGCTTACAAGCATAATCATATTAAATTACCACAACCACAACATTGTTGAAGACAAGTGAGACAGGTAGGAAAATCTGGAGGATTCATTTAGATTTTTCTAGTCTTCTTTGTTCTGTCACCTTTATTAATTTGGATTTGAGAAACTGCCCATCAATGATACAGAAGGTTAACATCGGGTTTTTATAGATCTCGAATCTTTGAGTAGAGTCATTTATAGATTGTATGAACTGTTAATATTTTGCCTTTTGATTCATTTTCTATTGTGATTACTTCAGGGAACAGTTGTGAGTGTGTGTGTGTGCGTGTGTGTGTGTGTGTGTTTGTGTGTGTGTGTGTGTGTGTGTGTGTGTGTGTGTTGCAGGGAGGACTGTGCATGTCTATCTACGGAGATCAGGACTAAGGTGAAACACATTCCCACAGAATTTTTCTCTGGGGAGATCCTGTCACATTTATTTCTCAGGATTCCATCCCTGGTTGCTTACTGTCTCCCTTTTATTTTCCTTACTACCAGAGTCCTTCATTAATATTTCTTTTTCTTTCTCCAAGACTGAATTGATATATACGTTACTGAGAAAATGATATACTTTTTAATTAAAAATAGGGTAAGTGGGGCGCCTGGGTGGCTCAGTCGGTTAAGCGTCTGACTTCGGCTCAGGTCATGATCTCGAGGTCTGTGAGTTTGAGCCCCGCGTGGGGCTCTGTGCTGACAGCTCAGAGCTTGGAGCCTCCTTCGGATTCTGTGTCTCCTCTGCTCCTCCCCCACTTGCACTCTGTCTCTCTGTATCTCTCAAAAATGAATAAACATTAAAAAAATTTAAAAAAATAAGGTTAATCATCTTTCATGTATTTGATTGATATTTGCATTTTTCTTCATGAGCACATATTCAATATATTACACCTATTTTTTCTCTTAAGTGATATATTCTTATCAATACCTCAGAACTTGTAATAAAACTTCAATTTCCAACTTTGTTTCACCTCCCTGCCTCTCACACAAATATAATCTCTATAACTCTCTGGAGCAGAAATAAGCACATTTAAGAATCTGGTATTTGCCTCTCCAGTGCCTTTTTTATGCAATTGTGCCCGTATACGTATCCATATAACATATTTCTATTTTTCTCACACTCGTGAAATCCCACAGTTCTGTGCATTGTTCTTTCTCACTTCCTAATATGCTTTGGAGCATGATCTTTTTATAATATTGGCACTTCTTATTTCAAAATGGGGCTTGTCTTTCAACTTCTTTAGGTTTTATTCTATGTCCTTTCACAAAGTTGTAAAGTTTCCTACTTACGCATTTCTCATGTCTATGTTGACTAGCTACTAAGATTTTGTTTGCTCTTTTAGACAGAACTATTCTTTATTACATTTTCTTATTAGATATTGTGGTTTTTAATTTTTTTAATGTTTATTTTTGAAAGAGAGAGAGAGAGAGAGAGACAGAGGTGAGTGGGAGAGGGGCAGAGAGAGAGGGGGACACAATCTGAAGCAGGCTTCAGGGTCTGAGCTGCCAGCACAGAACCTGACGCAGGGTTCCAACCCACGAACTGTGAGATCATGACCTGAGCCGAAGTTGGGCGCCTAACCGACTGAGCCACCTAGGCACCCCTAGATATTGTTATTATTTTGGCCTCTTATTCTAACTTATTTTCAAATATTCTTTGAACATTAAGACAATAAGTGGTTTCAGAAATATTGCAACGAGTTTACTAAATTGATGTAAATTTAACTTTGACCACCGTTTAAATTTTACACTGAAATATTTAATTTATTGATGTTCCAATTTTCCCTTTATATTTCTATTATATTTTTAAATTAATATTGAAGAATGACATACATGAGGCAAACTGAACAAATCATAAGGAGACAGTTTTATGAATTTTATAGTGAACCCACCCATGTAACAGCACCCAGGACAAGAAATAGAACAGTACTAGAATTTGGAAAGATCCCTTAATGTACCCTCTCAGGTACTCCTTCCTGTCAAACATAAATACTATTTCGAGTTCTAAATCCGTAAATTTGACTTGTGTTTGAACATACATACGTGAGTTTGTGCTATATATACTCTGTTGTGTCTTTTTTAAAAATATTTTTGTTCTTAAAATTGTTAACTGATTTCCAGGGTGCCTGGGTGGCTCAGTTAGGTAAGCGAGTGACTCTTGATTTCGGCTCAGGCCATGATCTTGCAGTGTGTGAGTTCGAGCCTTGCATCGGGCTTTGCGCTGACACTGCGGTGTCTGCTTGGAATTCACTCTCTCCCTTTCTCTCTGTCCCTCCCCTGCTTGTGCTCTCTCTCTCTCCTTCTCTCTCTCTCTCAAAATAAATAAACATTAAAAAAAATTGTAACTGATTTTCATCCCTGAATAGGCATGTACATACGAAGGTTTATTTACTCTTACTGTATAAAAATCCATTTGATGAACATAAAAATTATTTCCTATTTTCTATTGGCATATTTGAGTGCTTCCCATTAATTATTACTAATTGTTACTGCTGTGATCGTTCTTATACATATATTTGGTACACCTATGTGTATATTTCTCTTGGTAAATACCTCATGGTGGAATTGCTCAGACTCTGTCAACATTTCTTTTGTCTGTCTTTTGCATTTTGGCCTTTCTGGCAGGTTTAAGTCTTTTTTTTCTTAGTGACTTTTAGGATGTCTCTTCAGACTCTGTAGAAGAGTCTTTTATTTTACATATGTTTTAGAAACAACTTTAACATGTCCTGCCTTTTCACTTTAATAGTTTTCTGTTGAATAAAAGTTCTTAATTTGAATAAAGTCCTATTTATCAATATTATTTTATTCCTTTACAATTAGGACTTTTTTGTCTTATTTGGGAAATCTTTATCGACCCCGTCTGTGACGATATTTTCCTGTTGTTTTTTTTTTCATTGTTGTTTTGTTTGTTTTGTTTTGATGATGAATTATCTTGCCTTTCACATACAGATTTGCAAACCATATGGAAATTATGTTGATGGAGGTCAGGGGATAAAGTTGATTTTTTTCCGTGTGGATATACAATTGACTCACCACATTATTGAGATGATGGACTCCTATCCACTACAATTCGGTGCTACTTTTACCATGAATCGAGTGACTCTATGCATGTGGGCATCTTCCTGAACTCTCAATTTTATACTACAGATTGTTCCTCTATACTCAACACAAATACCAGTTTACCTGAGTTACATTAGCATTATAATAGGCCTTGGCTTCTGGTAATGGAAGTGCACCATTTGCCCTTTTTCAGTAAGCATTGGCTACTCTTGACCCTTTCCATTTCCATCTAAATTTGAGCCTCAATGCATCAATTTTATTTTTTTCAAAACTGCTGGACAATTGACCGAGTTTGCATTTTTACACGTTTGAATCTTCTACTCATGAGTATGCTGTATCTCACTATTTATTTAGGCCTTTCTTTCATTTTCTCAATACTTTTAGTAGTTTTCAGCGTAGATGCCTTGCAAGTCTTTCATTAGATTTATTCTTTAATTATGAATTATTTGATGCTATCCAAAATGTAATTATTATTTAAATTGTATTTTCTATTTGTTCATTTCTGGGACAAAGATATCAACTGATTTTGTTTTATTATGGTCATGTATCCTGAAATATTGCTAAGGTCATTTATTGATCCTGTATTTTACCTAGATTTTTTTATGAAAACAATTGCATCATCAACAAATAATGATGGTCTTGTTATTTACCTTTCAGTTTCTACTTCTTATTTCTGTCTTTCATTGATAGTTTTTTTAAAATTTTTTTCTATGTTTATTTATTTCTGAGACACAGAGAGAAAGAGCATGAGTCGGGGAGGGGCAGAGAGGGAGACACAGAATCCGAAGCAGGCTCCAGGCTCTGAGCTGTCAGCAGAGAGCCCAATGTGGGGCTCGAACTCACAAACCGTGAGATCATGTCCTGAGCCGAAGTCGGTCACTCAACTGACTGAGCCACCCAGGCGCCCCTATAGTTTTTAATATTACTTTTTGTTTCCTTAGGGATTGCAACAGGCATTTTGACTTATTACAATCTAATATAAATTATTATTTTTCCCATTTTCTGACAATGCAATGACTTTAGAATTCATTAACTCCATTTATTCTCTTACCAATACTATTGTACATTTTAATTCTACATACATTTTAATCTCATAAAATTATTGTTGTTTTTATTATTTCATATGCTTGATATTTGTTTATATTTATCTGACATTTTGCATATACAGTAAAACCTTGCATTGAGAGTAACTTGTTCTGGGAGTGTTCTGCAAGATGAACAAACATTTCTAATAAATTTTAACTTGATAAATGAGTGATGTCTTATAATACAAGTAGTTTGTGATACCGAATGGCACGTGATCACAACTGAGCCAATGGTTCTTGAAATTCTCTTTGATATAAAAGTGCTTTGGATTATAAACATGTTTCTGGAACAAATTATGCTCACAAACCAAGGTTTTACTGTATTTTGGACTCCTTTCTTTTTCAAATTTTTATTTCCTTGCAGCTGTTTTTTTTTGAGGGGTGTGGCACTTGAAGAATTCTATTTAACATTTTTCCAAGCACAGATAGTTGATCAGTGAATTCTTTCAATTCTTATTTATTCAAAATATTTTAACCATATTTTTAAAAGATATTTCTCCAGGGGGATTTTTTTTTAAATTTCATTGAAATTTCATTGAACCGTTGTCCTTGCTTCCTATTTTTCTTTTGAACATCAACCATATTTGAGTTTCTATTTCTTTTTGGTTTTTAATAGTTTGTATTATGATGTACATAGGCATGAAATTTTTCTATAATCTTCTTCTTGAATATGTGCCTTGCTATTTTTCATGAATTTTAGAAAATATTTGCAATATTTGGCTATTAATTCTTAAAATATTGCTTCTAGTCAATGCTACCTCTCTTCCTTTTGGGAAAGCTTTTTATTATATCCTATATATGTTTTACCATCTTTTCTAGATTTTCTACTCTTATGCCTTTGTGCAACTCAGTATGAAACTTTGTATTGAATCACCTTTCAGCTTTTTAAATTATCTTTTGGGTTATTGTATAATCTGCAACAACATATCTTTTAAGCTTATAATTTTAATTATTATTATTTTTAATGCTAGAGGTCTTATTTTTACCTATTTCATAGTTTTCAATTTTCTATTAACATTTTGAATCTTATTGTCTATTTTCTTGTCCTGTGTTTTCTTGAATATATTATTTTTAAAATATTTATTTATTTTATTGGGGAGAGCACAAGCAGGGGAAGGGCAGAGAGAGGGGGACAGAGGATCTGAAGCAGGCTTTGCACTGACAGGTTGACAGCAGTCAGCCCAATGTGGGGCTTGAACCTATGAACCATGGGATCATGACCTGAAGTGAAGTTGGACGCTCAACCAAGTGAGCCACCCAGGTGCCCCTTGAATATATTATGTAAACAAATTAAAAATTTTTGTCAAATAACTCCCAAATTTTCATCACTTGTGGTTCTGTTTTACCCTCTACTTTGATCATGAAGTCATGTCATTTGGCAATTGCAATATCTTTTTAAAATAAATGTTGAACTAATGAGTGGATAAAGAAGATATGGTATATCTATTTATGTCTATCTATCTATCTATCTATCTACCACACACACACACACACACACACACACACACACAATGGAATACTACTCAGCAATGAACAAGAATGAAATCTTGCCATTTGCAACAATGTGGATAGAACTGTAACGTATTATGCTGGGTGAAATAAGTCAGTCAGTGAAAGACAGATATCATATGTTTTCACTCATATGTGGAAGTTGAGAAACTTCATAGGAGACCATGGGGGAAGGGGAAGAAAAAATATACATAGTTACAAACAGAGAGGGAGGCAAACCATAAGAGACTTTTAAATACAGACAGCAAACTGAGGATGGAAGGGAGTGGGGGTGATGAGAGGGCGGGGGAAAATAGGTGATGGGCTTTGAGGAGGGCACTTGTTGGGATGAGCACTGGGTGTTCTATGTAAGTGATGAATCATGGGAATCTATTCCCAAAGCCAACAACACACCATATACACTGTGTGCTAGCTAACTTGACAATAAATTGTATTAAAAATAAAAAGAAATAAAAAAATAAAGTAAAATAAAAGAGAAAAAATAGAAAAATAAATGTTGAACATTGTGTACTAGATTTGTGGATTTTCTGGATTATTTTATCTTCTTCCAGAGACAGCTTATCTTTTCTTTGATAGGCAGTATAGAGGCTAATCATTTTAATTTAGTCAGGGACTAAACTGCCATGAGCCTAGATTTCAGGAAAATTCATTTAAGCTCCATTTACCTGTTTTTTGATTTTGATTTGGAGCCATTGTTCTGAGGTTTTCCATCTGAAAGTCTAAGATGATCCCCTCATAATTTTCATTCCTCCTCATAATTTCAGAAATTCATAATTTCAGAATCTTCATTTCTGTGTCACTGCAAGAGTCTTCAAACTCTATTCAATGCATTATACAGTTATCCTATTGAAACATATGGGATTTGAAAAATATAAATAAGTATCCATATTATAAATAGGTGGGTAGAATTCTTATTAACACACCAAAATGGTAATGATAGTAAGTTTTTAGTATAAAAACATGTTATATTTCAAATCAGATGGAGGGCACCAATGTTCCAATGATGCTTGAATCATTCATTACCATGTGCTTTCATAACCCAATCTTGAATGGCATTTTATTTAGGAGTTTTATATTGTTATGATGCATAGCACAGATGTCCTTTCTAGTAACCGAGAATGCTACAGCCATCTAAAACTACTTCAATATTTAAATTGAATGCTCCAATACAGTTGGTATTTAGTTTAAAACCTGCTATACAATGTACTCAAATGTTAAATGTGTTTAACAGGGTGTAATAAGAAGAATAATGAACTTTTATGTATGGGTATCAAAAACAGATTGTAATCTGTTATAAAGTGCACATAGATTCACGTAAATTCCAATTGTATCTTGTAAAAGTCCATGTAAACAGGGAGGGTGTTTGATGTTGCAGGCATTCACATTTGAAATATTTTAATTTCAGTATAAAATGTCTACAGTAAGGAAAGTAAGGCAGAAGCAGTTTCAGAATCCGTGCATTCTGTATCAGTCAGGATCCAGTCAGGAAACCTAAAATCAAACCAGCAATGTTAACTTAGCATTTAGTGTAAAGTATTATTTATACCTGTATGAAGGATTCAGAAGGAAATAAAATAAAATAAATAAAACTTCTGATGGTCCAGAGAGCCAGATCTGCAGAAAGTGGCTACCATGCCCAAGGCTAGGGAAGAGGTTAGGGAGGAATTTCAGGGATTACAAACAAGAGAGATTTCCGATCTAGACAAGGTATTACACACCTAGTTCTCCCTGCTTCTCTTTGCTAGGGACAACTACAAACCCTAGACATAATGGAAAAGGCAGTCAAAGAGGCAATGCAAAGAAGCTCTGAAAAGTGGTAAGTGGCTAGGAATCCCAGGATGAGCAGGACAACGCAAGACACGTCATCCCCACCCAATAGAAGAAGGTGACCCAGACCCAATATTTTCCTACTCTAAACAAGGCAGCTTTTTTTTTTAACAGTCATTAAAATGACAGCTCATAAAACAACAGATGCTGTATGCTAAACTTAAATAGTGTGGATGATAGCTAAAACAAAAGTATGATAATATAGACCCAGACTCTCCTAACACGATGGGAAAATGTACAGAATACAATAGAAAACCACCCTTCACACCAAGAACTCAGAAAATCACAACATGAATGAAAAAGACAATTAATGACTGAGATGAACCCAGTACTGGAGTTATCTAACTAGGATTTGTTGTTCCCTATACGTCTCCTTTTCTTCTCTTTTCTTTTCTCCCTTTCCCTCTTTCCTTCCTTCCTTTCTTCCTTCCTTCCTGTTTCTTTTCTTTCTTTCTTTCTTTCTTTCTTTCTTTCTTTCTTTCTTTCTTTCTTTCTTTCTTGTAGTGACAGACATACAACAGAAAATTTGGCATCTTAACCATTTTAAGTGTGCAGTTTAGTAATATTAAGTATGTTCATATTGATGTGCAATGGATCTTCAGAACTTTTTCATCTTGCAGAATTAAAGCTTACACCCATTAAACCACTCATCTCCCCCCACGATTACTACCACTTTGTTTTCTGTTCCTATGAATTCCACTACTTCAGATACCTCGAATAAGTGGAATCATACAGTGTTTGTCTTTCAGTGTTGTCTTATTCACTTCTCATAATATCCTCAAGGTTCATCCATGTTGTAGCATGTGACAGGTTTTCCTTCCCTTTTAAGGCTGAACAATATTCCATTGTATGAATACCATGCATTTAGTTCATGCAGTCATAGATAGACGGTTGGGCTGCTTCTACCTCTTGACCATTGTGAATAATACTTCTGTGAACATGGTTAGGCAACTATATCTTCCAGACCCTGCTTTCAATTCTTTATACTCAGAAAATATATAACCAGAAGTGGGACTGCTAGATTATATGATAGTTCTATTTTAATTTTTTGAGAAACTGCCATTCTCCCTTCACAGTGATTGCACCGCTTTATAATTCCACCAACCGTGTACAAGAGTTCCTTTCTCTTACATTCTTTTTTTAAGATTATTTATTTGAGAGAAAGAAAGAAAGAGAGTGAGGGAAGGGCAGAGAGAGGGAGAGAGGAAGAGAATCTTAGGCAGGCTCCACACTCTCAGGACAGAGCCGATGCAAGGCTCAAACTCAAGAACTATGAGATCATGACCTGAGCTGAGGTAGGACGCTTAAGCGACTGAGCTGTCCAGTGTCACCCTTCATTTCTCCTCTTTCATACTAACATTTGGTATTCTTTTGATAGCCATCTTGATAATGGGTATGAAGTGGCATCTCATTGTGGGTTTTATTTGCAATTCTTGGGTGATCCGTGATAGTAAGCATCTTTTCATATGCTTCTTAGTCATTTACATATCTTTGGAGAAATATCAATTCAAGTGCTTTGCTCATTTCTTAATCAGGTCATTTTTTTTATTGTTTGTTTTGTTTTTATTGTTGAGTTTTGAGAATTCTTTATGTGTAATCTAAACACTAGAGCATTTTTGGCTCACACATATTTTCTTCCAGTCTATAATTTCTCTTTTCGTCCTAATGGGATCATTGGTAGAGCAAAGATGTTTAATTTTGCTGAAATCCAGTTAACCTATATATATTGGTTATACATAACCAACATATATATTATATATATAATCTTGCTTTTGGTCAAGTCTCAGAACTCTTTGCTTTAGCATGTGATCTTAAACATTTTCTTGAAATTTTTTTCCTCAAGGTTTTGTTTACATTATATATTTAAGTCTATCTTAATTTTGAGTTAATTTTTATATGGTATGGAGATTTGGTCAAGCTTCAATTTTCTACATATCCATTTTCAATGAATTTAGCACAGTTGTTAAAAGCAACTTGTCCTCATTGAATTGCTCAGACTCCTTTTACAAAATCACGTTAGCCTTTCTATTAGGTCATCCTGTTCTCTTCTGTCCCGCCGATCTGTGTGTCTATCTCTCTGCAAACACCATACTGCCTTGATTACTGCAGCTATATAGTGTGCCTTGGTATTAGGTAGAGTGATTCCTTCCACTTTATTCTTCTTTTCAAGATTTTTTAACTCATTTAAGGGCCTGTGCCTTTCCATATGAATTACAGAATATCAATCATTGTATATATCAATTATATATAACATTTTTCAGATGAAAAAAATTTAGAAGTGATGAAAGAATAGTGATTGCTGGGGGATGGGGATGAAGTGGGAAGGGGATCTGGAGGGAGTTGAGTTGATTTATAAAAGGGTGACACCAGGGATTCTTGTGGGGATGGAATTGTATGGTATCTTGACCACGGTAGTGAATAAACCAAGCTACACAAGTGACACGATTGTATAGAGCTACATATACCCCCCCCCCCACACACACATAATAAGTAATGTAAAACTGGAAAACCGAATATGTTTAGTTAATAATATCAATGTCAGTACTGTGTTTGTAATGTTGTGCTATACTTTTGCAAACTCCTCCAGTTGGGGTAACTGGGTAAATGGTACACTGGGATTTCTGTGTAGTGGTTCTTTTATGTGCACACAAGTCTCAATAAATTATCTCAATACGTTTTTAAATTAAAACAAACAAACAAACAAACAAATGAGAGTTCTTCCATTTTTCCATCCTGAACAATTCAGTCCTAAATCCATTAGGTGGAAGACATCAAGGTAGGTGTCTATAGTTGAGATTGGGGGAGGACAGGGGACCAGAGCAGGATGTCAGAACTTGATCAGAGTAAGAGGCATGCCCTTGGCAGGTAGCCGGTAATGACATATCACAGAGTGAGCAGCAGGGCCTCCACACATGAGAGCTGATGGAGTGATGTGTCAACACACAAGGAGGAAAAAAGAGTTCTTTCTACTGAAATTCAAATTTTTGTGCAAGTTTTTTTTTATTATTTCAAAAAATTCTGAGGTAATATGCAAACTAACAAAATTGACACGTGAGATCATATAACTGCAGTCTTGAGTGTATAAAGAAAAATGAATGCATATTCAAGAAGCTCTTAGATGGGTACAGAATTGTTCGATCTCCTGTAACATGATTAGCCAAGTTAAATATATATAAATCAAAAAGTCAGTAAGTCAAAAAGTTTATGTATATCCACCATGCCCTACGTACTTCACCTCACTTCAGTTGAGTGTCCAGCTCTTGATCTCAACTCAGGTTATGATCTGACAGTTCATGAGACCAACCCCGAGTTGGACTCTGCTCTGACAGTGTGAAGCCTGCTTGAGATTCTCTCACTCCTCACTCTCTGCCCCTCCGCCACTCATTCATTTTCTCTCTCTCTCTCTCAAAATAAATACACTTAAAAAAATAAATATTTACATAAGTCTTTGCAGTAGCATATCAGTATATCAAAGTCATTTCTAGTATTCTGGTAACGTACACATGATTTTAACACATACAAATTTGGCCTCATACTTTTTCCACATATAGAGTCAGTAAAGATCTATGCCATCTACCAAAACAGAAAACAAACCTTTACCATGTTTTAATTTGCCTCTTCTTGAACCTTACTCATCTATAAATGAGTATCTTTTCTCATTCTCAAGAGGATATTAATTATGGCTTTTATAAATCTTCTGTGTGTTCTGCTAAATTTGTTCTTTGGATGTTGTTATGATTCATGATGTATTTTAACTTATTTCTAATACAATTTTGCTTTGTGTTTGCTTCACTATTTCATGATGAAATAATAATATTTTCTGCCTACATGTTTGTCAAAAATTCTTTGGCCAAGGAAAATCAGTGCTGGTTTTTTTTTCTTTCCTCATTACTGATTTTGTGTCCCAAATATTTGTATTTCTGAATACTTTTTATTTCGCAAGCAGTTTTTTTGACTAAATATAGCAGAGAGGGTTTCTAGATGCAAAAAGAACATTTAAATGTCCTAAAAATATCTTTGGTCTCTAATTTGAACACTAGCTTAGTTGTGTAAAATGCTAGATCCAAAAATAATTTTCTTTAGAAGTTCTATTAAAGATTTTTACCTTAGAACTTTGTATCTTCCAGTATCTTCTAAAATTTCTTCTAGTTTTTTAAATATTGTTGCCAAAACATCTAACGCCAGTGTGATTTCAATTTTGTTACAAATTGTAATTTTTTCTATTTTTTAGAGATTTTTAGAATTTTCTCTTTACCTCTGGAGTTCTAAAATATCACCATTTTTCCATCGTTAAATCATTTGCATTCATCTGGCTTAGGAATCAATGGACTCTTCAACACAATACCCTTTATAGCAACATGTTCCTCTTCTATGGTTGTGATTTCCTTTCTTTTTTTCCTCATGAGTGTATCAGTCAT
This sequence comes from Panthera tigris, assembly GCF_018350195.1. Classification (NCBI taxonomy): domain Eukaryota; kingdom Metazoa; phylum Chordata; class Mammalia; order Carnivora; family Felidae; genus Panthera; species Panthera tigris. Next base: position 39,898,151 of record NC_056670.1, read on the forward strand.
CTCTTTTTTAAAATCCCTTTTTTTGTGGGCTTTTACTAATTCTAGTGTCTCAGTATTAATAAGATTATGACATATTCTTTGTTTTTCAATTTTACTTTAATTTTACATTTATAGAAAAAATGTGAAAATGTTCAGGAGTACCCATTAATTTTTATCCACTAATTTTAATGTCTGATGTAACTGTAGTGCAATCAACAATACTAGAAAATTCTTATAATATTGATACAATGCTATAAATAATCACAGACCTTATTCAAAATTTGCTAATTTTGAATCTCAAAAATTTTGAATCTCAAAAATTTTGAATTTTCCTGGCTACCCCCTTTTCTTGTTCAGGGTCCAATCTGGCTTAGCACAATGCATATGTCGTCGTGGCTCCCTAATCTCCCTCAGTCCGTGGCATCTTTCTTTGTCCTTCGGGACCTTAATAATTTTAAAGAATTATTTTACAGACAGTCTTTCAATTTCCATTTGCCTAAGTTTTCATGTCATTCAGTAAAAGTTATTCATTTGGGGCAATATTATGACAAAAAGTGATGGTTTTCCCTCATCGATGCAACATAACCATATGTGTCTTACCATTGGTGTGAACATTTATTACTTGATTAAGGTGATACCTTCTGTGAAGTCATTATTTTTCTGTTACACTTAATAAGTGTCTTCTGGAGAGATTCTCTGAGACTGTGTAAGTACTCTGTTTTCCATTACATTTTGCCCACTAATTTTAGCATTTTCTTTCTTTGCCTAAACTAATTATTACTGTGGCATTTGCCTAATCACATTTTTTTCCTATTTTCATCATTCTCTCTATATCTCTTGTCTAGAATTCCAATACAAGGAAAAGCTGTCTCTTCTCCCCTATTCATTCATACATTCATTCACCTTTACTATCTAATATCACTGAATTGGTTCTATATTGCGGTGAGACAAATTACCATAAATTAAGTGGTTTAAACAACTCACATTATTATGTCACAGTTTTCCTGAGATCAAGAGAATTGTCACTACTTAGCTGGCTCTTCTACTTAGGTTTTCATAAGGCTGCAATCAAGGTGCTGACCAGGTTACATTTTCATCTGGAGGCTTGATCACAGAAGAATCCACTTCCAACCACATTCCAGTTATTGGAAGAATTAATTTAGTTGTATGTATGACTGCGACTCTCATCTTCTTTCTTGCTGTTGGCTAAGAGTCATTATTAGATCTTAGAAACCACTGGATATCATTACTAGTAGTTCAAAGAGATCTTCATTTTTTAAAAAGCTGCATAACACTCCAATGTTTACACTAACCATATTTTATCGAACCATTATGCATGTGTAGACATTTAGGTTGCTTCCATTGTTTTGCAATTACAAACGATGGTGCAGTGAATAACTTTGCCTATATAATTGTTATTATTGGAGGTCTAGCTCTACAGAAAATTCTCAGAAGTGAGATTGAAAAGTCAAAAGGAAAAAGCATAAGTACTTCTGTTAAGTATTTCCAAATTCCCTCCTAGAAGGGCTATGGAAGTTCACATTCCCACTAGGATTTAATGACTGTGTTTTCTTCCTCACATTCCTTCGGCAGGGTTTAATTTGCTCTTCTTTAACTGTGAGAGAGTGACAATTTTTTATACCTTTAGGAATCTTTTTTATACTTTTGTGGGAAATTTTCTGATCATGTCTTTTTCACCCTGTTTCTACTTGGTATTTGGAAATTTATTTCTCAATTTTAGGAGTATTTAAAAAAATTTAACATTTATTTATTTTTGAGAGACAGGGCACGAGTGGGGGAGGAGCAGAGAAAGAGTAGGAGACACAGAATCCAAAGAAGGTTCCAGGCTCCAAGCTGTCAGCACAGAGCCTGATGTGGGGCTCAGACCCACAAAATGTGAAATCATGACCTGAGCCGAAGTTGGATGTTTAACTGACTGAGCCATCCAGGCACCCCTGAGGGTAGTTTTAATATATTAAAGATATTAGCCCTTTGGAGACAATTTTATCTCATTGTGTCAATTGTCTTTTACTCTGTTCATAGAATTTTTTGCCATGAATTGAAAAATTTTTACATTTTTTTAAATTATTAAATTAAAATTAACCTTACACTATCATTTATATGCCATATATATCCCCCACTCCACCAGTCACATGTAAAAGTTCTATCTTTATTTTCCACATTTCTTCAGTGATTCGTTTTTTTCTCATAGCTTTTATTGAGTGGAGATTTATATCAAGGGCATTTTGCCCCAAGCTCAATGAATATATATTCTTTTTATTTTCTCACTCTTAAGATAAAATAGGTCAGAATATTTTTCCCAGATTCTAAGCTATTGGAGGGTTTTCTATAAATTTCAATCATTCATTCAGTAATCCAGCAGCCTGCTGGCCGAGCAGTCTCAGCAAGTGAGCTGTATCTCACTATAGTTCCTTATTTACTTAGGGAAACCCTTACAAGAAATATAAGATTTCAGTATCTAATTTTCTGTCTACTTTGGTTACTGGCCGTTACTACATGTGAAACCTGGATATACTTTAGAGACTTTACAACTGCCTGAATTTCTGTAGGAAAGGCCTCTAATTAATGTTGAGCATCTAAGAGCAGCTGATTTTATAACAGTGGACACACAGGGAAGAAAATATCATCAAGTAAGTGAAATATTCCACATCTGTGGGACCTCATGCTCCTTCCAAATGAGAAACAGTACTAGTGCAGTATCCCAAGAACTTGGGAGCCATATTGTCTGGGTTTATAACCTAGTTTTATCATTTATTATCTCTGTGACTGTGGTCAACCTACTTAACCTTTCTGTGTCTTGATTTCTTAATCTACAAAAGGGAATGGTAAAATAAGAATACTTACATCATGTGATGGAGAAAGTTGTGGGAGAACAACAAACAATCCTTCTCTTTAATCATAAGCTTTGAGTGCTTAACCTTGTAATAGCTACTGTTCCAAATGCTTTACAAATAAAATAACTCAACCTTCCCATCAATCTTATGAGATAGTTATTAATAAGCATTTAGACATTTAGCCTTCTCTCTATATTACAGTATATTGCAAAAATCGATCTCCAGATTTCTGGGCATTAATACAATAAAGGTTTGTGTCTCACATTTATTATCTGATGAAGGTGGGCAGAGGAACTCTGCCTCATGGGGTCATGCAAGCTCCAAGCTGTCCTCTCTGCACAGCAAGATTTCTCAGTGGTTTGAACCACTATTGATATTATGGGTTACATAATTCTTTGTTGTGGGCAGCTGTCTTATGCGTGTAGGATGTTTATGAATATCCCTCACTTCTCTCCACTAGAGTCCAGTAGGACCATCTCAATTTTGGCAAACAAAAATTTCTCCAGACATTGCCAAATGTTCTGCAGGTGGGTGTGGAGGGGTAAAGCAACCCCATTGGAAATCACTGATGTAGAGATTGCACTATTGCCCTCAGTCAGATTTCCACTGGAGTTTTTCTTTTTTCTTTTTCTTTTCTTTTCTTTTCCTTTTTCTTTTTCTCTTTCTTTCTTTCTTTCTTTTTTTTCTTTTTTTGGTATGGCTGGTAGATCATGCAAGAAAGAAATTATGGAGGATCATATGTGAAATTAAGGACCTAGTTCAGAATTGATATGCATCAATAATAATACCCTCATTCCATTGGCTAGAGTTCAGTCAAATAGCCCCATTAATCCTTCAGGAAATCTACAGATTGTAGTTTTCCCATGTACTGAAAATTTGACAAAAATACCTTCTTTTTTTTTTTTTTTTTTGCTATGATCTGATCTTCTGATCACCAAATACCAATTTCAACTTTTTTCCCCTCACATATTGAACATACCCTCTTTACAAAGGAGATCATCAGAAGTTTCATTACTTAACTGTATCCAGGTCAGGTCCTGGTTTTCCAGGTGATACACATTATTCTGCATTAGGTGTAGAAGTGTCTTCATGGTCCAGTGGCCTTTGAATTCAAAAGATATTGCTCGCTCTATCTACTCTCCAACATAACCAATACACAATGGTGGAACAGAGATGGCTTAGCCATAGTAAATCTTCCATTTGGAAAGAAGGGCGAGAAACACAGATCAGTGGTTGTTCTATAGCAGAGGAACAAAGAGGGAAATATTCTTTGATTAGACCTTGATTTTTTTTCTGTCTTGCCCATTATTTTTTTTCATGTTTATTTATTTATTTGGAGAGAGAGAGAGAGAGCAGGGGAGGGGCAGAGAGAGATTGAGGGAGAGAGAAAAAGAGAGAGAATCCCAAGCAGTGTCCACACTGTCAGTGAAGAGCCCATCGCAGGCTCTCCGCAAATCATACCTAAGCCAAAATCAAGAGTCAGTCGGTTGCTTAACTGACTGAACCATCCATGCACCCTATGTCCATTATTCTTTAACATTCTAGGCTCCAACTTCTGGAAACACTTCTTTGTTTATCATCCTCTGCAGCCATATAAAATGTCATTGCTGGTTAATGCCTTACTTTGACACCACTCGGTCTTCCCAGACTGCTTCTTTCCTGACGCTCATCAAACAGTCAGAAGCTTGCTAGATAAGGATCTTGGTTTCCTTGGCATTGAAATGTCTTCAAAAAACTCAGTAAGCTTCTTATTTTTTTCCTCCCATCAGTACCATGAATGATTAATCAAACCCATGATTTGTTTCAAAAAATAATCCTCAAATTTACCTAATCTTGCTGATATGGATTCATAGTTATCACAAACTATAAACCACCCAAATGTCTTTCAATGGGCTAATAGATAAACAAACCTGGGACAGCCATACGGGGGAATACTATTTGGTAGTAAACAAGAATGTAATATTAATATACCTAACCATGTGGATGAACCTCAGAAGCATTTTGTTGAGTAAAAGAAATAAGGCTCAAAAGTTTACATACGACGCTTCTATTTGTATGACGTTTTCAAACAGACAAAATCTAGCGATAGAAAACAGGTCAGTGTCTTGCCAGAGGTCAGGGACTAGGGAAATTGTGGCTTCAAAGGATTCTCACAAGAGAGGTTATCTGGGGTGATGGAAAAGTTCTATTGTAATTATAATGGTACTTATACAAATCTATAAATGTGCTAAAACTGATAGAATTGTAGCTCTCCCACAAAAGAGAGAGAAAGAGAGAAAGCCAATGTTAACATATGTGATCTGAAAAAATAGAAAATTTTAAATGATCTTCCATCACCAAGGCTGGTGGTACATTGAAGTCTACTTGGGGTAGCTAGAATTCTTGATAAAAGATCGGTAGCGTCTGCTACCTTGCAACCATTGCATGGTTGCAATATATGTGTCACAACATCCTCTTACAATATGAGAGAGAGTCCACTAAAAAAAGCCCCTTTGACAGTCTTGAAGGGCTGGCACCATATACATTCTCTTAGCCTCTTCGAGCCTTTAGAAACAGAGATCTTTGGGCAAATATCTATTATTTTGAAGGCCAAAAGATGGGGCAGTTATGAGTGTGGTGGTACCCTCTACAGTAACAAATAGGCCTTAAAATTTTGTGTTTGACAATGCTGACGAGGTTCATCCAAGTACCTGGTAATTCAATCCACATCATTGATTTATGCTTTGCCTGAAGCCATCTCATCTGCGGAAAATATGTGAGTCTTCCGAGAGAATCTAACGTTGCAAATTTAGGGTGCTGACTGGGAAATAAAATCCTGGTCAAGTTGGCCTTTTGGGCTTCCTCAAACCACATTACATATTTCTCTTACATCATAAATACTGACCTTTTTGACAGTGTACAGTTGAGCTCATTTAGAAGCAGCTTATTAAAAAGGATCAGAATTTAATACAGCAGGATTTCATTTCCAAATTACATACTGCCTGATGGCTAATCGGTCTCAAAAGTTAGTCAGCAATTTTTTTTGAAATTGAAAAGTCTATGCCAGCTTAAAAAATAAAGTGCAGTCAACATTTTTAAAGCCCTTATTTTAGGACATTTAATTTTAAAAGTTCTGACTACATATCATGTCAAGGTAAGAAAAATCTTGTTTTTAAGAACCATGACCTCATTACTGTTGTAAAATTAATGTGTTTATTATGAAACCATTCAAACACTATAAAGAACTTCAAAGGAAAATAATAACATCATCCAAGCAATCATGCCATCAGATACACATGCTAGCTATCCATCCATCCATCCATCCATCCATCCACCCTTTTATCTATCTATCTATCTAATCTCCAGAAATTATATTGAAAAAAATACCCAGGCTAGTCCTCAATGAAGACTAAACCTTACTAATTTAAAACTTGATTCAGGTGATCTGACCACACACTAACTTCCTGCTAGCATAATAGAACTCCTCATAAAATCTAGAAAGAATGGCAAAAATAAAAAGAAAGAAGACACAGTTTGCTAATATAAGGAATATCAGGAAATATCAAAATGAATCCTACGATAATTAAAAGGTTAATAAAGGAATACTACCTACAAAATGACATTTTAAAATTTAGTTATATTTTCAATTCAATTCAATGAGTATTGAATTCCTTAAAAAATAAAGTCCAAAAATTAGCCAAGATGATAAAGTATTAGTCTTATAACTATTAGGGAAATTAAATTTGTAATTAAAAGCTTTAGAAAAGGCAATTTCCGTGCCCTGATGGTTTTAGTAGATAATTTTACCAAACACATAAAGAAAAATAAACACCAAATTTACACAATCATTTCTAGAACACAGAAGAGAGAATGCTTTCCAGCTCATTTTATGAAGCCAACATTACCCTAATTCCAAAACTAGACAAAGTCAACACAAAAAACAAACAATATCCTTCATGAATTTGTATATAAAAAACCATAACAAAATTTTAGCAAATTAAATTCAACAGTACATAAAAACAATAAGTATGCCACAATATTGAATCATTTATTTCAGTTACATAACTTTGCTTCTATATTTAAAAATAAATTATGCAATCCACAACAGGTCAAGGTAGAAAAATCATATGATCATATTAATTGAAGGCAAAGGTCATTACCCACTTATGATTTTAAAATTTTCCTTGTACTGGAATAGACAGGAACTTAGCTTCATAAAGATTATCCAAAAGGAAACCTAAAGCTGACATCACACTTAATGGTGAAAGACTGAGTGCATTTCTCTGAGATTAGGGACAAGGTGACTCTCTCACTGCTGTTACTGGATGGACATTGTACTGGAAGTTCTAGACACGATAATAAGACAAAAAATGAATTCAATTTTGAAAGAAAAAACAAAATAGTCTCTCTTTGCAGACAATATGATTGCCTCTGTGTGTATAAACTCGCAAGGAATTTACAAAAAAAAAAAAAACACCAGGATTTAAGAAGTGAATTCAGTGAGGTCACAGGACACAAGATCAACACAGAAAAATCAATTATATTTCTGGATACTAACAATGAGCAAGTGGAAACAAATCAAAATTAGAGTACCATTTACAGTTTTTCCAAAGGCAATTATAAGAAATGAGTCTAGCAAAACATGTATAATGTATATGTAACATGTATAATGTATTTCATGTATGATGAAAATTATAAAATGCTCATGAAAAAAATCAAAGACCTTAATATTTGGAGAGACATATCATGTTCAAGGGCTAGAAAACACACAAAAAATAAAACTGTCAATTCTAAATTAACTTAGGAGTTTAACACAATTCCTTACGAAATCTCAGCCTATCAACATAGACAAAAGCTCTTGTTGTAGGCATAGATAAGCTTCTTCTAAAATTTACATATGGGGCACCCGGGTGGCTCAGTTGATAATGCGTCCAAGTTCAGCTCAGGTCATGATCTTGCGGTTCATGAGTTCGAGCCCCACATCAGGTTCTGTGCTGACAGCTCAGAGCCTGGAGCCTGCTTTGGATTCTGTGTCTCCCTCTCTCTCTGCCCCTCCCCAACTCACACTTTTCTCTCGCTGTCTCTCTCTCTCAAAAAAAATTTTTAAACAATGTTAATGAAGTAAAATGAAATTTACATAGAAAAACAAAAGCCAAAAAATAGAAAAAACAATATTAATTTCAATAAATGGTGCTGGAGCAATTGTACATCCCTCAGCAAAAATATGACCCACTTAATCCTCACACCTTATACAAAAATTAGCTCAAAATGGATCATAGATCAAATGTGAAACAAAAAACTATAAAACTTCTAGGGAAAGAACAGAGTAGAAAATCTTCAGGCCATAGAGCTTGGCAAGTAATTCTTAGTTTTAACAGCAAAAGCAAGATCCCTAAGTGGAAAAACTGATACATTGCACCTCATCAAAATTTAAAAATTTGCTCTGAGAGTCGTTAAAAAGATAAAAAAGACAAACTGTATACTGGAGAAAACATTTTCAAATCACATTGGCCAAAGATGTTGTATCTAGAATACATAAAGAACTCTTAAAACTTGACAATAAAACAAGCCAATTAGAAAATAGGCAAAGCCATACACAGACACTGCACTGAAGAGGAAATATACATGGTTAATAAACACACGGAAAGATGTTTCAACTTCCTAAGCAATTAAGGAATCACACATTAAAACCACAATGAGCTATCACAACAAGCCTATCCAAATGGCAAAAGGGAAAAATAGTGATAACACCAAATGCTGGTGAGGATTTGGAGAAAGTGACCCTTTCATACACTGCTGTTGGGAATGTAAAATGAACAGTCACTCTAGAAAACAACCTGGTAGTTCCTTTTAGAGCTGAAAATGGGCTTATCGTCCAAACTAGCATTTACACTCTCGGGCATTTGTTGCAGAGAAATCAAGACCAAGTTTTACTGAGGATTTATATACAAATGTTCATAGTCGCTTTATTCATCCCAGCCGTAAATTGGACCCAAACATCCTTCAGTGGATGAATGGTGAAACAGGCTTTGATACACCCATAAATACTATGGAATTATCCTCAGTAGTAAAATGAACCCTTCATATTCCTCACTCTCAGCAAGGAATGAACTATTCATATGCCTAACAACGTAGATGAACCTCAAGGAAATCATGCTACGAGAAAAAATAAGCCAAACGCAAAATGGTATAAACAGCGTGACTCCATGTTGTTGTAACATTTGTGAAGGAACGTAATTATAGAGAAGAGGAACTGATCACGAGTTGCCCAGTGTTAAGGGTGGGGTGGGAGGGGATAGGTGTGGCTCCAAAGAGTTAATATAAGTGAGCCCACGGTGATGTACCGTGGAGTATCTTGATGGTGGTGGTGGTACGTAAAGCTACACGTGTGGTAAAATTGTACACACAAACCACTGAGTGCCTGTGTACTAGTAAAATCTGAACGAGCACTCGGAACTACACTCGTCATATTTTATTGGATTTGATACTGTTAATTTGTAGAGTTATGTCAAGTATTAACATTGAGGCTTAGGTGAGACTTCCTTATACATTTCTTTATGACATCTTAGGAATCTATCATAAAAATGAAAAATCAAACAAATATTCCTGTAGAAACTATTGGGTATTTAAACCTTAGTCTACACCTGACGTGGTGCTCCTGAACCTATCAAGGGCTTCAGAATCCCTGCAGTGCCATCCAAGGTGTATACACAGTCCTGAACTAACCATAGACTAGAGCACGTGGACTGTTACTGGCACAAATAATTCTCTTTCAACACTCATTGGCACTTTAGACCTATAGGTACCAGGCTTGCCTACTGGGAGAGTGGTAGGCAAGAACTGTCTCCTGAAGTTCCTCATTACCCAGATCCACACTCCCTTCTTTCCTTTTAACTACTTCAGTTCATCCTTCAACCGAGGCACTTTTGAATCTCAAACGTTTTAAAGGAAAGAGAGTGTTCAACTTGAGAGTTGCATTGGTGAGACTCGGGTGGTGGTGGGGGGGGGGGGAGTGCATGGGACTTCCCTGCACTTTTATTTGCAACATCCTGTGAATCTGTAAGTATTTTAAAATAAGAATCTGAAGAAAGCAACCATGTTTTCCAGCAGAAGTATTCTAAGTGTTAATATTAAAAGTTTTCAATCTACAGAACTGGATTGTAACCTGCAGTAGGTTAGAATGGTGGTCAGTACTCAGACCTTAATCTGGTCTTTCAATTTTTTCTAAAACTCGATTCTATCATTTCTAAAATAAAAAAAATAGTTATATCTACCTCAGTGCTATTGATAGCAAAGTTAAGTGAAATGATTTGTGTAAAATATGTACATAATGCCTGTGATCTTATTAAGTGCTAAGTAAATTGAAGTTGCCATCATTTATGTTATGTACTGACTCGGCTCTGAAGCCCCTTGCTGTCTAACCTAAAGCAGAGTCAGCAATTTTCTTCTGTAAGGTGTCAGACAGTTAATCCTTTAGGCTTTGTGAGCCATACAGCCTCTACAGGAACTGTTCACCTCTACTGTTGTGATGCAAAAGCTGCCGTGGGCAACACATAAGTGAATGAGCATGATCATTGTTCCCATAAAACCTTATTTATTGGGATGTGTGGGTGGCACAGTCCTTGAACGTCCAACACTTGATTTTGGCTCAGGTCATAATCTCAGGGTGATGGGATCGAGTCCTTAGGGGCTCCCCACTGGTTGTAGAGCTTACTTAAGATTCTTTCTCTCTCTCTCAGCCTCTCTCATGCTCTCTTAAATAAATAAATGAATAAATAAATAAATAAAGTTTAAAAAAAACCTTATTTAAGGACATTTGGCTTACTGGCATTACAAAAAGAGGTAGTGACAAACAGAAAGAGGGAGGATGGGAGGAAAGATTTGGGTATAAATGCAGTCAATAAACTTGAAAAACAAAACAAAACAAAACAAAACAAAACAAAACAAAACAATATATCAGTCCAGCCAGTTTTCTGGTAGAATGTCCCAGATTTTGAATTGGTCTGATGATTCTTTCCCATCTTCTGTATTTCCAATACACCAGGAGGGAAGTCCTGAGCAGGAGAGGTTGTAGACCATTGGGAAAGGCAGTCACAGCCCCTGCACTGTCAGAGTTCCCTTTGGCAGAGATAAAGAGCCCTCGAATCCTGTGCCTAGTCAATTTAGCAAGAATCCCCAGCAGATCACCTTCTATAGCTGATCAAATTGCTCACCCACTATTCTGGGCACACTGACCTACCTTCAGCGACTCTTGTCAAGTTGGCTTAGTCAGAATCCTCCTTTACCCCTTATACTTCCTCCTAAGTAATTTTCCAACCACTGACCCTGACCCTGCTCCCTCGCTATAAATTCCTTGTCCACGCTCAATTTGGAATTGAATCTAGTTCTATACTGGGCTCTATTTTCCCGTATTGGAGTAGTTCCCATGTAAAATTTATTTTTACCACTCTAGCTACTGTCTGGCTCTGACATTTCCCTGACAAACCCTGCTACTTTGAAAAGGGTTCTTTGACTTTACTTCATGCAGTTTATTTGGGCACTGATGTTCCATTCAACACAAAATCTATCTTTCCCTTCCCCAACTTCAGGACTTTGAAAGAGTCCAACTTGGGTCACCCTTAGTTCATTTATTTATTCATTCTTCAATAACTATTCATTGCAAATGTCATGGTTCCAGATATAATTACAGGAAATAGAGATAATAAATCAGCAAAACCTCTGCCCTCATCCTTCAAGTATTCATTCACTATGTTATACAAATATTAATGGACAAATAAATGAACAAGAACATTATGGATTCTGTTAAGTCTTATAAAGAAACAGAACAATTTTTTTTAAGAGAGAGAGTGTGTGTGAGCAGGGTAGAGGGACAGAGGGAGAAAGAGAGAATCTCAATCAGACTCCATGCTCAGCACAGAGTCAGGACCCTGGGACCATGTCCCAAGCTGAAACCAAGGGATGGACATCCAAGGACTGAGCCACCCAGGTGCCTCAAGAACAATTTATTGATAATGGATATAAAGTATTATAGAAGTGTTTCCAATTTGGGTAAGTTCATCAGTTGTGCTGTTTGGAGAGGTCACATTTAAATAAAAGAGAGGAGAGAATCATGAGGTTATCTGTAAAACAAAGTGATTGCCCAGACCTTGGGACAGGAAATTTCTTATCATCACTGAGAAATAGCAAGACTGGCCTCACTAGAAGGAATGAATCAAGGAGTGTAGGAGAGAGAAGTAAAAAGGTATAGAGATGGATTCAGTGAGGATCAATACTGAGGACTGAATAAATCCTCAGTATTGGGAATTGATTATGGGTATTGGGCAAAATATGGGTATTCAAAGGCAAAAGCCTTTGAATGTTTTATTAAGTGTGGTAAGAATACCTTTGGAAAGTATCAGGCATGAGAACGATCTGCTCTGATCTATGGTTTTAAAACATCATGTTGGGATGTTGGGCTACTTTTTAGGAAAAATATACACAGAGCCTAATTAGGAAGTTATTTCAGTGAGTCAGGTGAGACATAGCAACAGCTTAAAAGTATTAAGAAATTACGGGAACGTAGAGTGGTGATTTTCTTTTGATGTGACTTTAAAATAATTTGTAATAGGTGTGGTTGGTTTTGGAGATCTTGGATTCTTATATATGCTGAACGCGTGTCTTAACTTCAGGTACTAGAATATTTTTCCCTATTTGACAATTTTCACAGACATTTTCATGGAAAATTTGATAGCTTGATGTTAGATTTCTCTTGATCTTTACTTCATCATTTCCTCTCTCTCTCTCTCTCTCTCTCTCACGCGCGCGCACACACACACACACACACACTGCATATATAGGTGAATTCGTTTCACTTTGTATTCTTATATCACGTTATATTTGCTATATGTCAAGTAGCAGGAGTTCTTGTGTCTCCACCAAATGCAGGCTCCCCTTAGCAAATTACCACTGAGCAATTAGTCTTATTAAAATAATAATTACACCTGCATTTGGCTAATTTGCGGAGTAATTGCCCAATTTCAGCCATAATTAGTCACTTGGCTCTATTTTTCAGGCACAATTTCATTGTCATGAGCAACAAACAAACAAAAAAATCTGGGGTAGTTGCTCCTTTTACAACTTGCCTACTAATGAGACTGCCTTCTGAACATACTTTCTTCACTTGAATACTGCAACAAAGTAGAGTACCCTGGGGAATCTCTTGGACTAGTGCAAAGGAAAGAATTTTCCAGTGCTTGAAAATTTTTACATGTTTTCTAAATAGCTGTCATCTATTTAAAAATACTTTCTTGGGACTGGAAAGGAAAAATTAACAAAACTTTTGATTTTGAAAACATCAGAATTATCTGCCTATCATGAATCATCAGGTTTGTCTATGTCTCCATGTCACCAAGACAAATGACTATGGAATTCGATAGCCAACATTTAAATTGTGTCTTTGACCCACGACACCACATACTAACTGAGAATGTTTGGCCTTACCTGAGCTCCATGCTCCTGGAAAACAGCAACAGTTAAGGAATGCCGCCACATTTTTTGGGCTTCAGAACTTGCTAATAACCCTCCTCTCACATATTCCAAGATAAAACCGGCTTCCATATTTATTCATGACTTCCATAAGATTGAAAATAGTTTCCTTTTGTACCTGCCTTTATAAATCCCCAGGCCTCCCTCTTTTTCTTTGAGATATTGCTCATTAATGAACATTCACCCTATTGCAGTAGCCTAAATAAAATCAGGTCCTTAATTGTCTGGTTGCATTTGCTTTGCACACTATAAATCTCAATTGTTTCTAAACCTAGTGAACTAAGCAAGAAACAAAAATGAATCTTACCATTAAATTAGAAACATTGGGACTTACAAATTTATAATGGATTGCTAAAATTGTGGAAGGATATATTGAATGGTGACACTTAAAGAAATAGCCATATGTCTTCTATGTAGAAACATTATTAGGGGTATCTGTATGTAGCTAGCAAAGTCAGTTTAGAGTAATAGTATTTTCATTCTTATGATGAAAATCCTGTTTTTATAAGTTGAAAAATCAGGCAGAATTATGTATGTATCTCGATTTAAAATTTTTTAATGAATGAAATGCTAAATTTTAACTATTTCCATAAAACACAGTAAAAACTATGAATATTTAATAACGGGAAGCAATGCAGAAAAACACAATAAAAAGTCAGTGGAACTGAATAAATAAAAATTGAATATATCCATACATATCTGTAAAAAACATTTTAAGCTAAAATATAAAGGCAAACTTGTACCAGTGAAAAATGTTTACAAAGATGTAATACTCAGAAGCATCAATATCCTTTACAAAAACATTTACAGTGGGAAATAATTGATGATCAAGAGAATAAAAAAGAAACAATAACTGAGGAAAAAATGTAAATGGCTAACTTTTTGAGCATGGCCAGTGGAAATGTGAATTTAAATAATAATGAGATATTTTCCCACCTAAAAAGTTGCTGATATCCTCGTTTGGGAGACTAAATTACAAAAACTTCCTGCAGAACAATTTTCAAGCGTAAAGCCATAAAATTTAGAGTTTTTAATAGTTAATTCACTAACAGTGCTAAAAGTCAAGTCTGAAAAAAAATCAAAGCTAAAGAAAAATTTAATGAAAAATCAAGTCAGTGTGATTTACAATGGAGAAAAATGAGAAATATACTAAGTGCCCAGGAAGGGAAGGTAAATAAATTTTACCATAATCATAAAAATACAATATGAAGCATTAATAATTAAGCTGTTAATGAATTATTAATATGGAAAGTCTCAATATATAACATTAATTGAAAAAATAAAACATGTATGTGCTCATATATATACGAATTAAAATGTTCAGAATGATACCTCAAAATACTAGTTTGGGGTTAATTTATTATGTTTTTATTTTATGCATTTCCAAGGGTACATATTGTATACTGAATAATTAAACTGTCCCATGACAGATTCCTCAAATCTTTAAAAGCCTTAGCTGATTACTGATGGAAAAATACAAATTCAGAAATGGAAAGAAATTTTGGGGTCATTTACATGATGGCTACTCTGAACCACTGAAAATTGAAATGTATAAAATTGGACGTAACAAAATTATTTTTTAAAAGCAAGTTGCTATGGAGTGAACCTTTGCTTTCTCTATGGAACAAAGAAATGTCAAACTAGCCCTCAATCAGAATTTTAGATTAAATTCCTAGATGCTGCTTTTCGAAAACCTTAATCCTAATCTTGGTTCACAGTATTATCATTAATCTCACTTTCAGTTCATGCAACATTAAGGAAACAGAATATATATATTATCTTTCTTTGGTCCTGGTGGAAATGAGGAATTTGAGCTTGAAGATGCCTCTGTAGGCTTTCTGCAAGCAATTATGCTTAAATGCAGCAATAGCAGACAAGAAAGGGCATAATTGGACTTGTTAAATGTAGTCCCCATTTAACTTTCAAAGAGAGTAGAGAAAGGGAAAAAAAAAAGTATTGTCGGCCATGGAGATATTTTCAGACAATCACAATAATCTGCATTACAATAATCTCTCCTATGAAAAGGAGAACCATAATACCATTGCTCATAAGCAGCAGTTCAGTGATAACCACTCAGATTTGATGCCTTAAATGTGAACATCTGTTTCTATCATTAAAGCTATCAGAATGCTGTTAATTACTTGTCTTCAGCTATTTTCAGTATCTGTAAATATATATTCCGGATCTAGAAAAGTAACTCCCATTGCTTAACTGATTAATTCCAACACCTAATGACACTGTTTATCATACATGCATGTAAGTGGCCACTTCCCTCTTACATACATGCACATAACTAATGTACAAAATCTATTTCTCATTTAACATTTCCTCATGTCCTACATTCCTTGTTATTTCAAATATACATCATACATGTATGCACATGCACACAAAACACATATAAACACACCCACCGAGATACACATATACGTACACACACATGTACACAGTAAAAGACAAGTACATCTTTGGGTATGCATTAATTGGAAATTATTACAATATAGCTCAATAAAAAAAAATTCTTTGAATTCAAAGACAAAGAGCCTAGGACCTTTGAATATATAACCCTTTTTCTTCTCCATGAGTACATATATACATAGGGAGAGAATTCACAATTATTTGAATACAGGGAGAATGTAAAACTAGATGTTTCTAAAGATTTCAAGACAGTGATCATAAGTTCTCTTGTGTCACTATTATATATTTTACACCGTGATTGGTTCAGCGTGCTCTCCATAGTATCTGGAAAATGACATAGGATATAGTAGATCTCTTCAATATTTCTATATTGTGGATTGTTAACTTGAGCTAATCTAGGAAGAAAAGGGTAAAGGAAAGCACCAAGATGAGTATTATAATCCAGGAAGAAGGAAAAAGTGGCTTGCAAGAGTGTTAGGATAAGGATCCTAACATTTGGAATTTGTGGATTTTCCCTCTAGAGTTTGTACTAATTTAACTCAGCTCTCAAAAACTGACAGTTGTTCCATCTTTTCAATATTCAAAATTATGTGGAGAGATAAAGGCTACAGCCTCCATAGAGCATATAGCAATAGCATGACTGAAACGAGCCATCTGTGTAGGAATAGCGGCATCTAGAAAACCAGCCCAAGAGGTTTCCACTATGTTGATCACCTCGGTTGGACAGGACAAACACTTCCTTTCCTTGCAAGTGATGCCTCAATGTAACAAGATGCAATGACATGTAAATGATGCCAGCCTCAATGAAACTAGAGCACACAAGGAGCTGCTTTCCCCGAGGATGTGTTAAAGAGACACCATGACACGTAGAATCTCAAAATTGTATCCATTGCCTTCTATATTCTTTGCTATTCCTTTGAAATCTGGACCAAATTGTTCATATAAAGATCACATTAAGTGCAGCCTTTAAGGAGGTGTCTATCTCTCAGAACTGTTGTCACTGGTCTTCTCAATCTGTGTTGTAAATAATTTGAGACATAAAACAGAGGAATAAAGATTGAGGCAAAAATGTGACCTTTATCACTGCTAAGACATAAGCTGGCAGACAAGGTGGCTTTAAGACTTCTTGTCAATATCTTAACATGACCCTTAATATTAATCAGATTGATTCACCCAGGGATTTTATCAATGACTGTGGCTGACCTTCCCCTATAGGAGGAAGCTCTGGGACCAATAAAAGACTGGAGGAGGAGGGAGAACTTGCATTTTGGTGGGAAGGCCCCAGTCTCAGGAAGAACAATAACAAATGAGTCAAGCATGGCAAATTATTCCTCCAAGTATAACAATCAGATAGGGCAGAGTTAGTGCATACAGCAATTTCCCAGGAAAGAGTAAAGATAGGGTTGATAGAAAGGCCATGGGTATGCTTCAGAGAAAGTCCTCTGAATGGAAACCATGAGGGGGGAAAAGGAGATCTTTGGCACTTTATGTATTATAGTTAGAGCAGAGAAAAGGTTAGGTAACAAATTTACAGTTTCTAATAAATTCAGGAGAGAGCACTAAGCAATAAAAAAAACTAGTAAATTAGTAACCCAATAAAAGGGTGAAGTGGAAATAATTATACTTATAATCAATTAGAAGCTAAAACAGAGAGGGAAAGAAGCATATATGTAAGATAAATATAGAACAAATAATAAGATGTCAGATTTTAAACATGATATGTTAATGATCACATTCAATGTAGACAGACTATTCCAGTTAAGAATAAGCATTGTCAGACTGAATATATGTACTATATGTACGTATTTGTATAATTAGCATATATATGTATAATTAACTGGAGCAGTCTAAAAGAGACACACTTTAAATGCAAGAGCATTGGTTTACTGAAAGTAAGATAATGGAAAACATTTTTCATGAAAATAATGCACAAAGTAAACCAGTGTATAATGCGAAAGGCATTACTAGAGATAAAGAGGGACATTTCATAATGATAAAAGAGTCAGTACACAAGAAAGTTATAACAATTCTGAATTTGTTTGCAGCTAATAAAATAATTTGCACCTAATAATATAATGAATTACATAGTGGATAAAATGTGAAATGGATAAATCAGTAATCATCACAAAAGATTTTAGCATATGGAATACACATTTTATTCCATTTATTTAATGCACATTGTTTTCAAGTGCATTTCGCTATTTGTCTATTTACACTCTGACACATTCTGACATCCCATTTATCTGCTTTCTTAGTTTACTGAAGCTCATATTTATATGTATTATAATTCATAGAGATGAAGACTCAAACTCTATCACTAGAGATGCCATTTCATCTGAATTTGGTGCTCAAGAATTTGCATTTTTTAGCAAGCACTGTGGGTAATTCAAGGAACATTATTGGGTTTCCCTATTGGCACATATGTCCTTGAAAAACAAAATGTATGAGCCAGCATAGGACCGAATCTCAAAATATATTATTAGACACGTAGCAGGCTATACTTTCCAAAGCTTATCTGGTGGAATTTAACCAGAAAGAGCAGAAAGGCTTATCAAGAATAAAATGAGGGAACCAAAATTTCCTCCCTACGCTCTGCCTTCGCCCAGGAGATACATGTGAAATGGGTCTTTGTGTGTCTCAGGTCTAAGACTTTCCCACAGTCACGTTCCGTTATCAAAAACAAGGAACAAAGGGGTTATTTTGTTTGCCATTTTCAAGAAAGTACACTAGGGTCCTAAAGAGAAAATGAGGAAAGAAGAGCCTAAAAATGTTTTTAATTTGTGACTACCTATGATAGCCTCACTAGATTTCAGTGGAGTGGAGTGCATTGGCAGTAAGAGAGGTCCATGCAGGAGCAGGGCTCACCATCTCACTCAAAGTGAACCCTCACCTGGGAGACTGCATGCCCTATCTGGCCTCTAGGTGACTAAAGCCAGTGCCTCCTATGTTTCGGCATAGTGCCCATTTATCTTTCAATATCTAAGGAAATATGATCTTCGCTGTCCTCATCTGCTAATCATTTGGTCATAACCTGAGAGCCAATCAGTAAGCTTTTGAAGAGTGCTGAGTACTTTGCCTGGTGTAAAAGAGGAGCTTAATGCCACTAATTTGTAGATAGATGAAAGCCTATGGAATCACTCTGAACTAGGTAACAAGGTCAGAGGTGGTTTATACTTAATCTCTGTACATGCTAGATGTGTTATGAACATAGTAACATCTCTATGGTATATACCAAATCATATCTCTATTGACCTGAAGAATTCATGTTACAAAATAGGTAAGAGAAAATCTATACAAAGAATGGATAAAGATCAGCTACTTTTTTTTTTTTTTTTCAGGTAATACAAGAAACCACTACGTATTTCAGGGCAATAGAGAAAGTGGTAAAGCAATGGATTTCAACACCAACTTTCTATCTGGATCTCCAGGGGACTTTTAAAAAATTTCAAAGACCTAGGTCCTGCTCAGAAATTTGGTTTCAGTCTTTGTAGGGAGGACCTGTTCCTCTGTAATTTTGTCAGATATTCATTCATAGATAATTCTGATGTGCATCCAGGGTAAAGACTACTATGGTAGAGATAACACAAACAAATCTAAATCTAATGCATTGTGCATTGGAGGGACATGAGGTTCAGGGCTCTATGCACTGAAACTCAGTAAACTATGTGATTTTGCTTAGGGGCTTCAAGATAATTTAACATAGACATATAATTCCTAAAGAACCAGGATAGGAGAGATGGGTATTATTTACAATCTGGTCTTCCTTGATATATACTTTTTTTAAAAAAACTTTTTAGTGTTTATTTTTGAGAGAGAGAGAGGGAGAGAGAGAGAGAGAGAGAGAGAGAGAGAGAGAGAGAGAGTGTGAGCAGGGAAGGGGCAAAGAGAGAGGGAGACACAGAATCTGAAACAGGCTCCAGGCTCTAGGCTTCCCGCACAGAGCCAAACGCGGGGCTCGAACCCACAAACTGGGGGATCATGACATGAGCCGAAGTCAGACGCCCAACCAACTGAGCCACCCAGGTGCCCCGAAATGTACTTCTTAAAACAGTTATTTCATTCCTGAAAGGATAAGCTAATCACTTGGCTGATGCCAAGGCTTCTGTTGGGAATGTTTCTGTGGTCAGAGGGACTCTCTCCCTCTTTTTTTACAGATAATTTACTCTCTCCCTCTATCTTTTTTACAGATAATTTTTTGCACAACTGCAACATGGGGTAGATAGTTCTAATAATGGAGTGAAAGAACAATGAACAAACCAAAAATAAAAAAGCTCAGTCTTTCTTTGGGGAAGACAAGCAAAACACAAGTAAACCAGTAAATATATTGCATGATAGAGGGTGACAAGAAAGAACAAAACACAGAACCATAAAGAATGGGCTCCGGGGTCTATGAAAGGAAGTCCAGGAAGGCCACACAGGTGAGGTGATCCTGGAGATGACACCTGAAGGAAGTAAGGATGTGAGAAAGCGAGCCATGGGACTTCCCTTAGCATGTTTTTAGTTTCTCTGTGTTTGTAATTCTTAAAGTTTAAATATTCTGATCACATTCTTCATTCATAACTTTTCTTTGCTACTTTTGTCATCTTTACCTTCAAAATGCAAAATGTTCCTCAGTTTTAATACAGATTAGTTTTTCTTATGTTTTATTGCTTCCTAGACTGAAATAAATTTCATAAGGGGACATTTGCTCTGAATCCTTATAAACTTCCTCCTTTTACTCCTTAATAGCATCACACGTTTGATGTTTTTGCTCAGTTCACCCAATTGTAAATGGAAAATGGAAAAGCTGACATTTACTGTAGCTTTGTTTGGCTTGTCTGTGCTTATTCTAGATGGTTGTGCTGAACACAGAGGGAAGTACAGGCAACGGGGGAGGACACAGCTTTGCTGACCATGCCTGACTTACCTGAGGAACTGTTCTTTCTTTAAGGCTTGACGAGGTGGCTGTAGCAATCTGTAGGGTTTACTTAGCTATTTATTTCTATTAAAAGAATAATGATGGGATGCCTGGGTGGCTCAGTCAGTTAAGCCTCCAACTCTTGATCTCAGCTCAGTCTTGATCTCAGGGTTGTGAGTTTAAGTCCCGCACTGGGCTCCACACTAGGCATGAAGCCTTCTTAAAAGGAGAAGGAGAAGAAGGGGGGAGGAGGAAGAGGAGGAGGAAGAGAAAATAAATACCTAAATACCTAAATACATACATACATACATACATACATCAAGGTAAATTGATTTGTTGTTTATGTGGTAAGGTCAGGAACTGTTCAAATTATTCCAGTTACCCTCAGTTCATCACCCAAAGCTTCCCATGGTTCTGAGTCTCTGCTGCTTCTAATTTGTTTCTTTGTGGGTTTTTTTTTCCCTGTGAATCTAGATCCTCCGAGAACTCCATTATTTTTTTTTCTAGTTGGTTTTTTTCCTGTGTTATGTAATGTTATATAATGGGTTACCATTGACACTCAATTCCTGAATTTGGAAACTATTTTTTGATGTCTGAAACTCATCATTATTAACATTATATCCATCCCCATATTTATTGCATATTTTTTACTCATTTCAAAAGTACCCTGGGGGGGACAAAAGAGTTAAATAAATGAGCTCAAACTGCCTTACCGAAAGTATGTGAATACTCTATTTATACCCAACTTTTATATCACTACTTGCTAGGAGAGCAAAAAGGCCCTCAGTTGCCCGGCACCCACTCTACCGATGTCTCCACGTTAATATTTCTGTAGGACTGTCTCTAGAGTTAGCATCTCACTCATGGAAATACCTTAAGAGGTTTGCAGGGAGAGATACTACACACCCAATGGTTACCATTTATTTCTTGTAAAATAACAAGACACCAAAAAATGCTGGCATCTTATATCCATACTGCTGATAATATGCATGTTACCAGGATAGGCAAGACAATTAAAATAAGTAACATATTATTAGGAAGTTATTGCTTTTGAAATGTTCTTACCACTTTCCCATAATTCTTGCATCCTCACAGCTCACATATAAAACATGCAGGATAGAAATTACTTTTTGACTTAAGATCATGGTTGACTTTTGTCATGTATCTTAAGCACCCTCTCAGAAATTATGCAAAATGAACGTCAGTCAGTTACCTTGTGAATTTGAAATTTAGCTAATCAATTTCTTATACATCAGGAGGGAGCAAATGTATAACACTTCATCATTGCCCAGTGAAACATTTAATTTAATATCTGGATTTATACACCATTTATCTTGAGTCTGCAGGCTCACATTACTCTTTTTTATTTAATTTACTCTACCGTATATATGCGCAACAAATTTCCTTCTCCGCAGAGAATTTTAATGTCTGCAGCAGAATACAAGAGGGTAAATATGGATTTTGTCAAGTTGAGATATTGATAGCTTGGTTTTATTCCTGATTCAGCAAACACTGTGGCTCTCAGACGTTTAACCCCACACAAGAATATGAACCTCAGAATAGTGTTCTGGAATGAATTAGATCTATAAGCCAGATCCAAGTGCTAATATGTGTTTGGAAAGAGATTAGCTGACGTATGAACTCTCAGCCTCTTTTACATTTAATTTTGAATGATGCTTTTTCATAGACAAGAAACTGAGTGAGTCAGGAAACTATGCTCTAGAGAGAAATAAAGGAAAGAACTTTAAGGCTATGGATCACTTCCCATTGCTTATTGAATAATCTTGAAACTCTTCAGAATTGGGATCCATACTGGCTTTGCAGACTCCTCCTGTGTCTGACCCATAGGAGCAACCCATATTTTAGCCACATATTCCTCCCAGCTTCTGAGATATACTCTTCTTTTCCCTGGTTTTATTCTCTAAATATGTTGTTTATACTTCCTAGATACTATTTTTTAATTGTTCAGATGGCAAACTACTGCTTTTCTTTTAAGGCCTGGCTAAAAGACCATTTTTCCTGTAAGTTGCCCTTGGCTTCTTCAACTTCATACCAAATTTCAGTTCCTTCACTGTGTTCTTGCACCACTCTCTGCATATGTGAATACTTTGAATAAATTCATACACATGTCACTCTATATAGGCTGTGAGCTCCTTAAGAATGGAGTGTGTGTTTAGTTCATCTGTTGACCTCAGCAGCTAACACCGTGCCTAACTGCAAATGGGCATTGAAAATGAAGTGAACCTTTAAAGAAAAGAAGATATTCAAATCACTGTATTGTACACCTGAAACTAATATAACATTGCAGGTCAACTATATTTCCATAATAAAACTTAGAATAAATGAATTAAACAAAGAAACTAAGATAAATTACAGGATAATATCATACCCAAGTATGACAATTTAGTAACAATGAATGACAGTATTAAACCACAATGGTTAAATTTCAAATTGTCACATACTGGGATAGTGGCACAAACAACAAAAATTACTTGTAATTTCACAGCCATCGCTAGTTCATTGAAAACTGGACAAGTCAGCATTTTTCTGTCTCATCAATCATGGCTCTTCTGTTGAAATGCATGAAAATAAATTCTAAACAGGCAGAATTATACTTCTGAAATTTTAACCAGGAGCCATTTGCGTACTTGCTTGTTTTATAAATATTTATGGAGCGCTGACTAGATCCTACACTTTGTGTAAGGCACTCATGATGCTATAACAAGCAAGACAGACCAGGTGCTCGTCTTTAGGCAATCACAAAAATGAGCACTTGGAAACAGTGCAGTTAGTCTTATGACTAGGAAAGTACAGAGTGTATGTGATCAAATAATGTGTGGTCTGGCTAGAGAATATATCAGCCCCCTCACATTTGTACAGTTCCCTGCCTAGGCTTCCTGCTTGGGTCTCATTGTATCGCAAAGGCTGGTGCACATGTCGGCGTACCCAAGGAATCCAGGCTCATCGAGGGCTGAAACTGAGCTTTCTGTTTTATCTTCATCAAGTGGTGGGGTGTCAGCACATTATGGGTGCTCAACATTAAATGAACGAGTTAATGAATTTCTTTCGCATCCATCGTCACACTTTCCGTTCTATTAAAACAATCCTTTAGCCTAAGAAGAACAGAAGTAGGAATGCCCTCTCCTTTTTTTAAACTATAGAATCAGAGTATTAATACACTTCTCAGTTCACATGACTATCATTAGTCCGCCAATGGCTGCTTTAGTTCATTTATAATTTCTTTTATAATTCGTCTCCATATGATTTGTCACCCGCCTCCCAAGCATGGGGGGTTGCCATGTGTTTAGCACACATTCTTGAATTTTAAGCTGTCTTTGTCAAATGTGCAGTCTTGTTATTGTTGTTGCCATTGTGTTTTTAAAGTAGACCATTTCTGTAGATCTCATTTGTTTTTTGTTTTTTTTTGTTCATGTGGCTCTGTTTTAAATATAAAATCATGTTGGTGAGAATACATTTAAGTAATTGCTACAGCTGCTGCATACACATTTTATTTATCTACTCCCTCATATGGACTTGAAAATTGTCTCCAAGTCCAGTCATCTGAAACAACACTGTTGGAAAAACCTAACACTTATTCCTTATATATGAACTGGTATATCCAGGAGTGGCATTTCTAAGTAATAGTTCTAGCTTATGTTCAATTAGCTCGAGTACTTCAAATTTCTTCTCAAATGGGGTACCAGTTTGCCTCCCTATCATCAGTTTGCAAGATTTCCTGTTTGCCCATGTCCTTGACAAGGCTTATATGTGGTAAAGAACTTGTCTGGACTTTGTCCTCCGTTTTTGGGAGGTAACATCTGAATCCTTGGAACTTCCTGAGTAATAGGGTGGCTCTTATTCTTGGTGGGTCCCTGGGACAATACCTAATATTTTTTTAGCATAAATAGGATGGATGACTGAGGATGAAGACTGACCACCCCAAAAGGACCATTCATGTCACTAGAGGGTTGGGATTTTTAACTATATATCAGCCCAGCCTCAGAGAAGGGGCGAAGGGTTAGAAACTGTGTTCAGCCACATGGCCAATGATTCAATCACTTGTGCCTATGTAATGAAGCCTCAATAAGAAGCTCTGGACTCCAGAGCTTGGGTGAACTTCCCTGGTGGGCAGCCCTCTGCCACCTGATTTATTTTTTAATGGGTCTCCAATCTTCCATATGAACATGTGTGTGTTGAATATACATATCTAAGCATTAGAGAAAAAACAGGTAATATCAAGACATATATAATCATGAGTGACAAAAAAACCTCAGCTAATTATAATTGCAATAAATTAATATATTGTTTAGAGAAAAATTGACATCATTATAATATTAGGTCACACTATAAAAAGTGTTGATAAGTTATTATCTCAGCATTTGTTATTTTTTTTCTTTGAAAGAGTTTTAAGTCGGTCTTGATGTATCTTATATATTCTTTAAGTTAATTACAAGATATTTTACATTTTTAGTTATTATTATGAATGGAATCTTGTATCTATACAATTTTCAAGTTGATTGCAACTGGTATTTTTTTTTACAGCGCTATTGATTTTAATGTGTATTGTATCTACTGGACGTATAGAATTATTTTAATCATTTCCTTTTAGAGGGCTGTCATATGGAGTAAATTCGTCCTTGTTAAAAAGTGACAGATAGTCTTACTTATTATAATGATGAAATGTAGTACTATGCTCTAATAGAAATTAGCTTTTAGTACATGTAAGGGCATGCAATTCATATACTTTCTTGATTTTCTTAGTAACAAAAGCTGAAAAATTTTAAATTGCAGTGCACAGAATTAGGTAATTAATTTATCCATAATCCTTGGATCTTTCCTTTATGATTGACTCATGCATTGTTCCATTTTGTTTGCTTCTACCTATGTATATTTTTTTAAAAATAGTATTATGCTTTGGAGTTCATAAATCATTTAAACTCCTCTTGGTAGACATTTAGGATTTTCATTTTAATTTTTTAATACTATATACCACTTGCCATTATACCAAATTGTTGCACACATTTGTGATTAGTCCCTCAGGATGAATTTCCCTAAGTAGAACTGCTAAGTAAAATTACATGAACATTTTCAGAGTTTCTGATAAATATTTCTAAATTGAAGTAAGTTTCTAGCAATTAACATGCCTGTCAGCAGTGATTGAAAGTGCTCATTTTTACTCACCTTCCACCTAGTGAATTAGATTTTTAAAATTCTTTTCAAAATCAATAGGCAAAAAATTGGTTTGCATTCTTGCTAAAATTGCATTTTTTGATTGCTTAGTGAGTTTGAATATTTATGCCTATGTCCATTTGCCATTTGTATTTATTTTAGTAAATGGCTTATTATAGGCTTTGTTAATAATTCCAGTTGTGTTTTCATCTCTTGATTAGTAATTTTAAGAGTGCTGTATAAAAACCCCATCATCTACCACATATGCTCCACTTGTTTACATTTTTTTCACTTTAAATTTATCTAGGATAATTTTTGAATTACAGATTTTTTTTGGAATTAGACTAGCAAGATTCATCAATATTGTCTTAATATTATCTGTTTTTTTCTCTAACGCTTAGGGGTACTTGTGACAATGATTTAAGTATGTGGTACACCATTTTTTTGCAAGACTTTAGAAAATGTCTTTTTTTATAATTCCCTCCTTGTACTTTTCCATAAATTTTTTATTATATTTGTGACTATATACTTATATTTTTGTTTGAATAAAGTAATCTTACTATTAATGGAAACATTTTCCCCAATAAGTTCAAGTGATTTTACTAGATAATATTAAAACTATCAACTTTCTAAGACATATACATTTTAACACATACCATATAAAACAATTTCTAAAAGGGTCTCAATGTACTATATTGGATGTTCTGGGGAAACAATCTCCTATATATATCCATAGATAATGAAATATCAAGTTACCTTATTTAAAAATTATAACATTTAAAAATTAGAATAGGAGTTCTAAACTCTGTCAATGTGTTAAAATTTCCTCGGAACTTTGAAGAAAATAGAGATCTGGAGAACATAACCCCAAAGATTCTGGTTCATTGGTTCTGTATGCTGTGGTACCCAAGACCCAAGTTTTTGATGCTTCACTAGGGAAGCCACTAGGTTAGACCTTCCAGAACAGTATAGAACTTATTTGCTCCTCAATTTAGATTGCAACTGACCCTGAACGTCATGGGTTTGAACTGTGCAAGTTCACTTATACATGGATTTTTTTTCCCATAAATACAGAAGAGTACCGAAATATATTTTCCTTTTTTTCTAATTTTCATAATAACATTCTTTTTTCTCTAGCTTACAATATTGCAGAATACAGTATATAATACACACAACATTTAAAAATGTGTTAATTGAATATATTATCAATAAGACTTCTGGTCAACTGTAGGCTACTAATAGTTAAGTTTTGGGAGAGTCAAAAGTTGTACATGGATTTTCACCTGGGTGAGAGGCATTTGGCACCCCTTTCCCCATGTTGTTTAAATGTCAACTGTAGTTATTTTACCATTAAAATGATGCTATGGAATGTTTTATTTAAGTCATTTGATTATTTAAATAAAACTGACAGTATTTTAAAATTAAGTCCCACTCAAATACACATATTATGGTTCAATATTTGATTAGCAATAGCTTCTATAAACTTTCTCTTCTTTCAAAAAATATTGGGGCGCCTGGGTGGCTCAGTTAAGCATCCAACTTGGGCTCAGGTCATGATCTCGCAGTCCATGAGTCAAGCTGTGTGCTGACAGCTCAGAGACTAGAGCCTGCTTCAGATTCTGTGTCTCCCTCCCTCTGACCCTCCCCCGTTCATGCTTTGTCTCTCTCTGTCTCAAAAATAAATAAACGTTAAAAAAAATTAAAAAAAAAATGAATACATGTTAAAAAAATAAAAATAAAATATTTATTAGTAAAAGAAGACACAAATGCAGAAAAATAAGACATATTAATAAATAAACAGCAGAAGAATCTAAATGACATCAATTGCTATAAAAAATGTAACAGAAATTGAGACATTTTTCTGATGAGATTTCACAGATCAAATAGAAACTATGTCAAAATACAGAAAGTAGGAGAAAAATGGATCAATGGCTAATTGACATCTAACTCCCTTCGTGTTCCAAATCCCTTAAAATCTGAATTAAAAAAGGGGCAAAATGGGATATTTATTCCTCAATTCTCAATTTTTTAAGTTCACTGAACTTGAAGGGGATTCATGGGTTTTTATCTCTTTTTCTCTCATTAGTCTGGCTAAAATAACTCCCTTTGTTTTCAATAACAAGAAGCATGTGTGTAATAGGCATTTCTTCTTATTAATATTTATTCTTAGCAATCCATTGATAGTTAATGAAGAGGCTTTAGCACAGATTTTTTTCCCCAAAAATTATTTCTAGGATGAAATGGCTTAATTATCCCATCACTGGATAGCTCTTCAGTTTCTTATATATTTATACATCAAAACATTTTAAACATGTAAAATTAAGTTTCTATTATACTTAAGTGTGATTCTGTCCCAAATAATGGGTACTAATGACTCAGACTTGCGATTTACTGAAACCATCTCATAATAGGAAGACCGTAAGAATAAGACGAATTTTTTGTTGTTCCCATTTTGTTTCTGAGGGCTTGTTTTCTATGCTTCTATGCTGTGCCAGTGTTATTTTGGAGAACATGGTTTCTGTTTTTCAAACTTCAGGAAGGGAGTTTTCATTCCGTTGTGCTTATAAAGATAGAGTGGTTTCCTATCTTCTTCATATCCTTTTCTTCCTTGGTCATCAGACAACCTGTTAGTTGGCATATTACGATGCAGTGACAAGAAAACAAAAATATAGGAAGGTTTGGTGATTTCACCAGTTCGAGCAAAACTGTAAACTTAGGCATTAGAAATTGTCTCATTCAACTCCCTAAATTAAAAATCAAAGAACTAGTGACTCAACGAGCAGAAGTAATTTTGTTCAGGGAACTCCAACCAAAAGTGAGAGGCAAAGACCAAAACTCAGGTCTTCTGGCACAGCCTTGGTTTTTCCACTATTAAATTGTGTCTCCTGTATGGAAACAGACAACAGAAAAATGGGATCAATAGCCACATATAGGTCTGGTAACTATTATCTGTGACATAATAAATAGTATAGTAATGCATAACCTCTACTCACTCATGCTCATTCAAATATATTCCTGCTCACTATGTATTTGTAGACTCAGCCCTGCATTTGTTTCTGAGTTGACTTAGTAGGAAAAAGCCAGCCCACTGCTTTTTATACAATATATTGCACTTAGTATAATATTTTTACTAACCACATACCATGAATTATCTAACCTTTCAGATCAAGCACAACATTTGAGTGATGCAGAGGGAAAAATTGTGTATGGGGAGTAGAGAGAACAGTGGACACATAAGCCAACAGATATGGGTCCCAATAGAGACTGAATACTTACTGGGTGTGTAACTTTGAATGAGAATCTCCACTTCTCTCGAATAGTTAGTTGTAAAGAATCTTGAAGGAATCAAATGAGACAGTGTTTAAGAAATGGTTTACATGAAATATGTGGTCAATGAATGTTAACTATCTTTGCTGTGCTTTACATTCGACCTGAACCTTATTTTCTACTATGTCGTCAGTGATAAATAAGCTCCTATATACTTTGCTTAATAAAAGGGTTAAAAAAAAGTCATTAGGTCATCATCTTTATTAACCCCTGGATAAGATTATCAGTGAGTATTTTCTGAATCTTTATTATATCCCGGTTCTTTACATGAGCTAAGTTAATAATCTCTCTTAAAAATACCTAAAATGTAGATAGTTTCGAACTCATAGATGTGGGAGTAGCAGTTACAGTCTAAAACTTACATGAACTGAACTGAGAAAATCTCTAGAATACTCTCTCAGCATACTTAAGCTGAGTCAAAAACTTAAAAAAATTTAGTATTTCAAACACAATGCTCACACACAAACATACCATCCCACACACATATATAGGGCTTTGGCAGTGTAACTGGAGATTCCTACCAAATATTCAAGAAACAAAATGCTTCTGCTTTACATAAGCTTATTCCAGAAAAATAGAACATAGAGTAATCCATAATGAACAAAACAAACAAAAGATATTTATTCATATTATAAGAATTCTATATACTAACATAACAATTAAAAAACAAATTCTTTTTGTAAAAATGCTATAAAAGAGGGAGAAATAAAATCTAAGATTAAAATTTCTATTACATTATATTCTTTATTTCATATTTTGTTTCTCTTTTCTTTAAGTGGTTGTAGTTGTATAATACCCAGGAAAACAAATAAAGGAAGTGACATTTACTGAGTGCCTTTTATACTTCAAATACAGTGTTGGGTTATTAAAATTCAATATTTCACTTATTTAACAATATCTTAATTGGGTGTCATTATATACTTTAATGATATGTATACTAATGGGCTTTTAAATTTAGGAAGCACCATAAAA
This sequence comes from Panthera tigris, assembly GCF_018350195.1. Classification (NCBI taxonomy): domain Eukaryota; kingdom Metazoa; phylum Chordata; class Mammalia; order Carnivora; family Felidae; genus Panthera; species Panthera tigris. The sequence continues at coordinate 39,928,268 of NC_056670.1, forward strand.
GTGTTCAAAATATTAATAATAATCTATATAAATTTAATTCATATCAACATAATTTTAATTCTGTGATACAATTATCTCAAGCACCTATGAGAGGGGTAGTCAGAATAGATGACACTTCTTTACAGAAATGATCCATAAAATACACTGTAGTACAAAGAGAAATTTAAATGAGAGAGAAAGTAGATTAGGATCTGTTAAACAGTAGGCTGCTGTTTCCCTCATTGTTGAATTAAATTGATCTTTAATCAATGTTAGCAATACATTTTGAAAGAAAGTAAAATGTGCTACCCACCAGGCAGCAAAAATGTTTCTACAAAACATACACCCAGACTAAATAAAACAACAAAAAGCAAGCATTTATTGATCCACATCGATTTTCTGCCCTATTTATTTAACAATTATTGTGATTTTCTAAGAAGCTATGCTAAAATCATCAAAGCAAAGCTAAACTTTTGTACACAAATACGAATCAGTTTTTCTTTTTAAAATACATCCTACCTTACTATTTTACCTTGAATTTTTTGACAGCTGGAAAGTTCAATATCTTTGCATTTGTTTGGTCTCACATTCATTTTTCGTACACTAGTGATGCATTTATTATTACCATATTAGAATAAGAAATCCATTCTTCTCACACTTCTTTCTTTAGAGTATATATATTGAATTTATATGTCTATATATGACTATACATGCATATGATCAAGAACAACAATACTTGCACAATTCCTGAGGTTATTTATAGTTCCAATCCTTAGTCCATAAATTCTATGATGGTAAAAACAGTGATGTGTTTACCACTGTGTCTAAAGCATCTTGAATGAAGTCAGACACACCAGAGGTGTTCAAAAACACTCAAAGACTAATTTAACTTGTATATTGTAAGATTCTTTATTCTATTAGCACCTAAGTAAAAATATTTGAAAGGTAATTTAATAGCTCTCAGGAGGCTAGTAAGATGGCAGAGTAGAAAGGCTCGAAGCTCACCTTGTCCTACAGATACAACTAGATAACACTCATATCGGTGTAAATAATCCAGAAAATGCCCTGAAGTGTGGCAGAAAAATTCCACAACTAAAAGTAGAGGAGAGGCCACTCTAAGAGGGTAGGAAGGGAGAAGATGTGCAGTGTGGGAAGCTAAAGGGATTGAGGGCTGTCTGTGGGAAGGAAGGACTCATGGGCAGGGAGGGGAGAGGAACAGACTTTCACATCAGGAAGACCACACAGGGAAGACAAGTCCCCATAACATTTGGCTTTGAAAAATAGAGGGGCCAAATTTCGTAAGTTCTTACAACCAGTGGGACTTAAAGCCTGGAATTTAAAAAAATCAGAAGACCAGCAAGCAGCAAGCACCTTGTTAAAACTGCATGCCCTGTCCACACACACTTTGCAAATCCACTCCAGCTGGTCCTGGTGGTGATGGCTGCAGGTCTCATTTCACAGCAGACCAGTGTGCACCTTGTGAAAACTGTGCACCCTGCCCCAGCCAACCCGGGCTGGTGGTGGCAGCGTGTCCTCTCTCACCAACACGTACAGTATGTGAGCACTGCATGCCTTGCTGCCTCCACCACACTCTTGGCTGGAGCCTATTCAAACCATGGCCACGAACTTGACAGTGTGCAAACAGCCCCATCAGAATAGGGGAAAATAACTACACACACTAGTCAGACTGCAGCCCCAACAGTGGGTTGGGGGCAGACAACAGGTCTGATTGCAGGCCCTGCCCACCAGTGAAAACCTCTCACAGGACAACACAGGGAAAGCACCCTGCAATTTGGTGCTACTACATCTCTGGCAAACACCTGATCTGACTAAACTCAAGTTTAAAGCAGTACCAGTACTGCTGTACTAGTATAGCAGCACAGGCTGGCCCACTAACACCACAGAGACCACACATTGCCCACAACAGGCAATGAAAACCACTGCAGATGACTGGACTGATGGAAAAGGCAGTCAAGCCACAACAGCAGGCTGCACACAACACACCGAGGAGACACCCCTGAAGCAGACAGGTTGGAGTGAACAGGGGACACTGCACTGCAGGGCACTATAGGACTTCTTCTTCATAAGGCCATTACTTTCATGCGTAGCAGACATAGTTGGCTTTCTTAACACATAGAAACAGACACAAAGAGTTAGACCAAATGAGGAGACAGAGGAATATGTCCCAAATGAAAGAACAGGACAAAACCACAGCAAGAGACCTAAGCAAAACAGAGATGGGTAATATGCCTGATAGAGAATTTAAAGTAATGATTATAAAAATACTCACTGGAGGACATCAGTGAGACACTTAACAAAGAGATTTAAAAAATCAGAGAAGAAAAATACAATAAATAAAATTTAAAAAACACTAGAGGGAGGGGTGCTTGGGGGGCCCAGTCAGTTAAGCATCTGACTGGCTCAGGTCATGATCTCATGGTTCATGGGTTTGAGCCCCACATTGGACTCTGTGCTGACAGCCCAGAACCGGGAGCCTGCTTTAGATTCTGTGTCTCCCTTTCTCTCTGCCCCTCCATCACTTCCGCTCTGTCTGTCTGTCTGTCTGTCTCTCTCTCTAAAATAAATAAACATTAAAAAAAAAGTACTAAAGGAAATAAACAGCAGACTAGAAGAAGCAGAAGAACAAATAAGTAACTTGGAAGACAGAGTAATGGAAAGTAATCAAGCTGATTAGGTGAAAGAAAAAATAATGCAAAATGAGAATAGACTTAGGGAACTCAGTGACTCCATCAAGCATAATAACATTCATACTATAGGGATCCCAGATGAGAAAAAAACAAAGGCAGAAAACTTATTTGAAGAAATAATAGCTGAAAACTTCTTTGCCCTGGCAAAGGAAATAAATATCCAGATCTAGGAGGCACAGAGATCCCCCAACTAAATCAACCCAAGGGGGTCCACACCAAGACACATAGTAATTAAAATGGCAAAAAGTTGGAGCGCCTGGGTGGCTCAGTCAGTTAAGCATCTGACATAAGCTCAGGTCATGATCTCATGGTTCGTGGGTTCGAGTCCTGCATTGGGCTCTGTGCTGACAGCTCAGATTCTGTGTCTCCCTCTCTCTGTTTCCGTCCCCTGTTCTCTCTTTCTCAAAAATAAATAAACATTAAAAAATAGCAAAAAGTAGTGATAAAGAAAGACTTTTAAAAGCAGCAAAAGAAAAGAAGACAGGGAAACCCCATAAGGCTACCAGTGGATTTTTCAGCAGAAATTTTGAAGGCCAGAAAGGAATAGCATGATACATTCAAGTGCTGAAAGCAAAAAATATCCAGCCAAGAATACTGTATCCAGCAAGGCTATCATTGATAACAGAAGGAGAAATAAAGAGTTTCCCAGACAAGCAAAATGTTGAAGGAGTTTATGAGCACCAAACTAGCCCTACAAGTAATGTTAATAGGACATTCTCCAGAATAGATTATATATGTGGTCACAAAACAAGTCTCAGCAAATTCAAAAGATCAAAGTCATACCATGCATCTACTCTGACCAGAACGCTATGAAACTAGCAATCAACCACAAGAAAAAATATCTGGATAGAGCATAAATATGTGGAGTTTAAATAATGTGCTCCTAAGCAATAAATGTGTCAACCAAGAAATCAAAGAGAAAATAAAAAATTACATGGAAACAAATGAAAATGAAACCACAACTATCTAAAGTCTGGATGCAGCAAAAGCAGTTCTAAGAGGGAAATTTACAGCAATACAGTTCTACCTCCAGCAGCAAGAAAAGTCACAAATAAACAACCTAACCTTACACCTAAAGGAGCTAGAAGAACAAACAAAGCCCAAAATAATATTTGTTCAAAATAAACAAAATCAGAAATGAAAAAGAGGAAATAATAACCTACACCATAGAAATACAAATGACTGTAAGTGACTATTATGAAAAAGTATATGTCAACAAATTGGACAACCTAGAAGAACTGGATACAGTCCTAGAAACATACAACCTACCAAAACTGAACCAGGAAGAAATAGAAAATTTGAACAGACTGAATACCAGCAATGAAAATGAACAGTAATCAAAAATTCTCAACAATCTGGGGCACCTGGGTGGCTCAGTCGGTTGAGCGTCCAACTTTGGCTCAGGTCATGATCTCACAGCTCATGAGTTCAAGCCCCACGTCAGGCTCTGTGCTGACAGCTCGGAGCCCTGGAGCCTGGTTCAGATCCTGTGCCTCCCTCTCTCTCTGCCCCAACCCACTTGCATTCTGTCTCTATCTCTCTCAAAAACAAATAAACATTAAAAAAAAATTTTTTTTAAATTCTCAACAATCAAAAGTCCAGGGCCTGATGGCTTCATAGGTAAATTCCACCAAACATTTAAAGAGAAGTTAATATCTATTGTCTTCAAACTTTTCCAAAAAACAGAAGAGGAAAGAAAGCATCCAAATTCATTCTATGAGGCCAGCATTACCTTGATACCAAAACCAGATAAAGGCACTACAAAAAAAGAACTATAGGCTAATATCTCTGGTGAAAATAGATGTAAAACTCCTAAACAAAATATTAGCAGACTGAATCCAACAATACATTAAAAAAATTATTCACCATGATCAAGTGGGATTTATTCCTGGGATGCAAGGGTGGTTCAATATTTTCAAATCGATCAGTGTGAGACATCACATCAACAAGAGAAAATATAAAAACTATCTGATCATTTCAATAGATGCAAAAAAAAAAAGGATTTCACAGAGTACAACATCCATTCATAACAAAAAACCATCAATAAAGTAGGCTTAGAGGAAACATACCTCAACATGATAAAGGCTTTTTATGAAAAACCCACAGTGAACATCATACTCAATAGGAAAAAAAACTAAGTGCTTTTCCTAAGATCAGGAATAAGACACTCTCCCCACATTTATTCAACATAGTACTGGAAGTCCTAACCACAGAAGTTAGACAACAATAAAAATAAATAAAAGGTATCCAAGTGAGTAAGGAAGAAGTAAAACTTTCACTATTTGTATATGACATATTACCATGTATAGAAATTCCTTAAGATGCCACCAAAAAAAACACTAACTGCTAGAATTGATAAACAAATTCAGTATAGACGCAGGATGCAAAATCCATGTACAGAAATCTGTTACATCTCTATACATCAATAATGAGACAAAAGAAAGAGAAATTAAGAAAACAATCCCATTTACAAATGTACCAAAAATAGTGGAGTAACTAGGCATAAACTTAACCAGAGGTGAAAGATTTGTACTCTGAAAACTATAAAACATTGATGAAAGAAACTGAAGACAACAGAAACAAATGGAAAGACATGTCATGCTCATGGACTGGAAGAAAAAATGTTGATAAAATGTTTATGTCTACACATTTAATGCAAACCCTATCAAAATTGCAACAGCATTTTTCACCGAACTAGAACAAACAATCCTAAAATTGGTATGGAACCACAAAATACTCCAAACAGCCAAAGCAATCTTGAAAAAGGAAAACAAAACTGGAGATATCAATTTCAGACTTCAAGTTATATTACAAAGCAGTGGTAATCAAAACAGTATGGGACTGGCACAAATATAGACACATAAATAAAGAGAATAAAATAGAAACTCCAGAAATAAACCCACAATTATATGGCCAATAATCTTCAACAAATGAAGCAAGAATATGAATGAAATGGGAAAAAAAGACAGTCCTTCAACAAATGGTGTCAGAAAAATTGGACAGCTAAATGCAAAAGAATGAAACTGGACCAGTCCCTTACACCGTACACAAAAATAAACTCAAAATGGATTAACAACTTAAATGTGAGACCTGAAACCATAAAAATCCTTGAAGAGACCACAAACAATAATTTATCTGACATCAGCCATACATCTTTCTAGATATGTCTCCTGAGAGGGAAACAGAAGCAAAAACAAACTATTGTGATACATCAAAATAAAAAACTTCTGCACAGCAAAAGAAATCACACACACACAAAAAGTAAAAGACAACCTACTGAATGGAAGAAGATATTTGCAAATGACATACTCAATAAAGGGTTAGTATCAAAAACATATAAAGTACTTACATAATTCATCACCTTTTTGTTGGTTATTTGTTAAGTAATCCAATTTAAAAATGGGCAGGAGATATGAACAGACGTTTCTCCAAAGAACACATCCAGATGGCCAGCAGACCCATGAAAAGATGCCCAACGTCACTCATCATCAGGGAAATGCAAATCAAAACCACAATGAGATATCACCTCACACCTGTCAGAACGACTAAAATCAAAAACTCAAGAAACAACAAGTGTTGACAAAGCTGTGAAGGAAAAGGAACCTTCATACACTGTTGGTGGGGTTGCAGACTGGAGCACCACTGTGGAAAATAGTACAGAGTCCTCAAAAAATTAAAAATAGAACTACCTTATGATCTGGAAATTGCACTACTGGGTATTTACCCCAAAAATACAAAAACACTAACTCAAAGGAATGTATCTACCCTTATGTTTATTGCAGGGTTATTTACAATAACCAAACTATGGAAGCAGCCCAAGTGTCTGTCGATGGATGAATAGATAAAGAAGATGTGAAATATACACACAATGGTATATTATTCTGCCACAGAAAGAATGAAATCTTGCCATTTGCAAGGATGTGGATGGAGTCAGAGAATATAATGCTAAGTGAAACAAGTCAGTAAGAGAAAGACAAATACCGTATGATTTCATTCACATGTGGAATTTAAGAAACAAAACAAATGAACAAAGGAAAAAAGGGAGAGAGAGAAATGAACCAAAAAACAGACTCTTAACTGTAGAGAGCAAACTGATGGTTACCAGAGGGGAAGTGGATGGAGAAAAGGGTGAAATAGGCAAAGGGGATTAAGAAAGAGTACACTTATGATGAGCAGTGGGTAATATATGGAATTGTGAATCACTGTATTGTACACTTGAAACTAATATGATGCTGTGTGTTCATTGTACTGGAATGAAAATACACAAAATTATTAAATTTTAAAAATTTGTTAAAATTTTTTTTAAAAGCTGTCAGGCTTAGCTGACTTGGGCCCCAGAAAGTGCTGGAGGTGAGAGGATTCGAATTTCTGGTAGAGTTACCCAAAAGAGGACAAAATTCATCCAGTCAAGAGAGGTACAAATGAGAAGTAAGACGATGGAAACTAAGAAAGGGTGAAAGATGTATGGCAAAGATAAGAGACAGGTGTTGTGGAGGGGTTTCAAATTGAGGGCCAAAAATGTGAGTTTCACCTATTACTGAGCCATGCGTACTGTTGTGATACCTGCCTTGTAATTAGAGTCAGTTCATGTTTCTGCCGTATATACAAGGAAGAGGTATCTAAACCTTTAGGACCAGCTCCGATGTGCCCTAATAAAATATAGAGAAACACATCTTTGAGGAGGGATCCATGTGAGAGAGCACCTTCCATTACAAAAGGTTATATACAAGATAAAAGTCTGAAAAATAATGAGCTAAAGTCCCATCTCGGAAGACTAGAATA